>NC_138160.1:77401550-78015930 GCF_964165515.1 Mesoplodon bidens
GTAAAACTATGTTAGTAGAATGATTATGAGGCCTACTTGGATTCTTGAGCTAAAGAAAGATATATACTCTTTACTTACCTGCGTAGTGTCAAAAGTTTTAATTTCTTTTTGTAAGATGTATTTACCTCCATGGATAAAAGTTTCTATTAAACTTCAAAGGAATCAAAGAATTATAGATGGTATAGTTTTTAGAGGTTCTCACCTGAGTAAAGAAGGGTAGAAATGTGATATGCAAGAAAGCCAATGTAATGGTTGCTTGAAAAATGGCTTTAAGGAATCTGGGCCAGAATCGTCCATGCCATGCTGAAAAGTCCTAGGGAAATAAAAATCATTATTTCAGAATATACAGGGAACATTAACTATGAAGACCATCAAAACTTATTTTTCCTTAGTATTCGAAGTTAATGATTTTACACAAAACAATATTGTGCTAGAATGGACAATGCACCCACTTCATCCACTTGGTATTTACAATTTAATAGGTGATTCAGAGGCCTCTCTGCAACAACCCTTACACTTGAGAAGGTATGACAATACCATTATCATTTAATTTTAAAAATTCCCATTATAAAATTTGTCAAAAATAAATGTATGAAGAATAGTAAAATGAATACCACGTCTCCCTCCCTCAACCTGAATCCAATAAATGTCAATATTTTGTCATTTTTCCTTCGTTAATGCAAAAATGTTTAGCATAAAGGTACCTCTTTTTACTCTTTAAAATGATTTATAAATACTAAACAATTAATGAGAATGTACAATTAATTTTGTATGCCCCTAAGGGCCTACAGAAGGTGGGTAAAGAAGAATTTAACTGTAAAATATACAACTGTGATTTCAAAATTAGAACAGTTTGGCCAGAATATCTGGTCTACAACTATCTTTGGAGAAGTAACTATAACGTTTTTCTACGTTGGCCCAAATTCAACAGTAAATCTTGAGGTAATAAGAAAGGACTTGTTACATAAAATCTTTAGTAGATACCTTGGCTAATAAAATTTTTATAATAACAGAAGACTATATTTGCCTACATGGAGTTAAGAGTCACAACTGGGAACACTTTAGAAATAGAATTGTTTGAAGTGGTGCTATCTCTCTTCATCTGAAGTACAGTAGCAATAGCATCTTTTAAATAATAGGTGGAATGCAATTTGACTCTGAAAACCCACCCCACTCTTTTCATCCTACAGCCTGCTTCTTGTATCCTCACATTTCCAAATTTGACCTGTCTCTCCACTGTTTGTCAAGCCAAGTAGAACACCTTCTAATTAAATACATGTTGATATTTTTAGAATTTTAATAGATCATCTCCTCTTTGAAAGCCATTTCCTCACTAAATTTCAGAGAGAACAAAATTCCATAAATAGGCTCCAAAGTGAGGCTGTCCTATTTCCATCCCATACCTTCCACTGTGTGAACTAGAGAAGCAGGCATGAGCTAGGTCAGGACACCAAGACATACTTTTCTAAGGAGTCTGGACTTTGTATTAGCAATGAGGAATCACTGAAGAGTTTATAGCATAGGAGTTTTCTCAGCTATTTTACATTTTAGGAAACTCACTTGTGCACTAGTGAGAGAGATGATTGGAGATTAGGGCTGGAGGAAGGGAGATAATGAAGATGATATTTCAGTAGACCAGGCAGAAGAAGACAAAGTCCTAAACCAAAGTAAGAAGCATAAGAGATCGTGTGTATGGGACAAATATAAAAAAAAATCAAGAGAATTAACAATATTCATCCTCTAATGATATGGGGTTGGAGGCAGCAAAAGGGAGGAGGTAGAAGCCAGAAGGGTTAAGATAAGAGGAGAAGTCTGGATGACTTGCAGGTGCTTTCCTTAGTTCTAGATATGCTGAGGGGGTTGCAGACTCCAGTAGGAATTTGGATTTACTGATCCAGCATATACCAGAGACATTTGGATTGATGATACTGATATGTAAGTCACTAGCATAATGGTGAAACCATGGAAATGGGTGAATTCACCCAAAGAAACAGTGTAAGATGAAAAGATGGACAATCATGGAACTCTGGAACACACAAACATTTAAAGGGTGAGGTGAGAAAAAGAAGCACTCAAATGAAGCAGAAGGAATCATCAGAGAAGTAGGCAAAGAGCCAGGAGAAGGTGATGTTAAGGTTAGAGAAATGGCCAATAGTGTCATAAGCTGCAGAGAGGGTAAGTGAATGGAGGGACAAAAATTGTAAAGTTAGCAATTGGGTGTGCATGGATGACCTAGCCCATGTTTGTTCAGTATGATGAGGGCAGCTGCAGTATATTGAGTAAATGGTAGGTGCAAAAGTGGAGACAATGAGCACAAACTCTGTTTTAGAAGGGAGGCACAATAATAAAGATGGAATATTTTTTAATACAAGAGAGTCTTGGGGAGAAGAACCAGAGACTAAGGCCATGGTGTAGGAGGTAAATGTCATCAAGAGCTCAGGTTAAAAGATTTGCTGTGGTTGGGAAAAAAGACTCACTGACCACAAGTCAAAGGATGTAAAGGTAAGTAAGAATCAAGATAATTATTAAGAATGCAGATGAGAAGTTAAAGTACATACATGAAGGTCTGGGTTTCTCAGAGAAGTAAAGGAGAAGGCCACCTTCTAGCAAATAGTGGGATGGGACAAGGTGGAGGGTTTGGCCAAAGTGAAGAAGGATGAAAGAGGGAGCTACCCAGAGACAGGACAAGGGGTAGGATTGTCAAAGGGTACAAAAGCACAGCTGAGTGATTTTTGCCAACAGTGTTCCAGAGGCTGAACAGAGAGGCCAAGAGAGTGAGGGTGCAGGAGAGGGACACGCACTAGCAAGGGAGCTAGGAAGAGGAAGGTGCTGGTATAATGTGAGAGGAGGTACAGTTAAGGAGTCTGGAAAAAAAAGGCTGTCTTAAAGAAAGTGACATATTTGGGGAAAAGGATGGGACAAGAGCTGGGCTTGATGAGAGAGAAGGAGGAACTAGAGGCTGTGGTATCATAGCCTCTGCCTACTTTTCCACCTACTTCTTTGAGCCCTTTGCATAAATCCCCATTTGTCCAGTTATCTGCAGGGGGTAGGAGGCACCTTATTTCTCCAAGAATGAATACCTTACCTAGAATGCCCTCTCTGCCATGTTCAACTGGCTCCATAGATGGCTCTACCTCAAAACCTTATCTGATAAGTCTTCCCTGACCACCCTGTCTAAAATATTTCCCTTCTCACCACTCCATCCCTCGCTATGCCCTTATTTGGCTTTGCTTCTTCTTAGGACTTAACTCTACCTCTGATCCTTTTACATTCACTTTTTGCTGCCTGCCCCATACCCAAGGGGAGGGTCATGGAAGATCATAAATGCACCTGCCTGGGTATGTGCAGGACCTCTGGAGCCAGATAGCCTGGGTGTGTATCTTGGGTGGGCTCTTAATTAGATGTGTAATGTTGTTTGGCAATTAATTTTGCTTCAGTTTTCTCATTTGTAAGATGGGGATAATAGTAATCTCCTCACAAGGTCAGTGTGATGATTGAGATAATGCATAAAAGCCTTTAGCAAAGTGCCTTGTACATAATAAGGGCTCAACAACTGTAAGGTAGTATCAGCATGATAACAACAGTTGCAAATACTTCTTAAGAAGGTCTACAACAACCTCAGAACTGACATGGAATTCCTAATAGTCTAAACAGTCGTCTAGGTACAGTTTTATTCTCAAGATTAGAAAAAATAATGGAGGATCTAATAATAATGGAACTGTTATTTGGTGCCAAAATTTCTTAAACTACAAACCATTGGCAATGCAATACTTCCCAGAACATTTCTGCCAGTCCCTAAACTCTTTTCCTCCACTGAGAGTTGTACTGGTAATAGTAAGGTTATTTGGCAATAATGAAATATTATGGCAGATGTTTATGGTCTAAGAGGGGGTGGGATCTGTATGAGCATTTAATTCCACAGCAAGATCCCAAATTAGTTTAATTATTATGGAGAGTATAACAGGGTGAAAATTGGCCTACAAGCCTCCATGGGAGAATGAAATGATGATCTAGCTACTAGATAACCTCTAATGATGTTTTGGTATACAGTTAAAAGAGAGGATGCTCTAAATAATTCATAGTGGATAGTAAAATACAATCATATGAGCCACAGAATTATATTTTCCACAAGACATAAAAAAATTTTGATATAGCAAATGTGAATACTCCTTTAAAAATAAGTAATTGTCCATAGGTTGAAGCAGAATACATTTCTTCACATTTCCAAATTAGCAGCCTATAAAAACAGCTTTGCTTAAAGGGAAAAATAGAAATTTGGGGAAACTCCTTGACTTTGCCTTTCCTCCAACATCATGCCCCTTCTCTATTACTAACATCATACTGGCTCTGGGATGATCACACCACCCAACTTGAGCACACTATCCCAGATTCTGTCTCTTCTGGGTCCCTGATCTACAATTATGTTGCCTTCCTTCCTTTTTTCATTATCAAAACTGATTGACTCCTTGAGCTTAATGTAGCCAGCTGCTGCTAGAATGAAATAAATTCAGTGTACGTCAAAAGTGAGATAAACTGATATGCTAAAAAGAGTTAGCTGGGTTTTATGCTTCTCTTGTGCCACCCTGCTTTTGGCTGCCCTCCCAGAAGAACTGTGTCTCATAATATGATGCTAATGGAATAAATCTCCAGGATGGAATAGAGGTAGCCCAAGGATGTAAGTTCCACAGGGGCAGAGGTGTCAGGTCAGATGTCTTATATCATCTGTGGCTACCATGGTGCTGAACCCATTGGAGGTACGCAATAAATAAAAATAACAAGAGAAGACCATAACTTCAGAAGAAGTAGAATTAGCTTGAAACTGAACTACTGAGACAACACTGGAATACTTGAGATAACTGAGGACATATGAGCCTTTCTGATGCCCCTAAAATCATAGCCAACTAACCACGAATATGCAGAGATAACCAAATTCAATCTACTTCACCATTTTAAACATAATTCTAAGTCACTGCTTTTCTTTCATAAAGCAGTGTTACCCCTGGGACTATAAGTTGTTGCCTCAATGTCATTAAGTTTAAGACACAAGGTAAGATACTTGGAGTACAGTACGGTTCCCTGCAATTCTCCTGCCCCTGGCTTGTGTTTCTCATGATGAAAATAACTCTTTGAGGTTAGAAAATGATGATTTGAAGTTAGAAAATGAATGGCGCAATGCTTGGCCTATAGAAAGTACACTGTAAATACTGGTTTAAAAAAAAAAGAGTGAATAAATAGAAGGTATTGTCAGACCCTGCTTAGTAGAAAGGAGGATGAATATTGGGGGCATCTGTGAAGTCAGTCTAGGGTGGTACACAGCCAAGGTGCAGATTGAGAACAGGACATATGGTGAAGAGACTGAACCAGACTTGACCCAGAGTACAGGGCAGGAAACAGCTAGTCAGAGATTCAGGACACTGGTCTTCTCCAAAATTAACGACTAGCCGTTTACCAATGTTTTACCTTATTAAGACCACACATAAAGGTGTTTGATTTTAGTTCTTTCTTTTGATAGAGATTTCCCTCAAAAATAATGTTTAGAGGGAAGAGTACAAAGGGAGTCATTTAATCTAAGCAAAATGGCTAAGAGAACTACATCTGTTTTCTGGATCATTTTGCATTCTGCCAGACACCTTTTTTTTTTTTTTTTGCATTTTACATACTTTTATTTCTATTTCCATCTAATCTATATTCATTTTTTAACAGCTTTATTGAGATATACAATTCACATACCACAAAATTTACTCATTTTAAGTACACAACTAAATGATTTCTACTATATTCACAGAGCTGTGCAACTTTCACCACTATCTAATTTTATAACATTTTAATTAGGCTCAGAAGAAACCCTGTACCCATTAGCAGGTACTATCCATTCTCCCCTCCTCTCAGCCTCTGACAACCACTAATCTACTCTCTGTCTCTGTGGATTTGCTTATTCTGGAAGTTTCTATTAAACTGAGTCACACAATATGTGCTCTCACATGTCTGGCTTTCTTCACTTAGCATGCAGGTTTTGAAGTTCATCCCTGTTGCAGCATCTGTCAGTACTCCACTTCTTTTAATGGTTGAATAATATTCTACTGTATGTATATGCCACATATTGTTTTCTATTCACCAGCTGATGGACATTTGGATTCTTCCCACTTTGTGCTATTATGAAAAATGCTGCTATGAACACCTGTGTACAAATCTTTACATGGACATATATTTACATTTCTTTTGTGTGCATACCTAGGAGTAAAATTACTACATCATAGGACCATATGCTCAACATTTTACATGAGCATCCCTATGCTTAACATTTTGAGGAACTACCTGTTTCGAGTGTGCCAGACATTCTTGAAGTATGAAAAACAAAATTTTAGTCCAACACATTGTTTTGTGAGGGACAGTGAAATAATTTCATATAATTAAAGAAATAAAAAAGCTAAGACAATAACTTTAAAACACCTAGTACTTGTTTGAAACTGAACTACAGACAAAGCACTGAAATACCTTAGAGTTTAGTGATTCAAAAGCCATGAGAATGATAACAAGTGAACCCCAAAGATAGGTCTGCTGTTCCTTGGCTTAGTGATCAACATTCTGGCCTATTGCTGATGACTCCAACCTTTGCCTGGTATGTTGGTACTTGTACTGAAATTCATTCTTCCATGTTATTAAATGATGTAACATTGGGGACAATCAACTTACAAAAAATTTCCATTTTTAGTTTTTATATAACTCATCAAAATATTCTGGAGATATAACATTCAATTTTAACATTAAAATTTTTTTCAAGACGAGGGGAAGATGGCGGAAGAGTAAAACGCGGCAATCACCTTCCTCCCCACAGATACACCAGAAATACATCTACACGTGGAACAACTCCTACAGAACACCTACTGAACGCTGGCAGAAGACCTCAGACCTCCCAAAAGGCAAGAAAGTCCCCACGTACCTGGGTAGGGCAAAAGAAAAAAGAATAAACAGAGACAAAAGGATAGGGACGGGACCTGCACCAGTGGGAGGGAGCCGTGAAGGAGGAAAGGTTTCCACACACTAGGAAGCCCCTTCGTGGGCGGAGACTGCGGGTGGCGGAGGGGGAAAGAGGAGAGCACAGCAACAGGGGTGCGGAGGGCAAAGCAGAGAGATTCCCGCACAGAGGATCGGTGCCGACCAGCACTCACCAGCCCAAGAGGCTTGTCTGCTCACCCGCCGGGGCGGGCGGGGCTGGGAGCTGAGGCTCAGGCTTCTGTCGGAGCGCAGGGAGAGGACTGGCGGCGTGAACACAGCCTGAAGGGGTTAGTGCACCACAGCTAGCCGGGAAGGAGTCTGGGGAAAAGTCTGGAGCGGCCGAAGAGGCAAGAGACATTTTCTTCCCTCTTTATTTCCTGGTGCGCGAGGAGAGGGGGTTAAGAGCGCTGCTTAAAGGTGCTCCAGAGACAGGCGCGACCTGCGGCTAAAAGCGCGGACCCCAGAGACGGGCATGAGACGCTAAGGCTGCCACTGCTGCCACCAAGAAGCCTGTGTGCGAGCACAGGTCGCTCTCCACACCCGCCTTCCGGGGAGCCTGTGCAGCCCGCCACTGCCGGGGTCCCGTGATCCGGGGACAACTTCTGCGGGAGAACGCACGGCGCGCCTCAGGCTGGTGCAATGTCACGCCGGCCTCTGCCGCCGCAGTCACGCCCCGCATCCGTGCCCCTCCCTCCCCCCGGCCTGAGTGAACCGGAGCCCTCAAATCAGCGGCTCCTTTAACCCCGTCCTGTCTGAGTGAAGAACCGACGCCTTCCGGCGACCTACACACAGAGGCAGGGCCAAATCCAAAGCCGAGCCCCGGGAGCTGTGCGAACAAAGAAGAGAAAGGGAAATTTCTCCCAGCAGCCTCAGAAGCAGCGGATTAAAGCTCCACAATCAACTTGAAGTACTCTGTATCTGTGGAATACATGCATAGACAATGAATCATCCCAAGTTGAGGAGGTGGACTTTGAGAGCAAGATTTATTATTTTTTCCCCTTTTCCTCTTTTTGTGAGTGTGTATGTGTATGCTTCTGTGTGAGATTTTGTCTGTAAAGCTTTGCTTCCAGCATTTGTCTTAGGGTTCTATCCGTCCGTTTTTGTTTTTTGTTTTTTTTTTCTTAATAATTATTTTTTATTTTAATAACTTTATTTTATTTTATCTTACTTTATTTTATTTTATCTTCTTTCTTTCTTTCTTTCTTTCCTTCCTTCCTTCCCTCCTTCCTCCCTCCCTCCCTCCCTCACTCCCTCCTTTCTTCCTTCCTTCCTTCCTTTCTTTTCTTCCTTCCTTCCTTCCTTCCTTTCTTTCTTTCTTTCTTTCCACTTTTTCTCCCTTTTATTCTGAGCCGTGTGGATGAAAGGCTCTTGGTTCTCTAGCCAGGAGTCAATGCTGTGCCTCTGAGGTGGGAGAGCCAACTTCAGGACACTGGTCCACAAGAAACCTCCCGACTCCACATAATATCAAATGGCGAAAATCTCCCAGAGATCTCCATCTCAATACCAGCACCCAGCTTCACTCAACGACCAGCAAGCTACAGTGCTGGACACCCTATGCCAAACAACTAGCAAGACAGGAATACAACCCCACCCATTAACAGAGAGACTGCCTAAAATCATAATAAGTCCACAGACACCCCAAAACACACCACCAGATGTGGACCTGCCCACCAGAAAGACAAGATCGAGCCTCATCAACCAGAACACAGGCACTAGTCCCCTCCACCAGGAAGCCTACACAACCCACTAAACCAACTTTAGCCACTGGGGACAGACACCAAAAACAATGGTAACTACGAACCTGCAGCCTGCAAAAAGGAGACACCAAACACAGTAAGATAAGCAAAATGAGAAGACAGAAAAACACAGAGCAGATGAAGGAGCAAGATAAAAACCCAACAGACCTAACGAATGAAGAGGAAATAGGCAGTCTACCTGAAAAAGAATTCAGAATAATGATAGTAAAGATGATCCAAAATCTTGGAAATAGAAAAAATGCAAGAAACATTTAACAAGGATCTAGAAGAACTAAAGATGAAACAAGCAATGATGAACAACACAATAAATGAAATTAAAAATACTCTAGATGGGATCAATAGCAGAATAACTGAGGCAGAAGAACGGATAAGTGACCTGGAAGATAAAATAGTGGAAATAACTACTGCAGAGCAGAATAAAGAAAAGAGAATGAAAAGAAGTGAGGACAGTCTTAGAGACCTCTGGGACATTAAATGCACCAACATTCGAATTATAGGGGTTCCAGAAGAGGAAGAGAAAAAGAAAGGGACTGAGAAAATATTTGAAGAGATTATAGTTGAAAACTTCCCTAATATGGGAAAGGAAATAGTTAATCAAGTCCAGGAAGCACAGAGAGTCCCATACAGAATAAATCCAAGGAGAAATACGCCAAGACACATATTAATCAAAGTGTCAAAAATTAAATACAAAGAAAATATATTAGAAGCAGCAAGGGAAAAACAACAAATAACACACAAGGGAATCCCCATAAGATTTACAGCTCATCTTTCAGGAGAAACTCTGCAAGCCAGAAGGGACTTGCAGGACTTATTTAAAGTGATGAAGGAGAAAAACCTGCAACCAAGATTACTCTAACCAGCAAGGATCTCATTCAGATTTGATGGAGAAATTAAAACGTTTACAGACAAGCAAAAGCTGAGAGAGTTCAGCACCACCAAACCAGCTTTACAACAAATGCTAAAGGAAGTTCTCTAGGCAAGAAACACAAGAGGAGGAAAAGACCTACAATAACGAACCCAAAACAATTAAGAAAATGGGAATAGGAACATACATATCGATAATTACCTTAAATGTAAATGGATTAAATGCTCCCACCAAAAGACATAGATTGGCTGAATGGATACAAAAACAAGACCCATATATATGCTGTCTACAAGAGACCCACTTCACACCTAGAGACACATACAGACTGAAACTAAGGGGATGGAAAAAGATATTCCATGCAAATGGAAACCAAAAGAAAGCTGGAGTAGCAATTCTCATATCAGACAAAATAGACTTTAAAATAAAGACTATTAGAAGAGACAATGAAGGACACTACATAATGGTCAAGGGATCGATCCAAGAAGAAGATATAACAATTGTAAATATTTATGCACCCAACATAGGAGCACCTCAATACATAAGGCAAATACTAACAGCCATAAAAGGGGAAATCGACAGAAACCCATTCATAGTAAGGGACTTTAACACCCCACTTTCACCAATGGACAGATCAAAATGAAAATAAATGAGGAAACACAAGCTTTAAATGACACATTAAACAAGATGGACTTAATTGATATTTATAGGACATTCCATCCAAAAACAACAGAATACACATTTTTCTCAAGTGCTCATGGAACATTCTCCAGGATAGATCATATCTTGGGTCACAAATCAAGCCTGGGTAAATTTAAGAAAATTGAAATTGTATCAAGTATCTTTTCCGACCACAATGCTATGAGACTAGATATCAATTACAGGAAAAAGATCTGTAAAAAATACAAACACACGGAGGCAAAACAATACACTACTTAATAATGAAGTGATCACTGCAGAAATCAAAGAGGAAATTAAAAAATACCTAGAAACAAATGACAATGGAGACATGGTGATGCAAAACCTATGGGATGCAGCAAAAGCAGTTCTAAGAGGGAAGTTTATAGCAATACAATCCTACCTCAAGAAACAAGAAACATCTCGAATAAACAACCTAACCTTGCACCTAAAGCAATTAGAGAAAGAAGAATTAAAAAAAACCCAAAGTTAGCAGAAGGAAAGAAATCATAAAAATCAGATCAGAAATAAATGAAAAAGAAATGAAGGAAACGATAGCAAAGATCAATAAAACTAGAAGCTGGTTCTTTGAGAAGATAAACAAAATTGACAAACCATTAGACAGACTCATCAAGAAAAAAAGGGAGAAGACTCAAATCAATAGAATTAGAAATGAAAAAGGAGAAGTAACAACTGACACTGCAGAAATACAAAAGATCATGAGAGATTACTACAAGCAACTCTATGCCAATAAAATGGACAACCTGGAAGAAATGGACCAATTCTTAGAAATGCACAACCTGCCAAGACTGAATCAGGAAGAAATAGAAAATATGAACAGACCAATCACATGCACTGAAATTGAAACTGTGATAAAAAATCTTCCAACAAACAAAAGCCCAGGACCAGATGGCCTCACAGGCGAATTCTATCAAACATTTAGAGAAGAGCTAACACCTATCCTTCTCAAACTCTTCCAAAATATAGCAGAGGGAGGAACACTCCCAAACTCATTGTACGAGGCCACCATCACCCTGATACCAAAACCAGACAAGGATGTCACAAAGAAAGAAAACTACAGGCCAATATCACTGATGAACATAGATGCAAAAATCCTTAACAAAATACGAGCAATCAGAATCCAAGAGCACATTAAAAGGATCATACACCATGATCAAGTGGGGTTTATTCCAGGAATGCAAGGATTCTTCAATATATGCAAATCGATCAACGTGATACACCATATTAACAAATTGAAGGAGAAAACCATATGATCATCTCAATAGATACAGAGAAAGCTTTTGAAAAAATTCAACACCCATTTATGATAAAAACCCTGCAGAAAGTAGGCAAAGAGGGAACTTTCCTCAACCTAATAAAGGCCATATATGATAAACCCACAGCCAACATTGTCCTTAATGGTGAAAAACTGAAAGCATTTCCACTAAGATCAGGAACAAGACAAGGTTGCCCACTCTCACCACTCTTATTCAACATAGTTTTGGAAGTTTTAGCCACAGCAATCAGAGAAGAAAAGGAAATAAAAGGAATCCAAATCAGCAAAGAAGAAGTAAAGCTGTCAGTGTTTGCAGATGACATGATACTATACATAGAGAAACCTAAAGATGCTACCAGAAAACTACTAGAGCTAATCAATGAATTTGGTAAAGTAGCAGGATACAATATTAATGCACAGAAATCTCTGGCATTCCTATACACTAATGATGAAAAATCTGAAAGTGAAATCAAGAAAACACTCCCATTTACCATTGCAACAAAAAGAATAAAATATCTAGGAATAAACCTACCTAAGGAGACAAAAGACCTGTATGCAGAAAATTATAAGACACTGATGAAAGAAATTAAAGAGGATACAAATAGATGGAGAGATATACCATGTTCTTGTTTTGGAAGAATCAACATTGTGAAAATGACTCTACTACCCAAAGCAATCTACAGATTCAATGCAATCCCTATCAAACTACCACTGGCATTTTTCACAGAACTAGAACAAAAAATTTCACAATTTGTATGGAAACACAAAAGACCCTGAATAGCCAAAACAATCTTGAGAACGAGCTGGAGGAATCAGGCTCCCTGACTTCAGACTATACTACAAAGCTACAGTAATCAAGACAGTATGGTACTGGCACAAAAACAGAAAGATAGATCAATAGAACAGGATAGAAAGCCCAGAGATAAACCCACGCACATATGGTCACCTTATCTTTGATAAAGGAGGCAAGAATGTACACTGGAGAAAGGACAGCCTCTTCAATAAGTGGTGCTGGGAAAACTGGACAGGGACATGTAAAAGTATGAGATTAGATCACTCCCTAACACCATACACAATAATAAGCTCAAAATGGATTAAAGACCTAAATGTAAGGCCAGACACTATCAAACTCTTAGAGGAAAACATAGGCAGAACACTCTATGACATAAATCACAGCAAGATCCTTTTTGACCCACCTCCTAGGGAAACGGAAATAAAAACAAAAATAAACAAATGGGACCTAATGAAACTTCAAAGCTTTTGCACAGCAAAGGAAACCATAAACAAGATCAAAAGACAACCCTCAGAATGGGAGAAAATATTTGCAAATGAAGCAGCTGACAAAGGATTAATCTCCAAAATTTATAAGCAGCTCAGGCAGCTCAATAACAAAAAAACAAACAACCCAATCCAAAAATGGGCAGAAGACCTAAATAGACATTTCTCCAGAGAAGATACACAGATTGCCAACAAACACATGAAATAATGCTCAACATCATTAATCATTAGAGAAATGCAAATCAAAACTACAATGAGATATCATCTCACACCAGTCAGCATGGCCATCATCAAGAAATCTAGAAACAATAAATGCTGGAGAGGGTGTGGAGAAAAGGGAACACTCTTGCACTGCTGGTGGGAATGTGAATTGGTACAGCCACTGTGGAGAACAGTATGGAGGTTCCTTAAAAAACTACAAATAGAACTACCATATGACCCAGCAATCCCAATACTGGGCATATACCCTGAGAAAACCATAATTCAAAAAGAGTCATGTACCAAAAAGTTCATTGCAGCTCTATTTACAATAGCCAGGAGATGGAAACAACCTAAGTGTCCATCATCGGATTAATGGATAAAGAAGATGTGGCACATATATACAATGGAATATTACTCAGCCATAAAAAGAAACGAAATTGAGCTCTTTGTAATGAGGTAGAGGGACCTAGAGTCTGTCATACAGACTGAAGTAAGTCAGAAAGAGAAAGACAAATGCCGTATGCTAACACATATATATGGAATTTAAGAAAAAAAATGTCATGAAGTACCTAGGGGTAAGACAGGAATAAAGACAGAGACCTAGTAGAGAATGGACTTGAGGATATGGGGAGGGGGAAGGGTAAGCTGTGACAAAGCAAGAGATTGTTACGGACATATATACACTACCAAAGTTAAAATAGATAGATAGTGGGAAGCAGCCGCTTAGCACAGGGAGATCACCTTGGTGCTTTGTGATCACCTAGAGGAGTGGGATAGGGAGGGTGGGAGGGAGGGAGACGTGAGAAGGAAGAGATATGGGAGCATATGTATATGTATAACTGATTCACTTTGTTATAAAGCAGAAACTAACACACCATTGTAAAGCAATTATACTCCAATAAAGATGTAAGGAAAAAAAAATTTTTTTTCAGACTTTCCTAAATTACTTGGGGGTGAATATTTCATCTTCTTCACTGCTGTATCCCTTGTGTTTAATCCTGGTGCTTAGTCATAGGGCCTAGGGAGGCAACAACATTTCTCGAATTGAAACTAAATTGCATTTACCTAAAATTCTAAAAATTAATTTTAATTTTCTATATACAAACTAAAACTAACATTCTACACAAGCAAAATGCAATACATGAAATCACTGTGTGGGTATGTGTGTGCACGTGTATTAAGTACACTTCTGAAAGTGCAGCTTAACTGCCTTTACAGAAGAAGATAAGTATAACTACACGTGATAAGCATTTTGGAAAATACATGGTGAAATTTTTCTGTTTCAGCAGGTTTCTTTCCCTGGAGGACAAACCTAAAGTACTCCTTTTACAACATTCTAAGAGAAATCTGCAAAGGAGAGTTAAAAAAGAACACACATTTTTGCAAACAGGTTTCATTCTTTCTGAAAAGATTTAAAGATCGTATTTCTGCCCTGGGATTTAGTAGTCCTATGCTAAGCTCAGGAAGGAAAATACAGTCAGTTTATCTGTCAGAACTACTTGGAATAAAGGCAGTCACCTTCAAAAAAGGTATATCACATAGAGTAACAAATGTCAGGCATAGTTTATAAAAATTCAATGCTGATTGCTACTTTTCACCAATTCCTCAAAGCATATAGTTTAATTTTTAAATGTGAGACAGAGATACAATTTTTTTCTAAAATACTAATAATATGACAACTTCATACCCTAGCTGTGAAAAGAAGCTAATAAGTAAGTCAATAGGGTTCTTGCAACATACACACACTTTTTTTTCTTATTTGGTGAGGAACATGCTGCCCTGTAGATTTTCTTTGTCAATACAAAGCAAAATATATTTTAAAGATTAGATTTACACTTTAGGAAAGCAATAATAAATTTTGTATCAACATGAATGGATACAATCTGTGAAAATTTTTATGATCTGAGAAATAATAAAAAATTTAAAGTATGTATAGAGTTTTGTTCATGCTTCAAAGCAATACCACTATCTATGTTTTATATTAAGAAAACCAGAGGCAGTGCTTGGTATAAAATGTTCTTCAATCCTGGTTGAAATTAGCAATTTAAATTTGTTGAATGAGGTTACAGTGCAATATCTAATGCACCAATCACAGAGATTTGAATACTTGCATAGTTGTTTTAAAATGTATCAAAAGCCACAGGTTAACAATAATGAATGTGTGTTATATTATTACTATTAAAATATGCAATCTTTGATGATAATTTATTTGTTTTACAAATGCATTGTGGGGTTAAAATTTTTCTATTCATCTGTGACAGACCATGAAATTCAATATTGCTCACCATGACCAATCCATGAAATTTGTCAACTTTGTTCCTGATTTTCACAGGGTCTTCCCCTTAGATGAAATGACCCATTGAACTAAGAGCATAGTAATTTTTTCATCTATGGTAAATCAGTTTAGTTTATTAGAATTTATTATAGGCTTCAGACCTTGAGCTTTTTATGATTATGCACCATTATGTACATAATTCCAAATTTATGGCAATTTATCTCACTATTTCTTTCCCTTTCTGAAAGAATTCTCCATTTCTAAAATGAGTTCTCAATGGTAACGTTGCCAGAAGAAGCAATCTGTAAACAATGGGTCTGTTGAAAGTCAAGGAGTGGGTGAAAATTATAGGGAAATTGAAATCAAACTTGTTAATTACTCTTAGAATTTCTAACACAAAAGTCTTAAAATTTACTGAAAATCAAGATTTATATATTGCCTTTACCAGCATAGTGCAGAAACAAATCCTTTACCTAATTTATCCTAAGAAATAGAAATATGTATAATTTTTACTATCCAAGAAACTAAGAATTTGCAATATCTAGTCTTTCAAGATAAAGTGACTATTTTGGAGAAGGGTTTAAACAAAATTGTATTAACGTTTTATTATAAGATTTACTCTAATCTCTTTTATAATATTACAAATTTGAATGAAATAAACCAGAAAAGTAGTTCAAATTTTTTAATTTCCCTAAATCTTATTTGTTTAGCTAAGTAAAATATTTCAACATTAAAAAATGTAATTACTTGTTCCTATTTCCACTGACTGCCATTACTAGCTCAGTCACTAAAGTCTAATACTAAAAATGCAAATCTATGGCAGAGTAACTGAAAGTATGGAACCATTAGGTCTCTTCCAGATTTGAGAATATTTTATTTTATTTATTTTTTTTGGCCGCACTGCACAGCATGTGGGATCTTAGTTCCCTGACCAGGGATCGAAAACACTGGCCCCTGCGGTGGAAGCATAGAGTCTTAACCGCTGGACCACCAGGGAAGTCCCTTGAGAATATTTTACAATCATCTAAAAATTTTTTTTATTAGAGAAAATCACTTTATATCAAATTAAAAATTTAAAAATATTTTTAAAAGACACACAAAGCCATTGGATATGATTTATTTTTTCACAGGGTAATCAAGCTATGACTGAAATAACCAATCCATTAATATTATTTGATCATTTAAACAACCAAATAGTGATGCTCGAGATGATCCTGCTTGTATTAGAGCCTTATCAACTGAATAGGATCGACGAATAGAGATATACCACATTTCTAAGACCAAATTACTCTGAGAATGAAGAAACCCCTGTTGGTTAGTGTTAGTTTTGTAAAATGGCTCACCTCATATCAGAAACGCACTTCAATAAATTTCAAAAAAATAAATAAATAAATACATTTCTACTTGTTACTTCACACAATTCAGTAAGTATCATGAAAATAACTGTTAAATCACATTATTTTATATATCATAATAGCTAAAAAGAAAATATATTTGATACTTACTGGTATAATTCAGTTAGTGGTGAAGTCAAAATGACTAATGTTGTGAAGAGATTATTACAATGGGTATGAATTTTTAAAATTTTATCATCTACACACTCATGAGGATTCAAAAGCTTCTGTACAGATGTGCAAACTGACCATAACATGTTCTCAGTGCATATTAAAATTGTTGTGACATCAAGTCTGTTGGAAAGAAAAAGTAGAAAATCATGTTAAAATCGTTTTTCTGCTTGGTATATACACTATCATCCATAGCTATTATATTAAGAATATGTAAGAATAGATATATTTGGTTAGCTATCAGAGCATCAGAGATCAAAAACAGATAGACAGCATCAAAGACAGCTTTTGAGTTTCCAAGTGTTAGCTGACCCATAATACCATTCATTATCTTTAGGGATAGTGAAGTCTATAGTAGTGAAGTGTTTCAGGAGTACTTCTTTTTTTTTTTTTAAATGTTTATTTTGCATTATCAAGATACTCTTCAAGAATCTCAAGATACTTTCCTTCAGCAAAAGTCAGCAATTAAATTCAGCAAAAGTCAGATTAAAAGAAAATTTGCTATTATCCATATATGCATGATAGGTAAAAATCTGATAGCAGGACAATTGTCCTCATCCAAGTACAAGGTGTCAAAAGAAAGTCACAAGATTGGGCAACATGTTCTCCCAGCAAGTGGGAGATGAGAAAAAATGACACCAGAAGTGCAAATGGAAAAGCTTATTGTTTCAGAAATTTCCAATATTAAATAAATTTGTAGCAAATATGCTATATTTTTCCTTATTCATAAACTCATTTTTTTGTTTCTATCTTTCTTGAGTTTTAACAGCACTCCAAAGATCTGCTTAAAGACTATTTTGGTATATGACTAAATTGTACAGAGCTCAGTTAATTTCCTCTTTTTTTTCTTTTAAATTCAGTGCTGAAGAAATAGAAGAAGAAAGTTTTGAAGTGATAAGAAACAAATAAGTTTAAGGATCTTTTAAAATGACATTTTGGCTTCAAATGTATTATATATAATACATGTATACATACATTAATAATATATAACATATTATATATAAATCATATATATGGTTTTGGTTATACAACAGTTGGAAGCTACTGGAATTCTAAAAGCATCAAGAATCACCCTTAGGAAGGTTTAATTATAGTTTGCATCCACTCACTCTAATTGCTAATTAAACAATTGCAAATCCAAGATATATATATATACACACAAACACACACATGCCTGCGAAATCTGATTTCCTCACTATCGATGCTTTAGAATTAACCATTCAAATAAAATTATTTATTTATTTTACATATTAAAAACTAGGAGAGATAATTCTAGCTTTGCGTGGCATTTTTATGTAACTACCCAGAAAATAGAAACCAAAAGTCTCTATAGTACAGTTAATCAATTAAATATACTACCTATTTCATGAGCTAATAGTAAATCTGATTTCATAAGCATCTCATAATGGCTTGCCACCTCACAGTCAAAAGTGATTTAAGCTACATCAGGAAAAGAATGAAGGTATTCTTTGCTCTCAAAAGGAATTTTCCGTCTATTCTTCAGAGTTCAATGTTTTTTAAAAAAAATGCTTGGTCAGTAATTCAAAACAGCCTGTTCAAAATACCATACTTATGGAACACTGTAGCAGGACCTAAATGCCCTTCAAATGCAGCATGCTTGATCAGAAAAATAATTCCTACTGGAAAAAAAAAAAAAGCCTCTGATGTCTTTCGGTTCCTCCTAACATATATCTGAAAAAAAAAATTTTTTATACCTAAAAGGCAGGTCTTAATCATATTAGCCAGAATGTTTGTAAAAACAAAAGCCTTCACTTTGTACAGACCATTGCTGTCATGTAAGCACATTTTTGTAATATTCATTGCCTAGATAACCCATAGAATTGGACTATAATTCAGTCTTTAATTTAAGACCCCGTGACTGCTGCTCCTCATTTTCTGTGATTTCACATTTTGTTGAACTGGCTTTTAGTAATACATAATGAAAAGAAAAGGAAAAAAATAAAGGAAAAGAGGAAAGAAGTAATTAGACTATATTAAGAGACAAATGATTAGACAAAAGAGTTTCCTTAATGAAGATTAACTACACAATTTAAAGTCATTAAAAAAAAAACAAAAAAACAAAAATCCCCTGGTTGCCTAGAATCTCAAAGTCAAATTACTTCATCACAGCACTGATGCTTTCTTCTCCATTTCAGGACCTTAATTTTCTCTCTTTATCTTATTTATTAACCTTTGGACATCTATGTCCTAGATTGTAATACATCTTGACTCACACTCTTTAGAAACAAGTGGGTTTTATATACAATTTTAAGAAGAAAAAAGAACAAAGTTATTTTGATTCAAGTTCCACATTTCTACTAAAGTATCTCGGGAAAATTGAATATGATTTCCTTTCAGATGTTAGAAATGTGTTAAATATACAAGGAGCTATGTCATGAGACACAGAATTATATTCTGCTTTATACAAATGAAGAAAAAGTTTTCTTAAAAAAACAATGGTTTTCACAACTTCAATTACCTTATCTGTGGAGTTCTCTTATAACTGGGATGGGCCCGAGCATATCTGGAGGCCAGGAGACCCAAAGATTTCTCCAGCACTTCTGCTAGAATCTCCTGGCCTAACTTAGGGGGCAGAATGGTCCAGAGATCGTGATGAAGCGCCCAGAAGAAATAATGCCACATCTGGAGCGAGAAGGAGCATCTTTCCCCCTAGCAAAACCACCACACGTTAAAAAAGATAATCACATCTTCCCAAATATCAGTTTGCTTCCTATGAACCTGATTAGTTCAGGCTGAAAGGAAATAGCTGGAGAGTTTGACACACTAGATGACCAAGAAAGATTTTTGACAACATGTAAAACATCCTTATTGACAAAGGAACATATGTTTTATTTCAATTATGAGACCAGACATTCTCATGCAAATCCAGACCACAAGCATTTAACCTAGCATAGCCTTGATTTACCTACTCCTGGTCTAGAGTTTAAAATTTACTTTAAAATAATTGTCTTTATAGCTGCTAACCAAAGTCATGCTAGTTGAAGATACTGGGCCAATTCTTCAAAAATTAAAATTTATTAATTTAAATTGTTTATGGATGTATATTTTTCTGGGATTATTAGCATCATTGAGATCATTTTATAAGTGTTTTAGATTTCACATTGCAATGAAATGACAGAAGCAAAAATAAACTTACATACTATATACTTATCAACATGCATGAAAACAAAGGGGGTGGGTAACTATCGAAGATTATATTAGGCTATTTCATCCATGGAGTTTTAACAATACTAGAAACAGTAAGATAGTCTGATTTTTGCAAGATTTTGTAAAGTCTAGGCATATGTTATCATCATTTTTTAGTATTTTTACAGTACTTTATACTTCCAAAGGGCCAGATTTTCATTCCTTTCTACCCCGCTACAGACCTCTTCTCTGTGACAATTTCCCTGACCACAGAGTGAGACCCAACAGCAGCCAAAGACAAGGAAAACAGGCAGAAATGAGAAGGTAGCCTCAAGTGAATTACAACCCTTAATTAGTTAACATGCTCTCAGGGAGGTATGCTATTAATTTCCTCATTTTCTTCAGACCAGAGTAAAAGATTATTTGAAATAGATTGTTTGAAGTTTGAAGAATGTGTTCTTCAAACACTATCCTGATTATATGTTACTGTATCAAAAGTTAAACGAGAAAAACTTCCAATTTATCTCTAAGTAATCCTCTTGGACTTAAAATTTCTGCTTCGCCCACTACTTATATCTCTCAAACAAATGTCATCTTTTTTTTAAGAATAGTTTTAGTTTTCATTCTTTTTTTATATAAATTTATTTTATTTTATTTATTTTTGGCTGCATTGGGTCTTTGTTGCTGCGCGCGGGCTTTCTTTAGTTGCAGGGAGCAGGGGCTACTCTTCATTGCGGTGCCCGGGCTTCTCATTGTGGTGGCTTCACTTGTTGCAGAGCATAGGCTCTAGGTGCATGGGCTTCAGTAGTTGTGGCTCGCGGGCTCTAGAGCACAGGCACAGTAGTTGTGGCGCACGGGCTTAGTTGCTCTGCAGCATGTGGGATCTTCCCGGACCAGGGCTCGAACCCATGTCCCTTGCACTGGCAGGCGGACTCTTAACCACTGTGCCACCAGGGAAGCCCGAACAAATGTCATCTTAAAAAAAAGTCTGCTGTTCTCCTATACCTAAAGTTGATCATATCTTATGTGGATACTCCTTACGTATCATTCTCCTGGTAATTTCTTTGATTAGTAAAATCTTTTATTGTTACTGTAATAATAACAATCTATAGTTATTATCTATTGACTTTCAAATGGAGTTTATAAATGAGTAGAATTATTCTCCTTGGGTGGGAAACTTGGATATCAAACTGTCAAAGACTCAAGTTCAAACTGGTGGGGACTTTGACCACTTCTGATTTCCTGACTAGATGTACATGAAAACTGTTTAAGAAAAAAAAAGAATTACAAAATTAATGCAGAAGTCGCAAAATTATAGTTTCTTATATTTTCTTTGTTGTGTGTTCTGTGATAAAGAATGATTTAAAAATTTCCTCAAGTAAGAAAGTAATTTTAATGCTTGATTTTCTTTATTACTTTCTGTGTTGTGTGTTAATTAAAGCAAAACCAACCCAACCCGTCATAACTGGCCTGAATGATTTACACTTTCTCCGTGGCAATGGTGAGTGCCTATAATAACATGGCCAACATGATTTCTCATATTTTTCAAAATATAAAAAACCAATTTCCTTAGTAGCCACCTTTTAGCAATAAATGAGAAAATAAAAATAACTTTAGGCACACAGATTTCTTCTCCTAAAGTAAAATATACTTATTTTTAAGACTTTTAAAAATATAAACTTCGGGCTTCCCTGGTGGCGCAGTGGTTGAGAGTCCGCCTGCCGATGCAGGGGACACAGGTTCGTGCCCCGGTGCAGGAGGATCCCACATGCCGCGGAGCTGCCGGGCCCGTGAGCCATGGCCGCTGAGCCTGCGCGTCCGGAGCCTGTGCTCCGCAACGGTAGAGGACACAACAGTGAGAGGCCCGCGTACCGCAAAAAATAACAATAATAAAATAAAAATAAATAAACAAAAATATAAACTTCATGTTTACTTAAAGACATTCCAAGCTGGTCATCTTTCTCACAATTTTCTTCAAAATGTGTATAAGTTCAATGTATGCAAGGGCTTTCATTAAACTAAATGTGATTCATTTATTTTTCTGAACTGTTTCCCTCTTTGTTGTCATTTCAAAAGTATTCTGCTAGTAAACATCTGTTATTTTTGTAGAGCCACTATAAGGTAAACAGATGTGAGCTTTTATTTAGATTATATATCAGGAAACAAGCAGCTGGGCTTTATTATATAAGCCACTCAATATTATCTTTGAACAGACAATTCTTTATTCTCTATTAGAAAACACAAGTTGCTAAAATTGAGCAGATGTCAACTATACTAAAAGCTTAATTTTAAACATGTAATTTGAACACCCACTGTGCCATCTGACCAGCACCTCATCAGAAAGATACTGAACTCTTTGGCTCTCTCAACCTGACAGTTTAGAAAATGGAAATGATGTATCTAGGGCTCACTTGATATCACAAAATGTGAGAAAATATTGCTCCATACCTTTATAAATTTTTTCACTATTTCTTTACTACTCTCTGCACATGGCGATAGGTTCCCCTGAGATCTCTATCCTACCCTTCTCCTCCAGTCAGGCAGATTTCATCTCCTCTCCTCTCAAAACAGCCCTGCCAAAAACATACTAGTCCTGTTTCACAAATCAATTGGAATAATAGGGGAGCGGAGGAGAGAGGGGTATAGTAAACGGGATAAAACCATGTCAGGGACTCCAGTTGTCAAAACAACTTAGCATTTGTGCTATTTTTAGAAGGTTCTTAGTTTTGGTGAATAGAAAAGCAGTATCACTTTATTTTTCTGAGCATAAATAACAACCACTAACTGCAATTAAGTTGTAACTATTGACCATGTAAGTAAGTGTATGGAAGCTACAGTACCACGTAATCACAGGGTAGCTATCTCGTTATTTCTGTCTTAGAAGCTAAACTCTTGTCATAAGATCTAAGAGCTGCATGTTATATGGTAATTTGTTTTTTTTTAATACTTGGTAACTTCAATAACAGGTTCTCAATGCATCTACTTATTATTTATACCGTACAACTCTTCTACTTCCCAGTTTGCATAAGAGGAAACATAATACCCCTATGTTGGACATATAGTGAGAGACCTGTTCTTCAATAGAAACATTATATAAAATTGCTCATTAGTACACTGACACATTGAAATAGTTTGAAACATGAGATGGATTCATTTTCAACCTCTCTGTTTACCTCAAGGCACATAAGGGAGCTGGGATGCTGCCAGGAGAGGGGAAGACCGATATTTTTATTCTTATCTCAGGATACCAGCTGCATCATACCACTTTCCCTTTTTCTTTCTGCTCACTGCTGTTTGAAGTATGTCAGGTTTGGAAAACCCTATATGGATGCTCTTGCAAAAAGAAAATGCATCTGGGAAGGGCCTCTAAAGGACACCCTTTCTAAGACCCATGAAATCGTCTTAGAAAACATGGAAAGCCCTTTTAAAAAGCTTCTAAGCTGCTCCTCTCTGTTGTGACAACATTTATTATGATAATAACTCAGGCATAAATGGAGCCACTGGAACCTTCAGTGTCAGGAAGGTGACAGGAGTGACTTCACTTAATAAAACTCCACTCCGTTTTTCTCAATACTCCATAGATATAACGTTTCACCCCACCCTGAAGTCAACTTCAAGGGATTTCAAGAGTTGTGGTTTATGTATAATCAATGGGATTCAGGGGAACAGAAACTAATGAAGCCTGATGATGAATAATTTTAATTGATCCTGGCTTGGGTTGCACTGGGAATCATTAGGCTTTAATTCAGTAGAAATTTGGGATTTCAAAACATGGGTTAAATGAAAATAGGTAAGCTATAAATGATCAGATGGGTCTTAAAGCACACTCATAAGAACATACAATAAGAAGGAAAAAATAAGTATAAAGAATAAAGCTGCTTAATAAAAAATATTTATCAAACACAGATGGAAATATATAACAAGAAAAAACTGCAAGGATACCTATAACTGGTCCCTTTGAAAACAATATAAGGTTGTAGTATTTTGGCATTGTTTCTCTTTGAGTTTTCATTGTACCCCATTATATTCCAGCTTATTATATAGCACTGAAACACTGCAGCTCAAATTAAGTTATTTTTACTTTTAAGCAGAAGGAGAGTTCTAATTATTTCAGGTTTTTAAAAACAGTGTTTTTCTAAGTATGAATTCAATATTTAAAAAACATTATCCTAACAGCCTTCGTGTGTCAGTACTGCCAAGCTCATGTTTCTAATTAGCCAGAAAGCAGGTAGGCAGTAAAACATATTTGTGTAAAAACGGAGGGACAGTAAACTTAACTTCACACCTCATAAAAAGCTTTGTAGTCATCCCAGTGGTGGCTCTCAGCATCCTGTAAAATGCTTGTAGCACAAACTCTGACGCAGTAGTCCGTAACCTGAAACTGTAGAGTGTTGATGAATTCCTGATATCGTTGGACAGGTACCAGGAATATGGGTCTGTTCAGAGGGAATGATCAAAGAGACAGAGATTTAAGGCCTGTGCAGTAGGAGGTAACAATCTCCAGTACTACAAATGGTTTTGATTATTAGATATCAATCATTCATTTCCTCCTAATGCTGAAGTCTGCATCCACATTCACTTTCCAAAAAGAAAAAAAAAAAAAAAAGCTGGTCTTTGTTTTGCAAGTCCTTTGAAAACATACATCTGCTGTTCCACAAATATGCACTTCAGCTTGAGACAAACTGCATTGTCAATACATCATTCAAAAATAAAAGTATTCTTTGTAAGCCTATTATTAGAGATCAGTGCATTATTTAGGCATTAGGTTATCGTTATTATAGAGAAAAACATGCATTTGTTAGAACCAACTTTTGTAAAGCTATCACACATCCCACAAACACACTCTTTTTATTTTAAAAATTATAATTTTGTAGATGTCAATTATCTCATAAACTGTTTTACAATATTCTACAGAAATAAAGTGATTGCTGGCACATTTTGTTTATAAATTCAACAATCTGACTACTTAAGAGAATTAAAGAAATATCATAGTAATATCCTACAACAAGCCAAATTTACTTTTATCTTCAGCTATTTTTAGTACACTCTCTTTGCTTCCTCTCATTACTACGAAGGGATTGCAAAGGCTAAATAAGGCATATAGACTAGATTCTTGGGCTCACACTGGACTGCCCAGTCTACATGCTCCCTTTGCAAGGGACTGTGCTCTCTTCTAGAGAGCACAAGAGCAGCCAGATAGACCATGTGATAATACCTCTGGTCATTTTTCTTCTCTGTCCAGAAAACATTTGGTCTTTTTGGACTACTAATACATGAAAATTATGACTGCCAGATGCTTCCTCTTCAAATATGAAGGATAGCTTATTATTAAATGAATGTTATGAAATATGTTTACGTTTGTCAATAAAATAGATTGAAATGCATCTCTTCTCTATGCCTGCTCCTAACATCTAGTTGGCCTAGGAACAAAAGAGAAGGGCATTTTCCACAAATATTGTTTTGTGTGACAACAAGAAGTTTGTTTTTCCTTTTCAGTGTAGTCAATACAATGTGCCTTACAGAATGGAAAGGGTTTGTTTGGTCATGTCATAACAACATGCCGAAAATAGTCGCTCCAGTTTAGAGAATGGGAAATGCAAGGGTCATCTGAGTGGGCCTTTAGAGGGAATACCTATCCTTCTTACTATCTGTATATCTGGTTTAATACACCCCATGCTCTACCTTTTTGACATTTCCTAGTCAAGACAAATGAAAATAATTCACCATGTTAATTATTATTTTCTTCTTCTCAAATATTATTATCAAAATCCACCTCTGTGATATCCAAAGATTACATGTTACTTTAAGAATGGCCATCAACTTAATATAAATGACACTCACTTCTTAGTATTTTCTTTCATCAAATTATCATATTGCATAAAATGCTGGAAGACATACACTGCCGTGGAGAGCAGCATGTGCAAGTTTTTCAGGGGTGCTTTGGAAGGAACCTCCTTGCCTCTCTCTTGCAGTCTGGCCAGGACAGCTGTTGCCACTTTACAACAGGCCTCCACAAAGTTTGCTCTAATTTCCTGAAAAGAATCATCTCTGCATGCCAGAGCCAGTGGAAGGATTGTGTCAAGTTTTTCCATGATGTCAGAACAAAACTAGGGAGAAATAAATGTAGCACTGAGTTATTTGTATTCTGACAGCACCGTGTAATTTATGTACAGGGGAGCTAAATTCCAAAATAATGAATCTGGCATCAAACATAAATATAATGACACAACTTTATAATAATCGATTTCTCTGTTGTAGAAAGTTAAATGTTTTATTTCAAATAAAGACCAAAATGATGCTTCTCTGTATATAACCGTCAAACCTTATGCTTACCAGAGAGACATTATGAAAAACTCATGAAATAGCTTTAAATTACTTTTATTTGTAGTTAATAGAACTCAGAAAATATGTATCCATGATTACATTATTTTTAACTTATTCCTGGTTTTTTTTCGCTAAATTTTCAGAGAAGTATTTTTTTAAATTAATCACCACAGATTAAAACAATCTAAAAGCATCAGAAACAATCTCATATAGCATCTTCTTATTGGTAAAGAGTCAGCAACTCTCAGAAGTGATGCACTTAGCTTTTCACTAGTTGTGAAGTTACTCCTTCTTAATGGCAAAGGAGGCGTGATGGATGCATGGGAAGGTGCAACTTGCCTCCACTCCAGGTCGGCCAAAAGTGTTCCCTGGGGAATGTTCTGGAGCCTCAGGGTGGCAATAGGGGATTAAGGCCACCTTTAAAAACTCTCTTTCAAAAACATTTCAGGGGCTTCCCTGGTGGTGCAGTGGTTAAGAATCTGCCTGCCAATGCAGGGGACAAGGGTACGAGCTCTGGTCCAGAAAGATCCCACATGCCGCAGAGCAACTAAGCCCGTGCACCACAGCTACTGAGCATGCACTCTGGAGCCCGCAAGCCACAACTACTGAGCCCACGTGCCACAACTACTGAAGCCCGCACGCCTAGAGCCTGTGCTCCGCAACAAGAGAAGCCACTGCAGTGAGAAGCCAGTGCACCACAACGAAGAGTAGCCCCCGCTCGCGGCAACTAGAGAAAGCCCGCGTGCGGCAACAAAGACCCAATGCAGCCAAAAATAAATAAATAAATGCATTAATTTATTTAAAAAAAATTTCAATGATACGTTGCTGACCTCACTGCGGGCTTAATGCTGAGTAACTATATTTCTCTATTTCCGTAATTACTTCCTGTTTTCTCAGTATGTTCCGTGACTCTCAGAACACAGATGTAAGACTAATGTTAAAGGAATGGTCACTAAGGTGTAAATAAAGATTTAAAAGTTGCCCAAACCAATAAAAGACAATAACTCCTTCAGCCTCCTAAATTTCTCCTGGAGTCATTCAAAGGTATAACCCAAACAAGCAGTTTCTCAGCCCCCCAGGAAGTCACAGAGGCCCTCTCTTTAGTTATCTCAGATTCATGGAGCAAAAAGTTGGCAGCAGGTTTAAGTTCTTTTAGCTAGCACAGTGGCCCATGGATACCAGAGAAGAAAACTGGTATTGGGTCAAGTGCCAAGTGTTTCCCAAGAGACTCCATCATTTTTCTATTGGTTCCCTTTGCAATGGTGTATATGAAAAAAAAAATCTCATATGCCAATCTAATTTGAAAGGATTTCATTTGATACTTGCCTTTGCAATTTTCTTTGGTTGGTCTGCCTCAGGAACCGCACGGTTATCTTGCCAAACTTGCTGGACATTTACAAGGTTCAAAGCATAGCTCATAGCTGAAGACCTTTCATTCTGTTCCTGTTGGAGAATTTTTGTGGAAAAGTCTTCAATGACTGTTGTTATACAATGTGCCATGGGAAGAGACACTTCTTTAAATGCACTTCTCCAGCCAAAATTTAGTAAAGTAGCCTGAAATATAAGTTTATATGAAGTTATATTAATCTTAAATCAGCAAGTGTTGTTCTATTGTTACAGATGTAAAAGTATTACTTTCATTCAGCATGTTGAATGTAGGTATTCTTTAATAAACTGTAAAAGCCATTCTTACAACCTAAAAATATTACCCAGTGAATAAAGCAATATACAAAAACATGCATTCTTTACACACAGTAATATACTGTCATTTCATTTTAATTCATCAGTGGATTTAATCAAAAACTTTGTTTTTTCAAAATTTAATCTCTTAAATATAGTTCAATAAAACCATCTTTATGAGAGCTGAAAGTTCCACTTACTATTTATCACATAAAGCAGTCTTTAAATTCAATATATTTAATAAAGCCTACATTAGATTTTTATAGTCTTTCTTATAGTTTATTGTTAACAAGTATTGCAACATAAGACAGCATTTAATATTCAATCTTTTATTTCTTTTTCATTCTCAGAAATCCAGACAAGCCAAAAAAATAGCAATAAGAAATAAATTTCTCAGAGAAAATATACCACTGTGTGTTTCTAGATTTTTATTTCTTTAGAATCTTACTTAGTTTCTCCACCCACAAAGTGGTAAGCAGCACTACTTTTGTTCCAGAAAATGAGGACTTAAAATGACCTGCATTGCTCTGTGTGTGGGGAGTGGGAGAGGCTGGGGTGGAGGGTGGTGGTGTTTTCTTTTTTTCTTTTGGTCTTTGGCTCATGTGGCTGTATGTTTACAAATGTATATTCCCCTCAAGTCCTCTAATGTTCTCTAAAGTATAAAAGCATTATGGATAGTAAGCTGAATCTATGCTTAGGATTAAACTTTTCCTGTTTTAGTGTAATCTTGTTTACAGCAATAATTTACCTACTCCAACTTCAGAAGACACTAGCCTTGATATTCCTAACTGAATTACTTACTTTTCTGGATCTCAAGTTTTTTTGTTGGAAAAATAAAAGAGCTGAACTGAATGGTTTCTACGGTCTCTTTCAGTCTAAAATTACTGAGATGATGATCATTAGCTTAATTTTCTAGTATACATAATCCCACTAAGCGTTAATTTAATGCTTTTTTTGTACTGAATATACATGCAGTACAAAGTAATAAAGGTGATTCATCTTCTAGAGCTAAAATTCTATGATCCCATAACTCTATAATCAGAAAAAGTGGCTCTCCTTCTCATTATGCTTATAATTAAGATGTAATTGAAATATCCTTTCTAAAGTTTCTTTGGACCTTTAACATCATAGGGCCTGCCTAAAGATACAACTCTCATTTTATTTTTACATAAAATGAATCAATAATTGAATCTACTCAGCTCATATTATTTCTTCTCTCATAAGTGAAACTTTGAAAGTGCCATGCATGTAGTTCTGTGCTGTAACAGTATTTTCTTGGGATGCATTTATGATAGAAATATAAAAAGGAACCTACCTTCATAAAACTTAAAAACAACAACAACAACAATAAAACTCTGCTTTTTGTTCCCCCACCAGGGCATGTCTATTCATTAAAATCATTCATTCATGCATTCAAGGCAAGACGTTACAGGGAAAATCGCCATCAATTGCCATGGTCACAGTGACTTTTTGTGCCTGTGTGCATGCCACGATGATTACCTTTGCCCATGGTAACTTATATGTAATTATACTACCTCCTAAATTCTCTTTTCAAAATATGGAAAGCCAAGCACGTTAATAGCTGATCTTAAAAAGAAAATTGAAAACATTTACTATTCAAATTTCCTCCTAGAAGTCTATTTATTTACATAAAATATCATTGGCTTACTTCTACTCTTCCCATCTGATGTTTGGAATCATACACCTTCCAGTTAGAATATATAAGATTTACTAGTTGATTCAAGAAAAAAAAAAGAGGAAATAATGTAGTTTTCTGTTCTGTGTACAAAGGAGCTACCCACTAAATCCCTTTCTTCTATTACCTAATGCTAATTTCTTAATAACTACTCTGATTTTTGGTTAAAACATAATGTATAATTTCACCTTTTTTCTGATTATTTTCCTTGCTTTCTACATTGAAACTCTGTTAAAACTCTATGTTCTTTTGCCTTTTTAAAGGTTTACCTACTAGATCAGTCAAGATCCATTCAGAAAATAGAAACCACTCTCGGTATTTTGAAAGGAAGAATTTTAATGTAAGGTATTAATTACTAAGGTGATAGAAGATTTGAGGAGCCAAACATGGGTTATGAAGCAAGACAGTTATTTTATTACTATTACTATTACTACTACTACCACTAGCTACGACCGCTCCTAGGGCTGGAGGAACAAAGAATGGGAACAGTGCTATGGAAGTGTAATCCCCGAGGCCACCAGTGAAGGAGGCCAACCTGCCAGGCGGACCTGAAACCTCAGAGAGAGGACTGTGTGTGTGGAGCAGCATGAAAGAAATGAAGGAGTCACAGCTACTCCTGGAGATGTTCTCTAAAACAGAGCAAGGGGAAGAAATCCTCTGGTTTCTCTCCAAGAACTACCCTCCAATCTTCCTTTAGGGCTTTTCATTGGCCAAACCTACCCAGGTCCAGAAAGCAAGAAAGCCTGGAAGAGGTTTTTCTCTACAATACAGAACAGAGCAGAGGAAGAGTGGTAATGGATCTGAGAGCAAACAGGGGCATGCTGGGCAGACTCAAATAAGAGGTCAGTTCAAACTATTCTTTCCTCTTCCCTTTCCTTTTTCATCTCCACTTTCTCACTTTTCAACAGTTGTCTACAGTCCAAATTCTCAAGGTGTAGACCCCAAGTGGGATGAGAACAAAGATCTCTTCACTGCCAGTTCCCTACTCCTTGCATGGAACACACTGTGCAGCACAGCAGTGTTCCCACTAAATTTAACTTTCATCAAAATTAATAAGACAATTTTCAACCAGGAATTATTTTTTTAGTGGCAAAGGGTAAAACTCAAGACATTTTGATTCATAAAGGAGTCATATAAAAATGATGATGCTATTACATATGAATAAAAAACCACCACCCATTTTTCCTCACTTACCTCTTTTACTGGTAGCAATTGCTCTGAAGGAATACTGGTTTCATTTGTTCTAGGTTTCTCTATTACAACTTCTCTATTGGATGTCTCCAAAGTTTCTATGCAATAGAAAACAAACACACAAACTTACATTAAGAAAAACAAACCATACTAGACGTGATTAATAGGTTAAAATTAATTACGTAGAAAAGTTCTATCCATAGTACACACACACACATACAAACACATCAAGGTACAAAGAATACAGTCAACAAGATGTAGGGTGACATTGCCATCACAATAATGAGAGGATCAAAATATAGAGTCCTTTTCTATACATACAACTTGATGGAATTTATATACTATTTATATTCAAATTTGATGTATATGCATATATAATCTGTAAAATTCAGATCCTTTTGTCATTAATTCATTTTCATGTTAATAATGTAGGATAAGTTAACAATACAAAGTAAATATTAATTTCTTTGTTCATTTAAAAAGCTAAATTCTGAAGTACTGCTTTAAAAACCAGTGGTGTTCTTTAGCACATTAATATTTCTTTTTTTGAAACAAGGGAGAACAAAAGCACATGGATAAACATTATCATATCAGGAAAAATTATACTTTTAATAAGATTATCAATGAGTCATTGGAAAAACACAAACACTGAGACAGGTAAGAAGTGATCTCTAGCTTCTAAAATGGAAATACTTCCTCAACTTTTATTTTTCAGAATTAAGAAATTCTTTCCATGGGAAAAATACAGATCTACAAAAATGTAATGAATAAATATGCCGAAGAGATCCTTCCATTTTCTATTATGGTTCTATTAATAATAGTTTAATTCAATATGAATGACTTAGCAATTATCTTTTGGTTTTGCTTAGACTTGATATATGATGACGAATTATATAGCATGATTAATTTTTCTTTTATTTTAATAATCTTAAGAGTCAGTTTCTCCTTATCTCCTGGGCAAACAAATCTACAAATATCAGTGATTCTTATCGGTAGGGCTTCTGACAAATATAGTCCTCTAGAAAATATGTGGGATATTTGTTTGTTTTTCTAAATATGGTTCTATGAGCTTAATCATGAATGATTCTTAAGTAACACAATCCACAGAAACATTCTCTCAAAAGGTAAATATTCCATTTGGTAGGTGATAACAACAACCTTTTGAGAAATGTTATCAGAGTTAATTCTGAGGAAAAGTTTCCCCCAACTCTAGTGTTTCTTAATCACTTTGGATTTGTGAACACTTCATAGAACTTGATTAAAGTGACAGAACACTTCATCCAAAATGCACAATATGACTGTGTGCGCGCACACACACTCACAGGTGCTATTGGAGATTCCCAGGCCCTCTTGTAAAGCACGTTCACGATCCTCAAGGGGTCATGGACTGCAGTTGAGGAATCCTGCTTCATTTCTCAACACACATGACAACATAGACAAGTTTTAGATCAGTGTTATACCATTTAACCTAAAATGCTTTCTCTATGGCTTGCATTTTTTTACATCTTTTGCAGAAGCTAGTGTTATTAATAAGGATCAATCTCAATACTGAAATAAAATCCAGATTAAGCAGACTTTTAAATAAAGAAAAATGAAACTATAAGTCTATTAAAGAAAATATGGAATTTTTCCCCCAAAGATACAAGATAGAGACTTTTCAGAAGGACACAGAAGCCATAAAACAATTCTGCATAACAAAAATATTGCTAATTGAACTGGATATGAAAAACTGGCTTGTAACTCTCTCTCAATGTCCATAGCTTTAAAAAAAATTAATAGACTTTAGCTTTTCAAGCAGTTTTAGCTTTTTAGAAAAAACTGAGCAGAAAGTACAGAGTTCCCATATACTCCCTCTCCCCCTGCCCTCAGTTTCCCCTACTGTTAACATCTTACATTGGTGTGGGATATTTGTTACAATTGATGAACCAATATTGATAGATTACTATTTACTAAAGTCCATAATTTGCATTAGGGTTCATTTTTTGCGTGGTGCAGTTCTATGGCTTTGCCAAATGCATAGTGTCATGCATCCACCATTACTATCACACAGATTAATTTCACTGCTCTAAAAATCCCCTGTGTTCCACCTACTCACCTCTACTCCCCTCCTCACTCTCCTTAGCAACCACTGATCTTTTACTGTCTATACTTTTGCTTTACCCAGGATGTCTTATAGTTGGAATCATATAGTATGCAGGCTTTTCAGATTGGCTTCTTTCACTTAGCAATATTCATTTAAGTTTCCTCCACGTTTTGTGTGGCTTGATATCTTTTTTTTAAATCAATGAATAATATTCCATTGTATTGGCATACCACAGTTTATCCATTGACCTACTGAAGGACATCTTGGCTGCTTCCAAATTTTGGCAATTATGAATAAAACTGCTGCAAACATTCATGTGCTGGTTTTTGTGTGGACATAAGTTCTCAACTCATTTGCATAAATACCTAGGAGTGTGATTACTAGATCACATAAGGCAAGGTTTAGCTTTATGAGATAACAACCACACAGTTTTCGAAAGAGACTGTACTATTTTACATTCCTATTAGCAATGAATGAGGGTTCCTGTTGCTTCACATCCTTGCCAGAATTTGGTGGTGTTAGTGTTCTGGGTTTTGGCCACTCTAGTAGGAGTGTAATGGTATCTCCTTGTTTCAATTCGCCTTTCTCTGATGACATACGTTGCTGAGCATCTTTTCATATGCTTATTTGCCATCTGTATATCTTCTTTGGTGAGCTCTCCAGATCTTTTGCTCATTTTTAAATTGAGTTTTGTTTTCCTGTTGAATTTTAAGAGTTCTTTGTATATTTTGGATACAAGGTCTTTATCAGATATGTATTTTGCAAACGTCTTTCTCAGTCTACGTTTTGTGTTTTCATCCTCTCTACGATCATTCCTTTTTACTTAGCAATTCCACCTTAGTAACTTACTGTCCAGATATACATGAGGACATATAAGACATAGTTCAAGTAAATTTGCCGTATCATTGTTTGTGGAAGCAAATGAAGAGGAAAAAACAACCCTATGTGTCTATTAATGAGTAGCTGATTAAATTATGGTACATGCACCAATAGAAAACTATTCAGCTGTTTTTCTGAATATGGGGTGTTTCTAGATAATTGTTAATAAAAAAAAGAATCTCTGTATAGTATGACAAGATTTTGTGTTATTTTAACATGGGGATATATATGGAAGTAGTTGCCTTTGGAAAGGGAAACTAGACAAATGGAGTGGAAAAAGACTTAATTTTAACCATATATTCTTTTATCCTGTTTAAAATTTTACTACATGTCTGGACAACTATTGGAAAATATTTTTAAAGAAGAAAAAAATAATAAAGATCAAGTTGTCAATGACATGAAGAGGAAGCACTTGGATTCTTAATGTCACTTTACTTTTCTACAGATAGGTCATAAAAAATAGTTGATGTAAAAGGTATTCACCCTGGAAAAATAACATTAATTCAAAGCACAAGCTTTGCAGATCTATTCTTGGAACTAACTATTTGCCATTGTGTAACTATAGTTTAAAACTTACAAAAAAGGTTAATTATTTTATATTTATCATTTCATTCCCAAATACATTCTGCTTATTCACTCAAAGTAATGGGCTTTGATGTTTACACACACCGTCTACCTATTTTCAAGATGAATTAAAAAATAAGATAAGCTTCCCAAGACTTCTTTTGCTGGTGAGCAATTCTGTAGTAAGATAGAAAAAGAATTATTGAGCAATTATGATAACCTGTATCATATAATCTTCCCCTCCAAATTAAAAATGTTTAAAAAAATTTAATCCTATACAGAGAAGCCAAAGGGATTATTTTAAGGCAGGATTAGTAACACTGAATCTAGACTAATAAGATATCTCATGATTTTAACGAATTGTGGCATTTTTATATTTGTTTGGAATTCAAAATGGTCAATTTCAAAATTTGGCATTGTCAAACTTTATGAGCTCTTTGAACATTTAACAAATTATTTCACCTATTTAAAAATATATTGGACATTCTATACACTTATTAGCATTGTCTAGAGAAGGTAGCCCATTTTTGGCTCATCGTTCTAAAACATAGTTATTTGCATGCAGTCAACACTGGTTTCTTTAAGAGCGTGCCCAGACTAAGGACCTCAGTAGAGTAGGGCAGAGGGTCACAGGAATGCCAGCTGCTGAACAGCCTCTGCCTATGGAGTTTGCTGTGGTTCATTTTACACTTCTGGTTAGGTTCCACACTGCCATTTTCTTTCATAGAGAGTAGAGGTTGGCAGTACTTCCCTGTGACATCCACTTTCACACCCAAATTGGTCTTCATAGGCTCCCATTGTGTGCACTACAAAGCAACTTGCCTTGTTGGCAGCTCTAAGTGAGAACTACAAGTCTCTCTTTTCTTTACTGTTCTTTTCTGGCTCACAAGCAACCTCCCACCAAAAGCTGAATCTGTAGAAGAGACTACATCCAAGAGATAATACTATGAAAAAGTATGAAGAGAAGCCCAGGTGGCCACCTTGCAAATTTCCAATGTGGAAGCCTTCGACCTCTCTGCCCAAGAAACAGCTAAAGTCCTAGTGTAATGAGCTTTACAAACCCTAGGAGCCTCTTTACCTTAACTACATACGCCTCCCTAATACAATCCCTTAACCATCTAGCTAAGGAACTCTTAGAAGCCATTTGACCCCTCTTAAGACCCCCTAAGAGTACAAACAATCTTTCAGAAGATCTGAAATCTTTGATTCTTCTGAGACAAACCCTAAGTGTTCTTCTTACATCCAATTGAAGCAGCCATTGCTTTTTGTCATTGCTGGGGCTAAAGAAAAATGAGGGCCAAGAAACCTCCTGGTTTAGATAAATCTCAGATGCCACCTTTGGAAAATTTGAGGAACTGCCCGAAGAACAGCTTTATTCTGAAGGAGTATTAGAAGTGCCCCATAAATCAAACCCGAGTCCACTCCATAAGATAAGATCACCTAAAAGAAATACAGTAAGATCCCATAACAGTGAAATAATGTCCTATCATTTTTCTGAAATGACCAAAATAGAAAACCATCAAATCATGACCAAACAAAAGCAAATAAATATAATGACTAAATATCTTTTCTTTCTCAGAAAATATTTCTTGTGTCTCTACAAAATCTATTGTGTTGTATTCAAATTCCTAAAAGCACTGCCAAGTTGGCCAAATCTACATTATAGTAGTAAACATCAAAGTAAAAAGTAAAACATTTGGTTAATCATCTTTATATTTTCTCTATGTGATGTTAAGCACCTGGATATTTTTAAAACATCTGGACAATGAAAAAAAAAACCTTACTTTTCATCACATTGTTTTGGTTACATAGACATACTAGGTAACTCCTTCTAGGATCTTTATTAGCAAAATATGTTCCAATCAAAACAAATACACCAAAAACCAAATGACTTGATCTTTTTTCTCCCCATCCTCTCCCACACAAGATTTCTAAGCAAAACATTAACTATCAGGATAACTTAAGATTCATTTGGTTTCTTTAATCATTCAAGAAATCTTTTCCTTCCTGATTTAAGAAACCAAGGCTTTTGATAAGAATTGATTAACGTGGCTATACTGAATAAACCATTTAAGATTTTTCTTGACAATTTCCCTCAAGATCATTCTTTTCATTCATTTACATAAAATTATGGCAGATTAAATCTTGGCTTTGTTACAAAAAAACATGAATGAAGAACACATATATCACAAGAAGATGTTCTAATACTTAGACATTTCTTACAGATGTCCTTCAAATTTCTTTCCACTTACTATGTTTGATAATCCACAAATGTGTTTCTATAGTACATTATTATTAATGTGATACTGAAGTTGCTTTTATCTGCCATGCTGCTTATATGATGACAAATTTGGGGTAAGACAGTATACTGTGGCATAATTATATATTGTCTCTGTTGATTTTATTCAATAATCATAACTATTGCTCTCAAATACGCAGCATTGGCAAGTCTCAACATTGTTTGATCTCAATCCAGTGCAGTTGAACCAGCTTTTTCTTTTTCTCCTTTTTTCCTGAAATCAGTGTGTCAAATCTTTGCTTCAGTTCTTGGCTATTTAACTTTTATATCTTTAGAATACCTCTCTAACACAACTCTAGTTTTGAATTTATGCTGCCCTTAAGAGGAATAAATTTCTCAGAATGAGCTATTTCTCAAGGGCCTGGCTTAGGACCAATAGAAGATGAATCCAAATGGATAGGGGTCTAGATGCTTTGGAGTTCACTGTTTTTTGATCCACACCTCAGAAAAGATCTGCTAGAGATGTGGATGAGAGACACCAAATCTTAGCCGGGCATGATGGATGAGTACCAACACCAAGTGTCAACTGCTTGTGGCACCAATAAATTTTTGTCAAAAATTAGGACATCATATTTCTCTATTCAGATCTCTCTTTGATCCAGTTAATTCCATCTAGAAGACCCTCTAGGGCTCACATTACCTACTAATAAATTGACTTTTTCATTCCATCTTTTAATTTTCATATTATCTGTCCTATGTTTTTAATATTTTCCCATTTGATTTTTTGTCAGATTCAGAAATCTATATTCCACACTCATTTTTCTTCAAATTATATCCAAATTTGGAAAAAACAATCTACATTATTTATTTTATAATTTAATAGTGCTGCTTAAACTTAACCTGAAACGTAGAAGGTCAGTAACCTATGCTTAATATAAAACAAACTCCAATCCTATAACTTTTCTAACATTGTTTACCCAGGCTAGGTAAATAAAGAAATACAAAAGTAAATATATTAAACTACATGTAATTTTCACTAAGAAATCAGGTTTTGAAATTTGCAGATTGATTTTTAATCACTTGCTTCCCTCACTTTGTTTTGCAAACGCAGCCACTATTCAAATTTACTCTCCTTAAAATGATATGTGGTATTATGTAAAAGAGAACTTTGTATAGTCCACTCTGATATAGATGAAAATCTTTATAAATATAGATATGAAAACAGAGAACATGTCTTAACCATTATGCCTCTGAATTGTTAGAAACATTATTTGAACACACATGGCACACTTTTCTTTAAAAGGATTTTGTTGAGACTAACTAGAAACAACATATTGTATAATTATAATTACAATTGTAACAACTCACATTTATTGTTTATGATATGCTAGACATTCTTTTAAATATTTTACACTCACTAAATCATTTAATTCTCACAACCCTACATAATATATTGTAATCTAAAGCACTTAATACTGAAAGAAAGAGAAAATTATCTTACATCATCATTTTAAAGATGAGAAACTGGTCGTCTAAGGAAACTAAATATTTTGCTCAAGGTCATCAGGCTGCTAGTGGCAAAAGAGGAGCTACTAGACCATCCGGTCTCCTTGATATTTCCAAAGGCCAGGCTGTATTTCTTTGAGTTAAAAAAAAAAATTGATCATATTTTAACTAAAGATAATTATCCAAAATTGACTTATGATGCTTTTCAATTAAAACTACGGAATTTACAATGTATAAAGGATAAAAATATAATTTCAAGGTGTGCTTTATAGTTAATGTTTATTTAAAGAATTCTGTCCTGTATTTTCATTTTTTCAGGTAATGGTATAGATTTAATAGCAGGAAGCAGAAACAGAATTATAGATTTGCAGAAGAGCATACTACCTGAAGTATTCCTGGGTGTCTTGAGCCATAAAAACATTTCTTCAAACAATTCCTGAACATTTTGTTCCAACTTCAAAAAGGATTTTATGAGCTGTGATAAGAACTCGAGTTCATCTAAGGAGAGGAAAACATTTCTTCCTTTCTGTGGGCATTCAGGAGTAACTGTGAAAAGAGCAGATCAATACTGTTGAACATGTTATGTGTTTTCTCATTCGATATTAGAATAATCAATGATTCCTTAAATCATCAAAACTAACAAGATCCTTAATAATTAAACAAAGTTTGTTCTTTAGTAAATACATATAAAATCTCCTGGGAGAGTCTTTTTTTTCCCCCCCTGGGAACCTGGAGATAAGTATTCTGCTTGATGCAAACATGACAATTAAATAATTTTATTAAATCTCAGAGTTATTAAAGGAATGTGATTTGTCATTATAAAATCACATCTTATACAATTCTGTTTCTTTAAGGTCTGGCATAATTTGAATCTAGTCACAAGGAAATATCAGACAAACCTAAACTGAGGGACTTTCTACAAAATAGCTGGTCTGTACTCTTCAAAAGTGTCATGTCAGGAAACACAAAGACTAGGAAATGTTCTAGTCAAAAGGAATCTAAAAAGACATGACAACTGAAATCAATACATGATCAGCATTTTATTTTATCTTATTATAAAGGACATTATTAGGGTAATTTGATGAAATCTGAGTAAGATCTACAAACTAATGGTATTACTGCATGACTATTAATTTTCTGATTCAGACAACTATACTGTGGTTATGAAAGAGAATGCCCTTGTTCTTAAGAAATGCACACTGAAGTATATAAGGGTAAATACTTGTGATTTATTCTCAGTTCAGAAAGAGAAATCGGTTTAAGTGGGAAAGAGAATGCAAATTTGGAAATGTGGTAAAATATTAACTTTTGGGGAATCTGATATTTTTTAAAGTGTGAAATTAAAATAAAAATTTAAAAGAGAAAAAGACTAGATAAAGGATATAAGTCTTCAAGACCTTAAAAGTGTTGTTCTTAGATCAATAAAAAGAAGCAAGTTAACCTATTGAATCTAGATTATATTATTCATGAAATCATAATTAAAAATAACTTTGGTCTAAATAATTATGATATCTATTGCTTTCCTAAGAACAATACAACTCAAAAGATCGATTTTTTTCCCTCATAATGACATTAATTGTTGTCACACTACCATTTTAATATGATTTAAAAAAAAACAAACTTATACTCCTTAAGAGTATGGAGAAAAAGACTGACCTCACTAAATGGTACATTTGAGCAAATTTTCAAGGATTAAAAAAAAAATCCTTCCTTTTTGATTGTCATTTCTTAAAACATGTATATAGGAAGTGTCTTGAGGCTAAATTACAAAATGGAAAATTTGTAAACTCTTAGAAAGTAAGCATTTAAAGTGCCTTTGGAGAGAAAATACTGAGTGCTACTTAGAAATGATATAAGGTCTGGTGATTCCACGTGAGGAAAAGATTATCTTTGTCACATGGATTTAGAAGGAAGTTTCCAGAAATGTAACAATTTTATGGGTTATCCACTTGCTTCACTGAAATTTTTAAATGTTGGTATCAAATTTGTAGCCATGTGACACAGTCTTTCGTACGATATAGGACCAAAAATGTCATGGTATCTTTGCAGATAGTATGAGAGAGACCAGTCAGCCAATTTAAAATGTGGAATTTAGTCCCGTTCTTAAAGAGTAAAAAAATGCTTAAAAAAATCTTTAAGTATTTACAAAAACTGTTTCACCTCTACATTGATGTTAACCCCACATATATTAAACTCTATCTCTAAATAGCCCTACTCACAACTACTAGTCTCCCATAGGCATGCCAGAGAACACAAGCGTGTACAATCATCATGTATAACTAAGGTTTTGCCATTAAAATCATGACCCCAAAATGAAAAGAAAGGAGAACAAATATATTATGATTCACTTAGCTGTTGCTTGATTCTCATTTGGCCTGTAGATGGAGGCTGGTCTAACCTTCTAAATCATAAAGATGTTCTTTCTGGAACCAGATTGTTTATAAGGCATTTTCAAAAATTTTAAGAATTCTTCCTAATTCTTTAATAGTTTGGCTGGAAATTAAACATAGGTTTTGTGTAGCTCAATTCTAAATTGGAAATGTTGTGAATGTTTACAAAGTAAGCAAAAAAGCCACCCCCCCCAAATCTCTGAGAATTATGTATAGATATATATATGACCTAACAGTGCTACTTGTTTAAAAATATGTAGGGTTGGAGGATTATACATGAAAAGGTCTTACCTTCATGACCTGGATTTAGAAGGATCTTGTACTCCAGAAATATAACAATATTGAAAGGCAAATCTATTTCAATCTATGAATCATTATAACTTAATAATGAAAGAGGATAGAATAATATGTATGACCTAAATCTAATCATTTTGTCCCTGAAAAGCAATGATTATGATACAGGTCCATTAATTAGTAGTTCTTATTTCCTATTACTATTAGCTCAGTGTTCTCCCAAGGTGCATCTTGAGGGTTAATTTATGGGGAAAATAATTTGTGATTAATTCATTTTGTGAAAGTCCAATTGAAGTAAAATAAAACACAAAGGATAAAATAGAATTTCCCAAACTTATTTCTTTTATTTTCCGGCACAGTATCTCACAGGACTTGTTTTAATCATCACACTTCAGCTCATGATTTCTTTCTGCCCAAGCATACCTATTTTTCTGTTCCTTAGACTTTTCACTGTTAATCACACTAGGAAAGGGTTTACCCCAGCAGGAGTTCCCTTTACTTTTGCCTTCACTAAATTAATCTCCTTTTCCTTCTTCTTTCAAGATTAAATTCTTATCTGGATACAATCAATCCAGGAGTTTGCCTTCCCGTGTTAAGCCAATCTGGTCTTTACCTTTCTTTCTTTCTTTTTTTTTTTTTTTTTACATCACTGTAGAACTGTCTCGCTTCAAGAAATTTTGGACATATCTGTTTACACACAGGCAAATATGTTTAGCTGGGTACCAATCACTGTTATAAAATACATGAAATAAGGATTGTTGTTTTATTGTAGAATGAGCTCTATGATTCTTAGGAAATACAAACTTCTCCTAAATCCCAAGACAATTATAAAGAAAAAATCTAAATTTCCATTTTAGAGCAAGACATTATTTAAATTTACCATCAACTAGCAATGAATAAATTCATGTAAATAATTACTAGATAGCTGAGGTTTTTTCCTCTCTATATATTTTTAATAAAATTTTTTTCTAAAATATAAAATTCTCTGCTATTCTATTATTCGGAATATTTAGAACACAATTGAAATTTTCATTCATGACAAGGTTACAATGAAAGTTACTTATTTTTGTGCTGCACTCAGGGACTAAAGTCTGTCCCTCTGTTAAAGGGCATTTCTCAAAATGACAATCATTCGAAAAGGGTTCTGTGATCAAATAGGTTTGGGAATTACTACATACTAACGATTCTTTTAAGTGATTCACAGTGCAAATTAGTAAAATAAAGTCTATTCACTTCTATAATAAAGTTAAAAAAATTAAAAACTTAATGTTTCTCAAACTTTTCTGACCAATGAACACTGGTTTACTGACATATCTATTAACTTCTAGAATTTCTCAAACTGCTTAGGGGACACTGCTCTGGATTACAGTCCCACTTGAGTATTTATAGCTGCTTTGTAGTGTTTCCCCTATTGTTAGGCCTTTCACTGTGGGTTCTTGTTGCTGCCCTTTTCCACTTATAAACTGTTGTTCCTAATAGAATCATGGTATTTTTCAGACTCCTTTGAAAAACTAATGAAAGTCTTCTAAATCCTTGTAGACCCTCTTATTGAAAAAAAATCAAGTAGTCACAGTTTCAGGGCTAAACAGAACCACCTGAAGTCCATCCATGGTTGTCATAGGGCAGCATGGTCCAGGACTTTGTGTTTTATTAAAAATGCAAATCCCTAGGTCATCTTCAGATCCCTTTTAAGCAAGTGCCCCAGGTGAGTTTTCTGCACAGGAAAGTTTGAGACCACTGCCTGAGGGATCCATGAACTCCAGTTAAAAACCCTTGTGGTTGAAAATCACTCTCTAGGCATCAGAAAATAGATTTTGGTCTTAGCAAGTCAACCAAAGAGGTGCTATTGTATAAAACATCAATAACTATTAAAAACAAAACAAAATAAAACCCTTTACTTTTTCCATGGTCAAGAAATTTATTTATGATTTTTTTTTTCATTTCTGGAAGAAATATGGAATGCCTGTAGGGAATTTCTAAGATAAATTATTATTTATCTATATATTTGCCCTGGGCAAAGGTAGAACTGCTCTTAGAAAAAACACCTAAAGAATAGTTAGAGTTCTTTAGGCACACTCATCACAAATGTAAAATGATTTCCTTGAGTCCATAGATTACGTCCAGTTTATTCATTATAGTATCTTAAGAACCCAGCACAAAGTAGACACTCAAAAATACTAGTTAAAAAAATAAATGTATGAAATCCCTAGAAATATCTAACAAAGAAAGAAATATAAAAGATTTCATACCTAATCCTAAGATGCATTCTTCAAAACAATAAATATGTAAAGCTGTAAGTCAATAAATAAATAAATAGACAAATAATTACAGTATTATATACACACTCTTTTTAGTATTTTGTTTGACAAAATAGATTTAAAAATTATTTCTAAAAAAGAAAATGTGTGCAAAAAGATATAAAAACAATGATGATGTGGAAACTTGATAAAGCATATTGATACAACTGACTAAAACACAATTTTTCTGTGTTTAAAAATAAAATTATACTTTAGAAAAAAATTCCACCATTAAAAAATGCACAGATATTCATAGAACTGTATCTTAAAAAAATAGAGAATCTCTCGTCTCTCTGTCTCTCTGCCTCCTGTCTCTGTCTCTCTCTATATGTATATTTATGCATACACACACATATATACATATATCACTCATAAAGAATATATAATACTATAAATTATATGCTTAGAAGTGTTTTTCACCCAGTGACTAATAGTTAGAATATTAACTCCATTATCTTGTAGCAAAAATAGGGACACTGAAAATAAATCTAGAGGGACATTAAAGCTTCTCACATTTGATCTACAACAAAGCAGCTTTTGGAATAAATATCAAAGTCCAGCTAAATCAGACAGAACATAAAAATGTGGGTTGTGGCTGAAAGTACACATATTATTTTCCAAAACCATTAGCAACAGAATTCTTGTTAATAATAGCATTAAGATACATGAGAAAATGAGAAGCTAGAAAATCAGATAATCTGAAGCTGGTGGATCAGTATAATAGGATAAAAGGTGCACATTTTAGTTTTCCCAAGAAAAACGAACACTAGCCACCCTATTATTGACTGTAAATGGATCCATTTTCAGTGAGGAAGTATTCTTGATGCCACCAGACAAGTGATGTAAAAAAGAGGTGACACACAAAAGCTATTGAAAGTCTCATTATTCCAGATGAAATTCATGACATAATCCAAATGGAAGATATTTGTTCCAGTAAAGAGAACTTTTTAACAGTCTTACAATAAGAAGTCAGCAAAGACTGCTTAGGAACAAATAACAAGCTGTACTTTTCCTAGTACCCAAGTCACTTTCTGAGAGCAGGTGGGGCTTTGGAGCACACTGTTGTGTTCCAGTGGCCTGAAGGAGCCCTGTGCCTTCTTGAGCGCCTGCTTCCAAGAAGCCACAAAGCAGGGGAAGGAACAGAACGAAAACACAAAGTCCCTTCTTTGTTACAGGAGCCTCATCAGTAGGTGGAAATCATGAAGGACCTGCAGGCATTGCTTTTTTGTCACATACTCTAAGAAGAAATTGAAGCTGTTTTTCCCCCTTTCTATGGCATTATTTTTGTAACTTTTCATTATTTTTCAAATTTATATAACTAGGAAAGCATTTGAGGTAAAGACAAAGAATATTTCCACCTTAGTTTTCCAAACTGAATTCATTATTTCTTATCTCTTTCAAGGAAGCTTCCATATGTACTACCCAAAACAAACAGGGTAAAACTTTAAGATAAATTGAGTAAATGAATGAGCAAGTCAATGATTAAAAGGAGGAAGTGAATAACTTTGAAGTTGAGTAAAAGTGTAACCAGACACAATGAATACATAGACATTTAGATACCCCACAGGTAAGTGTCAGGACCCTTCTTTTATATGGTGAGAGGATGCAGAAGGAACTATAGGGAAAGCTGAGCCTCAAAAAGGTAAATGAATCTGAACGTGAATTCAGGAAATGTTTAACTCTTAGAAGTTGGAAGTTGGACTCCCCTTCTCTTTTGCTCTTTCCCTACTTTTGTTTCTTCCCCCATAATTTATTATGGGGCATGCTGCTATTTCTAGCACCACTACCTGAAGCACAAGAGGTAGCACAATGGAGTAACTAACACATGGAATTATGAACCAGAGGGTCTGGGTTCAAATTCTGACATTGCTTCCTACTAGTTGTGTGACTTTTAGGAAGTTATTTAGTCTCTCTATGCCTCAATAGTGTATAAGTTTTAACTGAGTTAACATGTTAGAACGGCTGTATAAATGTGTGATATTACCACCTTCTCTGAGAAGCCTGCCCTCATATCCTAGGCCAGCTTAGTTTCCTATTCTCCATGTTCCTCCGTATTTTACCCTGCACATATCTTTATTTTAGTACTTACTATGTCATTTATAATAATTAGTTTGGGAGTTGTCTCCTGCAACTTTAATCTGAAAGGCAGAGATTTTTTTCTCTCTTTACTGCATTCCCATTATCCATCATAGTGGATGATATATATTGGTGAGTGTCAGAGACAACACCAACTGTTTTTAATTCATTTTGTTTGGCTTTTTTCCCTACCATAAGCAAGCTTCTTTAGTAAAATACTAATATTAAATGAGTTTAACATTAACTCTTGTATGTCAATTTTAACAGGAAATACTTTGGGGAGTAAGAACCATAAACATCATATCAAAGACCTATTTCACTATAAAATACTTTAAATATCACTATTATTTAATAGGTCTATCTCTAAGCTTGAACATGCATAAAATTGAGTGGTAGCTCCACTCCAAGACCTTCCACTGCTTCTTTGCTATGTCAACCCTTCAAAACACTGGTTTTATTTTCATGTGTGTGTGTGGTCATCATCTTTTTTAGGAGCTAATATAAGCTATGCACCTATACTCATAGAAAGAATGGCATATGATTCCAGGAGGTTCCCCGATCCACTGAGGTCTTAGGGCCTCATTGATAACCTGGTTAAGGCCCTCTGCCTTGGTGTGCCAGACTTGATGAGAAGTCAGATGAGCAGTCCTCAGCATCTTCCTCCCACTGAGGAGAACTGTAGCTTCTAGAAATGTCTACTTCCCTTTGCAAGAAGAATGGGTTTGGTCCAGCTTCTACTTCATAATCCCCTTATCACTCTTTCCATATTATAAAAGTTCTCAAAACATTTACAGAGAGGACTCTCTGCCTACTAAGACATAGGCCCTGTGGTAAGGTGAGGGAATAAACTGAGGAATAACTAACTAATCCTCTACCTGCTCATGAATTTAGATAAACACACAGATTAGTACCAAGTGGCTACTGCTTTGATAGTGGGACACGATGACCAAATCATTCTATTAGAATAGATTGAATCACTAGTATACACCATATCTGCATTTGCTATACCTTCTTTCTCTGACTGTTCCAGGCAAAGATAGTTGTTATGCTTAATTTTGCACCCATTGACAGGATTGGTAATCGTGGTCTAAAGACAGGTAGATCTAGGGACAGAGGGAGTCACTGTGTTTGGAATAAATCCTCACAACCCACGCAAAGCCCCCACGTGACATGGAGATTTGCTGTTCCCTTTGGAAGGGCTCACATAGCAAATCTCTCCTTGCTTCACATACCACTGGCTGAAAAGGGTGGAGATAAAGTCATCTTGAAGCTATTCTTCTGGGTCAATGAGAAAAACTAAAGAGAAACTGCTTCTATTATTACCCTTTTATGATTCCCAGGCCAACACTGGCTCCACTGGATGTTACCTAAATGTACTGCTAAATGATAACAAAATTCTCCCACACTCCATTCCATCTTCTCTGGCAGAAGCTGTCAGTATTATATTAACAAGGGATCAGACTTCTCATTCATTTGCCAAGGGTATAATACTCCTGTCCCTCTCCTATTTTCTCTCTTTCTTATTTTGTTTTTCTGACTGAGAACATGAGAGAGAATATCTGACTCCTGATGCGGTCACTGTTATTTGAAGATGCTAATCAAAGAATGGCTTACATTTGAATTCAGCCAAAATTGAGAAATGTACCCAGGATAAATTTCTGAATATTTTCTCAGCTGACTTTTGTTTTATGCTGGTATAACTCCCAGTTATAAACACGTAGATATGCTGACCCTTTTAAAGAACATCTTAATAAAAAGACATCTCTAGTGTAATGAAATGGGGTTTAAATTCTAAGTACTCTATGCTAATGGCACATTATTAATGAAATATCTTCCTAATATCCCTTTCTCAGTCTCAAATTTTGCTAGAGTTCAGTTAATTATAGCTCTTATCATAGGTGTTACATTCTATTATCATGACCAAAAATTAACCTGTAGAAAAATCTTAAACTAAGTTAACAATTCATTTTTACTGTAGTCTAAGGTTGTATCTGAGAATTGATATTTCACTTTTTAAAAGAATATGCCATGATAGAGATGTTACATTATCAGCTTTTAATATAACATGTTAAAAATTAATTTTAAAAATTTAACACTGGCATAAAAATAATGCCATCATCAAAAAGATGGATTTAAGTTAAGACTAACCGGCTGAGTATGCTTCCTCATATATTTTCTAATTGAATCATAACCTTTCAAAAGAGATTGAACATTTTTCCTCTCTTATACTAAAAAATAAAGAGTAAGATTCTCTTTACACTTTTTTTATCAGGTAGGCAAATTATAATGCCTATGAAGGTATGTTAAAGTTAATATGAAAGGAGATAGATATGGTGATAATAGCAATATCTTGTACCCACCCAGAAAGCTGTACTCATGAGCTCATTATTCTAACAGAGAGTAGCACAGGCCTTAGACTTAGGGAAGCCATTTACCAGGTGTGATGGCACCTCATTGAGCAAATTTTATAGTTATTTTACCTTTTTAGCTGTCTTCCTCACCTAAGTAATAGTTAATTCAGCCACAAAGGCAAAGTCATATTTCCTTCAAACTTCAAATAAGACTTTGGAGCCCCCTGGGAAAATATCATCTTTTATATTGTCTTCCCTCAAAAGGCCTATGAGCTACGAAAAAAATCTTTAAGTGGGTTTCATTTGCTAGCTCAACAAAGATTTGCCTTGTACGTATAATGCACTAGGCAACCATGTGACATACACCACTGGTGGTAACAGTTATGAGAGAGGTACAGAGTAGCATCTGAAAGTAGGATGGGGGTGACTAGTCAGGGCCATGCTTCATACCAGTCACTATCAGCTCCTGCGGCTACCCCTGTCTCTTCAGAGTAAATTTATCCCTTTTCAACTATTTAACTTCAGGCAAGAAAAAAGGCAATAGTTTCAATATATATTAAAAACTCAGAACTGAGAAAAGTCCACAGATAAAAAACTAATTGAGGACATGATCAGGAGTTGATTGTCAACCTATTTTGATATAAATGGCCAGTAATGGGCTCTGTTGTTCTGTTACAGTTTATTTCATTAAAATATTGCTTTTGATTGGAAAAAGTAAATTTAAAAATACATGAGGGGCCTCCCTGGTGGCGCAGTGGTTGAGAGTCCGCCTGCCGATGCAGGGGATACGGGTTCGTGCCCCGATCTGGGAGGATCCCATATGCCGCGGAGCGGCTGGGCCCGTGAGCCATGGCCGCTGGGCCTGCGCATCCGGAGCCTGTGCTCCGCAACGGGAGAGGCCACAACAGTGAGAGGCCCGCATACCGCAAAAAGAAAAAAAAAAAAAATACATGAAAAATTAAACTGAACTTGGTTTTCCTTTGCGTATATAAATATTAGTTGTCTTTAGGATTTTTATATTATAATAAAAAATATTAAATTGTTCAATAAACACAAATACTTTAGCATTCAACTTGCATTGCATTGGGCCCATTGTTGTTGGTACCTGGGTTGTGACAAATTAGAAAGGAAGATAAGAGCAGCTAGAAAGACATCAAAAAGTCTACAAACAATAAATGCTGGAGAGGGTGTGGAGAAAAGGGAACCCTCTTACACTGTTGGTGGGAGTGTAAATTGGTGCAGCCACTATGGAGAATAGTATGGAGGTTCCTTAAAAAAAAAAAAATTGACTTACCATCTGATCCAGCAATCCCACTCCTGGGTGTATATTTGGAAAAGACTAAAACTCTAGTATGAAAAGATAACATGCACCCCAATGTTCATTGCAGCTCTATTTACAATAGCCAAGACATGGAACTAACCTAAATGTCCATCAACAGATGAATGGATAAAGAAGATGGGGTACATATACACAATGGAATATTACTCAGCCATAAAAAAGGATGATACAGTGCCATTTGCAGCAACATGGATGCACTTAGAGCTTATCACACTAAGTGAAGTAAGTCAGACAGAGAAAGACAAATATCATATAATATCACTTATATGTGGAATCTAAAAAAAATGATACAAATGAACTTATTTACAAAACAGAAGTAGACTCACAGATACAGAAAACAAACTTTTGGTTACCAAAGGGGAAAGGGGGGATAAGTTAGGAGTTTGGGATTAAAAGACACACACTACTAATAGATAAACAACAAGGACCTACTGTATAGCACAGGGAACTATATTCAATATCTTGTAATAACCTATAATGGAAAAGAATCTGAAAAAGAATATATATACACACACATATATGTTCAGCTATATATACACATGTAGCTATGTATATATTACTGAATCACCTTGCTGTACACCTGGAACTAACACAACATAGTAAATCAACTATACTTCAATTAAAAAAAAATAGTAGATGGCAAGGGAGAAAGAGGGAAAGGCAGTGAGAGATTAGTGGGGGGGACAGTTCCCTCTGACAGTGATTGGGGTTTTATAGTTTGTAGGATAAATCTGGCCCACAGCCTGTCTTGGTATGCTCTGTGAGCTACGGTATAGTCTGGCTTTTCTCTTTGTAAATGGGTGGGAAAATTTTTTAAAAGGAGAATATTTCATGACGTATGAAAACTATATGAAATTCAAGTTTCAAGGTGCACAAAGTTTCATTGGAAAACAGCCATGCGGATTCACTTGCATACTGTCTCTGGCTGCTCTGTGCCACAGTGGCAGAGTTGAGCAGTAAAGACAGAGACTGTATGGCCTGTAAAGCCTAAAACACTAACTATCCCTTTATGGAACAGAAAACCTCTGCCATAGAAGAGAAGGAAGAATGTGAAAGAGAAACAGTCACAGACAAGGTGACAAAGAACGGGAGAAACAATGTTTAAAAAGGAGCGGCAAGACGAAATGGAGACAAGGGAATCAACAGCTACCATTTACTGAACACATAATATATGGTAAAAACCATACATATGCTATTTCTCATCTTCACCGAAACCACGAGGAAAGAGGCTCAGAGAAAGTAAGTTACTTATCATTGAGGGACAAATGTGAAAGTACTCTTTAAGAAAAATAGCAATGACACTAAATTTCAGTTGAAAAACAAAGTACTATGGGAGTCAGGAGGTGATTTCTAGGAACAGCTTGACTCAGTAAGATCCATGTAAGAATAATATGGACAATTTTGGTCCATCAACAAGAGACAATGTAAACTTTACCCATCACTGAGAATCATCTTTTATGTGTATCTTTCTTTCGAACACCAAGTGCTATCAATGATAATAGAAAATAATTATATGATGCTTATTTTGTGCCAGATACTGTTGTAAGCATTCTTCCATACATTTATGCTAATCCTCTAAAGTCTGTGAGGAAAGCACTAACATTAGCACTTGCCTTGAAAGCATGAAGAGGTTAAATAAATTGCTCAAGGTCACAAAGCTCAGAAGTAGCTTTTTAAATGTGCTTGCTACATTAGGATCAAACTATAGCAGGCATCAGAATTACCTGGAGAGCTGTTAACACACAGATTGCCAGGCTGCCGCCAGAGCTCCTGATTCAGTGAGTCTGGGGTGAGGCCAGAGAATTTATATTTTTAACATGCTCCAGGTGATGTTGTGGCTGCTGATTTAGAAATCACACTCTGAGAACCATCACTCTATCGCCTCTCTCTCTCTCCTTTTTTTTTTGTACTCCCACCTAGCCATCCTGTTTTCAATGTTTAAGGCTTTGCTTCAGGATAAACTCTCATCAAAATTCACACTTAGATCTGAGAGAAAATGGTCCTCTAGGCAGTTTCCTTATATTCTCCTCCCATTCAGGTAATCTTACACATCTCTGGACAAGTTCTATTTCCTAAACACTTCTCTCAAGTTACTTTTCTGCTCAAAAACGTTTAACAACAACCATATATAATTTAAACATCAAAGACAAGTTTTCAAGACTCTGTATGTAATCTGCCCTTATGCTAGGTATCATGTCATGCATTCAGTCATCCATTTATTTGACACCTTAGTTTTTGTCTGCCCAGCACCCTTTCCCCCCTTCTAGTAACGAGTTGATCCCTTGCCTGTTCAGAGGCCTTCTCTGAGACATTTGGAACAGAGGTACCAGGGAGTTGTTAGGATGTAAGCAAGAAGCTAGCTGCCAGGGATCACTTACTTTATGGAGTGGAGAAACTGTTCTGAAAATGTAGTCATAACATGGGGAGAAATCAAGACAACAAGTGATGAAATACAGCTTGAAAGCTAAGCCCCATTTCCTCAGGTCTCCAGAAATCCTCCAGTTTCTGTCCTTCCAGAGGTTTAATTGTTTAGCGCTTTCTCCTATTGTGTGAACTACCACATTTTTCTTTAATCAGTGCCCCGCCCCGCCCCCCCCCGCTTTTTGCATATGAAGCAGAGAGGAGGAATGGAAGAACAATGGAAGAACACCCACAAGCTCAGAGTCCTGGCTAATGCTTTCATCAGTAATCTATAGGCTAGTTCCTATGTGCCAGTCACAGGTCTCTTCATGGCCTCCAACAAGTCACAGTAAATCTCCACCACGTTGCTGTCTGTGAACTGCAAGGGAAGCTCTTTCCCTTAACCTCTGCCTACACAAGGTCTACATACCTTTCAAGGCCAAACTCAAGTCCAAATAGTGTTTCTAGCTTGCTCTTTTTACACTAAAATCTCCCTTCTCTGAATTTCTTATATACTTAAAGTTTTACACAAATTACTTGGTGACTAATTTGACATGATAAGATTTTTTTCCTCTCATATTGCTTTGTAGGTTAGTCTTTTTCACCTCCTAGATTTGAAGGTAATAGGTACAGAGTAAAGGGACAAAGTAGGTGATTAAATAGTTAATCCCAGTAAGGGATCATAAGTAAAGGAAAAAGTATGCGAGAGCCCTGTAAGTCAATGATCACTCAAGAAAGCAGGTTTGCTTAGCCACAGAACCATGCAACAGAAGCATGAGACATGCCCCCAAACAATAAAACAATGGTGGACTGAGACCCACATCCTGACCAGTAAGGTAAGTTAATAATTCCTAGGACACGCTTCTCTGAGCACACTAATAACAAAAACATAGGGAAAGGTGCCATTACACTGAAACCTAAGATGATTTACCATACTTTAGTATATGTTACTGCCTTTTTGCTCATTTCCTTTGTGCCATGACAGTCCCAGTTTGACCAGGTAGGGACAAGAAACCCCCCCCCACCTGATGTGAAGGAGGAGCTGATGATGGAAGCGTGACGTCTACTCAAGAATGAGGAAGAAGCTGCTCTTCTCCTCTCCCCACTTTTCCTTTGATTAGAAAACTGTAGCCCACTAAGTTCTTAGTGTGGCACTCCCTTGCCCGCGCACTTGTGTCTCTCACAAGGGTCCTATACTAATAAACTCTTCCTTTACCTGTCACTCTGCCTCTCACTGAATTCTTTCTGCACCGAGACAGAAGAACCTATGCTCTACTGAGTACCGAGTTGGTTTCAAAGGCACTTGAAGACACCAAATATAATTGAGGTTTTAAATTAATTTCAAACTTCTGAAAAAAAATTACTTGGAGGAAAGTCATTTTTCTTAAAAGAAATATTATTGATAGTTTCAGAGTTGAGCTGGGGGTGTGGGTGGGTAGCAGAGGGCAGGACTGAGCTACAGAATAAGGCATCTTGTCAGAAATCTCTGGGTTGAGTGATGAGATGGGAGAAGCCAGGAGGACTGAGAAACAAGGCCCAGGTTTCTTTCTGTTGTGCCTTCCAGATAAACCCTCCATTCTGTATACATTCCCTACTTTGCATGAGAGGAAAGCACCAGGAAGTGAACACTGTCTTTCTGCCTCTCCAGATCCTGCCTACTCTGTAACCAACACACTTCCATGTCATCTTGTTCATCCTGGACAGAAGTAAAAGCGACCCCCACCAGCTGGAATCACTTTCTCAGAACTCTGCAAGTGCCTGTCTGCATAACTCCCAAGCAGCTTTTCATATATTCATATTTGATTTCTCAATATAGATGGGAAGTAAGGGTTTTATGCCTCTTGGAATTCCCATTAATCCTAGCACAATGTTTCTTAAATAGTAGGGGCTCAATTAATAAGTTGATTAGTTGGCTACTACAATATACCTCTAGATACTGACTTATTTCAAGAAAATGATTTGGTTAAAAAAATATTCATTGAACTCCCATCGTGTGTTAGGCAGTGGATTGGGTGCTGAGAAGAATAAATAATACTTGCCCTTGAGGTGCTTAGAATCCATATGGGGAGACAGACCTCTAATTAGATATTTTAATAGAATATGCTAAGAGCTTTGAGGAAGGCATATGGAGATGCTGTGGGAGCATGGATTAGGGGCTCTAGCCCAGAGAAAACTTCCTGGAAGAAATCACACATGAGCCGTCATAAAGGATCAATGGGAATTAGGCAAAGAAGGGGAGGAATAGGGTAGGAGATGGGAGGCAACAGAGCATGAGCAGGGGTTTCTGTCAGTTCAGTGTTACTAGAGTGTGAAAAATATGAGGTAAAGAGAGTCATGAGATGAGGTTGAAGGAGGCAGGTGCCAGGCCAAGGAAGGCTTGCTTTCTAATACTAAGTAGCTGGGGGTTTATTCCTGACAGTGATGAGGAGCCACTGAAGAGCTTTCAACAGGGGAGTGGCAAGTGCTTGGCAGATGTTTTAGAGGAAAATAAGAATAAGGGTAAGAAATCCAATGAAAAAGTGAAACAAAACTATTTTAGCAGTCCAAATGAGAGATGATAAAGGTCTAAATTGTTCCTTGATGACAGAAATGGAGAGGGAGAGATAGACTTGAAAATATTTAGGTAGTGAGGCAAAATATAGAATCTTGGTAATTCTTTTGATGGCGGGGGAGGGGGTAGAAGGGGAGAATGAGCCATAGTTTCTGCCTGAGTGATCCTTAGTGGCATGAACTTGGATTAGGGAAGAGGACTGGGATCAGGGGGATGACGAGGAGTTCCAGTGTGTCCATGCTGTGTGTGGAGTGCCTGTGGAATATCCGAGGGACCTGATGAACAGACATTAAGCTCTACAAGTACACAGCTCTGGGGGGGAATCAGTGCTAGATCTAGATCAGGTAGTCATTCACACATAGTGACAGTCAGAGTCAAGATGATAAACAAAGGAGATATCCAGATATATCTATTATTTTAATTGTCTTATTTCATTACTACTATTCATTTCTAAACTGAAAAAAGTTAGTATAGCCCTTCCAGATGTCATTATATGACGGATTTTAAAGATAAAATGAAGTATTCAATGAGAAATTGATTTAAAAATAACAAACATGCAACCTTTTGTCATATATTGGTGTTTAGGAACACCATATTAATGTACGATGGCAAGTCACTCTGTCAGATTATTGCTACATATGTTTTAAATAATGATAATAACATAGCACTTAGTCTGTGCCAGACACTATGTATAATATCTATACTAATATTAGACACTATGAGGTAGGTCTTGTTACTATCATCTCCATCTTAGAGGTTAAATGACTGACATTCACAAAAGATAAGCAACCTATCCAAGGCCACAAAGATGCCAAGTGGCAAAACTGGAGTGCAAAGCAAGTCTGGCTCCAAAGCTCCCAACAGCTATAAGGCATCGAGCATTAAGTGCCCTGCCCTCACCCCCAGGCCTTTTTTGTTTTTTTGCAGCAGTGAGAGGATACCTGACAAGACAGCAATAGCCTTGATAATCCAGAAGGAGGCAGCCAAGCACAGGAATTTTAACACACACACAAAATCATAATTAATGAATTGATGTCTAAATGAAAACATGCATCAATCTAGGTATTCACGCTTCTGAATTTGTATAGTTAAAACCAACTGACTGTATTGGTTTTGGAGGGCAATTTGAATTTACACATCAAAATTTAAATTAGCTTATTCTTTGGCCCAGGAATAACTCTTCTAGGAACAAAGCTTTCAAAGATATACACAGAAGCATACAAAGAAAAGAAACTGGGAGAAATCCTAACACCTGTCAACAGGAGCTAGTTAATTAAATAATTAAATAATTAAATAATCAAATAATCATATGATAGCTTGCAGCTTATAAAAAGAATAATGCATTTCATACATATTGATACAAAAGAGGTCCATGACATAGTAAAAAAAACAAAATTTGCAGAGGAATTTGTAGAATGTACATACACAGTACAGGCAGGTGTGTAAGTGTAGAAGGGTACACACCGAGCTATTAACAGGGATCACTTTAGGATGGTAGGATTAAGGGTAGAGAGGGTGAAAGAGACCTAACACTTTTTACTTTATATACTTCAAATATGTACACACACACACACACACACACATTTACATGTGTATTTACGAAATAGTGGGCATGTACTGCTTTTGGAAGGAAAAAATTAAGACATTTCTAAATCCAGTGAGTCAACAATCTAGTAAGATTAATTTAAATTTAGCCACATGCAAATAAATTATGCTGCATCTATATAATGGAATATCATGGTGATACTGAAAAGAATGTCAGAACAGATTGCATTGACATGGGAGGAGATCATGAAATATTAATTGGAAAAAAGCACATTGCAGAATAGTAGGTCTAGTTTGATCTCATTAAAAAATACAAATTTGTATGTTAATTCTTACATGTGCATACAAAAAATTCTACAATATTCAACAAAGTATAAGAATAAGAGAGGTGATCCTGTGGAATCAGGATTTGAGGGAAGGAAATGAGTTCTTAACTTTCTCCTTAACATATCTCTGTTTTAATTTTTTTTAATAATGAAAATTTATTACTCTGAAAGATTACCTAAGTAATAAAAACATTTTCATCTTATTTCTTATCTTAAATATTTGATATTATAAAATCTATAAATATGACCTAGAAAAAAATTTCAGATTCAAATGTTTATGAAATATATAATTTAGCATAGCTTTAACATGTTTAAAGGCACACTAAAGACTGAACAAAAAGTAAAAGTAATTTAATATATTTTCAAAATCTCAGTTTTTCTCTTTCTTCCCATTCCCACAATGTAAATCTAGGCCAGAAATGCTCTGGTCTTCCTTTTGGCTGTGGAGTCACCTCTCCTCTGGTCCCACCTCCCCTCTCATGAAGGCAGGAAGTTAGCTTTCTTCTTTCACTGGGAAGGCCCCTCGTGAGACCCCACTGCCCTGTGAATGAGGATGCATGTTCTCACCTTGTTCTAAGCTTGTTAATGGGAGTCCCTCACCTCTGCTCCACCTCTTCCACAGCACCCACACTGCTTCTCCATTATGAGACAAGCTCATTCCCTCTTCTAAGCTCTTGCTCATGCTGTAAGCATTCCTCTTCCCCTTCTTGGCTGTCTTTAGAGAAGATCAATTCAAGAACCTCTCTGATTTCTCCTAAGGGTTCTGTAGGAAAGCCCTGCCACTTGAGAAGCAAATATGGGTATCTTCCTAATGAGGAATAGTCCACTCTGCCTTTTGCAACCTTTGGCATCTTCCAGGGAGTTAGATATCTCAGAGCCAGACTTCCTCACCATTAGTCCAAAGTGGTAGGGCACTGCAAGGACATGCTGTGGAAGATGCCTGTGATTCTAGCCTGCAAGGATTATGATCATCAAACATGTACCTAAAATTCAAAGGGACCTAAGGGAGAAAGAGCTTCAATTAGATCAGCTTATGAATCATTCTGCTTTTAACAAATGATATAAAAAGAGTATTATCAGAGCCCTTAATATAACTTAAATAAGGCATTTATTGATAAGATCATATTTCTCCAAAGTTTTTGGTTACAAGTAACAGAAAATAGGTAAATTTGAGCAATAAATGGGAATTTCCCACATGGCTAAGGGTTTTCCTGTGGTACTCATCTCAAATGGGTAGAGGGACAATGGACAATAAGCTGGAGTGAAAGTTGTAAAGTCCCTCTCTTTAATCATCATCTGAGTTTGCTTTCACTCATACCAAGCAAGAGGATAGGAAAGCAGCCATTTACAGTTGTTTGGAGAGCCAAGAGTCTCAGTTTGCCAAAGTGAGACTTACATGTTTGAAATTCACTTGGAGGCTAGAAGGCTCCAAAAGGCTTGTGATAAATTGGGGAAGTAGCTGTGCCCCTTTGTTTTTATCACAAAGTGGCACGAGTGATTCCAAAGTGATATTAGATGAGCAATCTTATTTTTGTGAGTGATTCAATATGGAGACCAGATTTTATCTTAGAGTGTATAAATTCTAACTATTGAAAAAACAAAAGTACGAATCTGTTTTTTCCCTGAGAAATCAAAAATTATATTAACAGAGGCTGCCTTTTTAGAATTCTCTTATATTTATTAAAACTCAAAGTTAACATTTATAATTATGTCTATGTGATATCAAAAAGTTAATCTCAGAATTCAATCCTTTATCTCATGGAGATACAGAATTAAAATACCCTAAAAGCCAATTTTCAACATCAAACCTAAGTTATGGTTTAATAGCTAAGAACATAAAATATGTCAACTCTACCACATCATCAGTAAAGATGAGATGCTTCAAACTGCTAACATAGATAACTTAGCAATTCTTGTTTGATGACTATGAAAGCTAATATCAAACTATTTTAAAATTAATATAAAGAAGGCCACATATATCTTTTTTTCCCAAAGACTTATCTTACATAAAAAACAAGGAAATAAAACTATAACTGAATAGAGACTTCAAGTTCTTAAAAGAAAACGTCAAATTAACAATAAACATACTACATGTAAGTAAATAATCATGTACAGGATAAATTCTAAAATAATAATTTTAAAAGCACAATATTCAAATTTTATTACAAGTTAAGATTTCAATACAGAAACTTTGCTATGGTGTTGAGTAACCTCATGACATTTAACATTACTTTGGGGAATTTGAAAAATACAATTAGTTATCAGCAATCAATTTGTTGACCCTATTGTTCCCAGATACCATTTGCTACCAGTGGGAAAACCCTGCTTATTCTCTAACTACTATTGTGCACTTCATAACTTGTTAATTAGCACTTAATTTTCCCTTTGCTTAGAGAATAATGATTATTGCCTTCATCTAATACAACAAAGGGCTACCTTTAACAATCAATTTTTTTTAAGTAGCTAATGATTCATAGACAATACCCATCCCCCCATGAGTGCCTTACGTATTCCATCAGAACATAATAACCACTACAATTTTTCAAACTCTGCTAGAGACAGTTAACTTTAATGCTAACATAAATGCAAGATAGCCACTTTGATTATTTTAGGAACAATAAAACTTTGAATATTTTGACCTTTGGAATGAAAATTTCAATCATAATCTTTTTAAACTTGCATACTAACTGAGTAGGATGTGATATAAAATATTTAACATGAAATGGCAAAAGTGAGAAAGTAATTCCTATCAAGCAGATGTTAAAGACACAAAGCACAAACAATAGAAGCTAAAGTCTTTCACTTTTATATTCTTTAAATATAAGAGAGAGAGAGATATATGGAACCATGTGACAATTTTCCCTTGATAAAGGAAGGAATTAGAAAAGGTGACAGTTAACTTCTAAATTATGTCTAAACATCATCTATGGTTTTCAATGGCAGATTCTAATCTGGAGATGAAAACTTCTATCAAAAAATTTTTCTTCATATTTACAGATCAGAGCATGCAGCAGTGTTAAGTGTTAGTTCATTTTTACTGAATCTTATAAATATCATAATGGGATGGATTAATAAAGTAGGTTCTCTATCTCTGGACAAAATGTACACTTAGAGAAGGCAACTCTTCTCTAGTTTCTAAGCCTAAACACATGTTATACTTCATTCAAATAAACATCTTGAAGTGCAAATTTATGAAATCTGGATTGTGATTCTGAGGATAATGAAAAATAAAAATCTAGATATTCTACGTGATAAAAATTAATTTATATTATACAGACACATATAACTTGTGGTTGTATGTATATTACCATATATTAATTAATTTCTTACACAGGTGACAGACAGAATGCCAAATAAACAAATAATACGAAGTGAAGAAAATGAAGCCAAAGTACTTTCCAGTATTGATAAAAGTATGAAAGATATTCTTGTTCAAGTTTCCAAATTCTTATTTCTAATTAAATCTATTTAATAAAAAAATACAACAAACTTTCAAAAAATGTTGGCCAAAACAATTTAGATAAGTGAATTAGCAAAATAACTGTCAAGGAAATTGAAATATTCACACCAAACACTTAGACATAAAATTTTGAAAAGACATCTTGACTAGGTGACCTGATCAAATAATTCCAAATTTTTATTTGTGGCTTATGGTAATCCAGTGAAAGATTAAAAAAAGGCATACGTTTGACAAAAATTAATGAGAAAGCCTAAGATTTAATGCTTATTATATAAGTAAAAACAGAAGAAAAATTAGGTATGGTTTAAATCAGATATGAAGTAAATAAAGTGAAAACAAGGCAACTAAGCAATTGTGTATGGGGAAATTTTAAGGAGTAAAATTTTTAAGTAGTGAGTGAAGATAGGCAGGCATAAAGCCCATTGGCAATAATGTGTTCCTCTGATCTTGGTGATATTCACTTTTAAGTGATGCCATAACTATTGTAACAATCCTGCATTTGACAGCATTCATCTACTCAGTCCCTGAAGACAGTGAACTTACAAGTAGTGTTTTCCTTTTTTTGGCATTTACTAATGACATATTTAGTTTTATAGGCACTAGTCACAGATTGAACCTTTTTTATGTCTCACTGTGGTGTGTAATTTTTTTTTAATAACTGTATGTTTAAAATAATTAGTACTGATGGTTATAATCACTAATTTCCTAAAACTGCAAAAGGCAACTTAATATTTGTGCATAACAGCTGTAATACACAATATTGCACAGAACTAAATTATTACAAACAGTGCCAGCAGTTTTCTATACACAGTACTTAAGATAATTATAAAAAATCATCTTCATTACTGCTTGCTAGCATTTTTTTAACAGTTTAATTTGGATAGGTTACAAAATACATTCAAATCACACAGATATAATTACTGTAAACCCAAGAAGCCATAAAATGTTCCCAACCAAATCCCTTTGACCCTGTTAATCTCTGTTCCTTGTTAATCTAAGGCAAACATTGTTTGTAGTGTGCATTTGTTATAGAATATAAAAAAGGGGGGGGGGAAATCCCTTAACAGTTGTTATTGATTTCAGCATTTACCGACTGAGAGTTAAGTGCTGTTTACAAAACAGAACAGATGCAGATGCTGACAAAAAGGTAAACAATTGTTGCATGGCTTCCTGCCAGATTCTGAACCGATATATTAAACTCCAAGTGAAGCACATTTCCCCTATGGATTGCACTTATTGCCACTTCATTTCCTATGTGCTCAGTCTCTCTATTGCCGTGCCTGGCACTAAGCTATTTCCAGTTCTTTGCTGACCCCTGAGGCCTGGTGGTACCACACACAGCCATTAGAGAAGGGAATTGCATGTGTCTGACACGGCCTGAAACCAATTATTTGATATTTTCTTCAGAATGATGCCCAACTCTGTTGGGAATGAACAATCATGAAATAATTTACCTCCTGATTTAATTTTTTCCTGCACAAATTAGTTGTAGACTGAACTGGCTATACACAGATGCCTGTGACATAGCTCTGTCTTATCAAGATGATACTTGAAATGAAGCACGGGGATCTGAATTGAATAGGTTGGGGAATCCTGCTTTAAAGAGGCATTGACAAGTTTATCAGATATACTGATCACATGTACTCTCTGTTGATTGAAAATGACAGAACCTTAAAGAACTATCAGGATAGTAGGAAAAAAACCACAAGGATGCAAACCATAGCAGTGTATTTAATGTTTTTAAACATCCTACTGTTTTCTGGTTTCCTTTTTGTGTCTTAGAAACCTTGGCACATGATTAAAATTTAACGAAAACTCACATTGGTGCATGACTCAGTGATCTTCACCAAATTTAGTATTTAGTAATTCTTCATTTAGATATACTCATAAATGTCAAGAAAGTATGTATTTTTCTGTAACTCTAATCCCTATGAGTACCTTTCATAGAAATATAAAGGACTTATATTTGTTGTCTCTATATCACAGAAACAATGCAAAACACGAGATTATCACTTATCAATAAACAGAGAGCTTGTACAAATTTGCATATGCTTAATCTAAATAATGAGATATTGAGGCCAACTGTTCAAGCTCTATAAAGACAATAAAAGTCTTTAGAGGGACTCAGTGAACATAAGGCTTCAGCAAAATCTGTGCAGTAATATCTTGTCTATAAAGTCGAACAAGGATTTTTCTCATTTTTACATACTGATTACACATTAGATCTTAGTTACTAAGTCTTAAAGAGACTGTAATTGCTGCATCTTCCCACTGCTCTTCGAGGTTCAGGCTCTACTGACTAGACCCATATACCAATAACTGTGAACTTTATGGCTTTTGTAACCATGACTAAGAAAACTTATAAGAAAAATATCTATTAAAAGTACACACTCTTCAAACAGCTGAAGGACTACTATTTTATTGTGCTACTAAAAGAACATTAACAAAGATGATAATAATTGATTTCAGTACAGTTTGGAAAAAAGATATAGGAAGGCACTATAAAACAATTTTACAATATAACTTTCTCTCACAATGATCATCATAAAATTTGGAGGGTATTTCTCTTCTTTTCAGGACAGGTTATTTCTCAAACCTGGGTGTCTACTCCAGTAATTACTACAATGATTAGTACTGTGTGCTTTTTGCTAATGGAAATGCTAATACTGAATTTTAAAGTTAAAATAATTTTTACCTTGGTGGACAAACAATATAATGCCAGATATTCTAAAATCAGTTCAGTATGACCATGTCACAGTAATCAAAAATATCAAAACTTCAAATTATTTAGTTTTTCATATATCACTGGCATCATAATTCCAAAGGCCTTATTAGATTTTCATCTCTCACGGGCACTTACCTGCTAACTCAGTACTTCCTATGATTCTATTATGGAAAAGATTAAACAGGTAACAAGGTAAGCTACACTTTTCTAAATAATAGACAAGGGTTTTCTGTTTTTACTCAATGTTGAAAAGAAGTTGCAAAAACAAACTGATAGGTTTTGCTTTTGATTGAAGCAATATACTGTACTTACTTTTAAGTAACTTTTTACTTCCTTACAAGTGCAATTTTAGATCTCCATTTAGATAGCTAACCATCAAAGTGCTTATGAATGTTCTGGTAAAACTAGAAGCAAACTAAATATATATGTATTAAACAAAGGAATAGACATTAAATTTTAAGAATGACAGAGGCAAAAGAACTTCTGACTGAATCCACATTATAACTTTTAAACATTTTACCCAAAGCTAAGGATTATTTTCTTATTTCCACATGTGAGGAAGGGATTGGTCTAACTCTCAAAGCTACCAGCAGTTTCTCCTCTATAAATCCCTGTGCAGAGAGATCAATCCATACTCAGAAAAATGCCAATTTAAACAAAGAATTTTAACAGTCCCAGGTGTATAAGACATAGATTTCCCCTCGGGTAAAAAATAACTAAATAAAGGTAAAGATGTTAAATGACAGCTACTTTGAGGCAAAAGATATGTTTTATAACAAATATTTGACTTCATAGATGTGACAATGATGGTCAAAGATTTTCATACTTATATATAAATAATGAAATTGAAAATGTTACAACAATGTATATCTGCCGAGTTGATTTTCATAACAAAGAATGTGGAGGTAAAGGAACAACCATTACAATTTTCAGTTCTGTTAGAGTACATTTTTAAAGGAATCTTACCAATGTCTTTTTGCTTATTAAACTTTTCTTCTTGAACATTTATGAAAACAAGTTTGATACTAATAACTGATTGACAGCATAGTAACCAGAAGTCACATATTACATTTTCTGAGAACCTAAGAAAAAAATATGTTAATTAAACAACATTCAAGGTTATAATAGTCTACTGGAAAATGCCCATATGCTAAATAAGAATTCAGGGATTCATGATCTGTAAAAGCAAAAACCTGTAAACATTTTTACATAAAACAACAGAGCTAAGCATTCACATTTATCACTGTGTTCATAAATCAAGACATAGAATGACATAAATAACTTTAGCAGGGGAAAGCAGAAGTCAGAAAAGTTTTAGAAAGGTTGCATTAGTGACTTACCAAATCACTTTCTACAGAAGTTGAATTTCTGGCTTACAACTGCTTCCATGTGTATTACTCATCCACATTCTTTGCTCAGTATAGAATAGTTGCAAAATAAATTTGTTTACTTTTAGAATAATTTTATTCGAACTTCTTTTCAATAATTTGTTTACAATTATTTTCATTCTTCTCTTAATTTGTTACTTATATTTTTAACTAGACAATTTCTTTTTCCAAGTTAAAAAATAAGGGTTTTAAAATCTCAGTATTTTAATCTTTTTAATTTTTAAAACTGTTACTGAATGGTTAATAAGGAATATAAATCTCAAGCTGACTTATGACCCCTCATGAGAAACCAGTAAGTCATTTTTATCTACCATCCTTAGTTTTTGAATGTCATAACTAGAGAATGTGGCTAGTAAAATATTCTTTCCACCTTTAGGAAGAACACACAGGTGTTCTAAGGACTCAATAATTGAGTGCAATTTAGCGTTTGCTAATTGTTGCTGCACGGAAGCAAAAATATTACCCAAACTAAACTACATCCACTTTATCTTTTAGGTAATATACTTTCCACCTTTGTTGCTTTAGTGTCTTTAAAACAAAGATTCAGAGGCCTCTGAACATTTAATGGTGAATAATGGGGTCAGAAGAATAGAGCCATGCAGCAGAAAAACATTTTAGGTAAATAAAGATATGTGTGCATATGCATAATACTACATATCTACCCAACCACGTAACATACACCCTCCCCTCATACACATCCAGTCATTTTTCTCATAGTTTTTAATCAAATAGATAATTTTCACAGATGATACAACCTTTAGTAGGAAGAATTTAAATACGCCATCAACTCCTTAGGGAAAAAATTCTAGTGTGAGACTTTTCGTTTATTTTCTTATGAGGCACTGAGGTATAGTGGGAAGACACTTCTACTCTTAGTTCCGTCTCCAACTTGATTTGTTAATCAGCCAAAATGCCGTAGTTTTTGTCACCCATAAAACAAGAACTGGAGTTGCTGCACTGCCTAATTTCAGACTGGTGGTGGAGCAAATATAAATTAAATAAAAAAACCCAAAATGTGGAAGCATCTTGCAAACATATCGCTAACATGTAGGATTATTATTAATTAATCGTAAAAAGGATCTTAAACCTAGCAATAATTGCTTCAACTATTTCAGTAACTTAATTACTTTTAGCTTAACTCTGGCAAAAGCCTTACATGTAAGCAGATTACCTGCTTCTCTAGGAATAAAATGAGAGCCTCTTCTAGACATTTTTTTATATTAAGTAAAAAATTAACATTATTATTTTCCTTTTCATGTGTTAGATGGAAAGTCTTGGATTTTTTTTTCCTTTCCAAATTTTTCCCAAGCAGAAAATCCAGTGATGTAGCTTTGCACTCTATTACTATCATAGTTGCTTCTAAAATCCAAGGTTGTTTAATTTTATATGTAGAGAATAAATATATGTGTTACAATTCCAGAAAGTCCAACACAAAAATCAGGATCTGTGGCTCATGGGAATTACTCTTCAAATTATAAAAGGGTTCCTGATCTTGAAAGGGATTTCATTTAGCAAGAGAAAAAAAGACAGTATTTAAGAGAATAGGCTTGGTCATAATTCAGAAATGGATTTGAATCCCAGTCGAGGTACAACCTAGCAGTGGAACTTTGGGAAAGATCTCTAACTTATCCAACCTCAGTTTCTGCAACTATAAAGGAGGGATAATATCCAAATTTTCAGAGATGTTTGTAAGAATCAAATGGTGTATCAGTGCATAAAGTGCTTAGCATGGTGCATGGCAAATTAAAAGGACCTAAAAAACAGTATCTATTATATAACTAACTTTATATATTTGTAAATAGATAACAAGGAAAAATGAAGATGATCAATGAGAAAATATTAACAAAAATTAATGGTGAATTCATGTTCTGAGTAGCATCCTTTGCAAAGTATATACTTTATTCAGGTTTTTAGTGCAAAATAGAGCCTAAGCTATTTGTGCCTTACCAAAACTCAAGAATCAGGGCTTCCCTGGTGGTGCAGTGGTTGAGAGTCCGCCTGCCGATGCAGGGGACGTGGGTTCGTGCCCCGGTCTGGGAAGATCCCACATGCCGTGGAGCGGCTGGGCCCGTGAGCCATGGCCGCTGAACCTGCGCGTCCGGAGCCTGTGCTCTGCAAGTGGAGAGGCCACAGCAGTGGGAGGCCCGCGTACGGCAAAAAAAAAAAAAAAAAAAAAAAAACTCAAGAATCAGAATGGCTGGGAATGACTTTTAACACAGAAAACACTACTTTAAATGGCATGAAAAATTTGTCCTGTCCTGCCTCTTATATAAAGGATGAAATAAAACTAAATAGTTCTAATTTTCACCCTCACCTTGATGGATCACCCTGTGTACTTCTACTATAGAGAGACAGACAGTACAGAAAGGAATCAGTACAGAACATCCTCCAGGCTCAGAAAAAGGGAATACAAGCCCGTTCTCTCTATTGATGGCATGAATGTCCTAGCACATTCTAGGAGAAGCCTCAAGAAGGCTCTGAACATGACATGTAACCGAACTTGCGGAAGGGAAGGCTTTAGAATCAATTATGCCAAAACCCAAATCACGTTTGACTTTCTTTACATGCTGAAAAAAATACTAAAATTATTTACATAAGTTTAACATGTACAATTGTTTTCATATGGCTCATGAAATTCTTACCCACAGACTCTTAGGAAAAGATCACTCACTCTTCCATGCTTTATAGTCCTAATTCTGAGGTTTTCATTTTGTTCTTACTTACAGAAGGGTTTGTATGGATACAGAGACACTTTCTGAGAAAAAGTTTTTAGTCCATACCTACTATCTATAGCATTGCAGAAATGAGCTGGTTCTTCCCCAGGAAAAAACACAAGTCTTAAATCCCTGCTTTGCCTACTTTAAATACATGCCAGAGAAAAGGCATATGAATTTCTTTTCAATCAACAATACAAAATAATATTGTATTTCCAGTTCTTGCCTGTGATCTTAATTTTCAATGATCTGATTTAAAATGCTACTAGAAAAAAATTTGAAACAAAAAATAAAACAAAACAAAAACAGTTGGTTGTAGGATCACAGGGGAAACCCAAAAAAGAATTTCTAGGGATAGCTTCAGATGTCAGCTGGAAGGAGACTCTACTTTCTGTTTTTGCTTAATCACGGACTCCCCTCTTCACCCTCCCATCCTCATTAAAAATGCAACTGTAGGAAGTGGGCACTTTCCATACTGTTATTTTCAAGTTTCACTTGGGGAGGAAAAATCACACAGATGAAGATCTAAAGGGCAGTTTTGTATTTGTTACAGTGGCATACAAAGCCACACACTTAGACAGCTAATATATCTGTACTGTCAGTCAGCAAAGAAAATAAATGTGACAGTTTCCAATGACAAATTGTAGGTATAAAAAATCTGGTTGTGGAATGATTTCCACATCACAGAGTCAGAATAAGTTTAGAGTTAAAGCTTAGATATTATCTAATATAACCCTTTCATTTTATCAATTAGAACGATATGAAGAGGTTAAATGACTTGTCTAAGGTCACAAAAACAAGGGGGTAGGAGATTCAAGACGAGCACCCTTGACTCCTGATACCTGTACTTTTCACCTTCTGAGAGCAAGTACTTGTAAACAAGGAATATACCAGTATTTCATGAAAGAATAACAAGTATGATAAAACAGTGGGGAAAAAAAGCTAATCAACAATATCATTTACTAGTATTTTCAACAACGCTACAACAAAAAACCCTGAAATTGTACTATTACTTTAAAGGAATTTGTGATAACTGAATAAAGATATAACTTTCTTTTAGGAATTTTTTCCCCATTACTGTTTTGTATTACTTGAAATTTCAGCTTCTACTAGTGTGGGGTTAGAAAACAACAAGCATGATTGACATCAGAGATCTAATGGAGATCTTCACCTCTGTCTCAGGAGCACAATAGGGTCAAGAGATGTGGTATCCTTCTAGGAGGCTTGGTCTCTTCTGTAGCAATACCATACAAATGCTTCTTTCTGTACACACTTTGCATGCTGGCCTCAATATACTTCTTTACATTTCCCTGAGATCATCACTCAGCTAGTCAGAGCTACTTGAGGAGTAGAAGAGAAATTAGGGTGATTTTGACTGGCCTACTTTCCAATTGTGATTTGTGCCTCCTTAGTCAAAATTCTGCCTTTATCTGGGCTTGAGCGTCTTCTTTACTCTAAAGGATCTTTTCATCCCCAGAGGGATTCTGTTTCCCCTACCCCCAATCTTACTTAAACAAAATATCAAGGAACTGGGAGAGGGAAGGGGTAGAGGCCACCAAGTTTCAACCTCTCACCCACGGGAGATCTTTAGAAACCTTCCAAATACTCAAAGGCATGTATCATACACTCAAGTCTTTCCCTTTCAAGCTAACAATAACCTCAAGAAAAATTCAGAGTAAGATATACAGGGGACCATGACATTTATCCTATGATTGAAATCTCCTAATTGCATCGTTTCATATTAAAATACAGAGAATTTATCTAACTAAAATTTACTACACATAAACAATCCTCTTTTTCAAGCACTGAGAAAAGTAGCAATATCTTTTCTTACATCCAAAGAAAATACAATTTTAAAAGTAAGAGTAATTTGATGACTTAATCACTTAAAAGAGTATCCGTAAAAATCATATTATTCTTTTCTAGAATATATCACCAAATCACAAAGAGTCTATAATATTTACATTATAACATTATTTCACCATTTTCTTCAAATATCAAAACATAAAAATAGACACATAGACCAACAGAACAGAACTGAGAACCCAGAAATAAACCCTTGCATATATGGTCAACTAGTATTTGACAAGGGGACTAAGAATACTCATTGGGGAAAGGGTTAAATAAATGGTGTTGGGAAAAGTGGATAACACATGAAGAAGAATGAAACTGAACCATATCTTACAACATATACAAACATTAACTCAAAATGGATAAAAGACTTAAACCTTAGACCTGAAACCATAAAACTCCTAGAAGAAAACATAGGGGAAAAGCTCCTTAATGTTGGTCTTGGCAATGATTTTTCGGATATAATACCAAAGGCATAAGCAACAAAAGCAAAAATTAATAAATGGGACTATATCAAACTGAAAAGCTTGTGCACAGCAAAAGAAACTATCAACAAACTGAAAAAATCTATGATAGGGAGAAAATATTTGCAAACCATATATTTAGTAAGGGATCAATATACAAAATACATAAAGAACTCATACAATTCGGTAACAACAACAACAAAATCCGATTAAATAATGGGCAGAGGACCTGAATACACATTTTTCCAAAGAAGACATACAGATGGCCAACAGGTACATGAAAAGATGCTCAAGGTCACTAATCATCAGAGAAATGCAAACCAAAACCACAATGAGATATCACCTTATACGTGGCTATCATCAAAAAGGCAAGAGATAACAAGCATTGGTGAGGATGTAGAGAAAAGGGAACCCATGTGCACTGCTGGTGGGAATACAAATTGGTACAGCAACTGCAGAAAACAGTATGGAGGTTCCACAAAAAATTAAAAATAGGGCTTCCCTGGTGGCGCAGTGGTTGAGAGTCCGCCTGCCGATGCAGGGGACGCGGGTTCGTGCCCCAGTCCGGGAAGATCCCACATGCCGCTGAGCGGCGGCCCGTGAGCCATGGCTGCTGAGCCTGCACGTCTGGAGCCTGTGCTCTGCAACGGGAGAGGCCACAACAGTGAGAGGCCCGCGTACCGCAAAAAAAAAAAAAAAAAAAAAAAATTAAAAATAGAACCACCATCAGCAATCCCACTTCTGGAATATATCTAAAGGAAATGAAAACAAGATATCAAGGAGATATCTGCACCCCCATGTTTGTTGCAGCATTATTCCCAATAGCCAAGATAAGGAAATATCCTAAGTGTCCATTTATGAATGAATGTATAAAGAATATGGGAGATTGAAATAGATAAAATGGACTATAATTCAGCCATGAGAAAGAAGGAAATCTGCAATTTGCAACAACATGGATGGACTTTGAAGGCATTATGCTAAGTGAAATAAGTCAGACAGAGATAGACATATACTATATGATATCACTTATATGTGAAATCTAAAAAAACTAAACTCACAGAAACAGAGTATTAAGGTAGTTACCAGGGGATGGGGGATGGAGGAAATGAGGAGATATTGGTCAAAGGGTACAAAGTTCCAGTTAGAAGATTTAAAATTTCTGGGGATCTAATGCCAGCATTGTGATTATAGTAATAATAATGTATTACATACTTGAAAGTTGCTAAGAAAGTAAATCTTAAGTGTTCTCACCACACAAAAGTAATGGTAATTATGTGACATGATGGAGATATTAGCTAATACTATGGTGGTAATCGTTTTGAAGTATTAAGTGTACAAACATTAAGGGTACAAATCAACATGTTGTACATCTTAAACAGTGTTATATGTCAATTATATCTCAATAAGGCTGGAAAAAAGAGACTAGTGTATATACAAGGTCTGCTTAAGATATCTCAGTAGATCACAAAATAAGCATTATGAAGTCTTCGAATGAGAAGACTGTGGGATAGTTTAGGGGAAAGTAAAACAGTGACAACACTAAAGTAGATTTAGCATACAGAGGATTCACAACAGTGTTCTTAATGGAATGAGCTATTTCCGTCCTGTTCTTTTAGGCAGTAGAGCACAGTTTTAGTCAGAGCATTGCAGTCAGACAGACCTGAGTTTATATCCTGGCTTTACTTTGTAACCTTGACCAAATTACTTAATATCTCTATGCCTTAGTTTTCTCACTATATAATAGAGATAAATAAGGGTACCTACCTTGTTGGGTGGTTAGAAGGACTAAATGAAATAATGTGCTGCAATGTCTGACCCAGTAAATGCTAACTCTTGTTACTTAAGGAATGTCTAGAGTTTCAGGCAAAATATCGAAGACTTGGGCTTCCCTAGTGGCACAGTGGTTAAGAATCCGCCTGCCAATGCAGGGGACACGGGTTTGAGCCCTGGTCCGGGAAGATCCCACATGCTGTGGAGCAACTAAGCCCATGCACCACAACTACTGAGCCTGCCCTCTAGAGCCCGCATGCCACAACTACTGAAGCCCCGGTGCCTAGAGCCCATGCTCTGCAACAAGAGAAGCCACCGCAATGAGAAGACAGCGCACCACAACGAAGAGTAGCCCCTGCTCGCCATAACTAGAGAGCCTGCGTGCAGCAACGAAGACCCAATGCAGCCAAAAAAAAAAAAAAAAAAAATCGAAGACTTGGTGAGTGTAAACATATACTAAAGACAATATACAACCCATTCAAGCCAATCTAGATTTTATTCAAATAGGAATATAAATTATAAATTTTATTAAGTATTTATAAATTATTATTATTATTTTGCTAATCTCAAACTGTATTTCCTTAATAAATAAAATTTGGTCATTGGGCAAAATATTAGTGGAAAATATGATTGCTCTGTTAAGAGTTAGTTTAGGAGTTCTCACACAGCATTAACAGCAGTTACTCAGTTTTCTTCCCTTTACCATGTCTAGCTTAGAAACCTTAAACACGGTAGCTGCTAAATGCCTTGCCTGTGGCAGGTACTCAATATAGCAGAATGGAACTGATTTTCAGGCAGCCCACTTGAACAGTGCTGTTTGAAATTTCTTTTATGAGTGACAAAGAATTTAATTTTACACTTTGAGACAAGACCCAACAGCATGGTGGTTAAGAACATGGGTCTTGAAGACATAGAGATCTACATGTGAATCCTGACTTTGGGCAAGTGACTCAAGGCAAGTTAATCTTTCTAAGCTTCTTTCTTTGTTTATCAAATTGGGATAATAAGGAAAGGGATGCACTTAGTACAGTGCTTGGCACACGGAAAGCATTCATTTAACAAGTGATTTATACCGAAGTTCAGACAAAGCAGCTTGAGAAAGATCAGTGCACTTGGACTTGTGGAAAGTGCTTCAAATTTTGGTGTAAATGCCAACGCACATAGTTCTCTCTCACAAAAGGGAAAACACCTCAATATCAGCCCTAAAGACTCCATAGCAATTTACACATATTTTTAACCGTATGGATCTTTTCTTCTGGTATAAACTAAACTATATTTAGCACATATAAAACTTTCATGTTGAAAGTACTTTACAAGTAAGCATAAACTTTTTGAGAGGACATAAAAATTATAGAAAATAAGTACACTTATGAAAATGCATTTAAAATTTATGTAATAATTAAAATGAAAATCTATTTACTTTGTTCCTAAATTCACTGATTTTGTATTCTGCTGTAACTTAAACATGGCTGATGCACCTCTGTTCTGTGATGTGACACAGCTTCCTGAAGAAAATAAAAATTCTAAGACAAAACATTAAATTATTTGAAAATTCATATATCATATTCATATAATAGATTCATATTCATATACCAGAGCAATTTGGTATTGTGGTATTTTATTAAGGAAGGTAGGTAAAAATATAGTGAGCTATGGAAATTTTTATGAAATGATCATAAATTCAAAAATAGCAATTCACCAAATGATAATTTTCAAATAATTAAAAAATATACTTTATGAACATATTTAGAAACATACCTCAGCATTCTATGTAAAGCATGAGTAATCATAATTTTCAAAATAATCATTTTTTACCTTAATTTTTCTTCACTGGTAGGAAATTAAAATGATGACAAGAAAAATTTATTATATCATAATAGATTCTTTTATCTTTTATCTTTTGAATAAAATTAGGAATCTTCAAATCCTCTTTTATTATATATATTCTTGTAGGAACAACATTAGGGGAACTTTAAAAATCAGCTGTAGTTAATGCTATGCTTCCATAACCAATTATAATATAGAATTTTATAATTAGTATTTCATAATAGGGCCATATTGGCATTGGCTGACTAAAATATTACAATTTTAAACTTCCAATTTTCATTAATAAAAATTTCAACAAGTGTTCAACAATTCTTTTTACTTAATAATGCTTCCCTGGTGGCGCAGTGGTTGAGAATCTGCCTGCCAATGCAGGGAACACGGGTTCAAGCCCTGGTCTGGGAGGATCCCACATGCCGCGGGGCAACTGGGCCTGTGAGCCACAACTACTGAGCCTGCGCAGCTGGAGCCCGTGCTCTGCAACGAGAGAGGCCGCGATACTGAGAGGCCTGCGCACTGCGATGAAGAGTGGCCCCCGCTTGCCACAACTAGAGAAAGCCCTTGCACAGAAACGAAGACCCAACACAGCAAAAATAAATTAATTAATTAAAAATAATAATAATAATTTAAATGACAGAAAAGAACACACTTCTATTACTCTACTTACAGAAAAAGAAATGCATAAGAGAAATGTGTAGTGGAGAATTTCAGAACATTTATTTTCTGATTTATTTTCAAATTTGTAATTAAGTTTAACCAAATAGAAAAGTTAGAAAATTAAAGATATCAATACTGGAGAGGGTGTGGAGAAAAGAGAACCCTCTTGCACTGTTGGTGAGAATGTAGACTGATACAGCCACCATGGAGAACAGCATGGAGGTTCCTTAAAAAAACTAAAAATAGAACGACCACATGACCCAGCAGTCTCACTACTGGGCATATACTGAGAAAACCATAATTCAAAAAGACACATGCACCCCAATGTTCATTGCAGCACTATTTACAATAGCCAGGTCATGGGAGCAACCTAAATGCCCATCGACAGATGAATGGATAAAGAAGATGTGGTACATATGTACAATGGAATATTACTCAGCCATAAAAAGAAACAAAATTGGGTCATTTGTAGAGATGTGGATGGATCTAGAGACTGTCATACAGAGTGAAGTAAGTCAGAAAGAGAAAAACAAATATCATATATTAACACATATATGTGGAACCTAGAAAAATGGTACAGATGAACTGGTTTGCAGGGCAGAAATAGAGACACAGATGTAGAGAACAAACGTATGGACACCAAGGTGGGGAAGCGGCGGGGGGGGGGGGGACGGTGGTGGTGGTGGTGGTGGGATGAATTGGGAGACGGGGATTGACATGTATACACTAATATGTATAAAATAGATAACTAATAAGAAACTGCTGTATAAAAATAAACAAATAAAATTCTAAAAAAAAAAAGAAAATTAAAGATATCAAAAGGTTTAAGTTAAACCAAACAGAAATTTAAAAAATCACTAACCCAAAGCATGCACTGCTCCTCTATGCCTGCTGGAGCTCTTGCTTGTTTTAATCACACGGACAGCACTTTCTTTGAACTGCAGCTCACAAAAATTTTCAAGAAATTTTGCCATTTCTTCTGTAACAGTATCCAGGTAAGTTTCTTTAATGAATTTCACTGTTGAGGATGGAGCTAAAATTTCACGTAGTGTGTTAAAATCCTCTTTTATCATTGAGTATAACTTAAGCATTGTACCTTGGTATCCATCAGCCATTATGTCTAAATTTGCTTCTTTGCTGTAAGAAGGAAAACAGTTCTGCAGAAGTTTAGTCAACAGTTTATTCTGTATGTTTTGGTACTTGATTGTAACTTCTGATTCTGGATACAGAAATAAGAGTTGTTGTATGCATTGATTTTTCAACAAAATTTTTTGCTGTGAATTGTTTATTTCATTGTGGGTTTGTAATTTGCTCACTAAGAAGCGTCGAAGATGTAGTCTTATATCATCCCATATAGACTTTACATCCATAGAGGAATGATCTTCAACAGAATGAAGAGAAGTACTAGAGAGGAAATGGAAAGATGTTCCACTTAGAGTGGATGGGAAGGAAACACTGCTGTGGCAGGAGAGGTCCCAAAGTAAATCCAATACAATTTCTTCTTGATTTTGTTCATTCTTCAACAAATCTTGCTAATAAAAGTAAATTATAATGTTAGAAATGTGATTAACTATAAGAGTAGCAGGAAAAAATGATTTCTACAATCATACAGAATTTCATAATAATTCATTTCAATTTAGAATCAACACTATGATGTTTTCAAAAAAAACTTCTTTTTGCATTTGAAAGTTAATCTATTCAGACATTTTAGAATATTATCTTTATGGTCTGTTAAATTTTGTAAAGCCCAGGTGATGAACTAATTTTTCAATTAGATTTCTCGACACATAGTTTTTAGTCCTCATTGTTATGCATTCCTGATATAACCTGAGCTGTATGGAAGCTTTAGCTTAAAAATTCTAAATAAAAATCTATAGTAAAATATCGACTGAAATGTACTCCTAAGATGAAATAAATTTAAGATCATGCCCCTAATTAATACCTAGTAGATAATTTTCATGCCTGAATGAGTATACTTATTATTATACATCTCCAAATGAACATAGAGAACAGAGACCTTTAAACATAGTATGTGCCTAGGGGTTACTAATAGCTGCCATCCTGAGAAATAAAAGTTAATACATTTAAAGACTTTAACTTTCATTTAAATTCCTTTTTGAGAGTCTTGTTAAGAAAGATTTTACTTTGGAAAGTAATCTGAGAATATTTCAGTTCTCTCCAAAGAAATAACTAACTCAAAATGGGAAAAAATACTCTCAGAATTGTTCCTCAAACCGTAAGAAAATTTTTTTTAATATTTTCTGTGTTAACTGACAGAAACAATAGTAGGTGTAATTAGGAATAGAAAAGGGACAAAAATTTACTTTGTTTTTGGACTTTGAATTACATGCACAAATTCTCCTTACATGCTGACTCTCCTAATTATGTCTATTTCAGGTAGTACTGAAATTAGTTTATATTCTCTAAGTAGCAACAAGCTGATTATTTAAAAAACAAAACAAAACAAAACAAAACAAAACAACAACAACGGAAGCAAGGTTCAAGCTGTATAAAATCAGGCCAGCTTGGAAATTACCAATTGACAAAGGTATTATGTGTGACTCAGAAAAATGAACAACTCCTAGACAAATTCCAGGGCTCTCTCTCAGTCATTCTAAGCATTGTGATCTCTAATTTAATGTTCTGTCTGTAATAAATAATAATACCTAATATCTATGTAGTAGTTTATTATATAAAAAGCACTTTTTGATACAGTCTCTGACTTCTTCATAATGAAAACTCTGTGACATAGATACTTAAAACCCTAATTTACAGATAAGGACACTAAAGTACAGTGTGTTTAAGTTACTTTCCAAATGTCACACATAATAAAGCACAGAACCAAGAATGGATGCCTGGTTTCATTCTCCTCATCCACGTTCTTTCTACTACACTCTAGAGAATCAAAAAGTGAATTGACTTTTCTGAAGCTCCACTTTCTCTCTTCCTTTTTATTTAGTTCTTTTGATACTTCTGGAAAATAAATGTGCTTAGATAGAGTCCAGAACACCAGCATTATGGTAAATTCTATAGAGCAAACTGGTCATATGAGTGCCTCAGACTTGGGTTTCTTTAAATCAGTCAATAACTGTAAATATTTGATCAAGCAAACATTTAAAGAATGATAGATTTAAAACATGTGAACATGTGTTAAGTATGATTGCTTAAATTTTGAAAATGACTTCATACAACTGCCATAATGAGAACCTCTGTTTCTTATTTTGTTAGATAATTAATAAATAAAAACTTTCTATGGAAAAAAATAGATGTATGAAAAAAGTTCTGTCAAGATTGACACTTTCAGCATGTAAAAACTTGACAAGGTCGTTTTAATCTGGATCTGTTTTAATAATGTGGTTCTTTTCTCAAAATAACATGATCAATTATGTTAAAACAGCTAGGTCTGGAAGACGCCTATCAGTCTAATGAATTTGAGCAAAACTAAGGCGGCCTTTGCCCTGCAGTGAATAGAGAATGACTTATGTGTGACAGATTAAAAGATAATTAAAAGCTTTTGCTTTTAATTAAATGAGAAAGCATTATTATATCAATATTAATGAAATTCATTACACATGGCTCTTAATAGAAATTAAAGGAATAACTATATCCATATTTATTCTTCAAGGCTCCACCTTCAAGAGATAATGGGTGAGAGGATTTTCTTAAAAGAATAAGCCTTCAGGGCACATAATCTTCCTTTCTCTTTCTTTTATTACTTTGTAAACATTAAAGAGACACCTGCAATAATAACAATAGCCAAAAAATTTTTCATCTGATTCTGTCATCCTAAGCCATATACAACCTCAAGATATTTTCCGCATCTGCCTTAGTCAATGTTTGATGTTTACACAAAAACAGTGCCTTTTTTCCCTAAATTAAATTAAAACCGTAGCTACAGAAATCCTGTTTTCTAACAATTGTGCTGTTTCTCTAGTTTTTGGAAGCTAGCTACCCTTGTAGATACAGGTGTAATAACATAAGTATTTCTTATTGAAGGCTACAAAAACCTCTCTAACATAGAGGGTGGTCAGTATCCAAGAATGACGAATGTAATAATTCTCCATCAATTAACAGTGTCCTATAAATTGCTGCCTTGATTGAAAAGAACTGGATATGCCTGCAGGTTGGGGATGAAGGGAATAATGGACAAGGCTACTTAATAGATACAACTGATGATGATCTTATTGTGCTTAGTAATGAGCACAAGAAAATGAGTAGTTGTGAAGGGACACAAAATGTAATAGATACCAACTTTTCTGATAGACAATCGTGGTACATTTCAGTACATTTTGTGGTGTTGATATGGTATACATCACACCACAAATCCCTCAGGAATTATAATGTTTAATGCCCATTTATGTAAAACCTCATTTTATTATAAAAATCATAGTGAAAAATAAAAACACATAGCTCACTGGATTCCACTAAGGATATAGAAACAAAACACAAACCCTAATCCCTAGATATGGTGGGCTAATATGGTCAATGGAATAAATATTTACGTACAGAAATTGAATGAAATGTATTCCATGTTCACCCACCCCACTCCACTGTTAAAACAAAGATTCTATTTTTTTTTTTACCAGTGTTTTGAGAAATTTTATCATGTCTCCATGGGGAATGGATGGTGACTTGGATGAATTAAAATTATAATTATTTAGCCATTCAAAACAATCAGTTGTTGTTTGTAGCTGCACATCTGGACATTGTTTGTTAACTTCAGACTGTATTTCTTTAATGCAGTGTTCTATGCTATAAAAAAGAAAAGAAAAATTATTTTGGTGGGAAGTAGGTAATGGTTCTGTCTCATAATATCACAGATCCTGAAATGTTTATATGCAGTACCCGGTGGCATACAATTTACAAAATTATAAAACATCCATATATGAAAATAGTAACAAAGAAACTATACATTTTCATTCATAATTGAAAACTGAAAGCTCAAATTTTCTGGCCATTTCAATTCAAATGCAATAGAGGAAACATATCTAGCTACTCAAAGATGAATTAGAAGTTCTTTTGTGTTAAATCAAAAATCAAATATAGATGCAATGAAATAATGATCCTCTTGATAAGCAAGCAGTGGATGGAAGACAGAGATAAAATATTCTTGATGACCGAAATCAGAAACATACACTATATACTATTATGTGAATGACTACATAAATTATGGAAAACCTCAATCAGTGCAATATTAAGAAATCACAAAAGGTACAAAAAACTTATAAATTTAAAAGTTGTAAAACATACATGCTATATATACACTGTTACTACAGCTAAGTACCTTTTCCTGCCATCAAACTCTACTCCAAAAAAAAAAACCCCAAAACATGCTAAAGATGGCATGTTAAAAAAAAGACTGGAAGGAAATGAAACAAAAGGTTAATAGCAATTATCCCTGGGTGAGGAAATTTGGTGTTTTTAATTTTACATTTCTATATTTTCTAAATTTTTTGAAGGCGTAAGATGAAATTCTTCATTTACAAATAAATAAATAAACAGAGAAAACATGCCCAACTGCATCCTCCAATATATATGTTTAAAAAATTCCGTTAAAAGTATCCTTAGCTCTGAAACTAAAAAGATGCACTATTTTATTTTAATTTTCATTTAAAAATCTGTGCATTAATTATCATAAATCTTTGTGGAGTAAACTGGTGACCTTAAGCATAATGTCATCTGTGGAGCCACATGGATATGACATATTACTACCACCTGATGGCAGCATATCTAAACTGCAAGAAAGCTTATAAACAGGAAAATTATTTTGAAGCTGAATCTCTTCACCCCAAACTGACAAGTTATGCATTTGCCTCTTAATAGTATTAAGAAACATCTGTTACTAAAAAGGTTACTACTGTTTTGAAAATATCATTGCTATTAATTATCGATTCCATGTGATAGAAACACGGAGGCTTTGGAAACCAAGCTCTGATGATTAAAATTGATGTCATATGAAATTCTCTTCTTCGAAATTCATATAAGGTATTGGTTGCATATAAAACATACACTGTAAAACTTTAAGGAAAAATTTTCAGGAGACTTCTGAGCATGAGCGAATTCAAACTAAATTACCTTGAAACAAATACATTCTGAGAATCAAAGAGACTTTTCATGAAAACAAAGAACTTGCAAGAAAAACAATACCTCCTTAGGCCACAGGCCACTCAGTTTCCTGATGAGACAGTCTTACTCAGGAATTCCAGTTCTAAGTCTGACACAAGATTGGCATATATTTTCTTAATTTACGTAAGCACATCTATGGACTGAGAAACACGATGCCCAAAGCACATACCTTGACTCTAGGGACTGGTTATCAAAGGTTCTTATTATAGCATCCTCCTGTGTCTCACTCAGTCAAACCTAATAGATTACAGCAATGTGAATTGGAAAGGCTGAGCCGTTAGTCTACCTAAATCTATTTCAATCAAGACTCAGCTTTTAGGCTAATCTCTAACATGTGAATCTGGGTAGAGGCCAATAACTACAACTTATAAATAGAGTAAAGCCTTGAGAGAGCAAGATATTCTAGTAATTGGTCCAAACACTGATAAAGGGATTGAGTAGTTGCATTTCAGAGGACCTCCCTCATTGATACAAACTAAGACAGTTGAAATGGCTTTTAAAATCATTTTGTCGCAAGTTTTAAAATGACAGAATTCACCTGTACCTGATTTTGTTTTTATGTGGCTAAATATCTTGTCATTCTGCCGTTCACCACTGTCTATACATCTTACTTTAAAAGTCTGAAGTCTAGAGATTTATCCCCTGATTATATTCAAAATGAATATTTTCAAAATTTAAGATGAATATCAGTTTGGCAATTTATCTTCTTTAACTGAAGTCAAAATTAATTTAAAAAATAATTTTCAACATCTAAAAGGTAACATTATTTTCACATATGTGTAGTAACATTGCTGATGGAGATGGTGATCTTGGGTGGGAGGAGGTCTATATATATCCTCAGACTTAAATGATGCAAGATCTTGATCTAGCTTTTCAGAAATAACATGATACTTCTCTTTATTCTGGTTTAAGTGTTTTTTGTTTTACTGTAAGTTGCTTCTAATTTTCTTTAGAAACAAGGTCAGTCATGAAAACATAACCAAGGTAATTCGGCAAATAGAAATCCAGTTAGCACATTTATTAACCAAAAATGGCAAAAGTCTAATGTAGATGTAGAATCTCTGCCCTAAACAGTTTAAATCCCCAAATTTACACCATTAGTTGGCTTAGCAAGGACTTTATAAAAGCATATTCTTAACTTTATTTGTAATATTAAAACCATTGAAAATAGCCTAAATGTCCATCAATAGGAGAATAGTTATATTCATTCAGTGAAATAGTCATGAAAATAAACTAGAAATACAGTTATCAACATAGATGAATCTAAAAAATGTAATGTTGAGAGGGAAAAAGGTGTAAATGAATACAAACCATACAGTAGTTTGAAAACATACCATATGATCCTACATGTTGTTCAGGATTATAAAAATATGTAGTAAAAGTGTAAAGAAATGTGCTGGAAAAGGAGTACAATCTATAAAAATGCTGAATCACTGTGATGTAAACCTGAAACTAATACAGTATTTTATTTTATTTTAATTTTTTAATTTAATTTTATTTTTTTATACTGCAGGTTCTTATAAGTCATCAATTTTATACACATCAGTGTATACATGTCAATCCCAATCGCCCAATTCAGCACACCACCATCCCCACCCCTCCCGTGGATTTCCCCCCTTGGTGTCCATACGTCTGTTCTCTACATCTGTGTCTCAACTTCTGCCCTGCAAACCACTTCATCTGTACAATTTTTCTAGGTTCCACATACATGTGTTAATATACGATATTTGTTTTTCTCTTTCTGACTTACTTCACTCTGTATGGCAGTCTCTAGATCCATCCACATCTCTACAAATGACGCATTTTTGTTTCTTTTTATGGCTGAGTAATATTCCATTGTATATATGAACCACAACTTCTTTATCCATTCGTCTGTCGATGGACATATAGGTTGCTTCCATGTCCTGGCTACTGTAAATAGTGCTGCAATGAACATTGGGGTGCATGTGTCTTTTTGAATTATGGCTTTCTCTGGGTATATGCCCTGTAGTGGGATTGCTGGATCATATGGTAATTCTATTTTTAGTTTTTTAAGTGACCTCCATACTGTTCTCCATAGTGGCTGATAAAATTTACATTCCCACAAACAGTGCAAGAGGGTTCCCTTTTCTCCACACCCTCTCCAGCATTTGTTATTTGTAGATTTTCTGATGATGCCCATTCTAACTGGTGTGATACCTCATTGTAGTTTTGATTTGCATTTATCTAATAAATAGTGATGTTGAGCAGCTTTTCATGTGCTTCTTGGCCATCTGTATGTCTTCTTTGGAGAAATGTCTATTTAGGTCTTTGATCCATTTTTGGATTGGATTGTATGTTTCTTTAATATTAAGCTGCATGAGCTGTTTATATATATATATATATATATATATATATTTTTTTTTTTTTTTGCGGTACTAGGGCTTCTCACTGCTGTGGCCTCCAGCTGCGGAGCACAGGCTCCAGACGTGCAGGCTCAGCGGCCATGGCTCTCAGGCCTAGCCGCTCCGCGGCACGTGGGACCTTCCCGGACCGGGGCACGAACCCATGTCCCCTGCATCGGCAGGCGGACTCTCAACCACTGCGCCACCAGGGAAGCCCTTGTTTATATATTTTGGAGATTAATTCTTTGTCCGTTGATTCGTTTGCAAATATTTTCTCCCATTCTGAGGGTTGTCTTTTCGTCTTGTTTACGGTTTCCTTTGCTGTGCAAAAGCTTTGAAGTTTCATTAGGTCCCATTTGTTTATTTTTGTTTTTATTTCCATTACTTGAGATGGTGGATCAAAAAAGATCTTGCTGTAATTTATGTCAAAGACTGTTCTTCCTATGCTTTCCTCTAAGAGTTTTATAGTGTCCGGTCTTACATTTAGGTCTTTAATCCATTTTAAGTTTATTTTTGTGTATGGTGTTAGGGAGTGTTTTCATTTCATTCTTTTACATGTAGCTGTCCAGTTTTCCCAGCACCACTTATTGAAGAGACTGTCTTTTCTCCATTGTATATCCTTACCTCCTTTCTCATAGATTAGTTGACCATACGTGTGTGGGTTTATCTCTGGGCTTTCTATCTTGTTCCATTGATCTATGTTTCTGTTTTTGTGCCAGTACCATATTGTCTTGATTACTGTAGCTTTGAAGTATAGTCTGATGTCAGGGAGTCTGATTCCTCCAGTTCCACTTTTTTCCCTCAAGACTGCTTTGGGTATTCGGGGTCTTCTTTGTCTCCATACAAATTTTAAGACTTTTTGTTCTAGTTCTGAAAAAAATGCCAGTGGTAATTTGATAGGGATTGCATTGAATCTGTAGATTGCTTTGGGTAGTAGAGTCATTTTCACAATATTGATTCTTCCAATCCAAGAACATGGTATATCTCTCCATCTCTTTGTATCATCTTTAATTTCTTTCATCAGGGTCTTATAATTTTCTGCATACAGATCTTTTGTCTCCCTAAGTAGGTTTATTCCTAGGTATTTTATTCTTTTTCTTGCAATGGTAAATGGGAGTGTTTCCTTAATTCCTCTTTCAGATTTTTCATCATTAGTGTATAGGAATGCAAGAGATTTCTGTGCATTATTCTGTATCCTGCAACTTTACCAAATTCATTGATTAGCTCTAGTCATTTTCTGGTGACATTTTTAGGATTCTCTATGTATAGTATCATGTCATCTACAAACAGTGACAGTTTTACTTCTTCTTTTCCAATTTGTATTCCTTTTATTTCTTTTTCTTCTCTGATTGCCGTGGCTAGGACTTCCAAAACTATGTTGAATAACAGTGGTGAGAATGGACATCCTTGTCTTTTTCCTGATCTTAGAGGAAATGCTTTCAGTTTTTCACCATTGAGAATGATGTTTCCTGTGGGTTTGTTGTATATGGCCTTTATTAGGTTGAGGTAGGTTCCCTCTATGCCCACTTTCTGGGGAGTTTTTATCATAAATGGGTGTTGAATTTTGTCAAAAGCTTGTTCTGCATCTATTGAGATGATCATATGGTTTTTATTCTTCAATTTGTTAACATGGTGTATCACACTGGTTGATTTGCGTATACTGAAGAATCCTTGCATCCTGGGATAAAACCCACTTGATCATGGTGTATGATCCTTTTAATGTGTTGTTGGATTCTGTTTGCTAGTATTTTGTTGAGGATTTTTGCATCTATGTTCATCAGTGATATTGGCCTGTAGTTTTCTTTTTTTGTAGTATCTTTGTCTGGTTTTGGTATCGGGGTGATGGTGGCCTCATAGAATGAGTTTGGGAGTGTTCCTTCCTCTGCAATTTTTTGGAAGAGTTTGAGAAGGATGGGTGATAGATGTTCTCTAAATGTTTGATACAATTCACCTGTGAAGCCATCTGGTCCTGGACTTTTATTTGTTGGAAGATTTTTAATCACAGTCTCAATTTCAGTGCTTGTGATTGGTCTGTTCATATTTTCTATTTCTTCCTGGTTCAGTCTTGGAAGGTTATACCTTTCTAAGAATTTGTCCATATCTTCCAGGTTGTCCATTTTATTGGCATAGAGTTGCTTGTAGTAGTCTCTTAGGACGCTTTGTATTTCTGCGGTGTCTGTTGTTAACTTCTCCTGTTTCATTTCTAATTTTACTGATTTGACTCCTCTCCCTCTTTTTCTTCATGAGTCTGGCTAATGTTTTATCAATTTTGTTTATCTTCTCAAAGAACCAGCTTTTAGTTTTATTGTTCTTTGCTATTGTTTTCTTTGTTTCTATTTCATTTATTTCTGCTCTGATCTTTATGATTTCTTTCCTTCTGCTAACTTTTGTTTGTTCTTCTTTCTCTAGTTCCTTTAGGTGTAAGGTTAGATTATTTATTTGAGATTTTTCTTGTTTCTTGAGGTAGGCTTGTATAACTATAAGATTCCCTCTTAGAACTGCTTTTGCTGCATTCCATAGGTTTTGGATCGTCGTGTTTTCATTGTCATTTGTCTCTAGGTATTTTCTGATTTCCTCTTGATTTCTTCAGTGATCTCTTGGTTATTTAGTAACGTAGAATTTAGCCTCCATGTGTTTGTGATTTTTATGGTTTTTTTCCCCTGTAATTCATTTCTAATCTAATAGCGTTGTGGTCAGAAAAGATGCTTGATATCATTTCAATTTTCTGAACTTTACTGAGGCTTGATTTGTGACCCAAGATGTGATCTATCCTGGAGAATGTTCTGTGTGCACTTGAGAAGAAAGTGTAATCTGCTTTTTTGGATGCAATGTCTTATAATTATCAATTAAATCTATCTGGTCTATTGTGTCATTTAAAGCTTGTGTTTCCTTATTTATTTTCATTTTGCATGATCTGTCCATTGGTGTAAGTGAGGTGTTAAAGTCCCCCACTATTATTGTGTTACTGTCGATTTCCTCTTTTATAGCTGTTAGCAGTTGCCTTATGTTTTGAAGTGCTCCTATGTTGGGTGCATATATATTTATAATTGTTCTATCTTCTTTTTGGATTGATCCCTTGATCATTATGTAGTGTCTTTCCTTGTCTTTTGTAACATTCTTTACTTTAAAGTCTATTTTATCTGATATGAGTATTGCTATTTCAGCTTTCTTTTGATTTCCATTTGCATGGAATATCTTTTTCCATCCCGTCACTTTCAGTCTGTATGTGTCCCTAGGTCTGAAGTGGCTCTCTTGTAGACAGCATATATATGGGTCTTGTTTTTGTATCCATTCAGCCAGTCTATGTCTTTTGGTTGGAGCATTTAATCCATTCACGTTTAAGGTAATTATCGATATGTATGTTCCTATGACCATTTTCTTAATTGTTTTGGGTTTGTGTTTGTAGGTCCTTTTCTTCTCTTGTGTTTCCCACTTAGAGAAGTTCCTTTAGCATTTGCTGCAGAGCTGGTTTGGTGGTGCTGAATTCTCTTAGCTTTTGCTTGTCTGTAAAGCTTTTGATTTCTCCATCGAATGTGAATGAGATCCTTGCTGGGTAGAGTAATCTTGGTTGTAGAGTAATCTAGGTTCTTCACTTTCATCACTTTAAGTATATCATGCCACTCCCTTCTGGCTTGTAGAGTTTCTGCTGAGAAATCAGCTGTTAACCTTATGGGAGTTCCCTTGTATGATATTTGTCATTTTTCCCTTGCTGCTTTCAATAATTTTTCTTTGTCTTTAATTTTTGCCAATTTGATTACTATGTGTCTCGGTGTGTTTCTCCTTGGGTTTATCCTGTATGGGAATTGCTGCGCTTCCTGGACTTGGGTGGCTATTTCCTTTCCCATGTTAGGGAAGTTTTCGACTATAATCTCTTCAAATATTTTCTCTTGTCCTTTCTCTCTCTCTTCTCCTTCTGGGACCCCTATAATGTGAATGTTTTTGCATTTAATGTCATCCCAGAGGTCTCTTAGGCTATCTTCATTTCTTTTCATTCTTTTTTCTTTAGTCTGTTCCGCAGCAGTGAATTCCATCATTCTGTCTTCCAGGTTACTTATCCGTTCTTCTCCCTCAGTTATTCTGCTATTGATTCCTTCCAGTGTAGTTTTCATTTCAGTTATTGTATTGTTCATCCCTGTTTGTTTGTTCTTTAATTCTTCTAGGTCTTTGTTAAACATGTCTTGCATCTTCTCGATCTTTGCCTCCATTCTTTTTCTGAGGAACTGGATCATCTTCACTATCATTATTCTGAATTCTTTTTCTGGAAGGTTGCCTATCTCCACTTCATTTAGTTATTTTTCTGGGGTTTTATCTTGTTCCTTCATCTGGTACATAGCCCTCTGCCTTTTCATCTTGTGTATCTTTCTGTGAATGTGTTTTTTGTTCCACAGGCTGCAGGATTGTAGTTCTTCTTTCTTCTGCTGTCTGCCCTCTGGTGGATGAGGCTATCTAAGAGGCTTGTGTAAGTTTCCTGATGGAAGGGACTGGTGATGGGTAGAGCTGGCTGTTGCTCTGGTGGGGAGAGCTCAGTAAAACTTTAATCCACTTGACTGTTAATGGGTGATGCTGGGTTCCCTCCCTGTTGGTTGTTTGGCCTGAGGCAACCCAACACTGAAGCCTACCTTGGCTCTTTGGTGGGGCTAATGACAGACTCTGGGAGGGCTCATGCTAAGGAGTACTTCTCAGAACTTCTGCTGCCAGTGTCCTTGTCCCCATGGTGAACCACAGCCACCCCCCGCCTCTGCAGGAGGCCCTCCAATGCTAGCAGGTAGGTCTGTTTCAGTCTCCCCTGGGGTCACTGCTCCTTCCCCTGGGTCCCGATGCGCACGCTACTTTGTGTGTGCCCTCCAAGAGTGGAGTTTCTGTTTCCCCCAACCCTGCCGAAGTCCTGCAATGAAATCCCACTAGCCTTCAATGTCTGATTCTCTAGGAATTCCTCCTCCCGTTGCCAGACCCCCAGGTTGGGAAGCCTGATGTGGCGCTCAGAACCTTCACTCCAGTGGGTGGACTTCTGTGGTATAAGTGTTCTCCAGTCTGTGAGTCACCCACCCAGCAGTTATGGGATTTGATTTTACTGTGATTGTGCCCCTCCTACCATCTCATTGTGGCTTCTCCTTTGTCTCTGGATGTGGGGTATCTTTTTTGGTGAGTTCCAGTGTCTTCCTCTCGATGATTGTCCAGCAGCTAGTTGTGATTCTGGTGTTGTCACAAGAGGGAGTGAGAGCACGTCGTTCTACTCTGCCATCTTTGTTCCTCTACTCTAATGCAGTATTTTAAATCAACTATACTTTAATAATAAATACGTACTTACATACATACATTTAAAAAAAAAAGAAATGTGCTGGAATGAGCAACATCACCAAATGCAGGGTGCGGATGGAAGTGGGATGAGACTGGGGAGATGCAAATAGTGAGTTTCAGCACTAGTGGTAATGTTTTATTCCTTAAACTGGATGGTGGGCACATGAATGTTTATCATAGTACTCTTTATGCCTTTTCATATGTCTCAACACTTCTTAATAAATTTGAACCCCAACGTGCTTTAATTATAATGACTGAATTATCCAAGTTAATGGTGTGTGCAAGTGGATGCATTACCAAGAGGCTGTGTGTAAATCAATTTATAAACCATTTTTAGGATGCAACATGCAGTATGCTTTTTAAAAGGATATCTGTGGTAATTTTCTCATTCAACAATCAATCCTAGGTTCTTTGAGTGTGAAAATTACTTATTGAATGAAGGCATATTTGATAAACATTAACTGAATACTGAATATGTAGTAGGCACTGTGATATATGCTAAGGGCCTAAACATGAATAAGACATGGTCCCATCCCTAAAGGAATTCTTTCTAGTGAGAGAGATAAGCCTGTAAATGGATAACTACATTACAGTAAGACTTGATAAGAGATGTGTGTATCATGTGCTAAGTGACTACAATAGAGTACATCAGGAGGGAGCCACTCAATGTGCCTCTGGGAGGTGTAGAAAAGGCTTCTCCCTGTAGAAAAGGAGACTATATGCAAGGATATTGATGCTTTAAGAAAATTAATGAAATCATTGTGCTTAGAAGTCCCTGATACCTGACCCCTGAGAATTCACTGTTGATCATCTGATCTCACTGCCATGTCACTTTAAAATGATCAATGTATTTACCTGGATGATTAAAAATATGAATTTATTTTTTTGGTCACAACTACATTTATGCATATGTATGTGTGTATGTATATATGCACTATCTTACTCCAAAAGGACAGAGATGTCCTATAACTAAACAGACAGCACTAAACAACAACAGCACAAGAGATGATTAATATTGGGCTGGTGTAGTTGAGGACAGGAAGAGGAACTGAGAAAAAGAGAATAATTATGAAATAAAATCTTGGCACTTAAGCTGACTGTAAAAACTCTGTCAAGATAGAAAACACATAGTCTTTATTATTCAGTCACAGAAAAGTTCAAAGAGAAAAAAATGTATGTTCTACCGGTAAAAATTATTAGAACTTCTTTCATGTAAATGTTGTAGAGAACATATAGGTTTGCTTTCATAGAAGGTTAGATTTTTTATTCTTATTTTTTTAAGATCAAGGTAGAGGTGTCAAAAATGGCAGAGATTAAAGACTATTTCTACAGTATGGGAAATGTAAACATTAAAAATTTTTTTTTAAGTTTTTACATTTTTGGTGCTCTTGTTTATACTTTTCATCAACATAAATTCAGTCTAAGGAAAAGGCTTTTTCAATTCTATCATATGTTTAAAAACACCAAGAAATAGTTGTGAGGTAAATAAGAGTTTTTCTGTTTTTAGATAAGTCTAGCTCATGTAAAGAGATTATTAAAATTCCTTGGAATTAACAGTAATTATTAGGGAAGAGGGCTGATGTATAAAAACTAGTATGTAATTAAAATGTAAGTCAGCCATGAAACAAAAACTTATTTTCCTGAGACAAAGATATTTCTAGATAATATTTTTTAAAAGGCTGAGAAAAGGATTTATAAAACAACTACTTTAATGAAAGTGTAGTAAGAAATTAGATATTTTTGCTGAACTATTTTCAATTTCAGAGACGTTTTGGCTATTTCAAAAAGTTTTAACTACACTTTCAGGAAAAAACATCCTTGTCCCCAAATCCTGTTAACAACACTCTCATCAAGTCTTTCTCAAATGAATCTTCCTCTTTCCATTCCTACTGTGAAAGACAGGGCTCAGGATCTTATCATCTCTCATCTGGACTACAGAAATAGCTTCCCAAGATTCCCATCTATTGTCAACCTTCCTTTTGTTCTGAGTGATTCTCTGAGGAAGACAGTATGAAAGGAAAGCTTAGAGTTAGGACCCTCCATTATTTGTTGCTTTATATCACCAATCCTTACCACAAAAGTTTACAGAGGCTCTAGAATGGTCCAGATTGCTTCAGGAAAGTTTAGACCCTGCGTAGGGCTGTGCCAGTCTTAAAAATCTGAAGCGCTCCCCAAATAGTCAACTAATTGTGAAATACTCCCCAACTTCCAGTCAATGACGGGTAGTCCTGGCAGTACTGTAGTGAGCCTGGCATCATATCCCAAGGCACAGTTTTCATTCTTAAATTTACATCTGACTTCGGATCCCTTTCCCTAGACTATAGTGATGATGGGAGCTCCATGGAAGTGGCACAGGGCTGTGTTAACAACATAAAGAACATTTCCCCGAAATGTTCTATAGGGGTATTAGGACATGGCAGTTTAATACCCATGACAAGCAAGAGTAAGTTAATGTGCTTTCTTTTTTATCTATGGAGGCTTGCCTAGCTTCCATATTCAGCACTGTTACTAAAGTCAGAATGTGGCTTATCCCAATGAAACCACACAAGTTGAAATCAGGAGAAATGCAGGGAATCTGCATCAGCATTTACTCTGTGATGATTCCCTTGATTCTCTTCCTGAGAAAGAGATAGAAAAAGGGAGAGGGAGAACATACATAATAATGAAAATCAGAAGAGATCTAGGAACACATCTGATTTACATCTTTATCTCCACTGCCCCGATAAATTCAGTCACTAAGCCAGACAACAGATTTGACTGCAAGTTACAAACTGAGGGTTTTAATAGTACATATGGTCACATTGTGAGGAGGCAGGACATACAGCATAGTTTCATATACTGCCGATAGGAGAGAAGGCAGCTGAAGCACTTCTGTGGAACAATTTTATAACAGCTAATTGTACAACTTCTAAGAAACCATCACATAAACTTTCCTAAGGAAGGAAGGACACACATATGCATGTGTGTGTGCAGTAATAGCAGAAAGACTGCAAATAACGTAGATGCTCATCAAGAGGGAATTGGCTTGTTCTATGGAGAGATTTTAAAAATACATTAAGTTAAAAAAATCTAATTGCAGCATATACACAAATTCCCATTTGTGTAAAAAGGGGAATATATTCTTGGGTGCACACATCTATATGTAGAGAACATTTCTGGATAGTTATACAGTAATTCACTAATATAGGGTACCTCTGAAGACCAAGACTAGGAGAGTCAGAAGAGTAAGAAAACTTCCTCATCTCTGCCCTTCCATACTCAACGTTTCCTTATATCTGCCTTTCTCTACCGTCTGAAATTTTTCCTGAGTATGTATTACTTTTATAATGTAAAATACTTAATGGAAAAGAAAACTATCACATTCTGCTCATCTAACTTCATACTAGCTGAAGCTAAAGCAAACACAATAGATGTCTAACAAACACACTTATTGATCATCCTCTAGCCTACTTTCTGCCAGGGCTGTTTTAGGTAATGAGAATATAATGAAGAACAGGTGGTCTTTAAAGCAGAAATAAAGGAAATAAGAATACCATTTTGCAGGCCCCCAACTCAGCTCCATCCCAAGTTCCATAAAAAGGTATTCTTAGTCATGATTCTAGAATAAAGATTGTGATTAGCAAATGCTGTGGTGTTAGTGACCCTTTTAAGACAAGGTGTTGACTCTGTTAAATCCTTGACAAGACTCTTTTCCAGGGAAAGCTGTCAGGGTTGGGTTAGATCTCGAGGCATTAATCATCTACAGGAAAGATGAGCCAGCCACAGCAGTCACATCTCCTTACCAGGGCTCAGTCCCCTTTCAGTGTTTCCTCCCCTGTTCTTGATCTCACAGCTGGGCTGTCTTTACCAGGCACCTCTGTTTGGTATCTCAGAAGTGGGGGGCTTACTTCCCCCTGGACCATTAACTCTGACCCTCAATGGGGAGTAGTGGCCTGACTATTGCTGGCTCAATCTCCTCATCAGGTCTAGATTCTTAGTACAATATTATTCATAATTTCGTTATTAAAACAGTTTATAAATAGGAAGACACTTACTTCCCTTTCCTTATTTCCCATGAAAAGATAATTACAATAATATTCCTTAGGAATATCACAAACAATAATTCTTTATTGTCTTATGCCTATTTGGCCAAAAGTAGATAAAGCTAACACACATAAAAATAAAAGTTATACTTTTTTGTGTGTGTGTGTGTGGTACGTGGGCCTCTCATTGTTGTGGCCTCTCCCCTTGTGGAGCACAGGCTCCGGACGTGCAGGCTCAGCAGCCGTGGCTCACGGGCCTAGCCGCTCCACGGCATGTGGGATCTTCCTGGACCAGGGCACGAACCCGTGTCCCCTGCATCGGCAGGCGGACTCTCAACCACTGCGCCACCAGGGAAGCCCAAGTTATACTTTTAAAACCTGTCAAACAATTAAAGTGTATGCATTACCTGAAAGAATCTCTTAACAATCATCTAGTGGACTACTGATCCCACATTTTATGCTACTTATCTCAGCCTCCTAAAGCAGAGGTCTAATGAAAGCATCAAGGGCACACAATACAGGACTCTGGAGAAAGAAGTTGGAGCACCATACATTATTTGAATGGAGCTAATGGTGACAGAAAATGAGGAGGAGGAAGTGGTCCAATATGCCACCTTGAAACAGAGAGCATGGTTAAATTTATAGAAACCATGTATACAATATTCTGTCACAATATAAAGTTAATGCCTTCCCTACAACCCGGACACCACCTCTCCTGGATCAAGACAAACAATATGATCCATGGTAGCACTTCTTGTTCTTTCTTTAGATTAAAAAAAAAAAAAAAAAAAAGTAGAAAATCTGCACAGTGCCAGCAAAACTTACATCCTGGGGTATACACAAAGATTGTCTATAATTAAGAAACAGATAGGCAAAAGAAACTCTTAATGATGCAATTATAGCTATCCAACTGAACATTAAGAGGAGAAAAAGCATTCATGTCCTATTGTAAGCCCAAGAGAACTTCTAGACCTCAATACTGTGTTAAACTAATAATAAGTTCCATTCAGCTCAAAAAAGATTTCAGTGCTACATGTGGTTTTTAGTTAACTGAAGTGAGTCTGTGGATACAACATTCATAGTATTCCTCTTTGGCAGGTTATTTACCCTCCTGCTACCAATGTTGATATGTGTTAAAATTAAATGATTCACCATCACTGATTTCTACTGTCAGACCTAAGACTCACCTAGCTCTGACTTGAATGGAAATGAGAATGTAAAAGTGAAAATGGTCTGAGAGAATGACAGCCTCTCTTGAAGGGCAGGTGAAGGTTCAGTGACCTCTGGGCACTCTAGTCCATTCTGGTGAATCACTGCTTTGGGAAGCGAAAGACCCTGTGGCTCATAAAATCTGATGATATTAAGAAGAGGGAAGGAATTCACACTTAGAATTCAGGGTCACTGCTAGAAATACAACTTTAAAAATTCAAGGGTAAGGAAAAATACCATATTTAAAAATGAATTACTAATGTTTTTTTTCTTTAAAAGTATTGGAAAAAGCCATATCATACAGATGTTCATTACTTATTCAATGTACACCATTGAGAGATAAATAGAACTGTTAGAATACAAAAATGCCAAGGGTAATTCAACTACTGCAATGTAAGTGTGGCATAACTGATTCGCCATGACATACAATTTTCTAAAAGCTATTCTGTTAGAAGGCAATAAATGAGTGCAGAAATGATTTACACTCTTCTGAAACATGGTTATTATTCAGTATTTTATTTTTAAAAATATATACACCCTATACTGTTATGTTTATTCTCTAGAGTATAATAAAAACATAATTGAATTTGATGAAAAATAGACTTGATTCTAAATGTAGCATACAGCACATACAGCTCTCCCTTATTTTATCCCCTGTGAAGATCAATGGTCACTTGAGGTGGTTTTGCTCTAGGTTTGTTTTAATATATGGGCAATAAAATATTTTTAACTTAAAAATTATATCCTTATATTCCATGTCACATTTTCTTTTTAATACTAACATCTGAATTTTGACCTAAATAACAATTTATGAATGCAAAGTACAGTATTTTAATCATCGTTTTACTTCTCAATATGATTTCTTATTGACCAGGTAGGACAGGAAATTAACTGTAGATGGTTTAGCAAATAAAAATGAAGCAGTCTATAACAAAAGCATCAGAGCTCAGTGACTTGTTTGTTTGTTTGTTTGATCTTTTTTTTTTTTTGGCCGTGCCTTGCGGCATGTGGGATCTAAGTTCCCCAACCAGGGATTGAACCCATCCCTCCTGCAGTGGAAGCACAGCGTCTTAACCACTGGACTGTCAGGGAAGTCCCTCAGTGACTTGTTTTGATGGCGCCTCAAGGTCATTATGAACAAAGAAGGTTACTTTTTAGAAAATATTTAAAATTTGTTTTAATATAACCACCTCTCTCTATATATGTATAACTGAATCACTTTGCTGTACATTTGAAACTAACACATTGTAAATCAACTATACTTCAATTAAAAAAATTTTTTTAGTATCAGTGAAAAAAATAATAACCACCTTTAGAATATAGATAAGTGACTTGTTAATCTATTCAAACTAACACTATTTTTTCATTTATAAGTTCCTTTGGGTTAGAAACTGTTTCATGAAATATATAAATATATAATATATATAAATTAAATAAATACATAATTACTCTGAAGTTTAATATAGTGATTTTATATTTACATGTACAATATAAATTATAATATACACTCTCTATAGTGTGGTTAAGTCTCATATATATGCTATTTTTTAAAAAGACACACACACACACATAGACATATAAATTAAGGGCAGATACAAATTAAAAATAAGAGGCTTAATTCTCCCTGTTGAAAATAAGGGAAAAGGTTTCCCTCGTTTCCTATTTCTTAAAGTATTTACCTTAGAAACTTGCAAATGTAAGGACTTTTTCATCTCTTTAAAAATGTATCCCTTGGGGTTTCCTTGGTGGCGCAGTGGTTGAGAGTCCGCCTGCCGAAGCAGGGATCACGGGTTCGTGCCCCGGTCCAGGAAGATCCCACATGCTGCGGAGCGGCTAGGTCTGTGAACCATGGCCACTGAGCCTGCGTGTCCAGGGCCTGTGCTCCGCAACTGGAGAGGCCGCAACAGTGAGAGGCCCGCGTACCGCAAAAAAAAAAAAAAAAAAAGGAAAAATGTATCCCTTGGAAGACTAGATAGACCTTTTGTCAGCTTTCTCAGCCAGGACTGTCTTTCTCAAGAACCTGGGAATCATCTTTTCAAAATACAAACACCAAAGGAGATAGCCCCCCTATATCCCTGTTCCTGTGAAGAGTAGGAGCCTAACTTCAGCGGGTGCCTTGATCCAATTTGCAACACTGCTTCTTGTCATAAAGATATAAGAAGTTTGCTTCTCCTCAGGATGAAGCCAAGTAGCTAACACAGGTGTTCTTTAATCATGGTAAAGTTAGGATGAACCATGTGTGAAAAAATGGGCCGTCAAATCCTCTATTTGAAGGCTAGTTATGAGACAGGAAGAAAGGGGGGGGGGGCAGGGCACAACCACTAAAAGAATGATACAACCATTAAGAAAAACAGGATACCACAAAAACCAGTTAGAACCTACTAGGCCCAAGATGGCAGAAGATTCGACTTCTAGTAGACCTTGAGCCTCATTATACATTCATTGTAATACATTAGCATACACTAAATGATACACCCACAGGCACGGTAACAGTTCTGAGGCCAACCATAAAAGGCCAAAAAGTGGGCGGTGGCCCAATTCCTGGAAATATCCACCCCTTCCCCAAAATACCTGTAATAATCCTCCCACTCATTAGCCTATGAAACTACCCAGCCCATAAAAACTAACCACCCCATATTTTGGGGCTGCTCTCGCCTCCTGAGAGGGCCCACACTCTGTCTATGGAGTGTGGATCTCTCTAAATAAACCTGCTTTCACTTTACTGTGGCTAACTCCTGAATTCTTTCCTGCGTGAAGCCAAGGATCCTCACTTGACAGCCTGTCCCAGGGACTTGGGACTCACCCAAGACCTGGGACATGACCATCCTCTCGCGCCCCATTTTTTCCTATAAGTTATTGTCGATCTTGAAAACATGTATGTAGTGGGTATACCTACTAGACTATATAAAGGGCTGTGCGTGGTTCCTTTCTGTCTTTGCAATCTCTTAGCAGATTGCCTGGGATGCTTATTACAGTTTGGTTTAATGCCTATTGAATAACAGATGTGTTTTCTTTCTCTTTTGCCTTTGTGGAGGGGATTTCTGGGATGGGAGAAGATTTTGTTTTTAATTATAATTCTGCAACAATATGCTACCTTTTGGTTTTTTGTTTGTTTTCTGTTTTTTTAAATTTTTATTGGAGTATAGGTTATCTTTTGAATTTAAGTTGTTTATGCCCATTGTTATGATGAAAAATTAACTGTATTCTCATATTAAACATGAGGAAAAAATTGCAAGAAAACTTCACTTGCTTGGTTCAGTTCCTTTGACAATCCAATATAACTATATTTTAAATTTTCAAAAAGGAGATACTATATGTCATTCAATAATAGAAATTTTTACTGTGGTGTGCATATTTGTCACCCACATTGATAGGGATAGAGTGGGATAGTTACACAGGTAGTTGTAGAAGTCCCAGTAGGGGATTATAGATAGAGAGGGAAACCTAGGGAACGTTGGGAGATCACTGTAAGTTAACAGTCGCTCAAGAAAGCTATCGAAATGTTGTGGAACGAAGCAGGCTTGCTTAACTATAAAGTCATAAATAAAAGCACGAGATACACCCCAGGTCATTAAGTGAAAGAGAAAAAATGAGGCCTGCATTCTGCTGGTTGAGTTCAACAAGATAATGATCCTTAGGACCAAGGACAGGAATTTAAGGGAAAGGTGACATTCCAAAGTAGGAGACCCTCATTATATGGAAACCTGAGATGATTCAACATATTTCAGTATATATTACCACCCTTCTGCTGATTTGAATAAGTGCCGTGACAGTCCTAGTTTGGCCTCATGGGTCAAATACTCTCCTGCCTCATAAGAAGGAGGAGGTAGTGATGTAAGCCTGATGAGGAAGAATGAGGAAGAAGGTGGTCTTTTCCCCCTGTCCCACTTTCCTTTGATTATAAAAATGTAGCCCGCTTAATCCTTGGGGCAGAGCCCCCTCACTTGTCTGCTTGCATCTCTCACAAGCTTCCTATATTAATAAATCTACTTGTTGCCTATCACTTTGCCTCTTGCTGAATTCCTTCTGTGCTGAGACACAAAGAACCTGAGCCTCAGTAAGTCCAGACACGAGGTGAGTGATTCTAATTAAAACACCGTGGGTTCAAGTCCCAATTTGGGTTTAGGCTGGGTTCAAGTCCCGGCCCGTGGGTTCAAGTTACAATCTGAGTTACACGGTTTCAACATGAGATGAATTATTAGAATCTTTGACCAAAAGGATTGAAATAAGTGAACTGACTCTAGGGTCCAAATGCATATGAAGACAAACTCCTTTCTATCAGAGAATATGTATTAATGGAAATCTGCTTAACTGTCCCTGCTTCCCCCAGTGTTTAGAAACACTAATTTTGGAGTAGATGATAAAGACTAACCTGGCATAGGTGGACTCCCTAGCCTCCTAAGTAAGTGAGGAGACTTCAAATGACAAACATTACATAAAAATAATTTAATGTTCTGCTTTCAGCAATTCAAGCAATCCATGGCCTTATACTATGATCTTATTTTAATACCTTAATTCCAAAAGTTTAATTTCTGTGCTTATCCATCAAATGAGAATATTTAACTCTAAACCTATTAGTGAAAATGCAGGCCATCAATACTGGCAAACTAAGAAATCATGAACAGTTTAGGGCAGCAGAATTTGCCACCCTAAAATATGTCTCTTTGGCATATTAAATTATTTTAAGCTGGTTGTTTTCTAAGAAACACACACATGGTAAACACTCTGAAAACCAAGCACGAGCTACCCTTTTGTTAGAAACATTCACATTTATAAGGAAAATCTCCATTTGTAAGGGTGTCTCCCTCACTGTACCAGGCAGAGGAGGATCTCTAGAAACTCTTATCAGTGGAGAAGGTACTGACTTAAATCTGCATAACAACCTTACCCTTGTTTACTGTGCTTTTCCTGGTAACTTCCCAAGACACTCTACCCACCCTCAACATCCTGTTTTGCCCTTAGCTGAGAATGGTATTTAAAGTGAGGATTTTGCCCATTTTGGCCAGCTACTCAGTTTTCCTGGTTCTCTCCCATGCATACAGGTTACTACACTTTTGTTTGATTTTCTCCTGTTAATCTGTCTCATGTCAATTTAATTCTTAGATTACTCAAAAGAACCTAGAAGGGTAGAGGAAAACTTCCTCCTCCCAACAAGAGTAATTCAACAAACTTTATCTATTTGAAGGCAATGCCTATATTTTTTAGCCTTATTTAAAGTAGTAATCAGATAAGGAAAATCATGTTATATTCTAGAGGGGAGGGTCTAATTAATTTTTTTTCAGGAAAGTTAATGATAATTAAAACCTAAAATTTTCTTAAGAGCAGGAAACACTAAAATTAGACTAGATAAAAGTTCGTGTAAATGAAACATGAAACCAACTTGTTTTAAAATTAGCAATATTTACCTTATGGCATTTTGTTCTATCTTTTCATCAATGTCATTGAAGATCTGCTTAAACTCCAAGTCTCCAGGAAATGAATTTAACAAACAATGTAGGTCAAAAGAATTATGGGAATATTCATCTCCCCAATCCATCCTGAGGAATAAGAATAAAAAATGTCAGTTTCCCCAAAATGAAAGGAAAAAAACCCACCTCAAGTTGTGATATTAACTCCAAAATAAAAATGCCCATTTAGTGGCAAAATACAGCAGTAGAAGAAGTAGGGTATTATTAATCTAGGTAGATTATTTTATTATTTAAATTTCATGAGGTGTGACCTAATTTTCACACTTCTCTATGGTTTCAAAGCTGAAAAAAAGTCAGAGTACCTAAGCATCCTGCTGCTTCTCACTGTAACCAAGAGCTGCAAAGGAAATCGCGAAACCTCAGGGACCTGTGTGAACAAGAGTGGTTGCTTCAAGAATTCAGCAACTTCCGGGCTTCCCTGGTGGCGCAGTGGTTGAGAGTCCGCCTGCCGATGCAGGGGACACGGGTTCGTGCCCCGGTCCGGGAAGATCCCACATGCCGTGGAGTAGCTGGACCCGTGAGCCATGGCCACTGAGCCTGTGCGTCCGGAGCCTGTGCTCCGCAACGGGAGAGGCCACAACAGTGAGAGGCCCGCATACCGCAAAAAAAAAAAAAAAAAAAAAAAAAAAAAAAGAATTCAGCAACTTCCCTCCACTCTTGTCAACATATTGACCTAGTCATTGGAACCTCAGAGTTTTTAGTCTCATCTCCTAGTCCTGTTTTATATGTGAAGAAGGTAAAATTTCCCTTGCGTTCTTCTACCACCTTTGTCAACCTAAATAGTGATATTGGACTAAAACTTAAATACAATACTCCTTCTAGAGATAAGCATTTTCCCACTACCAAAACTTCAATCATTCATTCCATATGTATTCACTGAATGCTTGATATATAACAGGCACTGCTGAAGAAGCTGGGGATATACCTGCAACAAGTCAAAGTCCCTGCCCTCATGATGTTTTTGATCTAGTGGGGAAGGTAGATTTTAAAAACACATAACCAGATATATTTTATAAAATATTACATGATGAGAAGTGCTATGAGAACAAATACAGCAGGGCAATGAGATAGACTAAAAATGATAGAGTTGGGGCAGAGTGTAAACTTTTTTTATTTAGAGGTACGTTATTTTTTGACATAAAATAGCAATCTGATGACTGATGGTATAAATGAATGAGAAATTTAAACATTAAATTGTAACACATATACATAGACTAAATATTAACAAGAGGCTTGGAAAAATGTGGTTTTAGTTTGGATACACCCAAAATATTTGAAATATTATCTAAAAAGTTTTGCAGAAGCTACAACACTAATAGGCACACTCATCCTTAATTATTTATTAATAAATGTAGGTAATTTATTATCATATAATAAAACAGCTAAAGATTTCTCATAGTTTCTATCTGGTACTTCAAAGAAGTTGTTTTGGAATACAGCTTTTATTCTTCCTAAGAGATATTACTTTAAGAGGAAAACATTCAACTAAAACATTTTAATATAGAAGTCCATGATATCACCAGACTTGTCATTTGAAACTCAATTAGTTCCAATATACCATTTTTAAATATCAAAATCCTCATACAGGGGCTTCCCTGGTGGTGCAGTGGTTGAGAATCTGCCTGCCAATGCAGGGGACACGGGTTCGAGCCCTGATCTGGGAAGACAACACATGCCGCGGAGCAACTAGGCCTGTGAGCCACAACTACTGACCCTGAGCATCTGGAGCTTGTGCTCCACAACAAGAGAGGCCACGACAGTGAGAGGCCCGCACACTGCGATGAAGAGTGGCCCCCGCTCGCCGCAACTAGAGAAAGCCCTCACACAGAAAGGAAGACCCAACACAGCCATAAATAAATAAATAAATAAACAAACAAATAAATAAATAAATAAATAGAATTTTAAAAAAATCCTCATACATTTGGAGTCTCCTTTTAAAAATATTTTGCCATAAAAGGTTTAATTTTTCATTTGAAAACAAATATTTACCTATAATATACCATAATTAATATTATGAAATCAGGCAAAAAAATAAAATTGCCAAAACTATAAGCTAAGTGGTAGAAAATGCTATGTCCATCAGAAGTTATACTTCTTTAGGACAACAAAATCTCAATATTTCCATATACCAATGAGTTTGATATCTTCCTATCTTTCCAGTAGCTCACCTACTTACAGCTATTATCAGAACAGTCATTTCTGAACCCAATGGCCAATATTACTAATAATGAATTCAGTTTATGTATTTGCATATTTTTGAATCTTTTGGGGTAGTTCAACTTTTCAGGTGATGAGATATTCAAAAACTGTTGCAAGAAAATAAAATTTCACTTTTATAATGGAAAGATTTGAATGGCTGAGGGTTCTTGTAGAGAACTCAAACTTAGTAAATATTTTGTTTATAGCCTGCTTCTCTGTAATAAAACAAATTATATTCTCAATATTCTGTTCAGAGTTGCCCCAATTTGTCGATATTGTAACGCCTCATTACTTCAGACTCCACATATTCAAACTAAAGAAAATATGTGTAGAAGTCAGCTTAAATATAATAGCAAACTAGTAATATGATTTGTTGTATATCTACTATGTATAAGGTAATTTATATACATCACCTTCCTTAATCTTCCTAATAACTCTACCAAACAGTTATTATCCTCATGTATAGGGGAGGGAACTTGGGCCCAAAGAAATGAACTAACATGTCCATGTTACATAGCTACCCAGTGGGTAGGGTATGAACCCAGACCTGTTTGGTTTTAAAACTTGAGGTTGCTGGACTCTTGATAAATGAATCAGTTACTGCATATAAAACATTGTAGAATGTAGAAATGGTATTAAACAAACTATTAAAATGGTTATCTTTGGACAGACTGGATAGCCTATGGTTGATTTTTATTTTCTTCTTCATATGTAGCACTTTCCTATGTTTTGCAATAAGTACTTATTTTATATATAATTAGGAAAAGTAGTTTAAAAAGAAATTAGCTTTGCTCTCAGGACGTGTATGATCTCTTATTTTATTGGGTTGGTCAAAAAGTTCGTTCGGGTTTTTGGTAAGCTGCTATGGAAAAACCAGAACAAACTTTTTGGCCAACCCAATACACTTTCTATATGTCTTCATTTGAAACATCTTCCAACCTTAAAACTTCTCTCTTGCCAATTTGTATTTATAATTTCTTTCAAAGTCTGATTCAAACCTTACATAATTCCTAAGTATCTCTCCACTGACCATCTCACCAAACTTTTTGTATTGTTTTGTGGTTTTTGTGCTTACAAATGCTGTTAAAAGGAAATCTGTTGTTTTGTATCATTTCAATATTGAATGTGTGTGTTATGTCCTTCATTGAAATCAGCTCTGGGGTAAAACAATAATGGATAGAAACAGGTCAAACATTCAGATGGGGTTGGTGACCATGATTTTGAAGGATTCCCAATCTACATGGTTGCATGATTTTCTCTATTTAACCTCAGTAGAGAAGTTAATCAGTACATACAAAGACTGTCATTATAAAGGAATGCCATTTGATAACAATGATGGGGTACCAGAATGATGATGGTTCAGAGTTTTCATATGACTGGCATAGATCTGTGATGCTTCCATATGTATGATAAGATTTCAAAGTGGCGACGGACAAGAGAAGAATCACCTTTACAGTGGTAGTAAAGTTTAAGATGCTGTGTGATAGGATAATAGAAAACTTGATGCGCAAACTATAATAAGGTGAGAAAATTAACCTGAGTGAATAGGGATACACAGGACCAACATGAGAAGTAAAGGAGGGAGAGTACAGACTGTAGTAAGTGATGCTAAAGTTTGGATTTAGAAGTTTTCCCATCAGGATGGCAGTGATCCCTGCAGGACTGTGGTGAGAAAGAAGCACGCACTGAATGAGTATGAGCACAGACACCAAACTTCCCATTTCTTTACATGTATTTTGTGGGCCCACAGTGTGTCTGATCCTGTGCTGGGCATCATGAAGGAGCAGAGAGACTGAATGATTGAACAGTCTCTCCTCTCAAGGAACAGTAATAAGAACAGGACCATAAGAAAGGGAGCGAGTAGAAAGATCACTGCTATATTCTAAGTGAAACATAACTATGACCTCAACAACAGAAAAGTAAATTATTGAGGGACCAATGTAATCTGGGAAATACTTCAGTGGTATTTCAAAAAGATAGAATTAACTTTAAAAAATCTAAGGGGAAAAAGGAAGAGGCTATGAAGCTATGGATCAAGATATAGCTTTATATTCTGTTTATGTCCCTATAAATCGTCATCAGGGACACAATAATAATTTGACATAATGAATGAAGTCTCTTATCCTAATCCACGATCAATCAAAGATGGGAACTATAACTTTTTAAAGTATGATAACTTTGTTTTTGAAATTTCCATTCCCCAACCCTGTTTTTAAATGTTCATTCTCCTGTAATGTTTCTGATCACTTTTTGTATAAGATTAAAAAAACAGTGTTTAATATTTCAAACAAGTATTAGCAGCCAATCTAATATTAATTATTGCCTTTTAAAGACAAGTTATGTTTGAAGAATTATATCTAAGCCAAACATCTGTAGATCAAATTTCAGCCACAGGCAAATTATAACAGTTGAGTTATAAATTCCTAAGAACAATGACTATAATAAAATATGAAAATATTATAAGCACTGCCAGAAAACATTACAGTAAAGCAATAAAACTAATCATACCTTACATGATCAAAAGAAAGCACACAAAAGTAATTTTGGACTCTCATTTGTCCCTTAACATATTTTAAAATGATACCTTTCTATCCTAAGGTCTCTTCTTCTTTATCTAAACACATACAATGGTTAGAGTTCTTATCTTATCTTTTTTCAGTTTCTTCAATAATAATAGTCCTTAAGACCAACATGATTAAAAAGGATTGAAAGATAGAAAAACCAACCCTTGGGAGGAAATCCACACAGAAATTTAGTTAGTAAAGGAAACATTTGGATCAAGTGATTTCTCCAGTGAGGAGGGTCTAATGCCTTTCATATCTATGGCTGGACTGTGGAATTAATGTGTCCACCAGTTCTAGCTCACCTGAAGTCCTACCACCCAATATCACTGTCTAGCCTAAAATAAACAGTTAATTAGCACAGTAAGTGGGGTATTCTGATTAATTAAAGATAATTATACATTCCACATATAACTGAACAAGTTTCAAAATGTTGCTCTATAATAAAATACATTTAACTCTAAACATCATTGAACCAAGAATCAAAAGATTTGAGTCCTGATCCTGGTCTGTCAATGCCTCTGTGACTCTGGGTGAGTCACTCAATCTGTCAAGAGGGATGGAGCTTATGTTCCTCATTTATAAAATGAGGTGAATGGATTTATCAGGCCCTGAGGTTTCTTCTAGCTATAAATTTGTTGTATTCTATAAAAATGGTAGGAGAAGGACATATTTCTGAACCCCCCAAATTAACTTTTCCACGGACTATTTCGTTTGTCAATACCATCATTGTTCCTGTATCCTGGACTCTCAGAGCTATTTTTAATTCTTCCCTCTTCCCTTCTCCAGGACAGCCACGTGAAAAGCTAAAGTAGAATCTGTAGCTTAGCAAGAAATATTATGTGAAAACAGGAAACGTGAGGCAGGAAGACGTTCTCTTATGGTAATAGGTAGATGCCCTGTACTGATGCTCCATTCTCCAAACTGCACCTCCCTAAAATATTCTAAAAAGCAATCAGCCCATATTTCTGGGTTCCTTTGAATTGACACACTCTTTACTCAACAAAAGATGTCTGAGATGAACTGAGTTTGGGCATTATGCCTCCACAAGGAAAAAGGTGACATTACAGCCATCATGTATCCTTGAGCTATTATTCTTGGTATCTTTTATATTATTTGTATTATTGTTTGTATTTCTTGTTTGGTTTGAGTTGCTGATTTGATAAAAAAAAAAAAAAAGCAAACTGAAATTTGAACCAGGTAGTCATTCTTAAATCTGGACCAGCCTTTTCTTCTGGCCTGGTTCATTTTAACTTTTCCATCCATATTTAGTCACAAAGTAGTCTTCTCATATCATTCACAAAGTCCTGCCAACTTTATATAATTCAAAATTTAACTTTTACTAAATCTTGACAATTTTATGTAGTTATAAAGTTGTACAAAAGAATTATTATTTTACCTCTCATATATGTTGGCTTGTTTACTGCCATATATATTTAACAGCTTTCCCCAGAACCATTATAAATTTCATTCATTATGAAGCCTATATAATTTCCAAAAACAAATTTTTTTAAGGCTAGATCTTCCCCTGTGATATTTCAGAGTTGCCAAAAATTTCTTTTTATCAATTACTGAGAGTTGAAATTTTAATGTTCTAGCCTCCCCTAAAGACTGAGAAACAACTCAAATGGATCTCCATTTGTTGACAGTCATTTCAAATACCTAATACATTAAAGTCTTATATTAGGAAATAATGAACTTGTTTTATTCAATTTATACTGCTATGCTTTCTACTAATTATTTTGGAAGTTCTGATTATTATAATTATATGAGCTATAATATTGATATACATCCAGTACGTACTCATATTAACATACTACAACTATTAAAATCCCCTTTGATAAAATATAGAACACTTCACTGTAACTCCTCTATTAGTAATTTAGATATGTGTATGTATGAAGTAGAAACTGACAGGATCAGTTGGAATACACTATTGCAGCTTGACAGGCAAACAGAATTAATTGTCATATGCTTTACTCACCAAATTGACATTGCTTTATTTTTCAGTGTACCTTTCTTTCCAGAAAACATTTTCATTTTAATAACTCTTTATAATCTTCAATATGCAATCTTCATCATCTCTTGCTTTAATACAACAGTGAAACCAAGATAATTAAAAATGAATTTAATTTTAGCATTCTTTTATAACTTTGCACTTGTATATTTCACATGATTTAAAATCATAAAACACAGATGTAGAGAACAAATGTATGGACACCAAGGGGGGAAAGTGGGGGGGGGATGGTGGTGGGATGAATTGGGAGATTGGGATTGACATATATACACTAATATGTATAAAATAGATAACTAATAAGAGCCTGCTGTATAAAAAAATAAATAAAATTCAAAAACAATCAGTTTAAGACTAAAAAAATAAATTTTAAAAAGTCATAAAATTATTATATATTTTGAGATTAGAACTAAATAATGTTGCAAATCATGGGGCTGTGATTTACTAATGAATTTTCAAGTACAGTAAAACCTTAGTAATTTGGAAAACAGTACATCTGCATTAGAAAGTTTAAGTTATGGAGCACTTTTTAAAAGGCAGTTGTATTATGTAGCAAATGGGAATAATAAATAGCTTATGAGATGTCAATTATATTTTTAAGGAACTCTTAATAATTAGGCAAGAATGCTTTGAACTTAGTACGTACTTTGTATCGAAATGGGTGCTTCTAAAGGAGTTATAGTTCTTAAAGTATGTTCCAAGAGTTGAAGAATTTCTCCTAAAATGTTAATATTATTGATTAGCTAGTCAGATTAATGTGATACTATTATCCTAAATTTTAGTAATATTATTCATTAACATCAATTTGATTAATACATCTATCCATTGAAATACCCTTTTATGACTTTCAGGGCTTTGCTCCATCAGTTATCATCAACTAGTCCTACAACATCAATATTCCTTTCAGTTGACTATAAACATGTTCAAGTTTCTTGCTTTTTAGAAACCAACAAAACCCTCCCTAGGATCCCCTTCTTTTCATAGCCCGGCATCTCAAAATAGCAGTCCATATTTCTTAATCTCATGTTCTCATCTTTCACTTCTCAACCCAGAATAATCTGGTTTCAGCCGCCATCCTTTTACTGAAACTGACAAAATATTTTTCACTTCCCATCATACTCAATCTCTGCACTATTTGGTACTGATAGCTACTCATTCCTTGAAGTTGTCTTCTCTCATCAATTTTCCTAAGTATTATACTTTCTTAGTTCTCTTCTAGTTTCTCACATCATTTATTCAGAGGCTGCTGGTAGGAGGCCCCACTTTGGTTAGCTGGTCAGTTCACATTTCTTTTTTTATCTGATATACAGTATCAGATGTACAATGGTGGTGCATTTTCTATGCTAAAGGACCCAGCTTTCCTGGTCATAACTAATTGATTCAGGGTTAGAAATCTGAGCCAAGCTGAACCATCAGATGCATACTAAATAAATTTTGAAATCTGGAATGAAGGCAGGGACAGGGAATCACTGGTAGTAAACCAATCACGATACTTCCAGCCTCCCAAGAAAAGATGCATGGATTTTTTTGGCTGAGGCCCCTGTAATTGCCCAGTTCCTGTCCTCCTCTGACTGACTGATTGCTCATACAGTTTCCTTTTGGTTCTGTGAGATACATATAATAAATCCTTTCCCTGCTCAACTGCCCAACAGCCACTTTGTTTGTTTGTTTGTTTAAATTGACCAGAGTAGTTTTTATTAAACTAATAAACATCTTGATTGGCTCCTCTCTCATCTCTGTCATTGAACACTGATATTCACCACAGAGTTCTTTCTAAACCTGCTTCTCATTTTAAATACTTTCCTTGAGCATTTTTCATTCAAAGCAACTGCTTCCTTTTATGTAATGTTACTGTAGTAGATTTATTTTACTTAAAATATTGTTTTATTTTTATTCATTGGATTTTCTCCTCAGAACTCAAAAATCTTTTCCTATTAGTTTCATTTTTCAGTCTTCCCAAATCTCCTTATTTCCCTTGCCTGAGTTGGGAAGCGAACTATGGAAATTTCTCTTTTGCTTCTCTTCCTACCCATCTCATGCTGGAGTTACTGGTCCTCTTCCTATTCTGCATGCTTTTCACAACCTCTTTCATTTATTATCTTGATGCTGAAAATTCAAGGTCTATGTCTCTAATTCTCTAAAACCCCACACATACTTCCAAGCACTCACTAGACAATTCCACTTTGCTGATCCAAAGGTCCCTTCAACTCAAAATGTTCAACATTTAATTCAAAATCTTTTTCTTGGACTTCCCTGGTGGCTCAGTGGTTAAGAATCCGCCTGCCAATGCAGGGCACACGGGTTCGAGCCCTGGTCCGTGAAGATCCCACATGCCGCGGAGCAACTAAGCCCGTGCACCACAACTACTGAGCCTGCGCTCTAGAGCCCGTGAGCCACAGCTATTGAAGCCCGTGCTCCACAACAAGAGAAGCCACCGCAATCAGAAGCTGGTGCACCGCAACGAAGAGTAGCCCCCACTTGCTGCAACTAGAGAAAGCCCGCACACAGCAACGAAGACCCAACGCCGCCAAAAATAAAAATAAATAAATAATCTTAAGAAAAAAAAATATTTTTCTTAAAATAACTTTTCTTCCTATGTCATAGGGTCACCACCTACCTAATCTCCCTCTCCCATGTCTAGTATTTTAAATCAGGAGTCAGCATACTATGGTGCAGTCTGTTTTTTCTATGGCCTACAAGCTAAGGACAGTTTTTACATTTCTAACATGTTGTAAAAATTAAAAAAACAAACAAAAAAGAATATACTACAGTGGCCATATGCTGTCCACAAATCCTAAAATATTTACTATCTGGCCTTTAATAGAAAAAGTTTGCTGACCCCTGTTTTAAATGGTCATCATATTCTTTGACCCTTTCTCTTCCTAATATCTTAAATGGTCACCACTGCTCTCAAATTTGACTTCTCCTTCTTTCTGCACCAGCGCCCCAAATCTGGAACACTATCTTGTCTCCAAGATACATATACATATTTGTGGTATAATAAATACATATTTGTTTTTTGCCACTCCTACCCCCTTCCTTACTTCGTCCTATGTGTCTCTTCCATTTGGCTGTTCCCGAGTTGTATCCTTTTTAATAAAACTGTAATCAGAAGTATGGCACTTTCCTGAGTCCTGTGAGTCATTCAAATGAATTACTGAACATGTGGGAGCTGCTGAATATGTACTCAGCCAGGCAGAAGCGGGTATCCCTGGAGACCTCACTTGCTCATGTCTGAAGTGGGGGCAGTCTTGCAGGACTAAGCCTTTCACTTGCAATGACTGTGCTAACTCCAGGTAGTTAGTGTTAGAACTGTTGAACTGAATTGTAGGAAACCTGGGTGATATCCACCTTGCACACTGGCATTAGGCTTCTCATGTTACAAACCAATTCAGATCATTTCACTACCCTGCCTAAATACCACTAAAGGTTTTCCACAATGCATAGGATAACTCCAGGTTCTTCACCTAGTTTTAAACATATGTATTCATCATATTTATTTATATTTTTCTACTATAACTGTCCTTGGTTGACATCTTGAAATAGCCTTTTGCTATAACTCCTTCTACTAAGAATGCTTTCAGTAGATCATGTTTATGGAAGGCATTTACTTCATTAAAGTAGATAATACTATTTATAGAAAACATATAACTATACTATACTATAATAACTGTGAAAAGGTAAGAAAATATATTTATGGTGAAAAATTGGATTTTACATTTATTTATGCTATCAAATAACATTTAAATGTGATACCTTAAAACTCTTTCTAGTTTCCATCTACCAAAAAAGGAAATCAGATAAAAGCAATCTTTAAGGACCCTTCTAGTTTAAAAATTCTATTATTTTAATCATGTGATCTATTTCTTTAATATTTAATTTTCTGTTATCCTGCCTTTGCAGTATACTTTTTAATTCTATAGTTCAATAGAGGGATAATTTGTTGTTGGTTGTAAATAAATTCATATGAAATGACCTGAAAACCTATTTAAAAAGCAATCAGTGAAAGTAAATATTGGATTTCTTCATGTTAAATCTGAAAATCCATCACTATTCTTGCTTTTTACTTTATTTGCTGCTTAACATATCTCAACAGTGAATCTATCATATCAACATAGTCATCATGATCCAAGCTGCAAATAATAGAGAGTGTCAGTGTCAATTTTGCTTTCTCACACTTGCTTCCCTTCACTTCATCTGATTTTAATAATCCCTGTCAAACCACAAACAGTCCAAATTACCTTCATGACACAGAAGCTTTCAAGGAGCAGACAGAATCTCAACTTTCATTTAGCAACTACAAAAGAAAGCTGTCCAGCTGGACAAATATTATTTCCACACTTGACAATCTCTACAGTTAAGCGTGCATTTTAATTTTAACTAAACCTGCCAGGAGTTTGATATGAGCTTCTTGTTTTGTGTAGACTGACTCATAGGATTATCAGACCAATGACTGTAATTGTGATGAAAGATCCCAGTATTTTTCTACTAAAAGATGAATCATATAGCAAAGCTGAGGGACCAAAATGAACATATAAGAGGCAATGTGGAGGCATGGATTATAGAAAGAAAATTACTTAAATTAGGTGCTTTAATTACTAAATAAAGTCTAAAGATACAGAACACATTCTTTGAAAGAACTAATAAATAAAAATAAAATGTAAAAACATTAAAATTTTATGCATAGGTACCATTGAGAAACAATCCTAAGAATGAAAAATAAAGAGATTTTTTTAATTGTTTTGGATTGACTCAACTTCAAAGTCAAATTTCTAGAATAGTTCTATGTGTGAAATTATAATAAAACTGACATCCTTGACAAGATATTAGAAAGTTCACTCTATACTAATCAACATGCCCTTGTACACACAATGTGAAACTTTGAAAAAAGTCAGAGTAAAAATGAATAATGATAATAAGTTGGTAGAGGAGTAGTAGAATAAATGTTACCTGCAAAACTATACATAAACTATTATATCTTTGAAGCTTAATTTATTAAACTTAAATCTAAAAGTTTCAAATGGTAAGATATTTCTGGGAACATTTCCTAAGCTAGGCATGAATTCTTCCTATAGTTATAGAACCTCGAAATTGCCAAATGTCAGTCTTCCGTCCAACCTGCTACACTCCACACTGGTCCCAGGCACTTCCTTCTCCAAAGGAAGTGTTATTAAGGCACTGTTTCTCCCTAAATCTGTCCTGGACACCACAGCTCAGCTTCCTTTACCAGTCTCTTTTTCTGTCTCTTTCCTGTGGTCCTCTGACTGAACAATTTCATCTGTATCCATGTCTTCTGCTACAACTTGTGTTTGGAGCTCCTGTTCTAACTGTCCAGCTCCACACTGGATAACTCCCGTGGATGTCCCACAGGCACCTAAACTCAACATGCCCCAAACAATTTTATTATCTTCCCTCTAAAAGGTCTTCATTTTCTTGAGGTCCCTCTGATAGTTAACAGCACCACTATCAACCTAGGCACTCATGTCAGAAATGTGGGAGTCATCCCCCATGTTCTAATGTTCTCCCACCAGTCCCATAGCCAGATGGTTAGTTTGCCTTCATATTTGTCACCTCCAACCCTGTTCTCATATTGCTTCTGTGTAAATCCAAAATCCAAACTGCTGGATTAGTACAGCAGTTTGCTAAAGTGTTTCCCTATTTTTTGCATTATCTCCTAATTCATTCTCTATCCTACCACCAGAATGATCTTTGTAAAGATTAGAGAGGAATCAGTATTTATAGCAAGATTTTAACTCTAAGTGACTGGTAGAAAAGACATACTCTTAAGCGAAAGAGAAAAATCAGAGGAAATAGTTAATTTTTAATTTGTAGGGGGAAAGGGAGTGTTCATTTTGGAAATAATGAATTTGAAGTATAAGAATTACAATAAAGCAATCATTTGAAAAGGGGAAAATGGGATTTGGGAAGGAGGGGATGAAGCATATATACATCAAAGGATTATAGAATTTATTCATCCAAACTAGGACATTTTTTTTTTTTGAGTAAAAAGGGTACTGAAAATAATTTAAATTATGTAATTTTTTGAGATGGATACTTACAAATCAAGTAAGTAGCTTTATAATATTTGTGGACCTATGTAATACTTATATTCAAAATAACATTCTTTCAAAAAATTCCTATATCTATGCCCATTGAAGTAAAAAAAAATTATATTGTTTTAACATTAAAAATATAAAAACAGATGATTCTTGGTACATTTCATATACTTTAATCAATTTCTTAGTTGTGTCTGCCTCTCACAGTTATTTTTCTGAAGAATGTATTTTTAAAAATATGATTGTATTATTTTTATAATTTCCAAGATACAATTTATGGTTAGTAAATTTTAAGTGACACCTTCAAGTGACTCTTCTGTATACTCTTTCTCAGGTGCAAATCTACCTCGTAAATTTATTAAATTCAGAGCAAATTCACTAGTGGAAAATATCACCAATTTTAATTTTTAATAATGAAATACATAAATACTCTAGCCAAAATATTTTTACAGTTTCTATTTTTTTGCCTCTATCCAAAGTGCCTTTTTGGACTAATAACATAAGAGAAATTTATCAAATAAATATATATGCTTTTTTTCAATGTTTTGCTAAATTTATTTATTTATTTAACATCTTTATTGGAGTATAATTGCTTTACAATGGTGTGTGAGTTTCTGCTGTATAACAAAGTGAATCAGATATATGCATACATATATCCCCATATCCCCTTCCTCTTGCGTCTCCCTCCCACCCTCCTTACCCCACCCCTCTAGGTGGTCACAAAGCACCCAGCTGATCTCCCTGTGCTATGAGGCTGCTTCCCACTAGCTATTTATTTTACATTTGGTAGTGTATACGTCAGTTACTCTCTCACTTCATCCCAGATTACCCTTCCCCCTCCCCGTGTCCTCAAGTCCATTCTCTACATCTGTGTCTTTATTCCTGTCCTACCCTTAGGTTCATCAGAACCATTTTTTTCTTAGATTCCATATATGTGTGTTAGCATACAGTATTTGTCTTTCTCTTTCTGACTTACTTCACTCTGTATGACAGACTCTAGGTCCATCCACCTCACTACAAATAACTCAATTTCGTTTCTTTTTATGGCTGAGTAATATTCCATTATATATATGTGCCACATCTTCTTTATCCATTCATCTGTAGATGGACACTTAGGCTGCTTCCATGTCATGGCTATTGTAAATAGTGCTGTGATGAACACTGTGGTACATGACTCTTTTTGAATTATGGTTTTCTCAGGGTATATGCCCAGTAGTGGGATTGCTGGGTCATATGGTAGTTCTATTTTTATGTTTTGCTAAATTTAGGTACTGCAAACTTGTAGGCTTTTCCAGGTTAACTTCATTTTGAACCATAATATAAATTTATTCAATTAAAAATATGAACTCCATCTAAATATTTTCCCCATAGGCATAGGTATTTCAAAACACAATTATGGAATTTCACAATTTTATACATCATTCTAGTTCTTATAAATTAATTTGTTCAGTTTCCCATTTGATTTCACGGAGAAACATTTCAAAGTCCTCCTATTTGCAAGCTTTGTGTTCAATAATTGCAATTCCCTAAAAGTTTCACATAAACTGAACTTTTTGCCTTCTACTTCTAAACGCTTTGACTAAAAATTTCCAGCAGATTTTGCAGAAATTGCACCAAAATTTAGAGAATATTTTTACAAAAGTATTTAATACCATGGTAGGATATTTTCATTGATTTACAAACTTACTCTTCAAAGTCTCAAAAATTTCTAAAGTCCTACATCTGTGTCTTTATTCCTGTCCTGCCCTTAGGTTCATCAGAACCATTTTTTTTTTTTAGATTCCATATATATGTGTTAGAGAGAAAGTGTATACTGCCATGCTTAAATTATTTTTATTTTATCAGATCAATCTAACCATAAACATTTCCAGGCTGGGGACTTCCCTAGTGGTCCAGTGGCTAAGACTCCACACTCCCAATGCAGGGGGCCCGGGTTCGATCCCTAGTCAGGGAACTAGACCCCACAGGCCACAACTAAAGATCCTGCATGCCACAAGGAAGATCGAAGATCCCATGTGCCACAACTAAGACGGGGCACAGCCAAGTAAATAAAATAAATAAATAAATATTTTTAAAAAATTTCCAGGCTGGTTATTTCATGTATGTATAAACATATTTGTACTCTTTTAGAACTATATCTTCTATTTAGATTGGTAGATTTTATAGATTTCTTAGAGGCAATTATGAATTGCACAAATATGTGCATCACAACATATTCTAAGTATAGTTCTCTCTATAGGTTCTAAATTTATTCCAAAAATTTTATGATGTTATGTTCTACCTCAACATTTTTTTTTTTTTTTTGTCTGCACAGGATCTTAGTTCCCCGACCAGGGATGGAACCCACGCCCCCTGCAGTGGAAGCACAGTGTCTTAACCACTGGACCGTCAGGGAAGTCCCAACATATTTTTAATATCACCAAGACCAAACAATTTTATCATGTATGTTGCAGTTTGTAACTCAATTTACAATAAATAGTATTCACAATAATGTCAAGTGTTTCACCTTTTACAGAATGAACTTCTAAATGCTTTACTTTTTTTTTTTTTTTTTTTTTTGCGGTATGCGGGCCTCTCACTGTTGTGGCCTCTCCCGTTGCGGAGCACAGGCTCCGGATGCGCAGGCCTAGCGGCCATGGCTCACGGGCCCAGCCGCTCCGCGGCATATGGGATCCTCCCAGACCGGGGCACGAACCCGTATCCCCTGCATCGGCAGGCGGACTCTCAACCACTGCGCCACCAGGGAGGCCCTAAATGCTTTACTTTGATGCCATGTATTAGACAAGAAACTTGAACCATTACTGGAATTAATTGAATTTTTTTACTAGAAATATCCAATGATATGAGGTAAAAGTGGCATCATTTAAGTGTTAGTAAAGTTCTTTTAATAGAGCCAATACATTAATAGCTATTGTTTCACCTCTCATACATGCACAAGAAAACCTGAAGCTGAAGATGAGAGAAATTAATTTAGTACAGTCACTTGATCTAAATGAAAAGTCATGTTTCATAAAGTGGTACACAAATGTACCTTCTACAGATAAGTATTAAAATATTGTATTTTCAGGCATGGTCTTAAGACTATGCAATAGATGTTGATGCTTCTATGTCTTCTTTTTTTTCTTTAGCATTTATTTTTATTTATTTATTTATTTGTTTGTTTGTTTATTTGGCTGCACCAGGTCTTAGTTTTGGCACACGGGATCTTCCTTGCAGCATGCGGGGTCTTTAGCTGCAGCATGTGGGATCTAGTTCCCTGACCAGGGATTGAACCCGGGACCCCTGCATTGGGAACACAAAGTCTTAACCGCTGGACCACCAGGGAAGTCCCTCTATGTCTTCTTGTTTTCATGTGTTCTTTGATATCATTATAGCCCCCATAGTGTGAGTTACATATTAATTCTTTTCGGCAAGTGTAATGAAATTTAGTACTATTAAATGTACACTGTTATTTTCTTTTGTTTTTTCTAAATCACTGTCACCAAAATGGTTATTACAAAATAAAAATGTGTTACCCAACAGTAAAATAAATAGTTGTAGATTTATATCATATGATATATAATAAAATCCTTGCAGCAATAGAGAGCTCAGATTGTATTCACTCTGGCAAAACTGAATAAAGGATGGGAAATGTGCAATCCACAGGCCAAAGTAACCACAGGGCTCAGTACAACTGGCTGCGCATCAAGTGGCCAGCAGACCAGCAGCATAGAATAGTTCTGCCACCACCATCCCCTAAGATCTGAAGAAGCTAGCTGTATCTAACTGCTCGTGCCAGAGTGCATTTACTTTATCAGCAAGCACCCTTCCTGCTCTCCTTGAAAAAGATGTGTTAGCTTATATTACTTCTGGAAAGGAACTGGAAAAGATAAATGGGATTTGGCCAATTTAACCATATGTTAAAGTGAGAATTCTGTTCACTATACTGGTGTCTCACATATGAGAACATGCCAGGATGTAGACAAACAAGGTGTATGTCTACCTAAACCTATCCTAGTTTATTTATATGTAACTATTAAATAATACTTCATTCAAAAATGAAAAATCTGAGGCAAACCCTAAACCAATGAAATGCTGAGATAAAAGGCCTAAAATGGGACTATCCTGGGCAAACTGGATATATAATGTGACATCAGTACATGGGATATTTTAAATATCAATATAACATATAAAATGAAAGCACATATATAAAAAATGACAATCTAGCTCTGTATGGCATGAGATGGAAAGATTTCCAGAATGCTATAGTATTTTATTTTAAAAAGTAAGTTGTAGAATTATATAAGCATCATGATACAGTATAATACTTCTGAATAAAAGCCAATCATCCCCCAAATCAGGAAGGGTACTCAACAAGCTATCAATAGTGCTAAGCGGTGGGTGGTAGAAATAAAAAGGAACAGGGAAAAGGAAAGATTTACTCTTTATAATCTATTTTTGTTTGAACTTATTATAATGAGCGTTACTTTTGATACAGGAGAGACAAACACAAAAAATATATCACAAGGCATTAGCTAATTTAGTATCAACTGAGTGGTACAAGTAACAAATGATCTAGAAGTCCTGCAGAGGGACATTCCCTTTGGCAGAGGAAAATAGAGAAGCCGCCAAGAAAAAGGAAAATAAAGGTGGGAGCCCAGTGATCTTGCAAAATCCATAGCCTCTCAGGCCCCACAGTTGATGACACAGTCTCTCACTGTGTATAGATTGACGTGCTCTCCAATTCTGAGAATGATCCAACAACTAGTGAAGGGAGGACATAAGGAGCCTCAGCCAGACAGTAAGTAGAGAAGTAAATAATGAGTTGGTCTCCTGTTCATTTCCCTCTTCTTCTACAATGTGGGCTCTTACTGACTTCTATTGCCAATGTGTAATCAGGTCCTTATCTTGAGGTTTCTTTGTATGTAGTGGGACCCTACTCCTAAACCTCAGCCACAGCTGCCTGCTCCACAATGATGAACCACAACCAACAAGGGGTCCTGGTAATTAAAATGGTGAGAACATCCCTGCAGCATATATAGGACTGCTTTGGGGAACTAGAACAGAAAATTCACAAATGAAAACAGCGAAAGGTAAAATAGGAATGCTATGGCCAGATGGGTATGCTAAGGTCGTTTTTCCTCCAGAAGGAAAATATTTGTACTTTTATCCTATACAAAACAGGGAGTCATAAAAAGTTTTTCACTAAGGCAGTACATGACTACAACTTTATAAATATTTATCAAACAGGGTGTTGAGATGATTTTGGTGTGGGGTGAGAGAAGAGATGTAGGATGATCAGTTAGGAAGATAGTGAATTAATCCAGATGAAGGTGATGATGAATAGGAAGAGGACGGGACCACAAGAAAAGGAAAGATAGCTTTTGAAATGACTTTCCAAGGTACGACTAGATAGTTTGGGGTCGCTGAGTGAGGCAGGCAATTATAGCTGAGAGAACACCAGCCAGGTGTTACATATCCTAGGCATCAAAAGCTTGGACTTGAGACCCAAGTCATCAGAGAAACCAAACAAGACGATGTGAAAATTATAGTCATGATAAGAGGCAGAAAACTTGTGGATATATCATTAGAAAGTAGCAAAGGGTAAAACCCAGGGTGTTCCTCTTCCTTGGCAATAAAAATGACTAATTATGACAGGAATAGCTAAGAAAAAGAGGTGGGTATTGTACAGAGCAGGGCATCTTGTTGTCAAAGGCTCTTACAGTCTTGAAGAAGGCAGCTATAGATACCATGCAGTGCATGCTCATGGTAGCCTTCAAGAAGCTAGCTGAGGAGCGGTGACTACTATGGGTGCCCATAAGGTTTCCTGCTGGGTAGGGCCACAGGATAGGCCAGGGTAGTAAGATGAGGCTATAGGGAAATTTACGTAGTAAGGGCTAAATTATTACAAAGGAATTCTGAAATTTTAATCTGGATGACAGAGAAGTAGTTTATGGATAGATTTTTAAAACTTAGGAGGAAAATGTTAGGAAGAAGGCATAGCAAATTCAGTTTTAGACATGACAATTTTTTTTTTTTTTTTGTGGTACGCGGGCCTCTCACTGTTGTGGCCTCTCCCGTTGCGGAGCACAGGCTCCGGACGCACAGGCTCAGCGGCCATGGCTCATGGGCCCAGCCACTCCGCGGCATGTGGGATCTTCCCGGACCGGGGCATGAATCCGTGTCCCCTGCATCGGCAGACGGACTCTCAACCACTGCGCCACCAGGGAAGCCCCTAGACATGACAATTTTGAATGGATTATACAAATGGTAATGTCCAGAACAGAGATGGGTTAGATATATGAGGGGAATGCATGAGAAAACATAGTGTTCACACAGAAATTCAGGAGACCAAGACTCAGACAGTATGTTTCAAACTTTTTGAACTATGACCTACAAGGTTAAAAAAGTGCATTGCAATCCAATGCGTAGGTGTACACACATATCTTAAAGAAAAGCTCCATGAAACAGTGCTTATCCTTAATACTTGCTTTGATATTTTCTATTCTATTCCTCCTTCTCCTTCTTCTTCTCCTTCTTCTTCTTCTTATTCTTTTTTTAAATGTTGCCCAAAGCCTCTATATTGATTTCAGCACCTTCCTTTTGGCTTAGAGATTTTTAGATTAAAGAGACCTTTGTGATTATTTTGTAGAACCACCTGCAAAGATATGACTGATAAATCCAGAAGATATATTCTTTGAGAAAGAGTAAAAATGAGAAATGCAGAAAATTAAAGATCACTTGGGAACCACTAACGGGGGTAAGGAAAAGGCCAAAGAAGATAGAGAAAGTAGGTCATAGGATAGAAAAAACTAGTACCAAAGAGGACAATGTTGCAAAAAGGAATGGGTGGTCAACAAAAGCTTTTTTCAGTTCATGTCTTTGCCTCTACTGCAGTATTTCTCAAAGTGTAGTTGAAGACACTAATTTAAGCAGAATTACCTTGGCCACTTGTTAAAAATTCGAATACCTGGGTGGGCCTCATCCCAGGCCTAGTGAACTGAACTTTTTGGGTGTGTGTCCTGGAATTGACAATTAAAAGCTTCCCAGGATATTCTTTCCACCAAGGATTTTTATCTCAGTGCCTTTCACAAATCAGCTTTCAAAATGGTATTTTATATAGGAACATGAAATCTCACTTCACATATTAGATGTATTCTTAAATAGTTGCTAAGTAAGTACTTGCACACTAAACCATTATTCCCCCTGAAGACCACCGTGATTAACTTCAGAATTATGTCCACCCAGAAGGAAACAAACAAGCTTCCAAAGCATTCAGCCTTCAAATAATCATTCTTCATCCTGATTTTTCTGTACTACTTATGCCAGTGGCTGGCCAAATGGGCTTACAATCCTCATTATCTTTATTCAGTTTAAAAGCATATACTATATTTTAAAATTCACTATACTGTTACATATTTCATTTTGATTTTGAATTGAGTGCATTGGACTTAACTAGTTAAGTATCCCAATCAAGTGACATTTAGCAGAACTCACAGGCAGGAAGTGCCACAAGGAGAAAGTTTTCAGAAAAATACAAAAACTAAAGTTTATCATTTGGACTCTAACACCAAAGATAACCCTTTATGTGGTAAGCCCTACTAACAAAAATATTTGTCAAGTTATTACCAATTGATAACCAAGAAGTATGAGATGTGACTCTAAGATAAGAATCATAACTAACAACAACTACTACTACAGTAGATAACATTTATTCACTTATCTCATATCAGGCTCTGTTTTAAAACCTTTCCATGGATTAACTCATTTCATCTTCACAACGATCCTGTTAAGTAAGTACCGTTTTAGACCTTATTTCCCAGATGATGCAGCTGAGATGCAGAGAGCTGTGTAACCCTCCTAGGGTCCCACAGCTAGAAATAGGAGCTGAGATTCAAACATAGGCATCCGGTCTAGAGTCTGTACTCAAAGGCAGTGTGCTACAATGTGATTGCAAGAAACTCTCAGATGTTTAAGTAGTTAGCTGCCCAGCAGAGAGGAAGACTTGCTGTTTATGGTCTGGGATTTTTTCTTTTTCTGTTCTTTATACAAGTGATTTCAAGATAACTTGGGTCTATAGTGGATCCGTGTTCACATTATGCATGATAATGTGATACTGGGCTGGAGCCTGAGAGTCTGCATTTCTAACAAGTTCCCAGGTAATGGTGATACTGCTGGCTTGGGGCCACATTTTGAGTAGCGGGGGCTTAGAGTATGAGATCTGGAGTAACAATGCTAGTGTTGGAATCCTAGCTCCATTACTTACTAGTTTTATAACCTTCTCCTTGTGTGCCTCTACCATATCTGTAAAATAGTGAGAACATTAAAGTGTTGTCATGAGGATTACATGAGATAATCCATGGATACTACTTAGAACATAGAACATATTCTATGATACTACTTAGAACATATTCACTGGAACATAGAAAGCACTCAATAAATATTATCTCTTAATCTTATAGAAAACTATTAAAAGCATATATTGTATCCCATTAGAAAGCCATTTATAGAACTGACTGACACAGCAGAAATACTAAATAAAATTCTATCATTTTTTTCCAGGCAATCACTAGAACATCACTGTACACTGAAGGACATTTAATATATGTTAGACCCACTATCCAACTTTATTAATTACAAAAAATCTGAAACTACTCTAAATGAATTTGTATAAAGCTGGCTTTGGTCTATACTATTTAAAGAGATTATTTTGTTTCTATGCCAGAAAACTTTTTTATATTGCAGGTGTATACTGAGTTCCAACTCATTTATTTGAATAGCTTTCTCTGAATTTAGAAACAGGCATTTTTGTTTTAAAAATTTTTACCAAATAGAAATCAGAACTAGTATTGGTATGAACAATAATAATGATTTTAAACATTTGTTCAAACAAGGGCACTAGCATAGTTTAGATGAATTTGGATGAGTTAGTCAAAACCTTCACAGACAACTGTATACATTTTCAAACCACTGTACAATGCAGCATAATGACCTCTTGCTATTGAGGGCTGAGGCTTAGAAAGAATATTACTTGTCAGAATTGTGATGATTTAACAGTGATGTGATATGGGAGAGTTCAGTGGGGAAGAAAAGTAAAGTCAGAACCAGAAATGAAAACTGTTAAAAATTTCTCAAATTCAACACTGCTTGAAAATTAAAGAGATAGAAGGCAGTGAATGGAATACAACTAGGAAAGAAAGATTAATGTCCCCCCCAGTCATTGATAAAAACCAAGAAGGGTAAAACCTGCAGGTTCAATCAAGGAGGAGATGAGAACTATGAAGTGTTTTAGGTTGGCCAGTATCTTTATGAGTCAGCAAGAAAAGATCAGTAAATAATTTGCCTCTTTTCACCGTTTATTTCTCAAACACAGGTGATGAAAAAGACAATTGTGGGACAGATTCTGATATGTTTATTTTTCTAAATTAAAACTATATTCAACATATGACCTGCCCTGTGAGATCATGAAAGATGAGAATCAAGGAAAAGGGTGGAATTTGGGTGGGGAGATTATTATTTCCCTCCTCTCTCCCTTTCTCTCTTTCCTTGCAGAATGGGGTAAGGAAGGCTCCAGGCTCCTCCTTTAATGTCCAGTGTGGTACTAGAATTATTTTTAACATTCAGCACAACATATCAGATTTTTCTCTACATTTTGCTTTGTATAACAAGTGTTACTTTAAAAAAATAAGATTTTAGGGCTTCCCTGGTGGCGCAGTGGTTGAGAGTTCGCCTGCCGATGCAGGAGACGCGGGTTCGTGCCCCGGTCTGGGAGGATCCCACGTGCCGCGGAGCAGCTGGGCCCGTGAGACATGGCCGCTGAGCCTGTGCGTCCGGAGCCTGTGCTCCACAACGGGAGAGGCCACAACAGGAGAGGCCCGCGTACCACAAAATAAATAAATAAATAAGATTTTACCCCCAAAAAAATCTGCTTAAAAGTGCTTCTATAAAGGACTGGCATACGGAAAAATTTAAGGCAGGATTGCATATACTTAATTATACTGAATAAGGATTCTTCAATTGAAATAATTATCAGGTTTAACTTGTACTTCTAGTGAAAAAAAATTGTTGGAATTGTGATTCTTAACATCTAGAGATGATAACCAACAACATCAGATGGTTTGGTTTAGAGGAACAAGAAAACAATTATACCAACATCATGTTTTGTTATTTGGGTTTACAATGGTCTGAATCAAATTCCTGAAAAACAGAAATTTACCAAAATGTATAAGCTAACTTTTTTCACTTATAAGGCAGGTATTAGCTGTCTCTCAATACCAGAGAAGCAAGGAATTCCACTTCAGTGTGACCTATTTATGCCTCTTAGATTCATCATATGCATTTTTTAATGACCTTGAACCAAAGGAAATGTAGAAACCTATTTGAAAAGCTGACATTAAGGTTGTGACACCAACCAAAACAACAAGAGAATCTAAAGTTAAACTGACACACAATCCCCAAATCAGTCTGTTACACTCCTAATTTAAAAAACAGTTACTATGTGAAATAGTGATGGCATGTCAGCCTCTGCTTTGAAACTCCTGAATTTTGTCATTTGGTGTTTGTGTCACAACCTTAATATTATTTAAATATACTTTTTAATATCTATTATTTAAAAAATATCTTTGAATTGAAGATACTCTAGCTTTGAAGAAGCCAACCTCAAAGCACTGCATGCCACTTTTATTAGAAGTGGTGCATAAAACATTTCCTGTTGACAAATCTAATTCATTAAAAGGTGAGATGGATGCATTTTAAAATAACTGGCTGGCATCATTATCTGCAACACCTTTTATAAATTATTCCTCTTTTCCCTTTTGACTGAACTTGTCACAGTTCCCTTTCAGCGTCTGAGTGTTATGCCTCATAGTCAATGCTTTCAACATGTTTAGACAAGTCATAAGTTAAACAAGCAGTGGTACTTTATTTTCTAGAAATGAGAAAGGGTAACTGAAATACAGATTATTTCAGTCAATTCACTGATTTTTAACTAAAGACAAGTAAAGTCAGTTAGTGGTGGTTTCATCTTACACAAAGGATTTAAAAATAAAGCTATACTGTTTGAGTAGAAGGGAGAATTTGAAAGAAAGGAACATAAAGAGAGATGCTGGCAGCCCTGCTGCACTATTGTGCAGAAGACTTAGTTTAAAATTGAATTGTGCTTCCCCTGACATCGGAGATCAGGCACATCATAAGGCTGACAGCTGGCTGGCACACTGCCTTCCTAAAGGAAAATGCTAACTGCATCTCTCTTAGAGGCCAAAGGAATAGAATTATAGAAGCTTTCAAGCAAACTGGGGAGGCAGAGTACAAATCATTTAAAATATGACAAAAACCATTTCTTACCTAATTTTGTTTCAGAAGACTATAAGAATGAGCTTGTCTTCTAATCCTAAGTAGGTGGTAAATTATTTCCTTATGAGTTGTCAGTAGAAGAGCTGCCCTTTAGTATCTTCAGCAGTTTTTTTCCACAAAATATACAAAGCACACCTATAAAATAATTAGATACAGCTTTATCACTGCCACATGGAGGGGGCATAGTCACAACATTAGTCATCTACATTGGCAATGACAGTACTATCATTGTTATAATATACAGACTTGATCCAAGAGATGCTGGAAACACATAAAGACATCCTGAAGTTGGGATACCTAAGAAAACCTTATCAACAAGATGATTCATAGATTATAGGCAAATGGATAATGGATGCACCTAGGAAAACGATATTCAAAACATCCCTTTTATTTTCATTGATTTTTCAAATGTTCCTAAAGAAACGTAGATCACAGAGAGTAAGGCATGGCTGCACCATATGAAACAAGCAATACCTTTCAATACAATTATGTTTTTCTTGTTTAATTGCCAGTTGCCCCAGAACTGTTAACTAAAACCATCTTTGGGGTTTCCCTGGTGGTCTAGTGGTTAAGACTCCATGCTTTCAATGCAGGGGGCTGGAGTTCAATCCCTGGTTGGGGATCTAAGATAATACATGCTGCGTGGCATGGCCAAAATATTAAAAAAAAAATTTTTTTAATTAAAAAGAATCTTTCCCAACTCTACCAGGTTATATTATTAAAGTAAATTCTGATTCAGTTGATTTGGGGTTGGGATCTGAGATTCTGTGTTTCTAACAACCTCCCAAGTCAAGTCACCAAAGAGGTGGGTCTGTGGTCTAAACATTCACTAGTAAGGTTCCACCAATCTATTTGACTTTCCCTGCACCAAAATACACTGTTGTTATTCTTATTTTGTGGCCCTTTGTCTTTCTATATTTTTAAATCTTTTGTCAACTATTCTCTCCTCCCTAACAAAATAGACAGTTAGGAATTTGATTGATCAAATTGGGCATATGTAAAATCTTGAGTTTCCCAAGCCATGTGTATTGTATATCATTCCATTTATTAAGGTCTTATTGTCACAAAATAATGCATTACTATTTTCCCCATGGGAGTTTTGCACATGTCTTGTTATGTCAGATGTATTCCCAGGAACTTCATATTTTGAATGTTAGTATAAATAATATCTCTTTGCAAGGGGTTTTTCATGTTTTGTTTATATATGTATGTATTTGTATAATTTTTGTATATTGATGTGTTTATCCAGGATATTTTCTAAACTCTTATTTTTTTTCTGTGGTTTTACATCATACATACATAATGAGTTTTACTTCTTCATTCTAAAATCTATACTTATTTCTTTATCTTGCCTTACTAAAAGAAAAAGAAAAGAAGTCAAATGATAAGTATATTACTTAATAGAAAAATCTATTTTATAATCTGTGATCAGCCAAAATGATCTCTTCATTAGGCTTAGGTCAACTAGAAAACTAATATGAAGAAGGTTCCAGATGCTTCTCTTGACATTTATTGATTGTTCTCATACTTCTTGACTTTCTCTGGTGTCTGATATGCAAGTGCTTAAACGTTACTAACATCCATTGTCCCAAGCTGACTTCCAGTTGATACTTCATCAGAAACAGACAAAAACCCTCATGGACAACTTGGCCAGTCTAGGAACTAAATTTGAGCAAAACAGGAAACAGAGGAATTATAACATGAGACATGGCTCAGTTCGGTCTAAGAACAAAGTGGAGATGCCCACACTAGGGAGCCATTACAGAGATACAACATATTACCTACACTACAGAGCTGAAATCACAAGATTTCATGGAAAACCCATAAATAACTGAAATTGCTTTCTTGATAACAATGTCAGCCTGTAGGGTGAATTGCGCTTCTTGATAGCTTTCAGCCAATCAGTTCGACCACAGGAAAACATTAAGACTTACTGTTCCACAAACTGTCAATTTTGTTAATATTGGTTACCTGAGGAAAGGTAAATGTGCTTGATGGTGGGATGGAGAATGGGGTAAAGAAAGAGAAAGATGCAGTAACTAAAATAATAATAACGATTACAATAATAATAATAATAATATAATCAATTGTTCTTCAAAAATGGGTTCAAAATCCACTAAAATAATAATCATGAAGAAATATAGTGATGCAGAAAATGCTGAAAAGGACAGATGAAAACAGGACCCATGCACACACGTACACATTACATTGCAACTGTTTAACAATATGTGCACAAAATTTTTGGTTAGGAAAATCAATAAGCATGTATTTTTCCCCTTCTCCTCTAGAGATTTCCTTAAAAAGATAAAAAAAAGGTGTGTGTTGGGGTGAGGGAACAGGATGTAAACTCACAAAAATGAAGAGACTGAGAGAGGCATCACTACAAATTTGTACAAGATAAGACAGATGAAAGAGCTTTCATGGTAAAAACAGGTTGGAAAAAGCAAAACTCTAGAATGTGTGCAGAGAATGCTGCAATTAAAGGAACGTCCTATATCATTGGCAGAAGTGTGGAGTAAGAAGTGAAGCTAAAGTATGCAATCAATTGACTGCCCGAGAAACACTGAATCTCCCTACCCTACCTTTTTGTACAGCAACTTCTTTTTTTTTTCTTCTCCGTAGTTAAATATCTGACTGTGAGTAAAAAAATAATAATAATAAAGTACATGGGAAAAGTGTTGTGTTTGAAGATATGAAATAACTATCTAGAAAATTAGGGATCAAAACAGATGGGAGGGAGGGGATTAGGAAAACATGGTGGAGTCGAAGGACTTGAGCTCACCTCCTCATATGAAAACACCAAACTCAAAACAAACTGTTGAACAACCACTGAAAAAAAGACTGAAACATACCAAAAAAGATATTCCACATCCAAAGACAAAGAAGCCACAACGAGGCAGTAGCAGGGGCACTTTCATCATATAATCAAATCCCATACCCGCTGGGTAGGCGAGCCACAAACTGGAAAATAATTATATCACAGAGGTTCTCCCACAGGAGTGAGAGTTCTGAGCCCCACACCAGGTTCCCCAGCCTGGGGGTCTGGCATCAGGAGGAAGAGCCCCCAGAGCATTTGGTATTGAAGGACAGTGGGCCTTGAGTGCAGTAGTTCCATAGGACTGGGGTAAAAAGAGACTCCACTCATGGAGGGCACACACAAAGTTTCATGTGCTCTGGAACCCAGGGCAAAGCAGTGACTCCATAGGAGCCAGGGCCAGACCTACCTGCAGGTCTTGGAGGGTCTCCTGGGGAGGTGGGGGTCGGCTGTGGCTCACTGTGGAGATAAGGACACTGATAGCAGAGGCCCCAGGGAATATTTAGCGTGAGCACTCCTGGACATTGCCATTTTGGCACTGAGACCTGGCCCCATCCAACAGCTTGCAGGCTCTAGTGCTGGGATGCCCCCGGCCAAACAACCAACAATGTGGGAACACAGCCCCACCCATTAGCAGACAGGGTGCCTAAAGTCATCCTGAGCCCACAGCTGCCTCTAAACACATACCTTGACATGGCCCTGGCCTTCAGAGGTAAAGACCCAGCTCCATCCACCAGTGGGCAGGTATCGGTCCCACCCACAAGGAAGCCTGCACAAGCACCTCAACCAACCTCACCCACCAGGGAGCAGACACCAGACACAAGAGGAGCTACAATCCTGCAGCCTGTGGAACAGAGAACACAAACGCAGAAAACTAGAGGAAGGGAAGAAAAAGAACTACAAAAACAAATCCAAGACAATTAACAAAATGGCAAAGAGAACATATATATCGATAACTACCTTAAATGTAAATAGATTAAATGTTCTAACCAAAAGACAAAGACTGGCTGAATGGATACAAAAACAAGACCCATTTATATGTTGTCTACAAGAGACCCACTTCAAATCTAGGAACACATACAGACTAAAAGTCAGGGGATGGAAAAAGATATTACATGCAAATGGAAATCAAAAGAAAGCTGGAGTGGGATAGTCATATCAGACAAAATAGATTTTAAAATACTGTAAACAAAAGACAAAGAAAGACACTACATAATGATAAACGGATCAATCGAAGAAGAAGATATAACAATTGTAAATATACATGCGCCCAACATAGGAGCACCTCAATATATAAGGCAAATGCTAATAGCCATAAAAAGAGAAATTGACAGTAACACAACGAAGGTGGGGGACTTTAGCTCCCCACTTACATCAATGGACAGAACATCCATAAAGAAAATCAATAAGGAAACACAGGCCTTAAATGACACATTAGACCAGATGGACTTCATTGATATTTATACAACATTCCACCCACCCAAGTACACGTGGAACATTCTCCAGGATAGATCACATGTTGGGCCACAAAGCAAGCCTCGGTGAATTTAAGAAAACTGAAATCATACCAAGCAACTTTTCCGACCACAACACTATGAGATTAGAAATCAAATACAAGAAAAAAACTGTAAAAAACACAAACACATGGAGATTAAACAATATGTTACTAAACAACCAATGGATCACTGAATAAATCAGAGGAAATGAAAAATATACCTAGACACAAATGAAAGAGAAAACACAATGATCCATAACCTAGGGTACACAGCAAAAGCAGTTCTAAGAGAGAAGTTTACAGTGATACAATCTTACCTCAGGAAATAAGAAAAATCTCAAACAACCAAACCTTACACCTAAACCAACTAAAGAAAGAAGAACAAATAAAACCCAGTTAGTAGAAGGAGAGAAATCATAAAGATCAGAGCAGAGATAAATGAAATAAAGATGAAGAAAACAATAGAAAAGATCAATGAAACTAAAAGCTGATTCTGTGAAAAGATAAACAAAATTTATAAACCTTTAGCCAGAAAAAAAAGGAGCAGGCTCAAATCAAAATTAGAAATGAAAAAGAAGTTACAACTGACACCACAGAAATACATACAAAGGATGACAGAGATTACTACAGGCAACTATATGCCAATAAAATGGACAACCTGGAAGAAATGGATAAATTCTTTTTTAAAAAATTTTATTTATTTTAATTATTTATTTTTGGTTGTGCCAGGTCTTAGTTGCAGCCAGTGGGTTCCTTAGTTGCAGCCAGCGGGCTCCTTAGTTGTGGCAAGCACACTCTTTTAGTTGCGGCATGCATGTGGAATCTAGTTCCCTGACCAGGGATTGAACGCTCGTTCCCTGCATTGGGAGGCGAATTCTTAACCAGCACACCACCAGGGAAGTCCCTGGATGAATTCTTAAAAGGTACAATCTTCCAAGACTCAACCTGGAAGAAAGAGAAAATATGAACAAACCAATCACAAGTACTGAAATTGAAACTGTGATTTAAAAACTTGCAACAAACAAAAGTCCAGGACCAGATGGCTACACAGACGAATTCTATCAAACGTTTAGAGAAGAGTTAACACTTATCCTTCTGAAACTATTCCAAAAAATTGCAGAGGGAGGAACACTTTCAAACTCATTCTATGAGGCCACCATCATGCTGATATGAAAACCAGACAAAGATACCACAAAAAAAGAAAACTAGAGGCCAATATCACTGATGAACATAGATGCAAAAATCCTCAACAAAATGCTAGCAAATCAAAACCAACAATATATTAAAAAGAAACACCATGATGAAGTGGGATTTATCCCAGGGATGCAAGGATTCTTCAACATAGACAAATCAATCAATGTGATACACCGTATTAACAAACTGAAGAATAAAAACCACATGATCATCTTAATAGATGCAGGAAAAGCTTTTGACAAAATTCAACACCCATTTATTATAAAACTCAACAGAAACTGGGCACACAGGGAAACTACCTCAACATAATAAAGGCCATATATGATAAACACCATACTCAACAAGGAAAAGCTGAAAGATCAGGAGCAAGACAAGGATGTCCCCTCTCTCCACTTTTATTCAACATAGTTTTGCAAGTCCTAGCCATGCCAATCAGAGAAGAAAAAGAAATTAAAAGAAGCCAAATAGGAAAAGATGAAGTAAACCCAGCACTGTTTGCAGATGACATGATTCTATACACAGAAAATCCTAAAGATGCTACCAGAAAACTTCTAGGGCTCATCAGTGAATTTGGTAAAATTGCAGGATAAAAAATTAACACATAGAAATCTCTTGCATTTCTATACACTAACAACAAAAGATCAGAAAGAGAAATTAAGCAAACGATCCCAATTACTATCACATCAAAAACAATAAAATACGTCGGAATAAATCTACCTAAGGAGGCAAAAAACCTATACTCTGTAAACTATAAGAGACTGATGAAAGAAATCAGAAATGACACAAACAGATGGAAAGGTATACCATGTTCCTGGATTGGAAGAATCAATATTTTCAAAATGACTATACTACCCAAGGCAATCTATATATTCAGTGCCATCCCTATCAAATTACCAATGGCATTTTTCACAAAACTAGAACAAAATATTTTTAAATTTGTATGGAAACACAAAACATAAAGCAATCCTGAGCAAGAAAAATGGAGCTGGAGGAATCAGGTTCCCTGACTCAGACCATACTCAAAGCTACAGTAATCAAAACAGTATGGTACTGGCACAAAAACAGAAATATAGATCAATGGAACAGGATAGAAAGCCCAGAAATAAACCCATGCACCTATGGTTCATTACTCTATGACAATGGAGGCAAGAATATACAGTGGAGAAAAGACAGTCTCTTTAGTAAGTGGTGCTGGGAAAACTGGACAACTGCATGGCAAAGAATGAAATTAGAACATTCTTTAACACCATACACAAAAATAAACTCAAAATGGATTAAAGACCTAAGTGTAAGACTGGATACTATAAAACTCTTAGAGGAAAACATAGGCAGACCACTCTTTGACATAAATTGTAGCAATATCTTTTTGGATCTACCTCCTAGAGTAATGAATATAAAAACAAACAAAAAAACCCAAATGGGAACTAATTAAACTTAAAAGCTTTTGCTCAGCAAAGAAAACCATACTCAAAATGAAAAGACAACCCACAAAATGGGAGAAAATATTTGCAAACGAAGCAACCAAAAAGGGATTAGTCTCCAAAATATACAAGCAGCTCATGTAGCTCAATATCAAAAAAAACCAAATAACCCAATCAAAAAATGGGCAGATCTAAATAGACATTTCTCCAAAGACATACAGGTGGCCAAAAAGCACAAGAAAAGTTGCTCAGGGCTTCCCTGGTGGCGCAGTGGTTGAGAGTCTGCCTGCTGATGCAGGGGACACGGGTTCGTGCCCTGGTACAGGAAGATCCCACATGCCACAGAGCGGCTGGGCCCGTGAGTCATGGCCTCTGAGCCTGCGCATCCGGAGCCTGTGCTCCGCAACGGGAGAGGCCACAACAGTGAGAGGCCCACGTACCGCAAAAAAAAAAAAAAGTTGCTCAACATTGCTAATTATTAGCAAAATGCAAATCAAAACTACAATAAGGTATCACCTCACACAGGTCAGAATGGCCGTCATCAAAAAGTCTACAAACAATAAACGCTGGAGAGGGTGTGGAGAAAAGGGAACCCACCTACACTGTTGGTGGGAATGTAAACTGGTACAACCACTATGTAGAACGTATGGAGGTTCCTTAAAAAACTTAAAATAGAACTACCATATGATTCAGCAATCCCACTCCTGGGCATATATTCAAATAAAACTCTAATTCAAAAAGATACATACACCCCTGTGTTCATAGCAGCACTATTCACAATAAGCAAGACATGGAAGCCACCTAAATGCCCATTGATAGAGGAATGCATAAAGAAGAGGTGGTACATATACACAATGGAATATTACTGAGCCATAAAAAAGAATGAAATAATGCCATTTGCAGCAACACGGATGGACCTAGAGATTATTATACTAAGTGAAGTAAGTCAGACAGAGAAAGACAAATACCATACGATATCACTTATATGTGGAATCTAAAAAAATGATATATGAACTTATTTATAAAACAGCAACAGACTCGCAGACTTCGAAAACAAATTTATGGTTACCAAAGGGGAAAGGTGTGGGGGGAATAAATTAGGAGTTTGGGATTAACATATACACACTACTACATATAAAATAGAAAACTAGGAGAGATAGCATGGGTTCCCCAAAGAAAAGTCTGTCTCATTCTGGCCTTTAGCTGACTTCCATCATAATCATGGTAACCCACCTATTCACTCTAAAGTAAACTGTACCAGTCAAATCAGTGCCAACCAAATATAGTTTCTAGGCAGCTTTTTTATTTTCTTCTTTCATATTATGAATGCACAGTCAAGGACAATTGGGTATTTGAAGAAAATCATTTTCTTTTTCACATTTGAAACCAATGTAAAACAATAATTAGCCCCCAAAGAAAATGGAGATAAGTCCATTAATAGAACATGTAAATTTTCCATCATCCTAAGAGAGTAAAGAAAAAAATGTACACATAATACAAGACCAGAAGCAGGACATCCAGCTATGGCTGAGTACAATCAGTAAATACTCTTCCAAAAAAGAAACTAAAGAGGTAGACAAAATTGACAAATACAACCATTTTAGTCACCTAGAAATAGACCAAAGGAAGATAACAATTTGAAAAGCATTTATATTTGAAAAACTATTCATCTTTAGATAGGAAAACTAGGACCCTCTGGTATTCTAACCTAGAGCTACCCTTATCAACATCAATCACAACTCAGTGAGTACAGAAGTTCTTCCATGGTGGGGAAGGTCGTTAGAACCAGAAACATCTCTGATGTGGTCAAAGGGGGCTCACTGGTACTTGAGTGGTGGGTGATGCCCACCCCCAGCAGTGTTTCAGTGGAAGTGATGGCCTTAAAAAAGTGAGCAAGAAAGGAGAGTCAACAGCTCAATTAAGCCAAGGTTATGTTCACACTTGGGGCAAGGGTACTCTTGGCTATGGCTGAGAGTATGTACAATGGAGGCCTGAGAGGAACAAAGCTAGCCACACATTCCTGAGGCTGAACAATCACATGCACAGAGGAAACGTGAAAGAGCTTAGCAGAAAGCAAAATCTGGGCACACATGAAAACAATGTAAACTTTAAATATATTCCTCTATCAATACAGAGATCCATGAGCACATGACAGATGACTTACTGAATTGAAGTGTTTGCACACATCCACTATCCAACCATCAGCTTATCATTTAAGCTTCACAGACACAGAGGCAAGTCCTAGGAAGCCAAATGTAAAACTCATAACAAGAATCTCAAAAAAAAAAAAAGTCAGTGGCCACTTATCACAAGGGAGGTAGGTGTTACTGACTTAGTTTAGGCAATTTACTAAACAAGGAAACAAGCAAATAAACAAAGCAACAACAGGGAGGAAAAAAATTCAGAACCCAGAATTGCTACAATATATGATCTAAAATATCCAGTTTTCAGCAAGAAATTATGAGACATGCAAATAAATAGGGAAAAAGCAGCCAATAGAAACTGAGCATCCCTGGATGTTGAATTTCAATGAAGACTTTAAAGCAGATATTATAAGTACATTCCATGAACCGAAGGTGACCATATTTAAAGAATAAAAGGAAAGTATGGCAATGATGAATAAAAAATGTAAGAGATTCACAATAAGGAGAAAGAAATTTTTAAAAAGAATCAAATGGAAATTTTGTACTTGAAAAGTGTATTAAATGGAAAGACACTATAGGAACTTGACAGCAGATTCAAGATGATCTGAAGAAAGAATTACTGAATTTAAAGTAGATGAATATGAGGTAACTTTCCTCAACATAATAAAGGCCATATACGACAAACCCACAGCCAACATCGTCCTCAATGGTGAAAAACTGAAGCCATTGCCACTGAGATCAAGAACAAGTCAAGGCTGCCCACTCTCACCACTCTTATTCAACATAGTTTTGGAAGTTTTAGCCACAGCAATCAGAGAAGAAAAGGAAATAAAAGGAATCCAAATCGGAAAAGAAGAAGTAAAGCTGTCACTGTTTGCAGATGACACGATACTATACACAGAGAATCCTAAAGATGCTACCAGAAAACTACTAGAGCTAATCAATGAATTTGGTAAAGTAGCAGGATACAAAATTAATGCACAGAAATCTCTGGCATTCCTGTACACTAATGATGAAAAATCTGAAAGTGAAATCAAGAAAACACTCCCATTTACCATTGCAACAAAAAGAATAAAATATCTAGGAATAAACCTACCTAAGGAGACAAAAGACCTGTATGCAGAAAATTATAAGACACTGATGAAAGAAATTAAAGGTGATACAAATAGATGGAGAGATATACCATGTTCCTGGATTGGAAGAATCAATATTGTGACAATGCCTCTACTACCCAATGCAATCTACAGGTTCAATGCAATCCCTATCAAACTACCACTGGCATTTTTCACAGAACTAGAACAAAAATTTTCAAAATTTCTTTGGAAAAACAAAAGACCCCGAATAGCCAAAGCAATCTTGAGAACGAAAAAGGGAACTGGAGGAATCAGGCTCCTTGACTTCAGACTATACTACAAAGCTACAGTAATCAAGACAGTATGGTACTGGCACAAAAACAGAAAGATAGATCAATGGAACAGGATAGAAAGCCCAGAGATAAACCCACGCACATATGGTCACTTTATCTTTGATAAAGGAGGCAGGAATGTACAGTGGAGAAAGGACAGCCTCTTCAGTGAGTGGTGCTCGGAAAACTGGACAGAGACATGTAAAAATATGAGATTAGATCACTGCCTAACACCATACACAAAAATAAGTTCAAAATGGATTAAAGACCTAAGTGTAAGGCCAGAGACTATAAAACCCTTAGAGGAAAACATAGGCAGAACAATCTATGACATAAATCACAGCAAGATCCTTTTGGACCCACCTCCTAGAGAAATGGAAATAAAAACAAAGATAAACAAATGGGACCTAATGAAACTTCAAAGCTTTTGCACAGCAAAGGAAACCATAAACAAGACCAAAAGACAACCCTCAGAATGGGAGAAAATATTTGCAAATGAAGTAACTGACAAAGGATTAATCTCCAAAATTTATAAGCAGCTCATGCAGCTCAATAGCAAAAAAACAAACAACCCAATCCAAAAATGGGCAGAAGACTTAAATAGGCATTTCTCCAAAGATGATATACAGACTGCCAACAAACACATGAAAGAATGCTCAACATCATTAATCATTAGAGAAATGCAAATCAAAACTACAATGAGATATCATCTCACACCAGTCAGAATGGCCATCATCAAGAAATCTAGAAACAATAAATGCTAGAGAGGGTGTGGAGAAAAGGGAACACTGTTGCACTGATGGTGGGAATGTGAATTGGTACAGCCACTGTGGAGAACAGTATGGAGGTTCCTTAAAAAACTAAAAATAGACTACCATATGACCCAGCAATCCCACTACTAGGCATATACCCTGAGAAAACCATAATTCAAAAAGAGTCATGTACCAAAATGTTCATTGCAGCTCTATTCACAATAGCCCGGAGATGGAAACAACCTAAGTGTCCATATCGGATGAATGAATAAAGAAGATGTGCCACATATATACAATGGAATATTACTCAGCCATAAAAAGAAATGAAACTGAGCTATTTGTAATGAGGTGGATAGACCTAGAGTCTGTCATACAGAGCGAAGTAAGTCAGAAAGAGAAAGACAAATACTGTATGCTAACACATATATATGGAATTTAAGAAAAACAAAATGCCATGAAGAACCTAGGGATAAAACAGGAATAAAGACACAGACCTACTAGAGAATGGACTTGAGGATATGGGGAGGGGGAATGGTAAGCTGTGACAAAGCGAGAGAGAGGCATGGACATATATACACTACCAAACGTAAGGTAGATAGCTATTGGGAAGCAGCCGCATAGCACAGGGAGATCAGCTCGGTGCTTTGTGACCACCTGGAGGGGTGGGATAGGGAGGGTGGGAGGGAGGCAGATGCAAGAGGGAAGGGATGTGGGAACAGATGTATATGTATAACTGATTCACTTTGTTATAAAGCAGAACCTAATAAAAAAAAAAAAGAAAATTAGAGACAAAGAGAAGAAAGTGTCATGAGAAGCTCCTAGCCTCTCTCAGTGCATTTTATTAGGTTATATCTGAAAGACTGGGCTGTGAGAAACAGTTCAAGTAAAAAAAATAATAATAATAAAATAAAATAGATAAACTAAAATAAAATAAATGAATATAAATTATCCAATCTGAAGAACAGAGAGAAAAAATAATTTAAAAAATGAACAGGACTTCCCTCATGGTGCAGTGGTTAGCCAATGCAGGGGACACAGGTTCAAGCCTTGGTCCGGGAAGATCCCACATGCCGCGGATCAACTAAGCCGGTGCACCACAACTACTGAGCCTGTGCTCCAGAGCCCATGAGCCACAACTACTGAGCCTGAGTGCCACAACTACTGAAGCCCGTGTACCTAGATCCCGTGCTCCGCAACAAGAGAAGCCATCACAATGAGAAGCCCGCGCATCGCGAAGAAGAGTAGCCCCTGTTCGCCTCAACTACAGAGAGCCCGTGTGCAGCAATGAAGACCTGGTGCAGCCAAAACTAAATAAATTAAATAAATAAAAATTTTAAAAAAAGAACAAAGACTCAGACAGTTTGGAAAATCACAACTATATCAAAAACCATGTAATGAGTATCCCAGAAGGAATAGAATCAGAAAAAGGGATAGAAAAAAATACATGAAGAAATAAAGGATAAAAACATACCAAATTTGATGAAAAACATTCACCTACTCATCAAAGAAATTCAACAGACCCCACGCAGGACAATATAAAGAGATGGATATTTCAACATAACCTAATCAAATTATTGGTCAACAAAGACAAAAAGAAAATCTTAAAAGCAGCAAGAGAAAAGTAAATCATCACATATAGGTGAGCATCAATGAAACAATGGAGGCCAGAAGTCAGTGGAATGAGAAATTCAAAATGCTGAAAGAAAAAAATACTGTCCACTGATTATCCTATATCAAGAATAACTACGCTGTAAAGCAATTATACTGCAACAAAGATGTTAAAAAAAATTAAAAAAATAAAACTGGAGATGAATAAGGTAGAGGAAAAAAAAAATAGCTTTCGGCTTCCCTGGTGGCACAGTAGTTGAGAATTCGCTGGCCAATGCAGGGTACACAGGTTTGAGCCCTGGTCTGGGAAGAACTCACATGCCGAAGACCAACTAAACCTGTGTGCCACAACTGCTGAGCCTGAGCTCTAGAGCCCGTGAGCCACAACTACTGAGCCCGTGTGCCACAACTATGAAGCCCACATGCCTAGAGCCTGTGCTCCGCAACAAGAGGAGCCACCGCAATGAGAAGCCCGTGCACCACAACGAAGAGTAGCCCCCACTCACCGCAATTAGAGAAAGCCTGCGTGCAGCAATGAAGATGCAGTGTAGCCAAAAATAAAATAAATTAATTAATTTTTAGAAAAAGAATAACTACCTTTAAATTGAGGCAAAATAGAGCCATCACTTTTAACACTGAATAAATAAAGATTGAGAATTTGTTGTTAGCAGATGGGTCTTAAAAAAATATTAAGGGAAATCCTTCAAGCTGCAAGGAATTGACACCAGATGGTAATTTAAATCCAAAGTAAGAAATAAAGAGCTCCAGAAATGGTAAATATGTGGGCTAATATAAAAGGGTCTATAAAATATTATCTCTTTTTTTTTTTTTTTTGCGGTACGCAGTCCTCTCACTGTGGTGGCCTCTCCCGCTGCGGATCACAGGCTCCGGATGTGCAGGCTCAGCGGCCATGGCTCACGGGCCCAGCCACTCTATGGCATGTGGGATCCTCCCAGACTGGGGCACAAACCCGTGTCCCCTGCATCAGCAGGCGGACTCTCAACCACTGCGCCACCAGGGAAGCCCTATCTCATTTCTTTTAATTGAACTCTTTAAAAGACATAGATTGCATAAAGCAATAACTATAGTAATGCATTGATTATTTTAAAACATGTAGAGATGTAACACATATGACAATAATAGCAGAAAGGACAGGAAGGAATAAAACTATGCTGAAACAAAATCTCCATATTTTATCAAAATTAAGTCGGTATTAACTGGTTACATTAAGCTGGCTGTGGTAAGTTAAGATGTATACTATGTTCTCTAGTGCAAACACTAAGAAAATTATTTAAAAGGTAAAGTTTCACTAGAAATTAAATTATGACAATATTAAAAATATTTATCTAATACCAAAGAAGGCAACCAAGGTAGAAGAAAGAAATAAAAGAGACAAGAGTCATATAAAAACAAAGCAATATGGAAAATGTAAACGTGATCATGCTAATAAGTACATTAAATATGAAAGGTCTAAACACCTCAATCCAAAGGCAGGAATTGTTAGATTAGATAAAAATGCAAGAGGCAGCCATGTGTCATCTATACAAGACATATTTTACATTCAAAGACAATAAATAGATTAAAAGTTAAAAGACGGAAAAGATATGCCATACAATAGCTGGAGTTACTGTACTAATATTAAACAAAATAGGCTTCAAGAAATAGTACTTGAGGGGACTTCCCTGGTGGCCCAGTGGGTAAGATTTTGTGCTCCCAATGCAGGGGGCCCCAGCTCCATCCCTGATCGGGGAACTAGATCCCACATGCATGCCTCAACTAAGAGTCTGCATGCTGCAACTAAGAATTTTGCATGCCACAACTAAGAAGTTTGTATGATGCAATTAAAGACCCAGCATGCCGCAACTAAGACACGGCACAGCCAAAATAAATTAATTAATTTTAAAAAAAGAAATAGTATTTGAGAAAAACAGATATAAAAGGGTCAATACATCAAAAAGATATAATATTTACAAATATATATGCACCTAAAACAGGGCCTCAAAGTCAATGGAGCAAAAAATGACAGAATTCAAAGAAGAAATTGACTATTTGAGAATTATAATTAGATATTTCAATCCTCTGCACTCAATAATTGATGGAATTAAACAGAAAATCAGCAAGAGTACAGAAGATCTGAATGCTGTCAACCTATTCAACCTAACTCCCATATACAGACTACTCCACTCAATGATGGCAGAATATACTTTTTTTTTTCAAATGCCAAAAAATTTTTTCAAAAATAGATCATATTCTAGGTCATAAAACAAGTCTCAATAAATTTAAAAGTAATGAGGTCATAGGAAGTAATAAGATCATGTTCTATGAGTATAACAAAATTAAATCAGAAATCAATAGCATTAAAAATTTTGGAAAATTCCCAATATTTGGAAGTTAAAGAACATATTTTTAAATAACAACAAGTCATAAAAAGAATCACAGGGGATATTAGAAAATATTTTTTACTGAACGATAGTGGAAACACAATATGTCACATTTTATGGGATACATAAAAAGCTATAGAAGGAAATCTATAGCTTTAAACACATATCAAAAAAGAAGAAAGGTGTAGAAGAAGTACCTCAAGATTCAATCTTAGGACACTAGAAAAAAAGAGCAAACCACATGCAAAGCAAGAAGAAAGGCAACATGAAGGATTACAGCAGAAATAAATGATACAGAAAAGAGAAAAGCAATAGACAATAAAAACAAAAGTTGGTTTTTGAAAATATTAACAAAATTGCAAATGCTTAGCTAGACTGATCAAGAGAAAAAGAAAAAGGGCAGAAATTACCAAAATAATGAATGAAAAATATATCACTACTGGTCATACAGAAATCGAAAAGATTATAAGATAACACAATGAACAACTTGATGCCAAAAAGTAGACACACACGGTGCTTTGTGACCTCCTGGAGGGGTGGGATGGGGAGGGTGGGAGGGAGGGAGATGCATGAGGGAAGGGATGTGGGAACAGATGTATATTTATGATTTATTCACTTTGTTATAAAGCAGAAACTAATAAAAAAAAAGTAGACACACAGATGAAATGGACACATTTTTAGAAAGACATAAATGACCAAAACCAAATCAAGAAAAACTGTAAAAACTGAACAGATCTAAAACAAGTGAAGAAATTGAATTAGTAATTCAAAATCTTCCCACAAGGAAAAGCAAAGACCCAAGGTCTTCACTGGTGAATTCTATACAAAAAAAAAAAAAAAACAAAACCAACATTTCACAAACTCTTTTAGAAAACAGAGGAAAGAAACCTTGCTAACTCATTCTATGATGACAGTATTACCCTGAAAACAAAGCCAAACAAACATATCAGAAGAAAATAAAACTGTAGACGAAATGCCTATATTGAAAAAGAAAGATCTAAAATCACTACCATAACCATCAACCTTAAGAAACTAGAAAAAGAAGAGCAAGCTAAACCTAAAGCAAGCAGAAGGAAGAAAACATTGCACGCATGCACACACACACACAAAAGAGAGGTAAGATTGAAATTGCAAAAATTAGGAATGAAAGGAGGAACACTATTACTGACCTTACAGAAATAAAGAGATTAGAAGGGGATACAATATACAGTTGTACATCATTAAATTTTATAACCTAGATGAAACAGACAAATTCCCAAAAAGACACAAAGTACTGAAATAACTGGAGACTAAAAAATATGAAAAGACCTATAACAAAAAAGCAGATTGAATTAATGATCAAAAAATTTTTCACAAAGACAAACCCAGATCAGATGGTTTCATTGGTTAATTCTACCAGAAATCAACACCAATCCTTCACAAACTCTCCCAAAAACAGAACCTCATTCTCTAAGGCCAGTATTACCTTGATACTAAAACCAGACAAAAACATTACAAGAAAAGAAAACTATAGACCAATATTCCTTATGAATATATAGGCTAAAATACTCAACAAACTATTAACAAATTGAATCCAGCAACATATAAAAAGCATTTTACACCATGACTAAGTGGCATTTATCCCAGGAGTGTAAGGTTGAATCAACACAGGAAAATGAACCAATGTAATATACCTCATTAATAGAATATAGGACAAAAACTACATGATGATCTAAATAGATGCAGAGAAGAATGTGTGAAAATCCAACACCCTTTCATGATTAAAAAAAACTCAACAAACCAGGAGTAGAAGGGAATTTCATCAACTTGATAAAAGACATTTACATAAAACCCACAACTAACTTCATACTTAATGGTGAAAGACTGAAAGCTTTGCCCTTAAGATCAGGAACAAGACAAGTGTGTCCGTTTTTAACCCTTCTGTTCAATATTGTACTGGAAGTTCTAGCCAGGACAATTAGGCAAGAAAAGTAAATACAAGGCATCTAGACTGGAAAGGAAGAAGTAAAACTATCTCTTCTTATAGATGACATGATCTTGTATGTAGAAAGTCCTAAGGAATTCTAAAACAAACCAAAAACTCAAACTAGTGGAGCTAATAAATACATTCAACAAAGTTTGCAGAAAATAAGATTAATAAACAGAAACAAATTATATTTAATATGCTAGCAATTAACAATTTTAAAATGAAATTAGGAAAGAAATTCCATTTACAATAGCATCAAATAGAATAAAATATTCAGGAAAACATTTAACAAAAGAAGTGCAAGACCTATCCACTGAAAGATCTAAATACATGAAAAGTCCATTGCTTATGGACTGAAAGATTTAATATTGTTAAAGTGGCAATACTTCTAAAATTAATCTGCAGATTCAATGCAATCTCTATCAAAATCCCAGCTGCCTATTAACAAACTGATCTTAAAATTCATATGGAAATGCAAGAGACAGTCAAAAAAATCTTGAAACAGAAGAATGGAGTTAGAGAACTCGCATTTCCTACTTTTCAAAACTTACTACAGAGCTGCAGTAATCAAGACTGTGTGACAGGATAGGCATAAAGATAGACATGTAATCAATGGAATCGAATAGAGAGTCCAAAAATAAACCCATACAAAGTTCAATTGATTTTTGATACGGGATTCAAGAAAATTCAATAGGGAAAGATTGTCTTCTCAAGCAAAGTTGCTGAGACAACTGAATACCAACATGCAAAAGAATGAAGTCGAACTCCTTCATCTAAAGACATACAAAAGTTTACTCAAAATCGATCAATGACCTAAACACAAGTGATAAAATACATACAATTTTTAGAAGAAATCACAGGTGTAAAATCAAAAACATTTGTTCTTCAAAGGATGACATCAATAAAGTGAAAAAACCTACGTGAAAAAACAACCTACTGAGTGGGAGAAAATATTTGCAAATCAAGTATCTGATAAGGAGATAGTATCCCCAAATCTATACAGAACTATTACAGCTCAACAACAAAATGACAAGTAATTCAATTTAAAAATGACAAAGGGGGACTTCCCTGATGGTCCAGTGGTAAAGAATCCGCCTTCCAATGCAGGGGACGTGAGTGCAATCCCTGGTCGGGGAACTAAGATCCCATATGCCACGGGGCAACAAAGCCCATGCACCACAACTACTGAGCTCATGTGCCTCAACTAGAGTCCATAGGCCGCAAACTACAGAGCCCACGCTCTCTGGAGCCCACGTCAAAACTAGGCAAGAGAAAACCCTCACTCCACAACTAGAGAGAAGCCCGCGCACCGCAAGGAGGAGCCTGCCTGCCGCAACAAGCGCCATAATAAAACATCCCACATGCTTCAACAAAGACCCCATGCAGCCAAATAAATAAATAATAAATAAATAAACATTGTTTTAAAAAATAACAAAAGATTTGAATAGACATATGTCCAAAGGAGACAGACAAATGGCCAATAAGTACACGAAAGGATGCTGAGCATCATTAACTTTCAGATAAATACAAATTGAGACCACGTAAGATACCACTTCACAACTCACTAGAATGGCTATAATCAAAAGACAGACACTAACATGTTTTGGGGAGGATGTGGAAAAACTGAAACCATCACACACTGCTAGTGGGATTGTAAAGGTCTCCCTCCCCCACCCCTCTCAGTGGGGTATTTCATTTGCATTTTGCATTTTGTGATTATTTTTGTGATCTCTCCCACTACACTGAAGCATTTGAGACTAGGAATAGGTCTCTTTCCCTCACTCGAGTATATCAGTTAGAGCAACTGTCTTTCTGTGCTATCTGCAATCACTGATTTGCTTACCTCTCTCAACCACTAGACTATAATCTTCTTAAGAGAGACACTGTGCTTTCTTTATTTTTGCATCCTAGTACTTAGCCTAGTAGTTAACACACAGGAAGTACAAAAGAAAAAATTAAACAAGAGATTCCAAAGTATGGTACACAGATCCCTGGTGGAGACCCAATATTCTTACAGAAGGTTCACAAGGTAAAAACTATTTTCATAGTAATAAGACATTACAAGCCATTTCAATACATTGACATTTGTACTAAATGCAAAAGCAACAAGGCCCTAGCACAAATTATAATCCCCAAACTGTGTTAGTTTTACTAGTTTTCTATTGCTACTGTAATAAGTTGCCACAAATTTATTGTCATAAAGCCACAAAAATTTATTATCTTACAGTTCTCCTGGTTAAAGACCATTTCAGGGTCTCATTAGGCTAAAACCAAATGCTCAGCAGTTGCATTCCTTTCTGGAGGCTATGAAGAGAATCCCTTGTTTCCTTGCATTTTTTAGCTTCTAGAGGCTGCTCTCTCATTCCTTGGCTGGTGGCCCACTTCCCCCATTTTCTAGCTAGCTATGTGAGTCCTTTTCATATTTCATCACTCTGAATTGCTCTTCTGCCTCCTTCTTCCACTTTTGAGAACCACTGTAATTACACTGCACCCATTCAGATAATCCAGGATAATCTGAATATTTTAAAGCAAACTGACTATCAAATTTAAGTCCCCTTTGCTATATAACATAACATAGTCACAGGTTCTAGGGATTATGATGTATGCGTTTCTGGGGGCCATTCTCCTGCCTACCCCTGTAGTCACATTTTTCACCATCACACAGTTAAAATAAAAAATAATGGCAGGTTCACTTAAAAATGTCCTCGATGAGGCACTAAAAATTAGTAATTTTATTAACTCAACCTTTGAATACACCACACATTTGCTCAAAATTAATCAAATTGAGTTGTCATTTCAAGGAAAATATTAGACAGTATTTGTTGCCAATGATAAAATTAGAGCTTTTAAAGCAAAAACAAAGATCTTGGAAAATTCATGTACTTGCAGATGGACAGTTTTGCAATATTTTAAGGTTTTCCTGAGGAAATTACTGGTGATATTAACAAATGGGATTTTTTGATATTGTATAATGAAGTATATTAAGATTTGGAAGTCAAGCATACCTCAGTGAATCAATATTTTCACATGGCCAATGCATTACGTAACGAAAGTATGTGTTTGCAAAAGATTCATTCAAAGTGCAAGATACGAGGCAGGCTTCAAGATGGCGGAAAAGTAAGACGTGGAGATGACCTTCCTCCCTACAAATACATCAGGAATACATCTACATGTGGAACAGCTCCTACAGAACACCTACTGAAGGCTGGCAAAAGACCGCAGACGTCCGAAAAGGCAAGAAACTCCCCACGTAACTGGGTAGGGCAAAAAAAAAGAAAAAACAGAGACAAAAGAATAGGGACGGGACCTGCACCAGTGGGAGGGAGCAGTGAAGGAGGAAAGGTTTCCACACACTAGGAAGCCCCTTCACGGTCAGAGACTGCGGGTGGTGGAGGGGAGAAGCTTCGGAGCCACGGAGGAGAGCACAGCAATAGGGGTGCGGAGGGCAAAGCAGAGATTCCCACACAGAGGATCGGTGCCGACCAACACTCACCAGCCTGAGAGGCTTGTCTGCTCACCCTCTGGGGCGGGCGGGGATTGGGAGCTGAGGCTCGGGCTTCGGAGGTCAGACCCCAGGGAGAGGACTGGGATTGGCTGCGTGAACACAGCCTGAAGGGGGCTAGTGCGCCACAGCTAGCCCGGAGGGAGTCCGGGAAAAAGTCAGGAGCTGCGAAGGGGCAAGAGACTCTTTCTTCCCTCTTTGTTTTCTGGTGCGTGAGGAGAGAGGATTAAGAGCTCTGCTTAAAGGAGCTCCAGAGAAGCTCCAGAGACAGGCGCGAGCCGCAGCTATCAGCGTGGACACCAGAGACGGGCATGAGATGCTAAGGCTGCTGCTGCAGCCACCAAGCCTGTGTGTGAGCACAGGTCACTATCCATACCTCTCCTCCGGGGAGCCTGTGCAGCCCGCCACTGCCAGGCTCCCGTGATCCAGGGACAAATTCCCCAGAAAACACAGCATGCCTCAAGCTTTTGCAACGTCACGCCGACCTCTGCCACCGCAGGCTCGCCCCGCATTCCGTACCCCTCCCTCTCCCCGGCCTGAGTGAGCCAGAGCCCCCTAATCACCTGCTCCTTTAAGCCCGTCCTGTCTGGGCAAAGAACAGACGCCCTCAGACGACCTACACACAGAGGCAGGGCCAAATCCAAAGCTGAACCCCAGGAGCTGTGCGAATAAGGAAGAGAAAGGGAAATTTCTCCCAGCAGCCTCAGGAGCAGCGGATTAAATCTCCACAATCAACGTGATGTACCCTGCACCTCTGAAATACCTGAATAAACAACAAATCATCCCTAACTGAGGAGATGGACTTTGGGAGCAACGATATATATATATTTTTCCCTTTCTCTCTTTTTCTGAGTGTGTATGTGTATGCTTCTGTGTGTGATTTTGTCTATATAGCTTTGCTTTTACCATTTGTCCTAAGATTCTGTCTGTCCGTTGTTTTTTTTTTTAGTATAGTTTTTAGCGCTTCTTATCATTGGTGGATTTGTTTTTAGGTATGGTTGCTCTCTTCTCTTTCTTTTTTTATTACTTAAAAAATTTTTTTAATATTTATTTTTTATTTTAATTATTTTATTTTATTTTATTTTATCTTTTTCTTTCTTTCCTTCTTTTTTCTCCCTTTTACTCTAAGCCGTGTGGATGACAAGCTCTTGGTGCTCCAGCCAGGCGTCAGAGCTGTGCCTCTGAGGTGGGAGAGCCAAGTTCAGGACATTGCTCCACCAGAGACCTCCCAGCTCCACATAATATCAAATGGCAAAAATCTCCCAGAGATCTAAACCTCAATGCCAAGATCCAGCTCCACTGAATGACCAGCAAGCTACAGCGTTGGATACCCAATGCCAAACAACTAGGAACACAGGAACACAACCCCACCCATTAGCAGAGAGGCTGCCTAAAATCATAATAAAGTCACAGACACCCCAAAACACACCAACAGACGTGGACCTGCCCACCAGAAAGACAAGATGCAGCCTCATCCACCAGAACACAGGCACTAGTCCGGTCCACCAGGAAGTGTACACAACCCACGGAACCAACCTTAGCCACTGGGAGCAAACACCAAAAACAACGGGAACTACGAACCTGCAGGCTGTGAAAAGGAGACCCCAAACACGGTAAGCCGAGAAAAATAAGAAGACAGAGGAACACAGAGCTGATGAAGGAGCAAGGTAAAAACCTACCAGACCTAACAAATGAAGAGGAAACAGGCAGTCTACCTGAAAAACAACTCAGAATAATGATAGTAAAGATGATCCAAAATCTTGGAAAGAGAATAGAGAAAATACAAGAAACGTTTAACAAGGACCTAGAAGAACTAAAGAGCAAACAAACAATGATGAACAACACAATAAATGAAATTTAAAATCCTCTAGAAGGAATCAGTAGCAGAATAACTAACGAAGAAGAACAGATAAGTGACCTGGAAGATAAAATAATGGAAATAACTGCCACAGAGCAGAATAAAGAAAAAGGAATGAAAAGAATTGAGGACAGTCTCAGAGACCTCTGGGACAACATTAAATGCACCAACATTCGAATTATAGGGGTACCAGAGAAGAAGAGAGAAAGGGACTGAGAAAATATTTGAAGAGATTATAGTTGAAAACATCCTTAATATGGGAAAGGAAATAGTAAATCAAGTCCAGGAAGCACAGAGAGTGCCATACAGGATAAATCCAAGGAGAAACACACCAAGACACATATTAATCAAACTATCAAAAATTAAATACAAAGAAAAAATATTAACAGCAGCAAGGGAAAAATAACACATAAGGGAATCACCAAGAGGTTAACAGCTGATCTTTCAGCAGAAACTCTGCAAGCCAGAAGGGAGTGGCAGGACATATTTAAAGTGATGAAGGAGAAGAACCTACAACCAAGATTACTCTACCCAGCAAGGATCACATTCAGACTTGATGGAGAAATTAAAAGCTTCACAAACAAGCAAAAGCTAAGAGAATTCAGCACCACCAAACCATCTTTACAACAAATGTTAAAGGAATTTCTCTAGGCAGGAAACACAAGAGAAGGAAAAGACCTACAATAATAAACCCCAAACAATTAAGAAAACGGTAACAGAGACATACATATCAATAATTACCTTAAATGTAAATGGATTAAATGCTCCAACCAAAAGACATAGACTGGCTGAACGGATACAAAAACAAGATCCGTATATATGCTGTCTACAAGAGACCCACTTCAGACCTAGGGACACATACAAACTGAAAGTGAAGGGATGGAAAAAGATATTCCATGCAAATGGAAATCAAAAGAAAGCTGGAGTAGCAATTCTCATATCAGACAAAATAGACTTTAAAACAAAGACTATTACAAGAGACAAAGAAGGACACTACATAATCATCAAGGGATCAATCCCAGAAGAAGATGTAACAATTGTAAATATTTATGAACCCAACATAGGAGCACCTCAATACATAAGGCAAATACTGACAGCCATAAAAGGGGGAATCGACAGTAACACAATCATAGTAGGGGACTTTAACACCCCACTTTCACCAATGGACAGATCATCCAAAATGAAAATAAATAAGGAAACACAAGCTTTAAATGATACATTAAACAAGATGGACTTAATTGATATTTATAGGACATTCCATCCAAAAACAAGAGAATACACTTTCTTCTCAAGTGCTCATGGAACATTCTCCAGGATGGATCATATCTTCTGTCACAAATCAAGCCTTGGTAAATTTAAGAAAATCGAAACCATATCAAATGTCTTTTCTGACCACAATGCTTTGAGACTACATATCAATTACAGGAAAAAATCTGTAAAAAATACAAACACATGGAGGCTAAACAATACACTACTTAGTAACCAAGAGATTATTAAAGAAATCAAAGAGAAAATCAAGAAATACCTAGAAACAAATGACAATGAAAACACGATGTCCCAAAATCTGTGGGATGCAGCAAAAGCAGTTCTAAGAGGGAAGTTTATAGCAATACAATCCTACCTTAAGAAACAAGAAACATCTCAAATAAACAACCTAACCTTGCACCTAAAGTAATTAGAGAAAGAAGAATAAAAAAACCCCCAAAGTTAGCAGAAGGAAAGAAATCATAAAAATCAGATCAGAAATAAATGAAAAAGAAAGGAAGGAAACAATAGCAAAGATCAATAAAACTAGAAGCTGGTTCTTTGAGAAGAAAAACAAAATTGATAAACCATTAGCCAGACTCATAAAGAAAAAAAGGGAGAAGAATCAAATCAGTAGAATTAGAAATGAAAAAGAAGTAACAATGGACACTGCAGAAATACAAAGGATCAAGAGAGATTACTACAAGCTACTATATGCCAATAAAATGGACAATCTGGAAGAAATGGACAAATGTTTAGAAACGCACAACCTCCCAAGACTGAACCAGGAAGAAACAGAAAATATGAACACACCAATCACAAGCACTGAAATTGAGACTTTGATTAAAAATCTCCCAACAAACGAAAGCCCAGGACCAGATGGCTTCACAGGCGAATTCTATCAAACATTTAGAGAAGAGCTAACACCTATTCTTCTCAAACTCTTCCAAAATATAGCAGAGGGAGGAACACTCCCAAACTCATTCTATGAGGCCACCATCACCCTGATACCAAAACCAGACAAGGATGTCAAAGAAAGAAAACTACAGGCCAATATCACTGATGAACATAGATGCAAAAATCCTCAACAAAATACTAGCAAACAGAATCCAAGAGCACATTAAAAGGATCATACACCATGATCAAGTGGGGTTTATTCCAGGAATGCAAGGCTTCTTCAATATACACAATCAGTCAACGTGATACACCATATTAACAAATTGAAGGAGAAAAACCATATGATCATCTCAATAGATGCAGAGAAAGCTTCTGACAAAATTCAACACCTATTTATGATAAAAACCCTCCAGAAAGTAGGCATAGAGGGATCTTACCTCAACATAATAAAGGCCATATATGACAAACCCACAGCCAACATTGTTCTCAATGGTAAAAAACTGAAACCATTTCCTCTAAGATCAGGAACAAGATAAGGTTGTCCACTCTCACCACTATTCAACATAGTTTTGGAAGTTTTACTCACAGCAATTAGAGAAGAAAAAGAAATAAAAGGAATCCAAATCAGAAAAGAAGTAAAGCTGTCACTGTTTGTAGATGACATGATACTATACATAGAGAATCCTAAAGAAGCTACCAGAAAACTACTAGAGCTAATCAATGAATTTGGTAAAGTAGCAGGATACAAAATTAATGCACAGAAATCTCTTGCATTCCTATACACTAATGATGAAAAATCTGAAAGTGAAATTAAGAAAAGTCTCCCATTTACCACTGCAACAAAAAGAATAAAATACCTAGGAACAAACCTACCTAAGGAGACAAAAGACCTGTACGCAGAAAATTATAAGACACTGATAAAAGAAATTCAAGATGATACAAATGGATGGAGAGATATACCATGCTTTTGGATTGGAAGAATCAACATTGTGAAAATCACTATACTACTCAAAGCAATCTACAGATTCAATGCAATCCCTATCAAACTACCACTGGCATTTTTCACAGAACTAGAACAAAAACTTTCACAATTTGTATGGAAAAACAAGACCCTAAATAGCCAAAGCAGTCTTGAGGGAAAAAAAAGGAGCTGGAGGAATCAGACTCCCTGACTCCAGACCATACTACAAAGCTACAGTAATCAAGATGCTAAGGTACTGGCACAAAAAGAGAAATATACATCAATGGAACAGGATAGAAATCCCAGAAATAAAGCCACACACATATGGTCACCTTATCATTGATAAAGCAGGCAAGAATATACAATGGAGAAAAGACAGCCTCTTCAATAAGTGGTGCTGGGAAAACCGGACAGCTACATGTAAAATAATGAAGTTAGGACACCCCCTAACACCATACACAGACATAAACTCAAAATGGATTCAAGACCTAAATGTAAGGCCAGACACTATCAAACTCTTAGAGGGAAACATAGGCAGAACACTCTATGACATAAATCACAGCAAGATCCTTTTTGACCCACCTCCTAGAGAAATGGAAATAAAAACAAAAATAAACAAATGGGACCTAATGAAACTTCAAAGATTTTGCACAGCAAAGGAAACCATAAACAAGACCAAAAGACAACCCTCAGAATGGGAGAAAATATTTTCAAATGAAGCAACTGACAAAGGATTAATCTCCAAAATTTACAAGCAGCTCATGCAGCTCAATATCAAAAAAACAAACAACTCAATCCAAAAATGGGCAGAAGGTCTAAATAGGCATTTCTCCAAAGAAGATATGCAGATTGCCAAGAAACACATGAAAGAATGCTCAACATCATTAATCATTAGAGAAATGCAAATCAAAACTACAATAAGATATCATCTCACAGCGGTCAGAATGGCCATCATCAAAAAATCTACAAATAGGGCTTCCCTGGTGGCGCAGTGGTTGAGAGTCCGCCTGCCAATGCAGGGGACACAGGTTCGTGCCCCGGTCCGGGAAGATCCCACATGCCACGGAGCGGCTAGGCCCGTGAGCCACAGCCGCTGAGCCTGCGCGTCCGGAGCCTGTGCTCCGCAACAGGAGAGGCCACAACAGTGAGAGGCCCGCGTACCACAAAAAAAAAAAAAAAAAAAATCTACAAATAATAAATGCTGCAGAGGTTGTGGAGAAAAGGGAACCCTCTTGCCTTGTTGGTGGGAATGTAAATTGATACAGCCACTATGGAGAACAGTATGGAGGATCCTTAAAGAAGTAAAAATAGAACTACCATACAACCCAGCCATCTCACTACTGGGCATATATCCTGAGAAAACCATAATTCAAAAAGAGTCACGTGGGCTTCCCTGGTGGCGCAGTGGTTGAGAGTCCGCCTGCCGATGCAGGGGACACGGGTTCGTGCCCCGGTCCGGGAAGATCCCACATGCCACGGAGCAGCTAGTCCCGTGAGCTATGGCCTCTGAGCCTGCGCGTCTGGAGCCTGTGCTCCGCAACGGGAGAGGCCACAGCAGTGAGAGGCCTGCGTACCGCAAAAAAAAAAAAAAAAAAAAAAAAAAAAAAAAAAAAAAAAAAAAAAAAGAGTCACGTACCACAATGTTCATTGCAGCTCTATTTACAATAGGCAGGACATGGAAGCAACCTAAGTGTCCATCGACAGATGAATGGATAAAGAAGATGTGGCACATATATACATGGAATATTACTCAGCCATGAAAAGAAATGAAATTGAGTTATTTGTAGTGAGGTGGATGGACATAGAGTCTGTCATACAGAGTGAAGTAAGTCAGCAAGATAAAAACAAATACCATATGCTAACACATATATATGGAATCTAAAAAAAAAAAAGAAAAAACTTGTCATGAAGAACCTAGGGGCAAGATGGGAAGAAAGACTCAGACCTACTAGAGAATGGAATTGAGGACACGGGGAGGTGGAAGGATAAGCTGGGACAAAGTGAGAGAGTGGCATGGACATATATAGTGGCATGGACACTATGAAATGTAAAATAGATAGGTAGTGGGAAGCAGCCTCATAGCACGGGGAGATCAATCAGCTCGGTGCTTTGTGACTACCTAGAGGGGTGGGATAGGGAGGTGGGAGGTAGGGAGATGCAAGAGGGAAGAGATGTGGAGATATATGTATATGTATAACTGATTCACTTTATTATAAAGCAAAAACTAACACACCATTGTAAAGCAATTATACTCCAATAAAGATGTTAAAAAAAAAAAAGTGAAAGATAGACCAAGGGACTTTAAAGGAAAAATACAAAAGTTCATTGATATGATTTCGGATTCCACATTGCAGTTAAACTTAAGAAACTACCACTTGTTAAGTTTTGGTATAAGATCAAAGAAAAATATTCACAATTATCTCAGAAGGCCATTAAATACTCCTTTCTTTTTTTTTTTTAGTTTATTTTTTATTTATTTATTTTTGGCTGTGTTGGGTCTTCATTGCTGTGCGCGGACTTTCTCTAGTTGCGGTGAGTGGGGGCTACTCTTCGTTGAGGTCCGCGGGCATTTCATTGCGGTGGCTTCTCTTGTTGCAGAGCATGGCCTCTATGCGTGCGGGCTTCAGTAGTTGTGGCACGCAGGCTCAGTAGGGGAGGCTTGTGGGCTCTAGAGCGCAGGCTCAGTAGTTGTGGCACACGGGCTTAGTTGCTCTGCAGCATGTGGGATCTTCCCAGACCAGGGCTCGAACCTGTGTCCCCTGCGTTGGCAGGCAGATTCTTAACCACTGTGCCACCAGGGAAGCCCTAAATACTCCTTTCTTTTCCAACTATATGTCTGCATTAGGTTAGATTTTGTTTACTTACTTCAACCAAAACAACAAATCACAAGAAATGAATGCAGAAACAGATCTGAGAATTCAGTACTATTCTATTAAGCCAGATATTGAACAGACTGCCATACTTCCACTATAATTTTTGTTTTGAAAAATAGTTATTTTTAACGCTATTTATGTTAACATGTAATGGCTTTATTATTGAATTAATTATTTCTTAAAATACTCAATATTAGTTTATAATATAATAAATATTAATAGATATAATTACATACATAGAAACTCTTCGAGGTCATCAGTAATTTTTCTTTTTATTATTTATTTATTTATTTATTTATTTCTTTATTTGGCTGCACCAAGTCTTACCTGTGGCACTCGGGATTTTCGTTGCGGCATGTGGGCTCTTTAGTTGCGGCATGCGGGGTGTAGTTCCCTGACCAGGGATCGAACCTGGTCCCCCTGCATTGGGAGTGCAGAGTCCTAACCACTGTACTACCAGGGAAGTCCCACCCAGGTTATCAGTGATTTTTAAGAATGTAAAGGACTACTGAAACCAAACGTTTCAGAACTGCTGAGTCAGATAAATGAGAAAGCCACAGAAAGATCATGACCAGGTAAAGTTAATCTAAAGAATGAATGCAGAGAGCCTCAATGATAAAAGGGTACATAAGGCAACAGAGAAACAGAGCCTAGAAGGAGTACTCTATTTACGAACAGCCCCACTCCCGAACTCTTTCCCAGTCAAATCTCTAAATAGCAGAGGACTGAACTCACCACAGAGAAGCTAAATTGCTCATAGGGCACTTTTGAGGGCAGATATTATAGAGGTGGAAAAATTTTCCCTTCTTCCCTTTAGATTCTTTGGCTGGTCTGTCTAATAATTAAATTGAAGACAGAGTAACAACAGAAAAACAAATTTAATTTTGTACGTTGTACAAGAACTCTATAAAAATGAGACCCAAGGGCAAGTTGGGCAGTTGAAGTTTATATGCCATCCTGAGTTAAGGAATGGGATGGGGCCTGGAGCTTCAAAGGGGAGGAGGGTAATTCATAGGATGATAAGGAGAGCATTTGCCTTGCCATACAGATAAGTCATTTAGATAAAAGTGATCTCTGGTAGTAGCTACCTTCCTGGAATAGGCCCCCTATCTAAATAATTGTAGGTAGTTAAGGGAGAGGTAAACGTTTTTCTTGAGTCTGTTCAATCTTGATTACCTTCAGCTCAAAACAATCCACATGCCACAATGGCAGATTTTGGGTCAGCCTATTCTGCTCCCCTTCAGTATGAATATTTGCTAGAAAAGTAAAGAATGATATATTTTTTTAAATCATAAAGGAATAAATTATCACATGATTATACAAAAACTTACATTTTGAAAATGAAAATATTTGGTGAGCTAAACTCTAGAAAGCAAGGAAAATGGATAAACAATGTCATGACAATGAAGTACAGAAAAACATTCACTGGTATTAGTAAAAATTAAGATTTTACCAGTACAATGCCCCTCAGAAAGAACTCCCATCACTCCTCAGTTTAAATTAGGTAAACTCCAGATTTAAACTGTTAAATTAGCTGCTTCGCATAGGGAAAATAAACAGTAAATTCCGGTGATGTGGTACGGCTGCTGACGGCTAAAAAATAACTGCAGCTATACATCCTTCCTGACACTCAGTGGCCACAGTCAGGGAAAAGCTCTTCTCAATAAATCTTAGAAAAGAAATAATGAAAGTGACAGAAAAGGACTATCATATTAACTCACTGGAAAACAGAGTAATTATGTGCCCTAAGTACTGTAAACAAGAAGCCTTTTCCTGGAAGCATGATACAAAGAACCCTAAATTTCGATTCTTAAGACCTAGCTTCTGGTTCAAGTCACATGTTTCCTGAGTTATCTGGGCAAATTAAATCACCTCTTTAGTCCTCATTTCCTCCTGTAAGATAAGGAAGTTAGTCTAAATCCCTTGCTTTAAAATTTAAATCCTTTGATTCACAGTAACAAACACATTTAATACCCAAATCCTAAAGCCATACGTAACTGAAACAAAAGTGCGGACTAGTATTCACCAATTGATGGGTCATGACCTGCCATTTGCAGATTACTGAACTGATTGATGGCTACAATTCCTCATTAAAAACAACAAAAGAGGGAGGGGGTTGATGGGTAGAGACAGACAAAAATATAATACCTTGATCTGTTTGACCATAGAGATATCTTTGGTAATATAGGGGAGTAAAAATTTTCCTTTACCTTTCTAGGTTCTTTTGGCAGATCTATTAATTAAATTAACATGACGCAGATTAGCAGAAGAAACAAATTTAACTACATACATATGGGAGCTCCATAAGACTGAGACCCAAGGGCAAGGTGGGCAGTTGAGGTTTATATGCCATCCTGAGCCAAGGAATGGGATAAGGGCCTGGAGTTTCAAAGGGAAGGAGGGTAATTCATAGGACACTAAGAAGAGCAGAAGTTTGGTACTTAGTCATTTGCCCTGCCATACATATAAGTCATTCAGGTAAAAGTTCTCTCTGGTAATAGCTCCCTTCCTGGTACAGGCTCGGTATTTAAATTATTAGGTAGTTAAGGGAAAGGTAAAAATTTCTCTTGAGTCTGCTGGATCTTGATTGCCTTTGGCTCAAAACACTCCACATGACAAAGTGGCATATTTTGGGGTCATATATTTTGCTTCCCTTTAGTAAGAAAAGAAACGAACATTCAAGTTTAGGTTAATAGTCACACTATGCGTATTAACATTGCTCAGCTGTTTAAGATTGTTACATTTATTGGCTATCTGAATTTAGAAATTTAGACAGTTTGTGTTTAATCACCTAATGTCAAAAAATCAGCTGCTTAGGTAATGTTTACATTTTTCAACTGTAATTTGGAACAGATCTTTTGATTCCTCAACTGTTCTCTGGCTAATAAAGCTGTATTGTAAAATATAAGAAGTTGTTAGTCTAAGAACATGTGCCTCAAATGTTAATGTCAGTGTTTGGCAGCAGGGACTGTACTTTTCTTAGGGGAGGTGGGGATAGGCAGTAAAATTCAAGAGTTGAAATTTAAACACACTTGTAAATTACAGTATGTGACAACTGTTAATTATTTTTGCAAATAACCAACATATACTGGGTACTGTGGTGATACGGGATTCCTCTAACAGATGACTTTGGCTCTCGGATTCCCCATGACCCAGCTGAAGCTTTCTTCGAGAGGTTTGAGATTCTTTTCACCCTCCTCTTCTTCCTTCCCTCCCACTCTCCTGCAAGGTTGTCAGACCTCCACTGAGGCCTGAAGGTACTTCCCTCCTACTCTAGCTCCCTGTCCTTTATCCTTCACAGGGAGTATCACCAATAAATCTCTTGCACATCTATTCCCTTCTTTGCATGTGCTTCTCTGGGAATTTGAGCAAAGTACATGTCTAGTCACCATATTAGACTCTAGGCATCATTATTTCATTTAGTCTTCACAAAAGCCCTGTGAAGACATTATTAGTGTTCCCATTTTACAAATAAGGAAAGAGAGTAGAAAAGTAATTTTCTCAGCACAATGCAACTACTGACAGAGCTGGGATTTGAACTCAAGTAAGTCTGTTTAATTTCATGGTTGGAGCTGCAGACCTTATTTTAAAACAATTAAATTTTATTAAATAACAACAAAAACTAGATAGATCCCTAATAAAATTTTTCTGATGCCTCTGTGTGCTTTCAGACATTATCACATTTAATCCTAATAAATTCATGAAGTTAATATTATCATTTTACAGATGAAATTGGGGCTCAAATAATTTAAGTAACTTCCTCAAGATCATATTATATAAGTTCATGAGTTTGAGCTCACTCAGGTCGTCTCTGAATTCAGCTGTTTAACATTATATTGATTTGCCTAATTAATCAAATGACAATTGTGTCCCTTTTTACTTTTTAGTTTTAGATAATTTGTCCTGAGAACTTTATTCAGCAAAGAATCCCCCAAGTGATTTAAACAGCTATATATGTTCATTCTCTCTCTCTTTGTGTGTGTGTGTGTGTGTGTGTGTGTGTGTGTGTGTGTGTATACGATACGTTATAGATAAAATACTAGCAATTTAGGGTATTTCTTGAGCTGCCGCCTATTTGTATTTTAAACAAAATTTACAGGGAAATAGCTGGAGCACTGTTTCAAAAACCCGTCTCCAATAACAAATCAGCAGTTGAGGCTGGAAGGCAGTATCCTCTGCCCACTTTCTGAGACTTTTTAATATAATTTAATGTAATTATGCTGATTTTTGCTTTTGCTTCCTGACTCAGCTGCAGCCTTTGAGTTCACATTTCAAAAACTTCCCGTCACCAGAGTCACCTGATGAGGTGAGTCAGCAGTCTGCAGACTCATCACTTCTAATGACCAAACCCTGGTGTTTTACTAGCCTTTAAAATGACGCAGCCTAGCAGTAGTGGGCAGAGCTGGATGTTGAGCAGCTGGGCAGCAACTCAGCAGTATTCAAGCCCTGGAAGGAAGATGGTTGGTTTGCTTGTTTGCTTTGTTTTTCTGTAGAGAAGGTACTGTGGGAGGACATGGAGCAGAAGGGAGTGATCTCAAGGGACCCAGGCACAGGCAGATCAGGAAATCTAGGCAGATCCAGATATGACCACACCGTGGGTGGGACTGGGGTAGGGGGTGGTCCTGGCACCACTCCTAGGAGAGGAAAGCCACGGGTCCCCTACCCCCAGTGTACCCTGTGACTTCAGATGGGGAAACTGAGGCTCAAAAATGGGTAGGTGGTTGCCCAGCATCACAGACATCAGGAAGGGGCAGGAGCCAGGTAGGATACAGGAAGGAGGGGTGGGAAGACCTCATAGCCCTAGACAGCACCTGCACCCTATTCCCAGAAGCCCGCTGCCATCACAGCAGGGTGCCAGTGCCCAGTAGCCACCCCGTTGCAGCAGTGTGCTTGTAGACAGGACCGTGTGCCTGTGGACCCGTCCCCATTTGAGTCTCCTTAAGGTGGGTGGAGGCCCAGAAACTGGGCCACGTGACCCCTCAGAGCCCCCTCCTACCTCTGGGCCAGCCTGAGGGGCGAGTCGCAGCTCACTGTTCACTAGGATGGAGAGGGGTACTCCCAAGCCAGGAGGGGACTTCCCTGGGGTTGGGGTTCAGTGAGTAGGTGCTTGGCTGGGTCTGGAGTGGGATTAGGTGCATTTTTCTTCTTTTTGTAATAAATGGGTGTTATTTCCATAACAAAGTAATCAAATGCTTACCCCATCCTCCACCGGATCCTGGTTATACAGAAAAATCATGGCTCATTGTGGAAGGCCTAACATCTTTTTCTTTTCTTTTTTTTTTTTTTTTGCGGAAAATGGGCCTCTCCCTGTTGTGGCCTCTCCTGTTGCGGAGCACAGGCTCCGGACACGCAGGCTCAGCGGCCATGGCTCACGGGCCCAGCCGCTCTGCGGCATGTGGGATCTTCCCAGAGTGGGGCACGAACCTGTGTCCCCTGCATCGTCAGGCGGACTCTCAACCACTGCGCCACCAGGGAAGCCCCAAGGCCTAACATCTTTAAGATGACCAGTTACCCATAGCTTGCCCTGAACTCAGGGTTTTTACCATTTATCACTAGCCTTCACCCACCCCACATATCTAATATGTATTCACTAATCTTTTCCGATACCTTTGCATCCTCCAGTGGAACATTCTTCCCTCTTCCCCCCCCCCCACCAAAATCCTCACCATCCTTTAAGGCCCAAACTTTGTATTACCTTCTTCATAAAATCTTGCTTCATCTGTCCTACTGGAAGCAAAATTTCTTTTCTGTGTTCCCATCATTTTGTTGTTCAGTGATTCTACGTCAATTGTCGGTTATACAATAACTATTTGTGTATATAACTTGATCTTTGTTAGTAGATTATAAGTGAAGATTCTTTATCTTTGGCTAACCTATAAAATATTTTTACATTCACCAATCTTCTTTTATCCTCAAAAGATGGGAGATGGGGGGAAGAGTCAATATTTATTTAATGCCAACTATGTATCAGTCAGGGTGTTTGAAGCTATCTCACTTAACCCTCGCAGCACTCTTCTGTATCCATTTTACATATGAAAACATAAGCTCACAAAGAATCAGAGACTTATCAGGGTCAAAAACTGGCAAAAACATGGCTAAGATTTTATAGCTCTGGTCTTATTCTTTGCATTACAAAAAACATAATTGTACATCTACCAATGTGGAAGACACCAATAAATACATGTAAAGCTCCACTCATAAAGATTTTTCTAGCACATTAGAACTGCTTCATTCAGATAATACTTGGGACCCAACTAAAGTCAGAGGATTTTTGAGCCAGAAGGGACTTTATAGATCATTTAATCCAACCCTTATGTTACAGATAAGAAATATGATCCTCAGAGAAATAAATTTCCCTGTGTATATACCCAGTCAGTAAATGAGCAGGATTAAAGTCCAGTTGGAGGCAGTATAGCAAAGTGGTTAACACTATGGCCTTTGGAGTCAGCATTGGTTCAAATCACAGCTCTGGTACTTAGTGACTGTGTGTAGCCTCAGAAACTTTACAAAGCTTATCTTTTGTCTTCTCATCCCTAAAAGAAGGATGATAATACTTACCCCATAGTGCTGTGAGGATTAAACGTAACACTGCACAGCAGAGAGTAAGCAATAACAAATATTAGGTATTCTCTTATCTCCTGTCTCACTGCCTGCTCTTCTTTGCAGGATACCACATTGCCTTTTATGGATGAGTTGTGGAGTGGACAATTACATTTTCAGGGTCAAAGTGAGTAAAGATAAAGAAGTGTGCATTTATGTGGTAAGTCCCTTTTTTTAAAAAAACACATGTACAAATATTTCTCTGTGGATAAATAACACTTTCAAAAGGAATTGTTCATTCAATAAATATCTATTGAGCCCCTACCACATGCCAGGCACAGTGCTAGATGCTGAGTATGAGATCAACAAAACAGATATAATTTCAACCTTCATAAGCACTGAAGTTTGACTGAAAACAAAAATATCACTGGGATCTACCTGTGGGACATGCAAACCAAGTAACTTTCATAGAAGTCAATACAATGTAATGGACATTAGTATTTGAAATGAGCTATACATATATACTTGTGCCTTTTTGTAAAACAAGATATTCTTTAGAATTAAGTTCTATGTCATTTCTAGTACTGGTCATTTCAACTAGACTTTAGTAAATTCCTTGATAATTAAGCTATTTCTATTTCTTTACATAAAATAGAATACTGCAAGGGGGTAGGTCTAGTTAAGCATACTCTCCTGAAATATGTTAATCACCATCTGTCTGAGGGTTACAGGAGTGGAATAGAACAGTTTTGCTAACAGCCAGTACATAGTAATTCCTTACAGGGCATCACAAAGTTCAATTTTATGAATCTGTGCTCATTCACTCATTTTCTCTTTCTACGTACACACAAATAGAAGCTGCCTAAAGAGATAGCTGATACTCTGGTTTTGGAGTCACTAATATACTGATGGTCTCTAGATTGCTTGTATTTGTTTGAGTTAGGATGATAAAACTGGCTAAGGATCAATACAGAAAAGAATTTGGATTATTCATATGTCAAAATTACCTTATGGTGATTCCTTAAATCCCTAACACATTCCTTAATCCTTAACATATTAAGGAATTAATTCCTTAACAAATTCCTTAAATCTCTTTATACTCAAGTTTTGCTATCCATTTGACTTTGGAATGTGATATACTATCCAATTTTACCTGAGAGTGAAAAGAATGATTTTGTTATTTATGAAAGCAACTATAGAGCACAGTAAAAAGAGCCCAAGTTTGGAGTCAGGTAGACTGGGTTCAAATCTCAATTACCATTTAATTGTGTAATTTGTAAGAACATCTGAGTCTCGGTATAAAATGTTTGCAAAATAGGGATAATATGATTTTTCTTGTAGAACTATAGTAAGTTTAAATAAGATAATAGCTGGCAGACAGTAGCTATTTGTGGTTAGTATTAGTGGTTGGCTATATTAATTTAAAAAGATCAGGAGTCAAGAGCATTGATTTAAAAACAAAACAAAACAACACTGCTTATCTAAAAAATTAGTTGCTATATAGAAACATATAAACTCCCTTAAATTATCAATATTTATAATCCTTGCAACTGGGGAAATAAGGAAAAACTACAAGATTTAATAAGAATGGCAAAATTGGGACCAAATGAGATTATAAAAGTTTGAATTGTTAATCAACAAGGAGATTAGTGTGTTTGTTACTCTCAAAAGGTAACAAGGCATTTGCTTGATGCATTAAGGTCCTTGAATTGAGTACTGCATTTTTCTTTATGGTAGAGTTATCCCTAGAACTCTTTGTGGAACTGGCTGTTTTGAAGGAAAAAAAAAAAATCAAGCAGCTGCCTCTTATGGAACAGGTGATTATTTAAATATAAGGTGGTGAGTGAAAACTTACCTGAAACTGCATTACTCAAGAAAGAAAATTCACCAAAAAGAGGTTCTCTACATCACATTTTTAAAATCTTCAACGGAATGAGCACCTTCCCTCACATTACCTCTTCATCGTAAGCAATTACTCTTTAAAGCTATTTCTAACACAGACCTCCATCTAAAATTCTCCTGAATCTTTCCCTGTCGAGGAAGCCTGGAACAGTGCAGAGGCACTCCTTTCTGAAAGCACATCTATTCCTGACCACTCCTTTCCAAAAGGTAAAATGTGTCTAAAAACCCATGCGTGAAATTTAACGCTTGCTCTCCTATCTCATTAGCTCATAGCAGCCAGGAAAACAAAGACCATTCTCACCCAATTCAAACGGCGGCGGTATCGTTGAGTTCTAAATCAGGAACGACCCCCTCAGCCCACTTCCAAAATATAAAAGGTGTGCACTTCAGCCGACTGCCTGTCTCCCAGGCATTGTACCCCAGGATAATGGAAACAGTGCTCAGGAAAATCGAGGGTGACTAAACCCTGCCAATGGGAGAGTGTGGACACTCCTTGATCATTGGTAGAGAGACTGTACTAAACCGAGTCGCAGTAGAGGTGTCTTCGACCTCGCGCAGGGGCATTTGGGGACCCGAGGTAGAACTCCAAGTTGGAGATAGATACTGCGAGTGGAGAAGACCGTAAGTTGGAATCTCAAGGCCTTGTCCAGCAGCACACAGGGTCAAGCGCCACGGGGCTGGATGGGGCTCCTGGTTCAACCCTTTCCCGCTAATTTCTCGGTCCGGATAAGATGCTGCACGGAGACTCGGACGGACGGAAATACCAGGCCCAGGAGGCAACCCAGAAAAATCACTCACCAGTCTCCCACCTTCGGCGCAGAACTAGCAGGAGCCTAGCACGCCAACCATAAGGAAGCCCTGAACCCGCTCAGACGACCCTGACGACGGCTCGAGAGCGTCACTGACAACCACCCGGAAATGGCCCAATAGCTTCCGGGGCCGCGGAGCGCGCGGCGGGAAATTATTTCCCAGAGCCCGGATTAGTGAAGCAGCAAGTGCTGCAGCAATTTTCCTGCCTGTCACCGGCGCCGCGCGAAGGAAGCAGCCCAGAAACTCCGACCAGGAAGGTAAAGGGCCTCAACTAGGAAGACACAGTGTACCCTGACTGTGTCCTCTGTGCCCCCGAAGTTTCTGCCGCTCCTGGCTATGAGGCTGGGAAGGGGCCGGGTTGAGCGGTGGCGGTGCTTACCTCTGACGCTTTCCGCAGCCGCAGTTGGTTCGCACTCGCCCGACCCACCGCGCTCGGCGTCCTCGTCGATGGGCTGCAGCCGCAGACCCCGCCGCGCTCCGCCCGTGCCGCGGCGGGGACGGCCCCGAGCGCCTCTGCAGTGCAGGGCTGAGCCGCTTCCCTCGCCTCCTGTTTGCGCAGCTCCGCAGCTCGGTCTCCTGCCAGGAAGGCGCTAGGCCACTCGCATCTCTCGTTTCCATAGAACCGACTGGGACGCCTCTCCCTGAGTCCCAGATTCTTGGCTGCTTTCCATAATTTAGCGTCAGTGCAGGTGGTGGGGATCCCCCAGGCCCACCTTCCTGTGAAGAGGAAAATGCTATCATACTTTTCTCCCTAGTAGAATTCTAAACATATCCAAATGGTAATGAACATCTCTGCAGCTACTGTAGGCCTTGAAATACGCACACACACACACGTTTCCCTAAAGGGAGCGGGAGTGGGGAGGGGTGCTGTGTTCCTGGGGATTATGATACCAGCTGTTGGAAGGCAGGGAACAAGACAAAGTAGTTATCCTGAGATTTCTTCCACTCCCAAAACCTCTGATTAAATATTGACAAAAACGTCATCTGCTTTGAGTACTCCATATCAGTATTTGACCCAGAACTTGGACGGAGCTTGATTTTGGAAGCGTCGAGCTATTTTTGACTGATGAATATCCTATACCAAAAAAAAAATTTCCGTTGAGGCATTAGGAATGAACATTTAAACCGAATTTCCAGTGTACGTGTGACAGACTCTGCGCCTTGTAAACTTTTGGGTTTGTCTTATTACCTTATGCCTCATTTCCTAGAAGTGCCTCTTGATGTGCAAGATGTTCCCATTTTAGGCAAGTTTGACTAACCAGTATTGGTGTTTAGGTGGATTTTCATAAGGGAGTTAATTTGATTATGTCTAAGTTAACTCAGAGTGTTAAGTTAAATGTACTAGGATGTTTAAATACTTGAATGTATAAATTTTTATTGTGAAGACAATTAGGAATTAGCCTTCAGTAATGCAAATGTGCTCCTATTAGATCTGTTTTCTAAATACAGATTTTCTTTTGCCTTATTGACTTATGTTCGATTATGACTTAATATATTCTTCCCTGAAGCAGAAAGCATAAACAGGCTTTGAAAAAGTGGTTAAAGGTGGGTTTTTTTTTTTTTTTTTTTTTTTTGCGGTATGCGGGCCTCTTACTGTCGTGGCCTCTCCCGTTGCGGAGCACAGGCTCCGGATGCGCAGGCCCAGCGGCCATGGCTCACGGGCCCAGCCGCTCCGCGGCATATGGGATCCTCCCAGACCGGGGCACGAACCCGTATCCCCTGCATCGGCAGGCGGACTCTCAACCACTGCGCCACCAGGGAGGCCCAAGGTGGGTTTTTCATAAAATTCAAAATGCTTAAGATTTCATAATAGGTATCCACAATTTACACTAATGTCCAAGAACATTGTTTTTAAGAAAACCAATAGTACAACTTTATTATCTAGGCAGTATTTCCCTCTAAGATAGTCTTTTCACTGTTTAAGCAAAACATTTAAAAAATAAAATCAATAATTCCATATAGGCTCTGAAAAAACAAAGTGAAGTATCCTCTTTTTCAAAAATAATAACTAAAATAGTACATTTTATTTCACCTATCTCCTATTAGCATATTTAAGGAGAGTCAATTAAAAGTAATATTCTATTTCTTACTTTCTAAAGACATCTTACTGCTTAAAAGTAAAATATCCCTGAAACTTTTAAATTCACATAGTTCTTTCTTGATATCAGAATTTCTTTGAAATAAAAAACTGTTTTGTTATTATTGATGGAGAAGAAGAAAAGCCCATATGAATTAGTCTGAGTCATTAATACCAAATCCACTTTGAGAGGAAAATAATAAACTTTTTCATAAGAAAAAAGGCCCTCTTTAGATTGTTCCTAGAAATGCTTTGAAATTTTAGACATTGTTATTTTTCTCAAATTAATTTGTAATTATGCTTAAATATTTTCAGTAATATTGCTATCTAAATGTCACCCCACCCTCACAGTAGATTCCTTTTCATATGATGTATGTTTCTCTTTTATTATTTGAAAGTAGATTGTTTTGTAAAATTAAAATTTGGTTAAAAGTATTCAACTAAATTCTGAAATTAAAGTCAAAGTGTATTGTAGAAAGGACATACAGTTTTTGCAGAAACAGACTTAGATTTTGAATCTTGGTTTCACCATTTACTAACTTTGTACCCTTGAGCTAATTTCTTAATCTCTCAGATTCCCCATTGTTCTCATCTGTATAAGAATGGTAAATAGCACTTATATTTTCAAGAAGGAAATGAGCATATACGAAGTATATAGGCCACAAAATCATGCTTGGTCAATCTTAGACCTTATGCTGCTACTAAGTAGTACAAAGTTCCTAGGATACTAAAGCAGGTTTGACTTTCATCCCCCGTGGCTAACCAACATGTTCTGTCCCTCTTTTTTTTTTTTTTTTTTAGCCCTGAACATCTGTCTCATTCATCTTGCTTCTCTTAAGGCCCCTTTATCCCTAAAACTAGCATCTCCAGTGCAGCCTGTGCCTTGTACAGTACCAGATAGATGGGACCTCTCCCTAAGTCCTCTTAGCCTTTCATTTCTTCCCCACCACACTCATTTTGGTGCTACTTCTCCACTTCCTCCCTCTACTGCTAAATCAGTCATCAGAGAGACTAATTATGACTGCTGCCTTCCCAAATAATGCCATCGAAGTCAGAAATCCCTGAAGTCTCACCATTGGTGACCTTAGTCAAATAATTTATATATATATACGCACAAAAACACATGAATACACATCTCTGATCTTTGAAGGATGGGACAGGAGACAGATACTATGTCTTTAAAAAAAAAATTTCCCAAGCCCAGCTGAATTATATTAAGCCAAAGGCCTAATTTGGCTCCTAGGCCAAGAGGATGCAGAATTCCTAAATTCCACTTGATGTTATAGCATTCAGAGCCAAACAGGATTTTACTCACACGGTATGAGTAGTGTGATTTGTGTGTTCCTTTTGTAGTATTGGTTAAACAGAGAGCCAACACATTTAGCATTATCTACTTCCCAGTTAAATGCTTTAGATAAGAGAAATCATAAAAATCTTTTAAACTCTTAAATTCAAAGCAGCAATATTGATTGAATTTAAGGATTGGTATGTCCTTTCCAGAAGCAGGAAGTTTTAATGATTTTCCTTAGTAGGTTTAAAATCAAAGTAGAAGTAGGTTTAAAATCAGAATAGTTCACTAGAATAACAAACATTAAGAAACCACTAGTTTTCAACCTGTTGCCTTAAAACCATGAGATACTCAGTAGTGTGGGAAAAGACCATGATGTGATTTTACATAAAAATTAAGATACAGAACTATATAATCTAAGTTTAGTTTTTTAATATTTTTTCACACACAAACATAAAACCTTCAAGACAAACCCCTCCCCCATTCCCAAATGTTAACGATGGTATTACAGAGTAAAGGAATTAGCGATTTTAATCTTTCTATATACTTTGTAGTATTTTTCAAATTTTCTATCCTGTGTTAATTAAAATTAAAGCACAAATTGGTAAAAGTTATTTTGGGGGAAGTTTTTTAGTTCTTAAATGCAAATATATAAATAAAACTTTTTTTTAATAAATCCCTTATTTATCTTAGTTAGCAGCATACAATTTATAAGATGCATTATATTCTCAAAGTTCTATAATAACCTCTGTCTGGTCATAAAAGAAATTATATTGCAAAGTAAGAAAGGCTTATCCTTAGTTTTCTGTCCCAGACCTCTATAAGCATCTCGCACCTCTTTTTTTGCAGCACTTTTCCCTTTCACCCAACTGTTACACCCTGCTCTTTCATCTTCTTTTCTATACCAGACCTTTCTATTCATATCTCTATTACTGCCTCTATGTCTCTGAGTTCTCTTAACATATTTTAGCTATGTGTTGTATTCCTGAAAGGTGTTCTAGCTCCATACCATATTGTAAAGAATTCATAGACCTAAAAGCTAGTACTTAATAAAATGTTCTTAATTATGATGATGACTGCTATAGGTTTATTTGCATTTCTAACTGGCACCAACTGCAGAGGAATCTCAGGCATCAGGGATAGGCCCATGTGGGAGATATTTTGGGAAAGTCCACACCACAGAGACAGTTGCTTGTTCTACGTAAATGCCAGCTCTTTTCACAATCATTATCTCCTTAGTTGTGTGTATTATATGATTCAAGGTAAGTAGATTGTTTTTTAATTTACTACAAAATTTTTAAAAATTACTATGAGAGCATTTCCTTGTAACTAAGAATCTCGTGTATTTTTTAACTTTTTGACAGTAAAGATAAAATATCTGTTAAAAAATAAATGCTTTTTTTTTGTTTTCTTTTCCAATTGTGTTAGGATAGTATCTTCTGTGTGAATACGTCAAGGATCACCCCCTATATTTTCTAGAAAAATATCTAATTTCTAGAAATACTACTCATACAATTATATTGCAGTTTATTTACTTTATTTCTTCAGCTGCAAGACTTCTAGCAGTTAGCTTTTCAACTTCCATATCCCAGAACCTTTTACCAGCACAAAACTTGACTTTGAGTTGTCTGAGTCATTGATAGGTATTGCACCAATTTTGTATAGTACTTTCTTTGGGCTCACTGGCATATCAGACTATTGTTTATTGTTGTCTTACTCCTGCAGGGTCATAGGAAGAGCCATTAAACCATTAATTTTATAAGTATAAATAAATCTATCCTTATCTATATATGTCTATGTCTATTCCGGTATATAGACATAGAACTGTTTTCCCATGTAACTATGAATTAGATCTGTGGTTATTAGTTTGTCATATGATGTGGTATTAAAAAGCATTGATAAATGTATTGTAAATTCTGTTACTTCAAGTAGATCATTTTATTATAGGACTGTATTAGATTAGGTTAATGGAATTTGTTCTTTAAAAAAACTGTGCTAGTTATTGTGTGCTATCACTGGGATTCACGATTCTGTGGAAGTTTAGCTAATAGCCCAGTTTTTCTGATAAACTTGTTAATGTTCTGTATTCTAATTTGTTTTTTAACACTCATACTTTCATGCTGTTTGAATCAGGAAGACCAGCTTTTTCATCTGTGTTTCTTACTGGACTTTCCTCTTTGCTTGTTTATTATCAGTTTCATTTTACTTGTTTTTCAAAGGAAAGAAGTTGCTTTTAAAAAGGCTTTCCTGATTTCTACCATTAAGCACCATTGGTCCTGTTTACATTTTACTGAGGACTCTTGCTTTGACAAAAAAATGCTGTTAAATATGTAAAGTGGCTATAATTACTTCATCATAAAGACAGTATGATTTAAGATGAAAACTTTGCATTATACACGACTCAAATAAGTCCAAGTCATTTAGTAATTTATACATCAAACCAAAATATGTTAAAATGGCACCTTGTTAATAATAAACATTCAGATTGTGAAATAGCTGTTACTAACTTGATCTAAATGAGGAACATAGTATGATACATTTTTTTTTCCTTATAGTTCTGTATAACATATTTAGTTCTCAGGAAGCAGAAAAATAAAATTTAAGGCAATTTTTAAATAAGACTTTTTGGGTGGTAGCATTACAGTGGTTTTTTCGTTGCTTTCTGTATATTCCTATTACTTAACAGTAGTTTCTGTATGTCGGCATTTTAAAATAGCCAGATGGGCAAGATTTTAGGTTTTTAAGGCTACTCAAACTTCCCTTCTTTGGCAGCATTTCTTGAAATACCTACTAAATTGTTTTTCAGACTCTTAAATACATAAATAAAATACAAGTATAATAGTAGGCAAAATATATACAGTTAAAACACTTGTATTCCTCTGCTAAAAATGGCTTTCAAGAACTATAAAAACAATTAGATTGCCTTTTCCATTAGAATTTCAAGGTGGTATTCACAGATATGTTGAATTTCACTAGTCTAGTGTTACTGAAAGGACCTGTTACTTTCTAAAGGAAATTTGCTTAAAGTCTTCGTCATTCCCTAGAATTAGTGATAGCAGTGTTTCTCCCTAGTTTTGGTTATATGCTTTATAATTCCCATGTGGCTTTATTGTATGTGTGTTAATATGTGTTCTGCATCAGACTAAATCATTATTATTTCTAGAGCCCTATCCCTAAAGACACTTTCTTTATGTTCTGTATCTTGAATTTTGGGTTTTTCAGGGGTTAATACATAATATCCCTTTCCCTCCTTTGGAGCCAACAGAGAAATATAAAAGTCAGATAGGTTGAGGTCAAAAGATCACCCTTTTTACTGAATAAAAATTGGTTTAGAGGAGGTGGATTTGATGTGCAACTCCAGTGTGTTTCTTATTACGTAACTTCTGAATTGATTTACCCACCCAGGCAGTGCAGTACTATTACTGTTAGCTCCTTATGCCATGTCCACGTGCATTAATATGAACCATCTTTGCAAATATGCAGATGTGTTTGGCAAAGCATATTCAGTTAGTTCTCTCAAGTAGCTTCTCCTCCTAAAGCAAGGAGTGATGCAGGGTAGAGAGAGAAACCAGGAGTGCTATCACCCTAGCAGAAGTTTCACTCTTAACCCTGAGTAATGCTTTAAATTGTTTATAGTGAGACTTTCTTTCAACTTCTCTAAAATGAATCTCAACCTTTAAATAACTACATATATGTATATAGTTTATAGATATTTAATATAAATATATATAACATATATATGCAGTCTTTGAAAATAGAGTTCTTATAAAGAACGTTTTTAATTTCACCAGTTGTCTATTACAAGTCCTGATAATAGTTTTTGTTATAATTTTTGAAGTTTACTTTTAATTGTTTTGAAAGAAGCCAACTGCTGTTGCTCAGCCTGTGGCATTAAGTGAATACTAATCCAGAGCTAATGGTGACAGTTTTTAGAGAAATGAAAAAATTACCCTGATCTCTCTCCTCACTGCTTTCCTCATCTTTAATGAGAAACTAGATTTTCTCCAAGATGATCTAGGTCTAACGTTCTAACCCCATGTAAACAAAAACAAAAAAAGCTGTATTCTAATTAGAAATGCTGTGAATTTTCCTTTTTTTGGCCAATAAATGTACCACCTCAAATACAAAGTGCTTTGTGAACTCCATTGAAATATAGATTAATGTCCCTATCAAAATATATTTGAAACCCACGTGATTTTTTCAGTCTACTTTGTAGGTGATGAAATTAATATATATATATATATATAGCACAGTTAAGAAATGTAGATTGGGACTAATTTAGTATATACCTACTATACTAAATTATTTGTTGTAAGTGCTGTGGTACCATAAGTTTATCAAGTTCTCCATTGATTTATAAATATTCTTCAATATCTGTCCACAGACACTTTAAAAGTTAGTATGAGATCTGAGGGTGTCATTGTCCACAAGTGTCCTTGTTTCCAAAGCTCTTAGCAAACACAGTACTTTTAAAATGAAGCTAATATTATGCTAAAATTTTATAAGTTTCTGTCTTTTTCTGAAGAGTAACATTCATCATTGTGTTTTAGTGGCAAGTAATGTATGTAGTAATGCAAGCTTTCAGCGTTCAGACCAGAAAACAAATCTCACTTTATATACAGCCACATTTTGAGAAGATTGCTTTTAAAACTAATTTCTATTGCACATAGGCAGTTTGAACATTGGTATTTACAATTAAGCCTTATATGTTAAGTAGTTTTCGTTTTTATTTTTAGTATTCATAGTTAAGAAAAAATAATGTCAACCCTGTGAATACTATCTTTAACATATGTTGTCTTCTTTATGTGTATATGTTAGATGGAAGATGGTGCCCCAAAGCATATTATCCAGATGACAGGATTTAAGATGGAAGAAAAAGAAGCTCTAGGCAAATTGCTTTTAAAACTAGATTGCACTTTTATCAAGAGTGAGGTGAGTACAGTAACTTAAAAAGTTCAAGATATAGTTGAAGAATAACTACAATTAAAATGTTGGCCTAAGAATGATAAAATGCACCCTTGATATTGTAAGAATAGAAAAAATATCGTAAAAAGGAAATCTTCTGTAGTAACATTTTTTCATGTGGATTTTTTCTTCCAGAAATACAAAAATTGTACACATCTAATAGCTGAACGCCTGTGTAAGAGTGAGAAGTTTTTAGCAGCTTGTGCAGCAGGTAAGTTAACTACCTTCCTCTCACCTTTGAAAAAAAAATCTTCATGATGAAGAAAAAGTACCTTAATCTCTGGGAAGATAGTGTGTTTATTATATCAAACATAAATGTGGTTCTTACATTTTTCTGAAAATATTTATTTGGTTGCACCCAGTCTTAGTTGTGGCTCCAAGGCTCCTTTAGTTGCAGCTCCAGGGCTCCTTAGTTGTGGCATGTGAACTCTTAGTTGCAGCACGCATGTGGAATCTAGTTCCCTGACCAGGGATCGAACCTGGGCCTCCTGCATTGGGAGTGTGGAGTCTTATCCACTGCGCCCCCAGGGAAGTCCCTGAAAATATTCGTTTGATATAATATTTTTGCTTTGATTTTCTGAATAGAACTTCGTAACACTTGAAAAATGTATTAAAGAGGCAGAAATATTTACTTCGCCTATTAAGTGCTTCATGTAAGAAAAAATATTTTAATAAAAAGGTTTGGCACAAAATGCCGCCTCCCCCCCAAAAAAAAGCTTTTGCTGAAGCCTCAGCAATTTGCAGTCAAGTTTCTTTTCTTTGATCTATCATTGGAAGAGTTACTGTTTTTGTTATCTTGCTCCTGTTTCCCCTGCCATCCATGCCATGAAGCAATCATTCTATTTTATTTTTCTAAGATTTTAAATTCCATAAACCTAAATTAGGGCTTAGTGTCTTCTCCCTTTGTCACTATTGATGTTTTTCTTATAGTTTTCTCTCCTGTGATTATTTGGCATATCATTAGTCCACTTTTTTTTCTTTTTTTTTTTTGGCAGTATTTAACTCAGGTGAATTTACCATTTTTTAGAATAACTTACCAGAAAAACATTTGGATTCATTATTACCTCCACAAATGAAAACATACATTTTCCCTGCTGTTTTAAAAGATCATTGATGCCCAGATCAGAATGTTATTACATATCCTAGAAAATTCTCTAACTCAGTTAATTTGTTTTATATAGTGTAACAATGCTGTAAACATTATTCAAAAGTTTTTGGTATAGAAGGAAGAATATAAACCTCACTCAAAATGGTGAATAATAATAGTAGTCATAATTTAAGTAATACCACATTTTATTAATCCTTTGGTTTATATTTTACTTAGTAACAGTTAGAATTAAAATTATTTATTATGGGAAAGATTACATACAATGTTCAGTGATGTCGTAGGCCTTTCACTATCAAAAAATTTAGGAAAACATAGTTCAAAGATAACATTAGCAATGTAGAAAAAGGTGTTGAAAAAGGCCAAATTTTATTTGATATTTGGTCTTTATTGTTTACCATTTATCAGAACCAAAATTCTTTTGTAACTGACAGTTCATTTGCTTTCTAGGAAAGTGGGTACTAACTAAGGACTACATAATTCATAGTGCCAAAAGTGGCAAATGGCTTGATGAAACAACTTACGAATGGGGATATAATATTGAAAAAGACTCGCATTATTCACCTCAAATGCAGTCTGCACCTAAAAGATGGCGTGAAGAACTGAAACGCACTGGTGCTCCAGGAGCCTTCCATAGGTGGAAAGTTGTCCTCCTTGTTAGAGCTGATAAACGAAGTGATTCTCTTGTAAGGTGAGATTTCATAGAAGCTAAAGCAGTGAATGTGAAAACAATATTGGTTTGCTTAAATACCTTTTTGTATTTCTTTGCAATTATTCATTTATTCCAAATGAGCCATGATGATTTGCTCTTTGATCTCCTAGTTAAGCCATTCTGCACTTTTAAGCGTATGTGTCTAATGGAACAAAATCTATTTTATAAGTATTGCATTATTCTCAGGGTCTCTGTTTCACTTTCCATGTTATTTCTTTGCAAACTCAAGTAAAATCTTTATTTTAAATTGGAAGGTATTTGTTTTCAGTTGTGAAGCACTTAGTTTTTTGTAAGTGAAGTATTACGTTAAAGGCTTTTTTCTAGGTTTATGTAGTGCAGTCTTCATGGTTCATACTGTTTCCATCATAATTCCATTTCTTTTTATCTTTTACACCATATTTTAAGATGACTTCTTATTGCGTAAACTGTATTCTTAGACTGCTGTGACTCTTTTTGCCAGGAAGGCGTGGTCTAAGGGCTTTTTGTTACCTTTACTGAAGTGTAACTTATAGACCATAAAATGCACAAATTTTAAGTGTATGTTTTGATGAGTTTGGACAAATTTATGCACCCATGTTACCCATACTACAATCAAGATCTGTAATATTTACATCATCCTAAAATATTCCTTTGTGTTTGTGTACATTTAATTCTGCACCACCAAACCAAACAACCACTAATTTCTTTTTTGTCACTGTACATTAGATTTGTCTTTTTTAGAGGTTCATATAAATGGGATCATACTGTATATACTTCTTTGATGTAGCTTCATTTGCCTGCCTCGTTATTTTTGAGATTCATTCATGTTGTGTGTATCAGCAGTTCCTTTCTTTTTGTTACTGAGTAGTATTCCACTCTATGTATATATCACAGTCTGTTTATTCACCCATGGATGGACATACGGGGTTTTTTTGGTTTTGATTTGTTTTTGCTAATATGAATGAAGTGGCTATGAACATTTGAGTACGAGTCTTCATGTAGACAGTTTTTATTTCTCTTGGGTTAATATCCAGGAGTGAAATTGCTTGCTCAGATGGCAGTTGTACATTTAACATTATGAGAAAATGCCAAACTGTTTTCCAAGTTGTTGTACTATTTTACATTCCCACTAACAATGTATGAGAGTTCCAATTGTTCTGTAATTACTTTGGAACTATTGTCCAAAAATGAGGTGACCATATTTGTGTGGTCTATTTCTGAACTTCTTACTGTTCCATTGATATCTATATCTACCTTACACCAAGAACACACTGTTTTGGTTACTATAGTATTATAGTGAGTCTTGAAATCAGGTCTTGTGAGTCTTCCAACTTTGTCTTTTTCAAAATTGTTTTTGTGATTCTGGATCCTTTATATTTCCGTATGCATTTTAGAATCAGCTTGTCAACTTCTACAAAAAAACAAGCTGGGATTTTTATTGAAATTGTGTTGAATCTGTAGATTAAATTGGGAAGACTTGAGATCTCAATACTGAGTCATCCTATCAGTAGACTCTGTTTCTCTCCAGGGCTTCTTTAATTTCTGTCATTAATATAGTTTTTGTTGTATAAACCTTGCACATATTTTGTTAAATTTAATTCTATGTACTTCATATTTCAGGATGCTATTATAAATCAATTGCTCTGTAATTTTTTATATCCATTAATTGACTTTTCTCCTTTATTCTGTTAATATGGTAAATTATTTTGATCAATTCTTAAATGTTAAACAAAACTTGTATTCCTGAGAGAAATTCCACTTCACTGTAGTGTATTATCCATTCTTAATAATTGCTGATTCTATTTACAAACATTTTGTTAAGAATTTTTGTATCCTCAACCTGATAAATGACATCTATGAAAAAATCTAAACAATATCATGAATTTTTTTTTCTCCATAATTGGGAACAAGACAACAATGCTTACTCTGACTGTTAATAGTCAGGATTTTACTAGAGGTACTAGCCAGTGCGATAACGCAAAGAAAATAAATAAGAGTCATAGAGTTGGAAATAAAGAAATAAGAATACTTGGTTTTAGTTCCAAAAGACATGTTCATATACCAAATAATTTACTAAAAAAAGCTGTTAGAACTTATTAATAACTTTAATCAAGATCACAGGATAATAGGTGACTAAATAAAAATTGTGTTTTTATATGCTAGTGATGCAGTTGGAAATTAAAATGGAAAAAGCAACACAGCTTTTAGTTTTTGGTGATTTGATTATGTATCCATATATATATGTGTGCATTTTGTTTATTATTATTTATGTTACTTGCTTGGAGTTCTCTTAGCTTTTTAGGGAAATGGGAGTTTTTGTCTTTTTTTAATTATGGGAAATTCTTGGCCATTATCTTGTAAATATTGAGTTGGCCAAAAAGTTCGTTCGGGTCTTTCCATAATATCTTATGGAAAAAGGGGATGCTATTATAAATATATTGGCTCTGAAAGTTTTTGTCTGCACCTATTGAGATAATTGGCTTTTCTCCTTTATTCTGTTAATATGGTAAATTATTTTGATCAATTCTTAAATGTTAAACCAAACTTGTTTTCCTGAGAGAAAGTCTACTTCATTGTAGTGTATTATCCATTTTTAATCATTGCTGATTCTATTTGCTGATTCTATTTCCATAAGATCTTATGGAAAAACCTGAATGAACTTTTTGGCTAGCCCAATATTTGTTCTATTGTGTTCTTCTTCTGTAGATCCATTACCCATATTTTAGACTATTTGATTCCGTTCCACAGTATTTGCTTTCTCTGTTTTTTTTTCCCTTCGTGTGTGTGTGTGTGTGTGTGTGTGTGTGTGTGTGTGTGTTTCAGTTGAATACTTACTATTAACTTATCAGGTTCAATGATTTCTTCCTCAGTTTTGTGCAGTCTATTGATAAGCCTATCAAAGAAATTCTTCTTTGATATAGTATCTTAACTCTTACCTTTTTGATTGTACTGTCTTCTGAATTTCCCATATGTTCATGCAAATTGTCCACCTATTCTATCTTTTAACATGTCATTCACAGTTATTTTAATGTCACTTTTTAAAACTTTCAACATGTGGATCATCTCTCTCTGCTCTTTATTCCTTTATCTCTTGACAATGGTTTGGTTGTTGGTTTTTTTTTTTCCATTTTTGTGTATGTCTTGTGTTGTCTTGTTTTTTTTTTTTTTTTTTGCATATATAGACATTCCCTATAGAAGAACAGTAGAGGCTGAGGTGAATAATGTTAATATCCAAAACTGGACCTGCTTGCAAGGCAGCTAGTATGGGGTCATTGAGTTAATCTTGTCAATTGTTGAGCTGGCTTTGGGTTTTGTTAGTGCTATTTTCATCTTCAGCACATCATTTCATTTTATTCCAGCAGTGGTTTACAGTTCCCTGTGCTTAGCATGGGGCCTGTGATGCTGGAGGTTTTTTAATCAGTGTTCTTTATTCATTCTCAGCTTTTGATAGTCCTTGTACTGCTTCATCACAGAAGGGCTCTTCATATTCTTCCCCTCTTGCTTCCTACTCATTTCTAGGTTGGGGAGTAAGGGTTGGTGTGTTTTTGTTCTGTTGGATAGGCTTTAGTCTTAAGCATTCTTCATGTTCTTGGTCTCTGGGGTTGGGATATACCCATTGCTTCTGTCTCAGTTTCCCATGGGAGCCAAATTCTCCCTTGTATTGTGGGCAGGGTCTTGGGTAAGAGACTTTCTAACATCTCCCCCAGCATTAAGTCTCTGCTTTGTATTAGTGCAGGAACCTAGGCCCAAGTGGCATTCCTGCCCCTTCTCCAGGGACAGGTGGCTTTTGCTTCTATCCTTTATCCCATCTTTTTTGGGCTGCACAGCAGGAAGTTTTCCTACCCCTTTCCCAAAGGCAGATGAGTTTTACTTCCGCTCTTACAACAAAAGCAGTGCATCTTTTCCTGGGTTCTGAAATAGAAGATTTTCTTACCTTACCCAAATGACTTAAGGCTTTTGCTTCATATGAGAGATGGATCCAGCGAAGTGGGCCTGGTTTTACATCTATCTCTTGTTGGCAGGCAGTCCCTACTGGCCCACCTTCACTACCAATGTGTATCCTGCTGTTACCTGCCCCTAATCTTTTTCGTGAATACTTAATAGATGCTGGTGGCAAAGAGCTTGCAACTGAGGGGGGCCCTTCCATGTATCAGGGACTCTCAGTTATTCTAAACTGTCATGCTTCCTACACTTGGCCTTTAAATTTATTAAGATTTTACCTGATTCTTGCCTGCATTTATGGTGGCTACTTCTCTCTGGTGCTCTGGCAAAAGTGAAATAGTTTGGGTATCCAGTCTCTTCACAAAGGTGCTTATCACTCTTGGAAATTCAGTTTCTTGGTTGGCTTATTATCTCAGTTCTCTGATGGGTTCATGAAAAGTTATGATTTTGTGGATTATTTGGCTTTTTTCTTATTGTCAGGTTGTAGTAGTGTTCTCTTGTGGCTTTCTAAATCCTATGCAGTAACGAATTTTCATGAAACTTTTGGGTGTGTTTGTGCCTGTGTGTCTGTGTCTGTGTGTCTCCTGAGCCTAAATGTAAAATGTATTTCTTAATATAAATCAAAGTTAAACTTTTTCAAAAGCTAATTTTTTAGAAGAAGTTTGGCAACTTTAGTTCTATTTTTTTGTGCTCCAGAATGATTTCCTTGGAGGTATGTTGTCTTCTGAGGTAAATACTTTCTTAGAATTCTTGCATTGTTTTTTTTTGGTTTTTTTTTTTTTTTTTGGCTTATTGAGGTGACTTTTCCTTAGGAAATAAACTTAGTATTCTATTTTTGTTTTTATTCATCACGCCACCACCCCCACTCCCCACTGCTTTCCCCCCTTGTAAACTTAGTATTCTTGATTCTTAAAAACTTTTCCCATATCAAGAAATGGAAAAGTAGAGGGAATAGCATGATTTCTTAAACACATCTGTTCTGAACAACTTAAAATTTAGGAAATCATTACAATAGTTATTCTTCGTGGCACTCAAATAGACCAAAGGAATTAATTCCTTTCAGAAAGTTCTGCTCCTACTCCTAGGAAGTAATTAATGTAGATAATTTGACTAAACATACTTTCTTTTTAATATACTTTTCTATACTGTTTACATTTTCATTTAGAGTTTTGGAGGCTGGAAAAGCAAATGTTATTTTACCAAAAAATTCACCAAGTGGAATAACTCATGTGATTGCCAGTAATGCGAGAATCAAGGCTGAACAAGAAAAAGATAACTTTAAGGCTCCGTTTTATCCAATTCAATATCTAGGAGATTTTCTTTTAGAGGTAAGTAAAAAACAAAAAACTAGTAAACATTTTTAAATGTTTATTTTATAAAATATTGATACAGTGAAATATAAAAATCAAATTATGTTCTGAGTTTTGAAAATGAGATTAGAATTAAAATGACATTTTTAAGACAGTTGCTCTCAATTATTTAAATATTTGAGAATATTTCTGATAAATTGGAAAACAACTTATTAAATTTAAAATTTGTCTTATTTTAAGTCTCTACTTTTGTTTTCAGTGCTTTGGTGATGTTTATTACAACATAATTTTAAGCATTTTAAACCAGAGTATAAATAAAGCAGCAGTGGGCTATAATATCATATGAGAATTCTTTGGTTATTTTCTCATTAGAAAAGAGGGAACTGTTTCTAAGAATTTAGAAATATTTTCCTGTCCTCTTCCTCCACCTACGTCTCCTCACTTGGTGCACATACCACTCCTTAAGTAGTTTGAATGGAAATAACCCTAGAAGAATTGCTCTAAAGGTAAGCAAAGAAGAATTTTTAAGAAGGGTCACTCAAGGTGGAAGAGGACCTGCAGTATGTCTAAAAACTGAACCTTGGTCTTCTAGGAAAACTTAACTCCTTCTTCAGTGTTTCCCATCTCGATAGATACTATACAACCTTTTGTCTAATAATTTATGTTAGAAACCTGGGAATCACCCTTGAAACCTTCCTTTCCTTTATTCCCCACATCTTGTCAATTACCAAATCCTATTGATTTTATTTCAAATACTTCTTGAATAAACTGCTTCTCTTCTGTACTAACATCATATTGAGTTCATCCTCTTTGCCCTGTGCTCCTGGAATCAACTCCTTATTATTCTCCCTATTGTTCTACTTCTTTACTTTTGCTAATTTCCTAGTAACTCTTACTTTTCTTTCTCTAGTCCATTCAACTTCATCCAGAAGTAACATCTAAAATACTCTTTCTAAAATAGTTCTGATGCTGTCTCTCTCCTACTTAAAACTGTCCAATGGCTTCCCATTGCCCTTAGGATAAAGTTGTAAACCTCTAATACAGCTTTAAGTTAGCACAGGGTTCCTGTCACTCCTACCTTTGCAACTATAGCCTGCTCTACTTTTTCCTTTGCTCACTATACTATAACACAACTGCCTTCTCCCAGTTTCTTAAACAGGCTAGGCTACTTCCTACCTCAGTGTCTTCTGAAAAGCTATTTTCCCTTCCTAAAAAGGTCCTTTCCACTATTCTCTCACTCCCTATGCCTGCCTACTTCCTGCTTATTCAGTTTGCAGTTATAATGCTGCCTCTTCAAGGAAGCTTCCCTGGCCCCTTATTAAAATAGGTAGGTTCACCTCTAATGTGTTCTGATATCACTATTTTGCTTTATAGTACTTATCACAGTTGTAATTAATTAATTGGCTGATTACTTGGTTCATGTCTTTTTCCCCACCTAAACCAAAAGCACTGCATCATCAAGGATGATGTCTATATCTTTTCCATAATTATATCTGAATCATCTTGCATAAAGCCTAGCACATGAGTTCTCATTTTATATTTGTTAGATTAATAGAGAAATTATGAACAACCCTTGAGTATTCCAAGAGTAGATGTAATATATCTTTCTATAATTACCTTTCCCTACTGAGTAGTGGCAGTGTGGATTGGAAATTTGACCTTAGTTCAGAGGGTGGATCTGCTTGGACTATGGATAATCTCATTGTCCTTGACAGTGATTGGTCTAGGAATGGGCATATCACCCAGTTCTGACTCATGGGACATGAAGAGAGGTATGTAAGAGCTTCTGGGAAGTTTCTTTCTCATTCTGAAAAGAGCCTCTGGCAGCCTGGCATCTGCTAGATGTAAACATGGAAAAATGAAACGAAACCTTAATTACTACTGGCAGCCATTCTTTGACCATGAGGAGAAGTAGCCTTAGGTTGAAACCAATCTTGTAGACAGCAAAGTGTAGAGACAGAATGTAGACTCTTGTAGAGATACTTGAGTTGCTGGATTAATCAACCCTGAAACCTGACTTAGCAATGGACCATATTGCCATTCTGTGAGGTAACAATTTCCATGTTGTTTACGTTAGTTTGAATTGGTTTTCTATTACTTGCAGCCTAAAGCATCCTATCTGATCTACCTAACTGAACAGTTTAAAGGTAGTATTAACTCTCAACAGAATGAAAACCATTCTTAACTAAATTAGAAAAAGTATCTGAATTTCCCTTTCTCTATGGAAAGAAATGAACAAAATGTAATATGTATTATGCTTTCTCCATAATCGTATTTTGCAGTAATCTGACACAGTCAGATTCAGCTGCTGAAGTACTAGAGGGCATTAGTATATCAAGCAAAAATAATAGACAATCTCTAACTTATATTTGTTTTTAGAATACATTGTTTTATAAGCTCTAGATTAGACAGCTAAGAGTTAGTTCATAACCATTCATTCCAAATAAGGGAGGCATTTTGTGATCCCTTCTGAGGATAAGATAGTTAACTTCATTTTGATGTCTTGCTTTTCTTCTACCTCTTTGGCATAGAATATAATACATTCCTTATTAGATGGATTCTGAAGTGTCCTCTAAGAAGAGTTGCCGTATAAAATGACTGAGTCAAAAGTAACAATTGAGCAATTGTTTAAAAAATAGTTGTGTTTAACCTACTTAACTTTTTGGAAAGCCACTTAGTAACAGAATCAGGAATTATTTAGTTCAGGTTTATAGATACTTGCTGAAGACTTTTGCTGTACCAGGCATTATGCTATGCACTATAGAAAATGAATAAGACCACCTGCCAGACTTCAAAAACAAAATGTGGCATAACAGAATGTGGAAACTGTTAATTACAGTTTAGTGTGTATTGTGCATTGGTAAAATCAGGTGCAAGGTATAGGAATACAGAAGAGCAAGTGACTAATGTATCTAAATTGTTTGGCCCAAGGAAGATGTCACAAAAAGGCGAGAATACGTAGGAATACTCAAAACTTCTTTTGATTACCTATCTAAGAAATAAAATAAAATGATCCACAGAAAAGTCTTATGGAAATATAGTAGTAATTGAAAAAACATACACTTTTTGTTCCAGATCAACTAATTGTTGACCTAGATTTGTAACTTATTACTTCTTTAACCATAGGGAAGTCATTTATTCTGTGACCGAATTTCTTCCTTTGCATGTAGAAGGTAATACTTACCTTACTTTGGTTGTTATACAACTGTTACTCTAAGCCATTATTTATTGAGTGATTACTGTGTGCCAGGCACTATGCTAAGCACTTTACACACTTAATCTTATTTTAAACCTTATGTTCCTGTGTGGTATGCACTATGGCCTCATTTTACAGTTAGTGAAATGACGTATAATTGAATTTAATAATTTTCCCATGATCTCACGACTGTTGTATGTCAGGCCAAAAATTTAAGACCAAGCACTCAAAAAATTTTAAGGCTGCTCTCCTCAAGTCTCCCTTTACTTTTCTCATTTTGAGTATTATTAGGTTTCCTTGATAATAGGAAGATCTCTTTCTGGGTAGTTAAAAATACTTAATGCTGTAGAGATTACCATATGCTAGTAGTCAGTCTAGTTAAGAACCATGTAGAACACTCTGGGAATTCTCTAGTGGTCCAATGGTTAGGACTTGGCTCTTCCACTGCGGGGGTCCTGGCTTCGATCCCTTTTTGGGGAACTAAGATCCCTCAAGCCACACAGTGTGGCCCCCCCAAAAAAAGAACCATGTAGAGTACTCAGAAGATGCTTGTTCTAATTACTTGACCTCTCTGGCTCTCCATCCAGTCTTGTGAATTCATTCAAGTTGTGTGGCAAATGCCATGGCTGAATCAAGGAATAAGACCTGAGACCAAAGCATATCCATACCTATTTTAAGACAGAAAACAAAGTCAAATATGTGAATCAGAAGCCAGGGCAACTATCATTTCCACACTGTCCTGCCCTATCTTAGGTAATAGAATAATTTACTGAATTAGTAGGCTTTTGCTCATCTGTTTGTAACATAGCATTACACTATATAAAGGAGATTAGACATGGCACTCTTTTCCTAGATCATATAGGAGACAAACACCTAACACAATGCCTAGTGTATTGCTGGCACTAAAATTTTATAATACAAGGAATAAGTAATGAATATTTACAGAAAAATAATGCCCATATCTTTCATAAGAGTAGCTGGTTGGAGAGAGTGTGGCTTGGAGACAATTATATGTTGATCATTTGTTTAGTGCTACAGAAAATAGATTATTTTTAAAAATTTTCCAAATGTCATAGTTTATCACCTTGTGATTTTTAATTATTTAACTTAAATAGGGTACTTGAATCATACATTCTAATTCACAGATCAGTATATAGCATTTTAATAGTCAGAATTAGAAAACAGTATGTTCTTCCCTAGTTGCTAATGATAATGGTATGTTCTTTTGTGTATGTATTCTGTGTAACTGGAAACTATATGGGATTAATTCATCCTGTATTTTAGACATTTCTTGATGGTCTAAGCCTGAGGATTTATCCTCTTTGTCAACCATGTGAAATTTGAAGCCAGAAACTCAGTTTATCCCCATTAAAGTTGTCTTTAATGGAAATTGTACATTCAGAGTAATACTTTATTTGATTCCAGGAATAAGACAGAAGAAAAGTCTTCATTTTTCCTGGCTTTCAATTTCACTTTTCTGAGTAACTGAAGAAATTTAATCAGCTACTCTCAGGGATTGTTGTCTGGTTGCAAGACGGAAAGCTGCTAAAGGGCCCTCATATCCATATAGGAAGCTCAGTACAAGTGAAAGGGAACCAAAGATCACACCATAGGACTTAACCACATTTCAGCTATATCATGATTGTTCCCTAGGAGGGAGGACAATGATTCTCCAGTCTCTTTGTGTAAAGATGGTGAATCTTTGAATACTCTTGCATAATAAGTACTTGAGTTCATCTTTACTCTCAATTCTTTATCTTACTAAACTTCAAGAATTTTATGTATAAGTACATATGCAACTATATTTTAAATTATTATTGGTAGGTAGTTAAAAATTCAGTTTGGATTCCTTAGCAAGAGAAGTAAATGTGTTTGGGATAGGGTTAGGTGAAGATAATTGCTTACTAATGTTCAAGTAAAATAAGAGCTGTGAATTCAACTATTAGCCTATTTTCTTCTCTGTATGATAGACGTGCAAATAAGTCTTACTAGTAAAAAGCTGAAAAATAATCTATAATCAGAAAATGTTGAAGTAGATTGTAACTTTAACTTGGTAAGGGACTAGAAAAGATAGTTTTGTTCATGATTATTCATAAAAAGGGCTGCTTGTTACTAGACCAACAGAGCAGTAGCTTTTCTTGAGATACATTATTATTATTTTATTATTTAGGACCTTTGTTGTAATGATTTTTTTTTCCCTTCAAGGAACTTACTAGTGTTTAATAACCTTTGATTTAGAAGAGTGCATTCTTTTTTTTTTTTTTAGAAGAGTGCATTCTTGTACCTACTTGTTTGACTACCAAAATATTTTGCAATTATAAAGTTGGATACCATAAGGAGTACATAATGTTGAAATCATACTTAATTGATTGCCTAAACCATTTTTACATACATACAGAAAGAAATTCAGAATGATGAAGATTCCCAAACCAGTTCTGTTTGGAATAACCACAGCAATCAAGAAAAAAACAAAGATTTCAGGAAAGATACGGGATTTCTTGAAATGAAAGGTGCCTTAAAAGAGATCATGTGCAGAACCCAGGTAACACTTTATATTATAAAAAAATCTTACATTTCTGATTTTTCTTACAAAATTTGTGAGAGGCATTATTTGGTGGAAATAACAATGATTTTGGAATCACAGAGCTGGTATTTGAACCCAGCTCTGATTTACAGTCTATAATTTGAATGTATTGGGATATTGTCCATGTCTCTATTTTGAGGCTCTTATTGAAATAATATATATGTGCATATGGAAATTCACAGTTCCTAATTCATAGTGTGTTCTCAACACATGGTAATTACTTAAAACAACTCGGTATGTTGAATGTAACGTGTGTCTTACAAAGGATTCATCAATATATATTCATATTCATGGTCTAAATTCAAGAATTTTACTGCATATAGATCTAGTTTTTTTAAATGGCACAAGTGAATTCCAGTTGACTAAATATGGAAAACAAAAAAACATGAAGGACTCTGAACTTAGAGCAATGAGAAGTACGTTAAGAAAGCATATTTGTGGCTCTCAACTAAAATTTTTCAGTTAGTAGGAGCAACCAAAAAAGACATTATTAGTTCTACCCTAGAAGACCTAATGTTCAGTTATGTTCAGTTTCATACTGTTTTTTATAAAAGAGACTCTTAATTGGTTTACCAAATCATTAGCCTAATGATTATTATTACTTAGTCTAAACTAAAATATTTTAAATATGATTAGAAAGAAATTAAAATTTGTTTTTACTGTGTCTGTCAAATTTTACAAAGAGAATTCTGGGAACAGTTTGGAACTTCTTCGACTGAGCAGTACCTTACAAAATCATATATGGAGACTGTAAATAAAACTTTCCAAGAGATTAAAATATTTTTGCGATTTTCTCTAGCTTTTTCAAAATACAGTTGATATTTATGTGACTTAGATGATTTTCTATGATTAACTATGTGTACATGACCTTAATAAGAGGCTTTTGAGTTCATATGTCTGTTGAAATATGCATTATAAGCCACAGTATAACCTTTTTTTTTTTTTTTTTTGCGGTATGTGGGCCTCTCACTGTTGCAGCCTCTCCCACTGCGGAGCACAGGCTCTGGACGCGCAGGCTTAACGGCCATGGCTCACGGGCCCAGCCGCTCCGCGGCACGTGGGATCCTCCCAGACCGGGGCACGAACCCATGTCCCCTGCATCGGCAGGCGGACTCCCAACCACTGTGCCACCAGGGAAGCCCAGTATAACATTTTTTACATATAGAAAGAATGTAAAATAATGGAGTTATTAAATTAGTTTTATTTAACATGAAAAAATTGAGATTTTATGAAAGATAGGGAAATTATTAAAATACATCTGTAAACATCTTGAGTTTTAGAACTCAAGAGGTTGTGTATAAAATGCTTCAATCAAAAGACAGAGTAGCTGAATGCATACAAAAACAAAACCCATATATATGCTGCCAAAAAGAAACTCATTTCAGATTTAATGACATACACAGATAAAGTGAGGGGATGGAAAAAGATATTCCATGCAAATTGAAATCAAAAGAAAACCAGCTTAGCAACAGTTACATCTCACAAAATAGACTTTAAAGATTGTTATGAGACAAAGGAGGACATTATATAACGATCAAGGAATCAATCCAAGAAGAAGATATAACAATTGTAAATGTATATGCACCCAACATAGGACCACCTAAATACATAAAGCAAATATTAACAAACAAAAGGGAGAACTTGACAGTAATATCAATACAATAATAGTAGGGGACTTTAACACCCCACCTACATCAATGGAAAGATCATCCAGACAGAAAATCAATATGGAAACACTAGCTTTAAATAACACATTAAACCAAATGGACTTAATAGATACGTGTATGTAGAGCATTTCATCAAAAGGCAGCAGAATACACATTCTTTTCAAGTGCACATTAAACATCCTCCACGCTAGGCCACAAAACAAACCTCAGTAAATTTAAGAAAATTGAAATCTTCTCTGGCAACTTTTCCAACCACAATGCTATGAGACTAGAAATCAACTACAAGAATAAAATTCAAAAAACACAAACACATGGATGCTAAAAAAATGCTACTAAACAATCAGTGATTTACTGAAGAAAGCAAAGAGGAAATGAAAAAAATACCTGGAGACAGATGGAAACAAAAGCATGGTGATCTAAAATCAGTAGAAGGCAGCAAAATACATTCTAAGAGGGAAGTTTATAGCAACACAAGCTTACCTCAGGACACAAGAAAAATCTCAAATAAAAAATCTGACCTTACACCTAAAGGAACTAGAAAAAGAAGAACAAACAAACCCAAAGTTAGTAGAAGGAATGAAATCATGAAGATCAGAGCAGAAATAAATGAAATACAAACTTAAAAAACAATAGAAAAGCTCAATGAAACTAAAAGCTACTTCTTTGAAAAGATAAACAACATTGATAAACCTTTAGCTGGACTCATCAAGAAAAAAAGAGGGCCCAAATCAATATAATTGGAAGTGAAAAAGACAACTGACACCACAGAAATACAGAAGATCATAAGAGACTACTATGAACAGCTATATGCCAATAAAATGGACAACCCAGAAGAAATGGACAAATACCTAGAAATGTACAATCTACCAAGACTGAGCCAGGAAGAAATAGAAAATGTGAACAGACCAATTACCAGTAATGAAACTGAGTCAGTAATTTAAAATCTCCCAACAAACAAAAGTCCAGGACCAGATAGCTTCACAGGTGAATGCTACCAAACATTTAGAGAAGAGTTAACACTTACCCTTCTCAAAATACTCCAGAGAAGTGCTTAGGAAGGAATGCTTCCAAACTCATTCTATGAGGCCAGCATCACCCTGTTACCAAAACCAGACAATGGTATCACAAAAAAAGAAAATTACAGGCCAATATCACTAATGAACATAGATGCAAAAATCCTCAATAAAATATTAACAAACTGAATCCAACAGTACATTAAAAGGATCATATGTCATGATCAAGTGGGATTTATCCCAGAGTTGCAAGGATTTTTCAATACCGGAAATCAATCAGTGTGATACAACACATTAACAAATTGAAGAATAAAAAGCATATGACCATCTCAACAGGTACAGAAAAAGCTTCAACATCCATTTATGTTAAAAACTCTGGGGGCTTCCCTGGTGGCGCAGTGGTTGAGAATCTGCCTGCCAATGCAGAGGACACGGGTTCGAGCCCTGGTCTGGGAAGATCCCACATGCCGCGGAGCGACTGGGCCCGTGAGCCACAACTACTGAGCTTGCGCGTCTGGAGCCTGTGCTCCGCAACAGGAGAGACCGCGACAGTGAGAGGCCCGCGCAGCGCGATGAAGAGTGGCCCCCGTTCTCCGCAACTAGAGAAAGCCCTCGCACAGAAACGAAGACCCAACACAGCCAAATAAATAAATAAAATAAATTTATAAAAACTCTGTAGAAAGTGGGCATATACCTCAACATAATAAAGGCCACATATGACCAACCCACAGCTAACGTCATATTCAATGGGAAAAAGCTGAAAGCATTTCCTCTAAGATCAGGAACGAAACAAGGATGCCCGCTCTCACTACTTTTATTTAACACAGTATTGGAAGTCCTAACCATGGCAATCAGAGAAGAAAAAGAAATAAAAGGAATCCAAATTGAAAAGGAAGATGTAAAATTCACACTGTTTGCAGATGACATGATACTATACATAGAATATCCTAAAGATGCCATCAGCAAACTGCTAGAGCTCAGTAATGAATTCTGTAAAGTTGCAGAATACAAAATTAATATACAGAAATCTGCATGTCTATGCACTAACAACAAACTATCAGAGAAATTAAGGAAACAATCCCATTTACCTTTGCATCAAAAAGAATAAAATAACTGGAAGTAAACCTACCTAAAGAGGTAAAAAACCAATGCTCAGAAAACTGTAAGACACTGTTGAAAGAAATTGAAGCCAACACAAACAAATGGGAAGATATCCCATGTTCATGGATTGGAAGAATTAATATTGTTAAAAATGACCATACTAACCAAGGCAATCTACAGATTCAGTGCCATCCCTATCAAAATACCAAGGGCATTTTTCACAGAAATAGAACAAATAATTTTGAAATTTGAATGGAAACACAAAAGAGCCCGAATAGCCAAAACACTCTTGAGAAAGAAGAACAGAGCCAAAGGAATCATGTTCCCTGACTTCGGACGATACTATATCCAACTATACTACAAAGCTACAGTAATCAAAACAGTATGGTCCTGGCATAAAAAAGCACACATAGATGATTGGAACAGGGTAGAGAGCCCAGAAGTAAGTCCACACAGTTATGCTCAATGAATCTACAACAAAGGAGACAAGAATGTGGAATGGTGAAAAGACAGTCTCTTCAACAAGTGATGCTGGAAAGACTGGACGGTTAAATATAAAACAATGAGATTAGAACATTTCCTCACATTATGTCCAAAAATAAACTCAAAATACATAAAAAACTTAAATGTAAGCCCTGAAACCATAAAACTCCCAGAAGAGAATATAGGCATAACATTCTTTGACATAAATTGTCACAGTATTTTTTTTGAATCTGTAACCTAAAGCACAGGAAATAAAAGCAAAAATAAATAAATGATACCTGATTAGACTTAAAAGCTTTCACAAAGCAAAGTAAACCATGGACAAAATGAAAAGAAAGCCTACTGAATGAGAGAAAATATTTGCTAATGATATGACCAATAGGGGGTTAATAGCCAAAATATATAAACAGGTCATACATCTCAACACCAAAAAAACAACCAAATTAAAAAAATGGGCAGAAGACCTGAAAAGACATTTTTCTAAAGAAGGCATACAGATGGCCAGCAGGTGTATGAAAAGCTGCTCAGCATCGTTAATCATCAGAGAAATGCAAATTAAATCCACAATGTGATATCACTTCACATCTATTAGAATGGCTATCATGAAGAAAACCACAAATAACAAATATTGGTGAGGATGTAGAGAAGATGGAACCCTCATACACTGTTGATGGGAATATAAATTGGTGCACCCACTGTGGAAAATGGTATGGCAGTTTCTAAAAAACAAAACTAAAAATAGAACTACCACATGACCCAGAAATTTCATTCCCGGGTACATATCAGAAAAAAAGGAAAACACTAGTTTCAAAATATCCAAGCATACCAATCTTTATAGCAGCATTGTTTACAATTGCCATGATATGGAAGCAACCTAAGTGTCCATCAAAAAATGAATGGAAAAAGAAGATGGGATATCTGTATAGACATATAGTGGAATACTACTCAGCCATAAGAAATGAAATTTTGCCATTTTCAACAACATGGATGGACTTGGAGGTATTATACTAAATGGAGTAAGTCAAACAGAGAAAGATAAATACTGTATGATATAATTTATATGTGGAATCTAAAAAATAAAACAAACTACTGAATATTATAAAATTAAAATGGAATCACAAATATGGAGAACAAACTAGTGGTTACCAGTGGGGAGAGGGAATAGCTGGGAGGGGGCAATATAGGGGTAGGGGTAGGGGACTAAGAGGTATAAACTATTAGGCATAAAATAAATAAGCTACAAGGATATATTGTACAACACAGGAAATATAGCCAGTATTTTATAATAAACATAAGTTGAGTATAACCTTTAAATATTGTGAATCATTACATTGTATACTTGTAACATATAATATTGTACATCAACTATATCTAAATTTTTTTAAAAAGTAAGAAGTACATCTGTAAAAATCTTGAGTTCCTTTTAGAACCTCAGGAGAATGTATATCAAATTCAGGTCACAATTTCTATTTTAAATTTCTTAGTGTAAAGAATAAACAATATGGTTTGTAATACTTCTTATCTGTTTTAATGTTATTATACCTATTTCCTATACAAAGATTTTCTGAGATGTTTCATTTGCTATGCCTAATAATGGCAAGACTCTATTTGATGTAGAGCCTAAATTGTTTTCACAAATATTTGGAAAAATAAAAGAAAATAATGAAGATAACCAAATCTGTTTTGACTAATCATATGACAAATTTTTTGAAAGGTAGAGATTCCAAGAAAGAGTAAGTTAACAAAATACCTAAATTAAATGTGTTTGTAAACACAGTATAAACTTTAAGAACTCAAAATATTTATTTTTCTGTTTCATCTTAGTATAACTAAAATGTAATATAATTCATAATGCTCTTTACTATATTTAATCTCACGTATGTTTCATAAAACCTACATTCCTGAGTTTTTTTTGTTGTGACTTGCATTGGTTGTGCTGAGGCTATGGCTAATCTATAGTCTAACTAAAGTATTTTTATAAACATGCAGAAAGAAGTGAAAACTCATGATGAAGATGTTAATATTAGTTCTATTTTAACTGAACATCACAGAAAAGAAGAATACAGAGATTCTAGTAAAGATTTGAAATTTGTTGAAATGAGAAAAGCCTTAGGAAGGTATACATATGAAAATCGGGTAAGACTTTCCAAATTAAAAGTAATTTATTTATATTTTACACTCTTTTCTAATAATGCCAGTTATGAAGTTGTTTCTTCTGAATTATGTATACATTATATGTGTTTATAAAGCATTTATGTATAAGTTTTTTTGTTTTGGGGGGTTTTTTTTTACATCTTTATTGGAGTATAATTGCTTAACAATGGTGTGTTAGTTTCTGCTTTATAACAAAATGAATCAGTTATGCATATGTTCCCATATCCCCTCCCTCTTGGGTCTCCCTCCCACCCTCCCTATCTCACCCCTCCAGGTGGTCACAAAGCACCGAGCTGATCTCCCTGTGCTATGCGGCTGCTTCCCACTAGCTATCTACCTTACATTTGGTAGTGTATATATGTCCATGCCACTCTCTCGCTTTGTCACAGCTTACCATTCCCCCTCCCCATATCCTCAAGTCCATTCTCTAGTAGGTCTGTGTCTTTATTCCTGTCTTACCCCTAGGTTCTTCATGACATTTTTTTTCTTCTTAAATTCCATATATATGTGTTAGCATATGGTATTTGTCTTTCTCTTTCTGACTTACTTCAGTCTGTATGACAGACTCTAGGTCTATCCACCTCATTACAAATAGCTCAATTTCATTTCTTTTTATGGCTGAGTAATATTCCATTGTATATATGTGCCACATCTTCTTTATCCATTCATCAGATGATGGACACCTAGGCTGTTTCCATCTCCGGGCTATTGTAAATAGGGCTGCTATGAACATTTTGGTACATGACTCTTTTTGAATTATGGTTTTCTCAGGGTATATGCCCAGTATTGGGATTGCTGGGTCATATGGTAGTTGTATTTGTAGTTTTTTAAGGAACCTCCATACCGTTCTCCATAGTGGCTGTACCAATTCACATTCCCACCAGCAGTGCAAGAGTATTCCGTTTTTTCCACACCCTCTCCAGCATTTATTGTTTCTAGATTTTTTGATGATGGCCATTCTGACTGGTGTGAGATGATATCTCATTGTAGTTTTGATTTGCATTTCTCTAATGAGTAAAGATGTTGAGCATCCTTTCATGTGTTTGTTGGCAGTCTGTATATCTTCTGTGGAGAAATGTCTATTTAGGTCTTCTGCCCATTTTTGGATTGGGCTGTTTGTTTTCTTGTTATTGAGCTGCATGAGCTGCTTATAAATTTTGGAGATTAATCCTTTGTCAGTTGCTTCATTTGCAAATATTTTCTCCCATTCTGAGGGTTGTCTTTTGGTCTTGTTTATGGTTTCCTTTGCTGTGCAAAAGCTTTTGACTTTCCTTAGGTCCCATGTGTTTATTTTTGTCTTTATTTCCATTTCTCTAGGAGGTGGGTCAAAAAGGATCTTGCTGTGATTTATGCCATAGAGTGTTCTGCCTATGTTTTCCTCTAAGAGTTTGACAGTTTCTGGCCTTACATTTACGTCTTTAATCCATTTTGAGCTTATTTTTGTGTATGGTGTTAGGGAGTGATCTAATCTCATACTTTTACATGTCCCTGTCCAGTTTTCCCAGCACCACTTGTTGAAAAGGCTGTCCTTTCTCCACTGTACATTCCTGCCTCCTTTGTCAAAGATAAGGTGACCATATGTGCGTGGGTTTATCTGTGGGCTTTGTATCCTATTCCATTGATCTATCTTTCTGTTTTTGTGCCAGTACCATACTGTCTTGATTACTGTAGCTTTGTAGTATAGTCTGAAGTCAGGGAGCCTGATTCCTCCAGCTCCCTGTTTCGTTCTGAAGACTGCTTTGGCTGTTCGGGGTCTTTTGTGTTTCCATACAAATTGTGAAATTTTTTGTTCTAGTTCTGTGAAAAATGCCATTGGTAGTTTGATAGGGATTGCATTGAATCTGTAGATGCTTTGGGTAGTAGAGTCATTTTCACAATGTTGATTTTTCCAATCCAAGAACATGGTATATCTCTCCATCTATTTGTATCCTCTTTAATTTCTTTCATCAGTGTCTTATAATTTTCTGCATACAGGTCTTTTGTCTCCTTAGGTAGGTTTATTCCTAGATATTTTATTCTTTTTGTTGCAGTGGTAAATGGGAGTATTTTCTTGATTTCACTTTCAGACTTTTCATCATTAGTATATAGGAATGCCAGAGATATTTGTGTATTAATTTTGTATCCTGCTACTTTACCAAATTCGTTGATTAGCTCTAGTAGTTTTCTGGTAGCATCTTTAGGATTCTGTATGTATAGTATCATGTCATCTGCAAACAGTGACAGCTTTACTTCTTCTTTTCCAATTTGGATTCCTTTTATTTCCTTTTCTTCTCTGATTGCTGTGGCTAAAACTTCCAAAACTATGTTAAATAAGAGTGGTGAGAGTGGGCAACCTTGTCTTTGTCCTGATCTTAGTGGAAATGGTTTCAGTGTTTCACCATTGAGGACGATGTTGGCTGTGGGTTTGTCATATATGGCCTTTATTATGTTGAGGAAAGTTCCCTCTATGCCTACTTTCTGGAGGGTTTTTATCATAAATGGGTGTTGAATTTTTTCAAAAGCTTTCTCTGCATCTATTGAGATGATCATATGGTTTTTGTCCTTCAATTTGTTAATATGGTGTATCACGTTGATTGATTTGCATATATTGAAGAATCCTTGCATTCCTGGAATAAACCCCACTTGATCATGGTGTATGATCCGTTTAATGTGCTGTTGGATTCTGTTTGCTAGTATTTTGTTGAGGATTTTTGCATCTATGTTCATCAGTGATATTGGCTTGTAGTTTTCTTTCTTTGTGACATCCTTGTCTGGTTTTGGTATCCGGGTGATGGTGGCCTCGTACAATGAGTTTGGGAGTGTTCCTCCCTCTGCTATATTTTGGAAGAGTTTGAGAAGGATAGGTGTTAGCTCTTCTCCAAATGTTTGATAGAATTCGCCTGTGAAGCCATCTGGTCCTGGGTTTTTGTTTGTTGGAAGATTTTTAATCACAGTTTCAATTTCAGTGCTTGTGATTGGTCTTTTCATATTTTCTATTTCTTCCTGATTCAGTCTTGGCAGGTTGTGCATTTCTAAGAATTTGTCCATTTCTTCCAGGTTGTCCATTTTATTGTCATAGAGTTGCTTGTAGTAATCTCTCATGATCTTTTGTATTTCTGTAGTGTCAGTTGTTACTTCTCCTTTTTCATTTCTAATTCTATTGATTTGAGTCTTCTCCCTTTTTTTCTTGATGAGTCTGGCTAATGGTTTATCAATTTTGTTTATCTTCTCAAAGAACCAGCTTTTAGTTTTATTGATCTTTGCTATCGTTTCCTTCATTTCTTTTTCATTTATTTCTGATCTGATTTTTATGATTTCTTTCCTTCTGCTAACTTTGGGGTGTTTTTGTTCTTCTTTCTCTAGTTGCTTTAGGTGCAAGGTTAGGTTGTTTATTCGAGATGTTTCCTGTTTGTTAAGGTGGGATTGTATTGCTATACACTTCCCTCTTAGAACTGCTTTTGCTGCATCCCAAAGGTTTTGGGTTGACGTGTCTCCATTGTCATTTGTTTCTAGGTATTTTTTAATTTCCTCTTTGATTTCTTCAGTGATCACTTCGTTATTAAGTAGTGTATTGTTTAGCCTCCATGTGTTTGTATTTTTTACAGCTCTTTTCCTGTGATTGATATCTAGTCTCATAGCATTGTGGTCGGAAAAGATACTTGATACAATATCAATTTTTTTTAATTTACCAAGGCTTGATTTGTGACCCAAGATATGATCTATCCTGGAGAATGTTCCATGAGCACTTGAGAAAAATGTGTATTCTGTTGTTTTTGGATGGAGTGTCCTATAAATATCAATTAAGTCCATCTTGTTTAATGTATCATTTAAAGCTTGTGTTTCCTTATTTATTTTCATTTTGGATGATCTGTCCATTGGTGAAAGTGGGGTGTTAAAGTCCCCTACTATGATTGTGTTACTGTTGATTTCCCCTTTTATGGCTGTTAGTATTTGCCTTATGTATTGAGGTGCTTCTATGTTGGGTGCATAAATATTTACAATTGTTATATCTTCTTCTTGGCTCGATCCCTTGATCATTATTTAGTGTCTTTCTTTGTCTCTTCTAGTAGTCTGTATTTTAAAGTCTATTTTGTCTGATATGAGAATTGCTACTCCAGCTTTCTTTTGATTTCCATTTGCATGGAATATCTTTTTCTATCCCCTTACTTTCAGTCTGTATGTGTCTCTAGGTGTGAAGTGGGTCTCTTGTAGACAGCATATATATGGGTCTTGTTTTTGTATCCATTCAGCCAATCTGTGTCTTTTGGTGGGAGCATTTAGTCCATTTACATTTACGGTAATTATCGATATGTATGTTCCTATTCCCATTTTCTTAATTGTTTTGGGTTTGTTATTGTAGGTCTTTTCCTTCTGTTGTGTTTCTTGCCTAGAGAAGTTCCTTTAGCCTTTGTTGTAAAGCTGGTTTGGTGGTGCTGAACTCTCTCAGCTTTTGCTTGTCTGTAAACGTTTTAATTTCTCCATCAAATCTGAATGAGATCCTTGCTGGTTAGAGTAATCCTGGTTGCATGTTTTTTTCCTTCATCACTTTAAATATGTCCTGCCAGTCCCTTCTGGCTTGCAGAGTTTCTGCTGAGAGATCAGCTGTTAACCTTATAGGGATTCCCTTGTGTGTTATTTTTACCTTGCTGCTTTTAATATGTATTCTTTGTATTTAATTTTTGACAGTTTGATTAATATGATTCTTGGCGTATTTCTCCTTGAATTTATCCTGTATGGGACTCTCTGTGCCTCCTGCACTTGATTAACTATTTCCTTTCCCATATTAGGGAAGTTTTCAACTCTAATATCTTCAACTATTTTCTCAGTCCCTTTCTTTTTTTTTTTTCTTTTTGCGGTACGCGGGCCTCTCACTGTTGTGGCCTCTCCCGTTGCGGAGCACAGGCTCCGGATGCGCAGGCCCAGCGGCCATGGCTCATGGGCCCAGCCGCTCCACGGCATATGGGATCCTCCCAGACCGGGGCACATACCCGTATCCCCTGCATCGGCAGGCGGACTCTAAACCACTGTGCCACCAGGGAGACCCTAGTCCCTTTCTTTTTCTCTTCTTCTGGAACCCCTATAATTCGAATGTTGGTGCGTTTAATGTTGTCCCAGAAGTCTCTGAGACTGTCCTCAGTTCTTTTCATTCCTTTTTTTTTCTTCTGCTCTGCAGTAGTTATTTCTACTACTTTATCTTCCAGGTCACTTATCCGTTCTGCCTCAGTTATTCTGCCATTGATCCTATCTAGAGTATTTTTAATTTCATTTATTGTGTTTCTAATCATTGCTTGTTTCATGTTTAGTTCTTCTGGGTCCTTGTTAACTGTTACTTGCATTTTGTCTATTCTATTTCCAAGATTTTAGATCATCTTTACTATCATTATTCTGAATTCTTTTTCAGGTAGACTGCCTATTTCCTCTTCATTTGTGAGGCCTGGTGCGTTTTTATCTTGCTCCTTCTCCTGCTGTGTGTTTTTCTGTCTTCTCATTTTGCTTATCTTACTGTCTTTGGGGTCTCCTTTTTGCAGGCTGAAGGTTCGTAGTTACCATTGTTTTTGGTGTCTGTCCCCAGTGGCTAAGGTTGGTTCAGTGGGTTGTGTAGGCTTCCTGGTGGAGGGGATTAGTGCCAGTGTTCTGGTGGATGAGGCTGGATCTTGTCTTTTTGATGGGCAGGTCCATGTCTGGTGGTGTGTTTTGGGGTGTCTGTGGACTTTTTATGATTTTAGGCAGCCTCTCTGCTAATGGGTGGCATTGTGTTCCTGTCTTGCTAGTTGTTTGGCATAGGGTGTCCAGCACTGTAGCTTGCTGGTCGTCGAGTGAAGCTGGGTGCTGGTGTTGAGATGGAGATCTCTGGAAGTTTTTCGCCATTTGATATTATGTGGAGCTGGGAGGTCTCTTGTGGACCAGTGTCCTGAAGTTGGCTGTCCCACCTCAGAGGCATAGCACTGACTCCTGGCTGCAGCACCAAGAACCTTTCATCCACACGGCTCCTCAATTTGGGATGATTCGTTGTCTATTCATGTATTCCACAGATGCAGGTTATATCAAATTGATTGTGGAGCTTTAATCCGCTGCTGCTGAGGCTGCTGTGTGTATAAGTTTTGAAAGAGTACAAAAATGAGTGCTATGTACCTACCTGCTAGGTTAAGAAACAGAGCATTCCTGGTTTTTAAGATTCTGCTGTGTCATTTCCAAAGTGCATCCCTTTTTCTTCCTCTTACCCAAGATAGGTAACCTCTGTTTTGGAATTTGTTTTAATATTTTCTTGTTTTTCATTATAGTTTTACCACCTACATATGTATCCCTACCAATACATTGTTTAGTTTTGCCTGTTAATGAACTTTTCTAGTTTGTGGTATTTATAATCTTCTGTGACTTGCTTTTTTGCGGGTGTATATGTTTCATTGTTTCACAATTATACCTTTTTTCCATTTTACTATTGATAAATATTTTCGTTTCTTTTTACTGGTTTGTTTTTGATGGATTGATTGGTTTTCATAACAGTGAGCATTTCTGCCATGAATAGTATGAACCTTTTCTTACATTACTTTTGGTGCACATGTTCAAGAGTTCCTCTAGCTTAGGATATATCCCTAAGAGAATTCTGGGTTATAAGGACTGTGCATGTTCAAGTCTACTAGATAATGAACAACTCTTTTCCAAAATATTTTACTAATGTATACCCACTCCAACAGTGAATGAGATGTCGTATTGTATATAACTTTTTTTTAATGTGTTATAAGTCAGACTCGTCTTGAATTTATGTGGATTTTGTAACATATATCATTCATGTTTAGATTTGTTTAATTGTGGTCTAAATATGTTTAGAAGGAAATTAAGAAAAAGGATGAAGATATTCAAAGGAATTATACTTTGAGTAAAAAACACAAAAAAGAGAAAGAAAGAGATTCCAGGAAGGACAATGAACATGACAAAAGTACCTTAAGAAAGCACGTTTATAGAGATCAGGTAAAACTTTGTAAGCTAAGCTGAAAAAAAACAAAAAACAGTTTTAATTTCTTTTGGCTCTTCCCTAATATCACCTACACATATAATCTGATTTTTGTGATTGCTTGCTGTGCTAAATATAACCTGTACATCTTATGAAATGAATCTTCTTGATTTGATCTGGTATAATATTCATAATTAATGTTATAATTAGCTTTGGTTCACAATGAAAATATTTTTACATGTGTACAGAAATAATTTGAGTTAATAATCAGGATATTCAAATATATTTTATTTTGCCTGACTAAAACAAAAAAGAAAAGAAAGGTTCTGACAAAAGAGATTAAAATTCTTAAAATGAAAAATACATGTGTATGTAGTTTGGCTAATACATTCTAATCTAAATAATCTAAATTTTAGTTTTTTATCTTGCTCTTCCCCGGTATAGTACAGACCATTATTAATAAGATAACTTGTCTTTTAAACAGGATCCTTCTTGAGTTAATTTTTCTAGAGTATAACTTTATTTTACAGTATAGACAGCGTGTTTATATGTATTCAGAAGGATCTTCAGAAGAATGATAAAGGTAAATAGTCATGTTTTGTGGGAACATGGCAATGAAAAAAAAAAAAAAGGGAGAGAGAGAGTTTCCAGGAAAGGTTTGGAACAGGTTAAAATAAAAAATACTTAAGAAAGTGCACATGTAAATATCAGGTAAAACTTTGCAATTAAAACATTTGGTTTTTAATTTTTTTAATTTCATTCTGTAATCTTTATGTAATATAATTGTAAGGATCTTTGCTATGGTTAAAACTGCATTAATGTGTTCTTGTGTTGTCCATTGTGATACTTAGCACTTGTGTTGACACTCTTTAGTACATTGTCTAAAGTACTTTTTTGTGTATACAGAAAGAAATGAAGAATTCTGTTTTTGCTGATCATGCCAAAGAATCAAAAACCACGGATATCAAGACAGATGTGGATATTGCTGACATAAAAAATGCCTTAAGGAAACACATATACAGAGCTCAGGTAGAACTTGACGTACTAAAAATTTTGTATAGTTTTCTCTTATTCTGTAGTGTAACCAATGTATAATAATAGTAATAATAATAATAATGAGTCATTTTATTATTGTTTAATATGTCTGAAAATAATTTTCTTCATTAATTTTTGGTAATAGTAATTATTGTCTGTGGACATTTAGTAAATTGCTGAATTCTCTGCCACTTATACCTCAGTGATATCATGGATAAGTTATGTGTTTTACAAACTGCTGTAACTTGTTGCTTGTTAACCTGCTATTGGAGAATGAGGGCTAGAGGATCCCCGTTTCTGTTGTCCTCGTTCAACCTCAGTCTGAGAAAGGCTTTGAGGCTCCCTGGGTTTTGGGGAAGGGCTTTTTCAGTGTTCTTGTCCTGCCCCAAGTAATAGGGGATGATCCAGGATCACCATCTCTTCCTGCCCCTCTCTGGGGGTAAAGGATTTTTTTCCTATTTCCTTATCCAGCAGGTTATGGGTTTGCACGTGTGCCCTGAGGGTAACCACAGTTGCTGCCCTTCCCACAGCAGCCGCTGTTCAAGTCTCAGCCTCCACAACTAGGGAGACTTTCTTTGGTCTCCCACCCTGTCTCTTTTCGTTTGCACAAGCACCCAGTGAGGTCCGTAGAGAAGATCATGCCATTGAGTGCAAACTCCCCGCATTTTGTTGATTCCCAGGGGTTCCGCTTTCTCATGCTGGCCCACACTTGGCCTTTAGTAAGTGGTGAAAAATTTAAGCTGAAATCGTACCCACTGTAGTGGAGTCCTCCTCTTCCTGCTAAACTCTCTCAGATAAATCGGTGCTCATGTCCCATGGTCCTTGGAGGCTCCTGTCCTTCTTCATATCTCTGTTTAGTTTGTTGCACTAAGACCTCTGCTGTCGTAAGGGTTCAGGTGAAGTTATCATTTCATAGATTTTCCATTTTTTTGTTCATAATATGGGAAGGCCTCTCTTTTCAGCTTTCTATATCCTAAGTGGAAGCCAAGCCTCTATCATTGTTTTAATTTGTATTTCTTCTGTTAGTAGCAAGTTTGAGCATATTTTATGCCTTCACTTGCCATTTGTGTATTTCTTCCTCTGCCAACTGCTTGTTGGTACTCTTTTCTCTATTTTTTCAGTAGGTTGTTTTATACCACCGTTTCTAGAACTCTTTATATAATCAGGATATTATCTCTTATTATGTTTGCAAATATTTTTCCAGTATAATCTTTTAAACAAATACAAACTTACAGGTATTTTACAATAGAGGAAGATTTTACATGTGATTATATACAAAACGTGACTACATTTTTTCTCCTGTGGAGTTTTATACAAAAGTCCATAGGAGCATTTTATAAATGCTCTCTCCATTTATATTTCTAATCATTAAAATACTAAGGACAATGGAACTCTTCAGGTCTTCAAAGTAAATATGACTTTACCTTTTACATTATTTTAATTTAGAAGGGGAAAATAGAGACTGTTCATACTCATGAGAGTGCCATTACCCTAAAATGATGGAGGTCCCTAGTTAAACATGAGAATCAGATGAATTATATCTATTAATGTCTTCCTGAATCTGTTTTGTAAGTTTGGCCAAGGTTTTATGCTTTGTAAGCTGAACTGTATTTTTTGACCTAAAAATGTTTAATTTTAATTAATGGTTTCTGTTTTGTAGGCTATAAGATACAGCTGCATTAGAATAGATAAACAACCAGTATACAATGTTGAGGTAAGAAATTTGGAGTAGGGTGCTAATGGGGGCAAAAAGAAGCTTTATGTTTTATTATTAGTTGTTTTGATATAAAGGTATGTGTTGTCAGCAAGACAAAGCTTCTTATCAAATTTGAAATGTAGTTTCTCTAATCAGAAGTGAAAAAGAAAAATAGTATTCTATCAAAGCTCCAAAAAAATTCTATACAGTGATAAAAATTGATAAGAAGAATTAAAAACTTACCTTGTGCTCAGCACAGGTGAGTTATGAATCCCTATTCATACATTTCATAGGTTTCATAATTACTACTTCTAGATTAAATTTTCAGTGTAATATTTATGGGTGTATTATTTTCTTTATATCATTATTCGTTCCTTTAAAATTGATTGTTCTAGTCCATGAGTCTTTCAGAGTATTCTTGATTCTCAACTAGGTCAAAGGAGTCACTTTTATTGTAAGAAATATTTTGACTAAGGGGACTATATTTTGTGGAACTCTTAGAGTTATATTATTGTGCATCTTCAGAGTAATTTTATGATACTATAGCAGTTGTCACTTTGCAAATATTGATTCTGCTTGATGATATCTTAATATATGTAGTATATCTTAATAGGCATAGTTTGCTTATAAGTTTAAAAGAACACCAAAAAATAATTTTGCATCTAAATTAAAACTATGTGTGGTACCTCCAACTGAAGTCTCATTATCAGCCAGACTTTGCAAATGCCTTTTAAAGTTTTCCTTTAGAGGTAGTGTTTCCTCTTACTATTCAAGGTGACAGAGAATAATAAATAAAACAATAATGTATATGTTTTGCAGTGCAATTTTATTGTTGTAAAACACATTCATACAAATCATTCTTTTGGAACCATGTAACAATCTAGTGAAGTAGTGAGGGTAGGGATTGTTCATTTTACAGATGAGGAAATTCAGGATCCTTGCTAATTCAAAATTTCATCTCAGAATTTTCCCCTTCTTTCTTTGAGTCATAGAGTCTTTCCTTTCTTAGGTTAAAAATGCTGAATTTCCCAGAGGTGTATTAAATTTAATTGAAAGCCTCATAGAAGGACAGTTTTTTAAAGAAGCAATTGAGGAACTTTCCTCTTTGCAATCACATTATATCCCTCCTGTTTGCCTTCTTCACGCTCTTCTGGAGAACATTCTACAGGTAAGAGAGAGCAGTCTTACGGGTTTTATAGTCTTTCAAAAACTGTTAAACTATGAACACTTTCTCAGTTTCTGTAAGTTTATAGTTTATTTTCTCTCTTCATTATTTCTTTTCCTCATTTTAATAATAAATGCAGTACCTATTTATTACCATTCCTTTTCTGTTTTTAAACTCTATACTAGGTATTACTCTGAGTGTTTTTAACTTAATAGTTTCTCAGAATTTTTTTCTGTGGCAGTAAAGTATCTAACGTAAAAATCAAATTATAAGGATCTAGAATGTCATTTAGTAAATCACTCATTTGGTACATTGGTAATGATTTTTATTCATAGTATATGTAGACATTGAACTTACTCCTTGTTCCTATTGGGAAAACCAATAGGAACAGCTTTTCAAAGGTAGATTTCTAGTCATATTCTTCATCAAGGTGACAATTTGAAGAAACAACAGGTTTAAGCTATGTCAGACTAATGTTGGTGATAAGTCAGAATGTTCCATGTAAAGTTTCTTCAGTTCATTTCAGGTCACATTTGGGAACTCTTTTAATCACACTATAATCATGAGAAGTAAAATGGACATTTGATACAGATTAGTCCCAATAGCTAGGATTATCTAATATGTAGATACATATTTAGAGTGTGCATCTCTCTCAGTTGCAGTATTTAATTAGCTAAACATCATGCTTCCATCTGTTCTCCTTTGTCCAAACGTATTTTTGCCAAGAAAGTTAGGTCTGGGTTATTATAGTTTTAAACTAAATTAGCTGGTAAAACTGTACTTTTAGCTATTGTGTTTTATTTGTTTGTTTATTTTTAAATAATAGGATAACATAGATACGTTTTCTGGTCGATACTTTCATATATTGTCAGCTCTTCTTCACCTTCACCCTCCTTGGAAGTCCCCAGCCATGTCAAGATATTACTTAGAGTTGTTTCAGTGTCCAACTTGTATGAAAGGGGCATGGTCTCTAATAGAAGTGCTTATCAGGTAAGGAGTTTCACATGTGAGGATGTTAAATTTCATATAGTCAGTGTTCTGCTATGTATTTTTTAGATACTGGTAAGAGAAGTACATTTCTTTTTAGAAAAAAAATTCTTGTGTGTTGTATTTATTGCAAAGGCCAAGTCTAAATTGGTCATGTTTGTCAATCATTTTATTTAAAAAAAAATGTTTAATAAATACATGAAATGGACTTACAGGAATGCCAAATCATTATTTGTTTTTATTTTATTTTTAACAAAATAAGTTTGCATATTTTAAAAGTTAAGAAAATGAATTTATTGGATATGAATATCATCAAATTTTGGTCACAGCAGTATAAACATTTGTAACTGTATACAATATCTGTTTTAGTGTTTCTGTTATATTTTTTCAGCTAGAAATTTGAATTTTGAAACTGAACTTAATGTTTCCTAAATATGTCATTTCTTTCATGCCTCTGCACATGCTGTCATCTGCCTAGATCCTTCTTTTGTCTTCCATATGTTAATCTCTTCAGAAATCCCTCCTATTTCTGCTTCTTTCTCTCAAACAGAAGTAATCATTTTTCTATGTCTTCTCTGATAGCTCTCTGTATCTGATAGCCTTCCTTTGTCTGGGAAGTACTTTATTTTTATCCAAATGTTCAGTTTTAGGGGAGTGCATAGTAGTAAGAGAAAGGATACTTGACTAGCCAGGCAAAAGCTAGATCTTTGGTTACCTCTTTGAAATCATAGGGATTTACCTACCATCTTGGTTGTGTTATATTTGAAGGAAGCTAATCAGCTAGCTAGCATGCACTTATTTATTCTTTCAAAAAAATGTTATTGCGTAGTTACTGGGAGCCAGGCATTGTGCTGTGTTTCAGGGGTAAAAAGATAAAATAACAGTTCCCACACTTTTGAAGGTGTAAACACAATTCTAACACAGTACTATCCCAGCATAGGTGTAGGATGTGAGGATATATGGTTTACATATTTGCCATTCTTCCTAATTTACAAATCTATTTCTTCCTTCGCTGTCATCACCTTTACTTAAAAAGCCTTCATTGCTTCTTATGTAAACTGTTGCAATATCCACTTTATTGATCTTGATCCTACTTTTTCCCTGTATCTTCCAAAGTACACCAGTATGCTCTTTCCAAAGTGGTCTTTTCATTTCCCAGATAAAAGTCCTTCAACACACATATCACCTGTAGAAAACATTTTAAATTCCTTAGCAAAACATATAAGACCCTTCATGATTTAGCCCTATGTATGTCTCCATTCTTCATCATTTTCCCAGGCGTGCCCAATGACTGAACTATTTTCATTTCATATCTCTTTGCTCTTATGTTTTATCTGTTTATATAAACCTCCATTCTTGCCACCCTATAAGTACCTGGCCTCTCCTAATTATCCTTTAAAATGCAAGTCAAATGCTGCTTCCTATCTCTTGCCCTTTCCTTTGAGTTAAGTTTTTCACTTAAATCAGCCTCTGACTGTTTTTTAATTTATTGTGGTAACATTGGTTTGTAACATTATATTTGCTGCATGTGTACAACATTCTATTTCTATTTCTGTATACCTACAGTGTGCTCACCAGCAAAAATTGAGTTTCCATTTGTCACCATACAGTTGATCCCCTTCTCTCCACCAACCCCCCTACCCCTTCCCCTCTGGTAACCACTACTCTATTCATATCTATGTTTGTTTTGGTTGGGTCTGGTTTGCTCAATTATTTTGGTCATTTGTTTGTTTGTTTTTTATATCCCACATAAGAGTGAAATCATAGGGTATATGTCTTTCTCACTCTGACTTGTTTCACTTAACATAATACTCTCAAGATCTATCCATGTTGTCACAAATGGCAAGATTTTTTTCTTTTTTATGTCTGAATAGTATTCCTTTGTGTGTGCGTGTGTGTGTGTGTATGTATGTATCACATTGTGATTTATTCAGTTGTTGATGGGCACTTAAGATTGTTTCCATATTTTGGCTCGTGTAAATAATGCTGCAATAAACAGAAGAGTATGTATATCTTTTCAACTTAGTGTTCTCATATTCTTGGATAAATGCCCAGAAGTGGGATAGCTGGATCTTATGGTAGTCCTGCTCTTAATTTTTTGAGGGATCTCCATACTGTTTTCCATAGTGGCTACCCCAGTTTACATTTCCACCAACAGTGTGTGCAGCCTCTGACTTTCAGAAGAGTAGATGCTCAGTGTTAAACATCTCCCTCCTCAGTGCTTATAATGTCTGGAACATAACAAGTGCTTTATAAATGTTTGGATGAATTAATTGATGCTACAGGAAATGGAATTCAGGCAGCTTAAAAGTAGACTTTTTAATAAACAGATACCCAGGTTTAATTACAAAATAATTGGGTCTGTTGGGAGTCTCGGGGAAGGTTCCCAGGAAAGTGGTAGGAATACAGATGAGCTGGGTGATACTCGTCTACTTCTGAGTGTATTTTTGGGTTTTTTTGTTTTTTTTTTTTGCGGTACGTGAGCACCTCACTGTTGTGGCCTCTCCCGTTGTGGAGCACAGGCTCCGGACGCGCAGGCTCAGTGGCCATGGCTCACGGGCCCAACCACTCCACGGCATGTGGGATCCTCCCGGACCGGGGCACAAACCCATGTCCCCTACATTGGCAGGCAGACCCTCAACCACTGCGCCACCAGGGAAGCCCCGTATTTTTGTTTTTATAAATTTATTTATTTATTTATTTTTGGCTGCAGTGGGTCTTCTCTTGTTGCGGCAAGCAGGGGCTTCTCTTGTTGCAGAGCACAGGCTCTAGGCACGCGGGCTTCAGGAGTTGTAGCACATGAGCTCAGCAGTTCTGGCTCGTGGGCTCTAGAGCGCTGGCTCAGTAGTTGTGGCACACGGGCTTAGTTGCTCTGCGGTATGTGGAATCTTCCCGGACCAGGGCTCAAACCCATGTCCCCTGCATCAGCAGGCGGATTCTTAACCACTGTGCCACCAGTGAAGTCCCTGAGTGTATTTTTGAAATTATTTCATAATGTGTGTTTTTAGAAAAAGAAAAAAGATACTATGGTATCCGTCTCTGGCAGTTTTCAGATAGACTGAATAACTATATGGTCAAGGAGGATCTTTTAAAACAGATTTGAGTATTAAATGGATTGTTACATTTAATAGCTGTTAAGGGCCCTCCTAATCTGAGAGTGTGGTATTCAAAATAGATGGGGAAGATGGAGACAGAGGTACAGAATTATAAGTACATTGTTGGTATAATTGATAATGAAGCTGGAAGAAAATTGTAATAAATGTTGCCTGGACTATCTCTCTTAGTCCTGGAGTTCTGAGTAATTTTATGTTCTCTTTTAAAAAATACTGTAGAACTGTGCTGTCCAACCCCATAGCCACTAGCCACATGTGACTTTATTTAAATTTAATTAAGATTAAATAATTAAAAATTCAACACCTCAGTTTTGCACAAGCCACATTTCAGGTGTTCAGTAGAACATATCCATCATCATGGAAAGTTCTGTTGGATAGGACTGCTGCAGAAGATGGAAAGAAAATAAATCCTGAATTTTTAAAGCTCTAAAAAAAAATAGCTCTAAATGACCTTCATTTTACTAAATAATGAAAAAGGAAATAATTTTGAGTAAGAGGAGGATTATAGAGAGTATTATAAATTGAAAGTGTAACTGGTCATCTGAATCAAAATGGTTTAATGAAATTCATAGTTTTTTTTCTTTTTCAGTGAAATAAAGAATACAAGGGGAGAGTACCAGATGGTTGTTAAACATTAGCAGTCATTGAAAAATAGAGAAATTAGATCTCTATTATTAGAAAATTAACTGTCATGGGGTATTTGACAGGGTTTAATTTTTAAAGGAAGAAAATATATTATTAATAAAATTTTGTTGAAGTCGCTTTATATTTTGTTGGAGCAAGCTTTATTAAAATTCCAATGATTTTCTGAAAAAGAAATACTTTGCTCACAAATTACTCAATGAGTTGTTGCATGTTATATAGATGTTGGGTTCATGTTTTCCAGGTCTTGCCTTTTCAGTGAAAGTTTCTGTCATCAAATTTCAGAAAATATTATTGGCTCTAAGGTGCTCCACCTGACACTGCTCAAATTTTTCTTTAATTTAGTTGAAAGTGAAGTCCGACATCTGAGTCAAAAGTAAGTTCTAATCACCAAAAAACATTTTTTCTATATATTGTCTTATGTACCATTTTTCTAATTATTTATCTACATATTTCTAAAAAAAAACCTTGTTTTCTAGTTTCAAGTATATAGATTTATTTTAAAAACATATGTCTAGATTCAGTCCTTCAGTAGCTGTAAAGGTTTGTATGCTTTTTTCATGTTTCCTTACTTCACATTTTTATTTTTCACTAACTTACACATTTGGATAGTTAAGACTGTTTTTATTTTTCAGAATTTGTATATTTTTGTATTCTTTAGTAATTGCTTAAGTAAAAAGCTATACCAGGTTTTAATACTGAATCTATAATATCTAAGTTCTGCATATGTTCTAAAGCCTGCAGTTGCATTAGTGTGTACTTGTTGATGATTATGTTGAAATGAAGCCATTTAAAAAATTTTGTCCTTTATATAACTAGATATTATAATCTTTATATATTAATAGACTTTTCTGTATTCAGAAATTGCTAGAATTTTTTTGTTTTACGACAAAATATTATGCCTAATAACCATAATGTTCAAATTAGCAGATATTATGCCTAATAACTGTAGTAGTCAAATTGGCATAAAGATATACTTTTCATTCATATTTTTATTAGGTTGTATGAGTGGTCAGATTCTCAGAGTCTGAAAATAACAGGAAAGGCAGTTCTTCTTGAAATCTTTTGGTCAGGAAGCGAGACCTCTGGGCTTTTAACCAAACCAGTAAATATGCTTTTGGATTGGACTATATATTCTCACAAGGAAAAATGCAAGTCTAATGATGTAAGTAGGATTAATTTACAAATGAATATTGGCCTATGGAAAAAAGTACTTCTTTGAAGTATGCGTCTTTTTTCTTCCCTTTATTCTTTGAATTACTTGAGACAAATTAACGTGCGCCCAAATACATCGTTTTCTACTTCGTTTATCTAATTTTAAGGTGAAAGATTCTTGGAGGCTGGTTTCGTCATCTCACACTTGGCTGTAGTGCTACATCCACATTTGGACAGTTACTTGACCATTAACTGCTAAGAAATCTATAGTTGTTATCACTCTAGATTTTTTTATTTTTGTACATTTCAATTTTTAAGGAACTTGTGATTATACAAATTGAGTGAATCCATACAACTTTTTGGTGTACTACTAATAAAAAGTTCTACTTGTTTTTTAAAACACCTTTCTGGATGTTAAGAGTTATTTCCTGAACCATTTCTTCATAAGTAGGTTTTGCTTGTTAGAAAGTCAGCATGCAGTGATTTTAGTATATTATCTATAAGAAGGGTAACTGGGAAAATTAAATGCAGAAAATATGTAAAGTGCATAGCAACATAGTGCTCCACATTTTAGGTTCATAATAAGTGTTAGTCACCTTTCTTTTCAAAATGAGCTTTTGGGGACTTTATTGTTTACATTTTTATATTATATCATTAATTTCTGCTCATTTTTTAAAATTCCTTTCTTTTACTTTCTCTTCTGTCTTGAATATTTGAATCTTTTTTCTATTTAGTCTTTATTTCTAATATGTACACTTAATATAAATTGCCTTTTGAGTGGAACTTGAGATTAATTCTGCAAGTTTTGATACTTTAATCTCGGGTGCTCTTATTGTTTATTTCAAAGTGTTTTTTATTGTCAATTACAAATTCCCCTTTGATCCAAGAAGTATTTTAAAAGTGTTTTAAAACTTCTAAATGGATGGCTTTTAGTTGTCAGTAGATTTTGTTTGTCTATGCTTTTGTTATTAATATCTAATAGTAAATTATAGTTAAAAATGAGCCCTATATGATTTCCGCTTTCTGAAATTAACTCAACTTTTCTTTTTGACCTCATATAAGATTAGAGGCCAAAATGTGTTTTCTCTGTCATTCTACATTTTTCTCTATCACCTATTAGGTCAAGCTTAAATGTTTTAATCAACTCCTCTGACTCTACCTTGGGAATTTATTCTTTTTTTTTTTTTTTTTAAACAGTGTCTGCTTTATATACAGTGATGCCTTCTTGTTATTCATGACTGATGTATCATCATAATTGCTAGCTAGGTAATATTTTCTTTGGGGATAGAAAACATAGTAGATGGAGTGGAGACCTCTGGTGTTAAATAGCCATGAAGTCTCTTCTAGCTTAAGGAAAATTCTTAGATAGTTTCTCTTCTAGTTTATTTCCTCTGATCCTTTTTCGCTCCTCTACTTTTTAAATTCCAAAGGAACTTATGTCGCACCTCCTCTTTGTATCCTCTGTGTATTTTACCCTCTCATCTATATTTTCCATTTTTTTCTATACTCGGAGTATTCTGGATAGTGTTTTCATCCAATTTCTAGTTCACTAGTCTCTTTTCAGCTGTATCTAATATGATAAACATGGCTATTGCATTTTTTATTTTTAGTATTTTTCCCAGTTTTAGACTTTTTCCTTCCAAATTACTATGATATATTTTTATGGTTTCTGGTTCCCTACGAAGTTTTCAAGGTTTTCTTTTGTCTTTGAACATGGCGATAATAGTTATTTTACAGTATACGTCTGATTATTCCGTATTCGACGTTTTTGTGAGTCAGTTTGTATTTGTTGTTTCTGCTGTTTCCTTCTTTCATGTCTTATATTCTCTTGCAAGCTAGTTATGCTTGACTGTGTGCCGTAAATTGCATTTGAAAAATTATTTGTAGAAATAGTTTGTGGCAAAGACACAGAATATCTTCCTCTAGCGAAAATTTTTGTTGTCTGGTTCAAGGGTTCCTGGATAGTGAAAGTAAAGTATAGGGCCACAGATACATGTTGTTTTGCTTCTGATTCATGCTTGCTTTGAGACTGAAGCCCTGCAGGGTGTCAGCGTATTGGGCATTAGGCCTCGGGCTATGACTTTTATACTCCTTTTTCCCCTAGGCTCCAAAAACCACACTTCTGTGTATCAGCTCTTTCTCTGGGGTCAGCAAATGTCCTTAGGGCAAAGTCAGCTAGCTTTGAATGCCTCACTTGGTTTTTACCTTCTCCTAGATCTTGGCTGAGCAATTCCTCTTAACTTTACTGAAGATGTTTTACATATTTTATTCAACATTTTAAGTTTTCTTCTATAAGATGGTTTATCTGAATTACCTAGGCCTCCATTATTAGAAACAGAACCCCTTACTGATTTTCAAAAATTCTATTTAGGGAGTGTGTGAGGCATTCTTTAAAGAAAACATTCTTTTCAGGGCTTTTTTTTTTTTTTTTAATTGGCATTAAAAAGGGAGGATTGTTTCTGGGTGTAACTAGATGTCTAAGCTAAAACTGATAAAATCTGATTATCATCTGCCTTTTTTCTACTGTTTAGACAATAGAATCATTAAGGATAGAAAATATTTCCTCGTTAAGGAGCATTTCTTTTTTATCCATTTGATTATATAAATGAAATTGCTCTTTTATAATTGAAAACAATAATAAAACTGATGTTTTCACAGTTTTACTAAATCACCAAAGGACTACCACAGGTAAGAATCTACTTAGGAAATACCAATGTAAATAGTAACAAATTCATACATATTTAACTTGAAGATTTTTGTTCAGATTTATAAATAAATATAACATACTTGTGAAGCAATGTACAATAAATTGTAGCATCAGTTGTAATACGAGAACTGGTTTTAAACTTTGCAAATTAATATTTTATTTAACATTTGAATTGCTTAAATTCATATAAGCTGTTTTTTTATTGTGGTACTTTATGTGTTAGAATTCATTATTGTACTTAATTAAATCTTTTTGGCAGTTTCCAATTTCAAGAATTCCATGCATGTTCACAGACATCATTTTCTGTACTGTAAAGCATTTGTATCTTGATTTGCTTAGTTGAAGCATTCAATTTAAGTCATTAGCTAAACAGAAGTCCTCAGTTTATGCTAATATTGTTTTGTCATAATGTCAATCAGAATGTATTGCAGAGTGACACAGTGGCAATGAATTTCATTGTCATAATCTGAGAAGGCTTTGGGCTTTCCTTGGCAAAGAGCAGAGGTGGGATGTGTCAAGGTTATGGAGGAGGTACACATTTTACTAAGCTTGGTGGTTAGTTCTGCTTTTCTTTGTGGATGTCCTTAAATGCTGTTTAACCATAACCCTACAATTATTGGTAGAAATGGAAGCTAGTTTCTGTTTAAAGATAAGGAAATTGAGGCTAAAGAGTGTAAGTAACTTATTCAAGGTATCACAGCTTCTTAGGGCAAAACCTTGACTAGTAGCCAAGTCTCCACTGCAACATACTTTCTCTTACTTCACATCGTCACTGTTTAAAATAGGAAGAGGCACAGTATGTACATTATGTTTGCATCTTTCTGCCAGAGGTACTAGAGGAGCAGTTTGTCATCTGTTGCTGTGGGATATTGTGGAAAGCCCTAACCTGGGAGTCAGAGGCGAAGAATCAAGTTTGTTCTGCATATATACTGGTCAATTTTTGGAAGATTGCCAAGTTTATAAACTGAGGATTACTAGTCCTGATAAATAATAGAGAACTGTATTGACAGAATGTCTCCTAATAGCCTTTACCTATTAGAGGGGAGATGTAAGGTAAAATATATGTCGTATGTGCGAATCATATCTATCTTTCATTTCTTTGTTAATTCTTAAGGTATTTATGTTCTGTTCTTCCAGCTTTAGCAAACATTTTGGTATTTCAAGAAACCTTTTCTTTTTTGATGGTTTTTTTTTGGCCATTTTCCCACTAATCCATTTCCAAAGCATATATATCCACGGTGCTAGAAATAGTAGCATTGTTAAGTTACAGTGAGTACAGTCCATAGCACAGTGTCTTGTTCCTATGGTTATAGTGAGTGTCATAGTTAAGAAAGTAGTGTAAAAGGATCCAAGAACCTGATTTGAAAGTATCTTTTTATATAAAAATTTTCTATGATGTATATGTAGTATGTGGTAGGTATGTTTAGCCAATGACACACAGGTAGAATAACTTTGGCAAACTTTTTCTTACCATGGTAAAGGAACTACAGTCTTTCCTTGCAGGTACTGTAAGACGTACGTATCTCTAACTGCTTAATAACAATAATTTCAAGGTGAATTGAATAGTAAGCAATATTGATACTCATTTGTGGTGTCAGGTACACGTGTACATATATTTGCATCAGGAAAGAGGGAAACTCTTACCTGGTTGGTTTTATGTTATTTTTACTTGATAGAGTGCTGGATTGTAGTTTATATGAGGCTTAGCTCTATGTACTAACCTCATCTTCCCTATCCAGAGTCTTAGGACCAGAGAGCTGAAGTAACCCTGATTGAGATGGGGGAATACTTTGAGAAATCAAAATGTAATAGTCTCCTGCTTTCTCCCTGAGAAGTGTCATTGCTGACATTCAGATATACATTATGTTGGAAGGAACATTCTGTGGCATGGATATTGACATGATCATTTGCTAGTTTAAACAGATTTTCATTGTCCTGTTTTATGTTCTCTTGGTAAATGAGAAGTAAAATCTCTCAGCGTGATCATCTACATTTTGGCTTTGCAAAGAATGGAGTTGGCTTCCTGCAAAGTTCATTGAAGACTGTCTAAGACCCATACTTAAAGGAGTTATTTCTGGTCGGCTGCAAGGCTTGACACCTGTCAGGGTCCAAGGGAGGTGAGGGTACTTCCCCAGCCTGCTGATATGGCCAGTCCTGCTGCTCACTTCCCATGTCACAAAACTACAACTGCAAGGCTTAAACTCAGCCCTCTGATCAAGGCCAGAGGAGGGGTCCTGCTGACGCCCACTCATGAATCCTGACCTGACAGGATCAGACTGTGGTCAGGGTTCCATATCTTGGCCCCTGATCATATCAGAAGGGCAGTGCTTCCCTAATCATGCAGCTTAAAATCCCCTTCGTCCTGTTCTTCAGAGTCTCTCTCCCACATTCTGATATCCAGCCTTGCCAGAATACCATGTGCTACCCAACAGTATGGTAGGGCAAAAGGGGACCTAGGCACCTGCTGAGGATCCTGTCTCTGTGGGTTTTCCCTCAATAAACACTGTTTCAGCGGGCCTGATGTATGTGCTGCTTGACCATTTGTCCTTGTTTGTGCAACAACCCAAAAACAGCACTTCAGTTCTGAAATCATTTAATAGCTTCTTGCGCTAGGAATGACGCCTTAATGAAATGCTGTACATACCTATAAGAACCTTGTCTGCTGAGGGCAGGAGAAATAAATCCTATAGTCACTGAGGGTTCAAAGTGCTGGAGATTTCTCTGTCAGTAATCTCATATCAGGTATAGTATGGGGCAGAACATAGCAGTTATCTATTTGGATATCATAACATTTATTAAAACCCTTTCACATGGCTTCTCCCCAACTGTTAATTTAGTAATTTTTTTTCACGCCTCCAACACGCCTAGACAACAAATACCAAAAATACAGGAATTTCAACTAGTTTTAATGTCATTGTGGAAAAGTGTTTATGTTTAAATCAAAGGTGTTTAAAAATATTATTTTCACACCTCTTCATCTTCATAGTTTATGGATTAGAAAGATATTTTTAAACACAGTGTGAAGCATGCTTATTGTAAGCAAGGTTTGTGTGCCTTGCTGTATTTCCTACAGTAGTTTAATAACGTTAATATAGAAATGATATAAAAGAACATGTATACTTTTAAAACATATATATACCTCTAAGTTAGATAATGGTATATGATATAATTTAATAATTAAAATTTGATGAGCCGATTTTTTTATTTTTTTACAACAAAGTACAATCTTGCTTGTTACAGCTTGTATGCATTGTGTTTTTCAAGTCTTTTTCTGGCGAATGCCATTTAGGGAAATGTAAAGCTTAATTTTATACGTAAACAGTAGGGGTGGCTAAATCTCTTTTTTTATAGTCATATATTCTTGTTACCAGAAATCCACAGAAGCCAAGTACTTCCTCATTGTTTTAATGGAATTATTGCCTGACTAAAGCACTTGACACCATTGGATAAAGTTGTCTTAAAAGTTTGTTACAAGCTAAGTCCTGGAAAATTTGTTTTATTAACTGTTTTGTCATACAGATACAGATTTAGATGTAGATATAGATCGGGAGGAAGGAGGGAAGGAAGGAGATGGAAACAGGGAATTAGTTTGCTAGGTTTCTTAAGATACCTTTTGGCATTAGCATACCCTGTTTTTTTAAATAGCTATGTTTTGCCTCAACAAGTATTCAAAATAATAGAAATAATACATTTCAGTATGTTTTAGTAATATTTTTCCGATCTCAATGTTAGGTCTTCAAACATGAACTAGCTTACTTATTGACTGGAATTCTTGGAGCAGCAATAGATTATTGGATTGTCCTTGGTCTTAAGATGGGTAGAAACGTGATGCGACACATGTCTGATGACTTAGGAAGTTACGTTTCCCTTTCATGTGATGGTAAGTGTCTATGTTACATGAGCCTTCTTCCCCACACACATCATTTATTATTCAAAAATAGTATTTTGATGCTTTCATAAAAATTTAATATTATAGCATGGAAAATAGTACATGGAAATAAATTATTATATATTTATATATAATGTTATTAATGTTTTCCTTAATCCTACAACAAAAAATTAAAATTAAGCCATTCTGTGAAAGTAAATATTTAGACAAATTTAAAATCAGTTTATTCTCTTTTCATTGAAGAGAGATTTGCTTTTTAATGTTTGGTGTTTTAGAATCTCACATGGTAGAAACTATTTTCAGTACCTTTAATACTTCTAATTGTTAACCTAGAAAGCATTATCTGTCTGTAATGTTGTCTGCGCCATATGAACAGTTTCCAGGTCTCTTCCTGCATAAATACTTAACAGTATTAAAAAATGAAAATCTTTGGATCAGAATACTTACTATGTTATAAAGCCACTTGGATTAACTTGGGCTATATCACTGGTTAAAACATTTTCCCCACGTACCTGTTGCTGCGTAATTTTTCTTATTATAACAAAAAGCTGCCCTATTTCTTTTCCATTCAGTCTGGCAATCTAACAAATTAGTATGGATGAAGCAAATAAAAGTAATACATATGTATAATTTTCTCACCCTTCCTCCTCCCCGCATTATCTAATTTTAAAGTTTTCTCTAAAGTAATAGGAATATTATTTAAGCAGTATGATGACAGAACTCATCTTCACATGCTTACCTTATGAAAGGTTCTACCTAACTCTTTTGGGTCTCCAGGCTTCTATAAGATTTTATGTGTACATTCTTTTTTTTTAATATAGTTGATGTACAATATTATGTTTCAGGTGTACTATATGATTTGACATTTGCATATATTAGGAAATGATCACCACCATAAGTCTAGTAACCATCTGTCCACATACAAAGTTATTATTACATTCATGTACATTCTTACACTTCAAAGCCAGTTTAGGGCCCTATGAATCATTTCCTTCTTCCCTCCCTTCTTTTCTTCCTTTCTAAATTCCTAAAATGAACATATTTTAAAGTAAGTGAACTTTTGTGCCTCTCAAATATAAAAGATGATTTTATATACTTAAAAATATTTTAGACTGCTAAGTAAGTATTCTGTTTTGTTACACGTGTGTTTCATTGCATCTTGGTTTTATATAAAAGAAAAAGTTCTTGAATATGCTGTCAATCACTTTAATACTTTGAAAAGAGATTCTAGAATAGAAATCCAGGCTCTAACTGGGTTCAGGATTTATTCGATGATGCCCTCTGCAAAGAGAGGTCTCTTTTTATACTACTGAAGTTAGAAGATTTTTATCTAAAGCATTTTATCTTCTTTTTTTCCTCTTTCTTTTTCATTGAGCTGAGGGGTGATTACTGTTCCTTTTGTGAAGTAGCTGTCCTTTGTTGTGTGACTTTTTAACATTTCTTAGCTCAAATTCAATCTTCCTTCAGAACCCTTTCTTATCATTTCTTTCCCACCATTCCTACTAGATCTTTTTTTTTTTTTTTTCTTTTTTTCCATTTTAGAAACAGAATTCTGGCATTATTTGCTAGCATGAGAACTAAACATTCGGCTAAAAGGATTCCCTGTTTTCATTCCATAATGAAACTTCTTTGAGTTTGGGGACCCCAGGATAGAATTAGCAGTGCCTTTACAGACTTATCAGTGTATTTACATGTGTTGTTTCCAGTGTATATTGGTTACCTCTAGGGAAATATAACTTATCTTAGCCAAATGCATGAAATAATGAGCCTTGTGTTAACAAGGTTCTACTACATGTTATACATCAGCTTTAATGCTTTCTTTACTCATAATCGAATGTCCCTTCACTTTAAAGCAAGGCATTGTTATCCACTGTTACTCCCAGTTTTCACAAGACAAGTTTAAACTCAACAAATTTGAGCCTGTGACTGACTTAAGCTAAAATTGACTTTAATGTTACCATTGTAATCCTGTCAACAGACTGAGTGATTACTTTGCTCTTAATATGTTTGATCACTAATATTTAAAACTACAAGAGATTTAAACTATATCCCCATTTGAAATGTGTGTTTAAGCCTTTCCTTTCTCGTCTCAAGGCACCACACAATTGGTTTCTTAGGCTTCCAATTAAGCCATAGATAGGCAGTTTAAAAAATTTAACATACATATCTAAAAATGGTTCAAATTAATAATCTTCCTAAATTTTTGTTAGTACATCTTAATTTTTAGCCTTTGTCAAGAGATAGAAGTTTATTCTTAAGAGAGCAGTAGCTTTTCTACAGCTAATATGCAAAGTTAAACTGTATAATACAGAGCTTGTAGAATAATACACTCATCCCTACAAGTGAACCAGGTGTTCTAATAATGTCCTTTTGGTCAATATTTTGCTCTTTTGATGGAGAACCATTTCTTTTTCTCTGTAGATACTCCGTAGTTTGTATGTTTGTTTGTTTGACCATGTCTTTGCATTATTCTTCAGCGCAGTTAAACTATTATTTGCTTTTCCTAAGTCATTAGTAAAGATGTTATAATTTGGCTGTTATATAGCTTCCAGCTGAAGATACTGGTCCATCTTTCTCATTTATGACAAACGATGTTTTGGTTTTTTTCTAGTCCAAAAGTATAAAATACATATTATGATACTACTCAGATTCAGATCTATTGAATTAATTTTAGTTTAGTAAAATTGTTGTTAGTTGTTAATTGTTTTGTAGAAAATTATGGCAGAAGGTATTTCAGTAGATAAGTAAAATTCTTTCTTGTTTCCATCAGATCTCATGTCCAGCAGTCCCACATAGATGCCATTCTCTCTTGTTTCTAAACACTTTAAACAGAAAGAGTTTCCTTATATCCCTTTCTATATTTTAGCATCAAGATCTGAAATTTGTTTTTTGTGCCTAATTGAAATTCCTTATGTATTGGCTTAAACTAGGGTTGACAAACTCTTTTTTTTTTTTTTTTTTTTTTTTTTCTTCGGTATGCGGGCCTCTCACTGTTGTGGCCTCTCCCGTTGCGGAGCACAGGCTCCGGATGCGCAGGCTCAGCGGCCATGGCTCACGGGCCCAGCCGCTCCGCGGCATGTGGGATCTTCCCGAACCGGGGCACGAACCCATGTCCCCTGCATCGGCAGGCGGACTCTCAACCACTGCGCCACCAGGGAAGCCCGACAAACTCTTTTTGATAAAATACAAGATAGTAAATATTTTTGGCTTTTCAGCTCTACCATCTCTGTCCCAACCACTCAACTCTGTACTAAGAAAGCAGTGATACACAGTACATAAATCAACATGGCTGTGTTCCAGTAAAACTTTATTCATAAAAATAGGCAGCAAGACATAGTTTGTCAATCCTTAACTTCAGTTTATTTCTTCTCCTGTTTTCACTGGGAAGAAAACATGTCATCAGAATTTACTATAATATTTTTCACATCTTTAGAGAACTTTTAAAGCTTCCTTTGCCTTTCTCAGGCTACGTCATTATCTTTTCCTGAGAGTTTTTCTAAACCTTTATTGGCTTTTTTTTTTTTTTACTCTCTATTTTAATCCCTCTCCATGCTTCAGACCTTTTCCAAAAATATACATTTTTATAATTTGACTAATCATCTCAATCAAAATGTTTCTGTTGCCTTCATTTGCTCAACAAATTTTTATTGGCATTCTCCCAGGCATTGAGCTAAACACTTCATATACAGTGGAACAGGGAAACAAAATATGATCCTTGCCTTTTTTGGAGCTTTCCGTGGGAGACGCAGACGGTAATTAAGTTAATGTAAATACATCATTTTAAAATGCTAAGTGCTCCAAATAAGAAAAACTAGGTGTTGAGGTGGATGAGCTTATTTTATGTAGAGTGGTCATGGAGAGCAAAACCTGAAGGATAAGTAGGAGTTTGGCAGAGTCAGGGGAAATGTATTCCATTCAGAAGACACAACATTTACTAAAACTCGGAGATAGGAAAGAGTTGGGCCTGTTTGAAATCTTTTGATGCCTGGCTGATGACAAGCAGCAAGGAGAAGAGTGGGCACAGTAAAGCCAAAAAAGTAGTAGAGGAGCTTGAGTAGGAACTTCTAAGCCCTTTTTAGGGGTTAGAAACCATTTTTAAAAGGGAGTGGCATGATCTAAGTAACTTTTTTTTTTTTTTTTTTTTTTGCGGTACGCGGGCCTCTCACTGCCGTAGCCTCTCCCGTTGTGGAGCACCGGCTCCGGACGCGCAGGCTCAGCGGCCATGGCTCACGGGCCCAGCCGCTCCGCGGAATGCGGGATCCTCCCGGACCAGGGCACAAACCCGTGTCCCCTGCATTGGCAGGCGGACTCTCAACCACTGTGCCACCAGGGAAGCCCCTAAGTAACTTTTTTAACGATCATCCTGGCTTGGCTCTCCAGTTATTGCTATCTGCCAGTCATTCATTAATTTATCTATTAAGTACTAAATGTTTATTCTGTGCAAGCTACTAACCTACTAGCTGTGAGGGCAATAAAAATGATCCTGCCATTGAAGGTCTTAAAGTCCAGGGGTTAAGTTTCTTTCTTTCTTTTCTTTTTTTGGTTTAACTTTTTATTTTATGTTGGAGTCTAGTTGAGTAACAATGTTGTATTAGTTTCAGGTGTACAGCAGAGTGATTCAGTTTTACATGTACATGTATCTATTCTTTTTCAAATTCTTTTCCCATTTAGGTTGTTACATAATATTGAGCATAGTTCCCTGTGCTATGCACTAGGTCCTTCTTGGTTATCCATTTTAAATAGACAGTGCGTACATGTCAATCAGGGGTTAAGTTTCTTAAGTTCTCTTGTTCATCTCTTATTGATCATTCCCTTCAAGTGTGTGTTACCTGGTCATATGTGGATCCATTATAGTTTGTATTTGCTATATCTTTAAAGCTATCAAATGTTATTTCTAGATGAATAACTCCATTTAGAAGTTCCACTGTGGGATTGTTGCTTTTGAACTGTACAGTACAGGTTATTTCTGCTTTGCTTTTGCCTCTGCTTAGAGTTGATACATAAGATCAGTTGGTTGTAGTAAAGGCTGTGATAATAGATATGCTTTTTTTTAATGTGTATAACTAGAGATTTAATATTGAAAAGATCTTTTGCTGCTCATCCTTCAGTTTATTGCTTGCATAGTTTCAGATAATACTAGCAGCCTAGTAGGTTGTAAGTAGTCAGTTGTAACAAAAAGTTGTAAATAACTTCTTTCTTGTTTCCAATTCTTATAAATTATATCTCTGAGGCCGTATTTGGACAGGATTGTTTGAATTCAGCAACCATATGTCTGTGTGGGGCTAGGTGGATCTATTTAACATCTGACTGGAGCCATTTGCCCATATGGCAGTCTGCCACAAGCAAGAACCTCAGATCTCTTTAGTCCAGGCAGTTTCTTTCTTAGCCTGGCCACTGTTTATGTTTGGGGCCAGATAATTCTTTATTGTGAGGGGCTGCCCTGTGAACTGTGAATTGTAGGACAGTTGGTAGCATGCCTGGCCTTTGCCTACTAGGTTGCCAGTATATTTCTCTCCCCAGTTGTGACAACCACAAATTGCCAAATGTTCCCAGGGGCAAAATTCCTCCTTAAACTGTTGTTCTTCTCCACACCCCACCCTCATCCCACCCCAACTCTCCTTCCCTCATTGAAAGTCAGGCAAGGACTGCAAGGACACCAGAGGCCCTAGCCTTTTGGGAAGGCATCTGAGAAGGACAGGATTTCACTGGGTGTCTGTGAAGTCTGCTCAGCCAAGGGAACTCAGCTCCTGAGTAGAGACTTCAATTTTTAAGCTTTATATTGCTATTAGGTTTATTATTCTGTCCAATTTTTAAAATGTATTTTGACCTGTTATGTTATTTTGCTAATTTTATTGACTTTTTCTAATTCTTTATTCTTCCATTATTTGCAGTTAATTTTAATCTGCCTTATTGTATATCAACTTTTTTCATCCTGTTTTGCTTAAATTTAGCTTTTTTAGTATCCTATTGATTGATTACTCTTTACCATTCCAGTGTATTATCCATTCTGTTACTTAAGCAGAGAGTATTAATAGAGAATTCATAACATTAAATTTACAAGGGAAATAGTCACTTCAGTCCTTTATCACTTTCAATTCATGTATATATTTATGTATTTCCATATTATTGGAGAACTTGAGGATTTTAGAATGAAGAGATTTGAGACTGACTCTTGGTGTTTTTGTTGTTTGTTTGTTTTGTCATTTAAAATTGTACTCCTCTCCCCCACTTGGTATAGTACAGTGGGTGCAGACTTCTAAGGAAATTCTTATGCATTCTCTTGTCTTACCTTATCCCTCTTCTTTACCTTTCCTCCTTCTCTGCAGTGATAGGATTCATGGATGTTGTCGGGGAAAAATGTCTTCCTATCAGCTCAAGACTAATCAGTGCAAATTAAATACATGTGTGCCCATTTAAAAACCGAGTACCAGTTTTCCAAAGACACAGCCCTATTGTGGGAAGAGATCTTTAACATTAATTGGAAAGTATAGTGATAAAAGTCCATGTCTGTCTATCTATTCATATATCATCTATCCATTCATGTGTGTATATATACATATATATAAAATTTCAAGCCTTTTATTTAAAATAATAAAAAGTAATGATTGTTTCAAATGTGAGAACATGCACCGTAAAAATTTCTCTTGAAGGGCAAGGAATAGGAATATTATCTATTTTTTGTGGTTTAAAATTATGTGGGTGAATCTTACTGGTATAGGAATCATCATTTCAATGAGTAAAGTCCATGAAGGAAATAGTCTATAGAAAGAAATTTTATAAGGTGTAGCAATAACTATATTTACTTCTCTTGTTTCCTACAGACTTTTCTTCACAGGAATTAGAGATTTTTATTTGTTCCTTTTCCTCCTCCTGGCTTCAAATGTTTGTTGCAGAGGCAGTCTTTAAAAAGTTGTGCTTACAGAGTGCCATTAGTATTTCTTCTGAGCCACTCTCTCTTCAGAAAATGGTAAGCACCACTCTATTTTAGTTCTTTTAATTTAAGAAGTAAGTTTATAAATTCAATTTTTAAATATTCTTAGTTATTCTAATAATTGGACAGAGCATATGAATCATAAATCTTTCAAACATATATAAAAGCAGGTGGTTTTATTCCTCAAAATGGAATAATTAGTGAATAGAAATTTTAATTACTTGAGAGTAATTAAGAATTGGTAACAGAAAAATTATACAAGAATCTTTGTATCACTTGCCACAGTACGTAAGATTATTATTTTGGAAAGACCTTGATCCAGAAACATTCTACATATTATTTAATGATATTTAAAAAGCAAAATTTGCAAATGATGCCAAAGGTTATTCCAGTTATCCTATGTATATACACATATAAACTTGATTTGATCCAAGGTTTTCCAGTTTTATCTTGGCTATCTTTAGCTATTATTGATATCTAATATCTCCAGCAGTTTCTTCAACAAATGAGAAATATGCTTGTTAATAATTGGTCAGATTGGACAAATACTGTTTGCAACAATCCTTGTCTTCAGTGACTTTTGCGCTCCTCATTCCGTTTATTCCAGACTTCTTTTCTGTTGAAGGAAGACATTACCAAAATGGAAATGACAAAATACCAGTTGTACTTAAACCATAAATACTAAAAATAGGCTAATTATAACAAGTTGGGCGTAAGACTCATCAAAAGAACTTTCCTAAATGAGTGTTAAATTTCAATTCAAAAAAATAATTATTTTGAAGAAGGCATTTTTCTTGTGTATGTCATATTGACTTAATGACATGGAACTAGCAGCTTTCTTAATATTTTAGCATGTTCATATGAGATAGGGTGGCAACCATAGTGATGAAACCAAGAAAATATAACTAAATTTAATGGTGAAATGAATCAAGTAATTTATTTTTACTGTTTCCAGGTTTTTGTAGTTGAGAAAGCAATATAATATTATTTTGCAACAGGTATATTCCTATTTGCCAGCTTTGGGGAAAACTGGTGTGCATGGGACTGGAAAGATGCAGATACCAAAGAAAATAGGACAGCGGCCTTGCTTTGAATCTCAGAGGGCTTTAATTATACTGAATGGTGCTAAACAGAAACAAGTTGAAGGGCTGCCAGAGTTACCGTAAGTGATGCTTATATACCAGCTATGCTTTGTTTTCGAGTACAGCTCTTCTTCTTAGGCATTTCTTGAACTGTATCTTTATCTGAGATGTTGTCTGAATTATACTGATAGCAGAAAACTCAGTTTTATACCTATAAATGCACATGATCAACATTTTCACTTTCTTTAATCCAAGGTACACACTTTCTTTCTATTAAGTCTTTTTCAAAAGAAATAAAACTCTTCATCAAATTACTGTTCCACACAATTTTTGCCTTGTGATTTAAAGTACTACTTGTATATAACATAGATGGGATTTCAGAATGCATTGCCATGTGAGATACTCTGAGTTGTTACAGTAGCTTTCCCCAAATGAGAAACCTCCTCTAAAAGTATGCTATATAAAATTCAGAAAACCTGAAATCTTTTTAGGAAGAAGAGGATAGGATTAGAATATGAACATAAGAATAGGGAGTAGGGGCCTGCATTTTGATCTTAGCAGTTTGCTTTAGTCTCTCTGCCAAATATGGTTTACTTGGTCTCATCTGCTTTACTGGACATTCAATATTCATAAACTTTTCGGTGGGCTGTTGGGGGGTGCAAGGGTAATAAAATGAAAATTAATGCATAAAATTTGTTTCTGTACAGTTGAAATAAATATAAAAATAGAAAGCAGTAAAGATTTGAATGAATAAGGGTGTTTAAGTTAAAAGAAGGCTAGATTTTTTTTTTTTTAACTCACCATATAATTTGTGCTTCTGTGCCTTGGTGAAAAACAAGCTTTCATTATGTCTTACTTTCTTTTCAGAGAGCTGAATCTTGGTAAATGTTCCTCATCATTAAAAAGATTGAAAAAGAAGTCAGAAGGAGAATTGTCGTGTTCCAAGGAGAATTGCCCCTCTTTAGTTACAAAGATAAAATTTCACAAGACTAATTTAAAAGGTATTCCAAATATCTAAATTAATTTATGCTAGGAACTTTTCGTGGTTATAGTCAGTATTTGCAAGTTTTACACACTGGCCCTGATGAATGCTTGAACTTAAATATTGGACTAGGTCCAGGAAATACCTTCCTGGAGAGCATATTATTTTTGTGAACAGCTATTTATACAAAAAAAAAAAAAAGTGTTTAATACCTGGTGTAATAGAGTTTTCCTCCCTTCTTTTCTCCACCTGCCTTTTCAGATATTAAACACTGTGTAGCTCATGTTGAGCTCATTCCAGACTTGCCTGCCTTACTTTTCTATTCCACCTCAACCTGTGCTGCTTAGGATCAGTGTCTTGTGATTTGAAAGTATAATTCAGTCTTCATCTCTTTCAGTCCTAGACGTTTTGTGAACAAAGAATGAGAAGTAGGCTATGTTACATAGCTGTGTTAAGCATATGGACTCTTTTCTTCCAGGCATTGAGCCCAGACTATGAAATGTGCTTGGCTTTTGGTTCTAACTATACTGGAACCTAAGTACCTAAAGGGATGGAGTAACAAGAATAGCGTTGTAATAATTCACTCCGGCACTTCTTTTACTTAGGTACCCCTTAACTCAAAATTATAAATTAATTCCAAGAGTCTGTATCTGGCCAAAGTAAATTGCTAAGTCTCTTGTTTATGAGCTATATCGTGTTTTTAATACAAATATTATCATTATGGCACCAAGCTTTCATCATCTTTCAACATGAGATGAGTTCATAATAGCATATCACAAATTCAAAATAACTGCCCGTTTGGCTCAAAATATGAAAAATGTATTAAATGTGAACTCAGATATTAACTTCACAAAACAGTTTCCTTTTTCTTTGTTTATTGTGTCAGAAAGTAAAATGAATATGAATGGCTTTAAGCTGAACAGCAGAAGGAATTGGAGGGAGGAAGAGAATTGAGAAATAGTAGAGAAAAACTTCGAAAGCTTTTCAATGCTTGTTAAAGAAATGTTTTGGTAGAAGTTACAGAGATAATCTGTAAAACTAAACACTGGAAAAATGTGCTACTTAGTATTTTATAGCAAAAAAGAGTTTGATTCAATATGTATTTCATTTGTTTTCAAAGCAGTTATTATGTTTTTTTAAATTCCCCTTACATCAAATTATCACTTATATCTTATTAATCTTGCCTACAGCAGAGAAGGATGTGTTCAGTTTTAGGAAGCAGGCACTAACTGCACCCCTCCTAGAAAAGACTTTGCCATTCTATTTGTCATTCTTGTTCAGCTTTAAATGGTACTAGGGATTTTTTTCGTGTGTGTGCATGTGCGTGTGCGTGTGTGTGTGTTTATATTAAGATTCCCCCATTTCTCCTTCTCCGTGCTGCTGTAGCCAAGCCAGACAGCCTATTGAGAAGCAGCAAACCATCTGTTAATGGATTTGAAGTTCTGAATTACACTTGAGTGTGTAGAGGCACTCATGCTTAGCCAGAAACATTCATTTGAATTAAGCTATAAATGCTGTATAAAAAAGAGCCATACATTTAACGTAGGTTCATGAATAAATTTAAGAGAGGGCAATTGCACTTTCAACTTTTATTGCTGCAAAACCCAGTATATTTGGTGTTCTCTGATCATTTGAGGGTTTTATAGCAGGATTGAAACTTCAAACCTTGAACTAGGGGGAGACAATGCCTATATTAAACCTTTAGTAGAATTTCATTGCTGAATTGCTGATAGAACAGAGAGGCTCTATGGATTGGTGGGGTTCCCTCCCCCCTCTTTTTTTAATGTGAGAGATGTTTAAACCAGTCAAAAGGAAAACTCAATAAATAATTTTCTGGCATGGGGCCAGATCTCCTAGTTCATGCCCTTTGATTATTTTCTTTACTTGATATCTTGTCTTCTCTGGAATAATCTATTAATTTTTTATGGCAGGAGAAACAGCCCTCCATAGGGCTTGCATAAATAACCAAGTGGAGAAATTGATTCTTCTTCTCTCTATGCCAGGAATAGACATCAATGTTAAAGGTAAGTTCTAAATCTTTGTTGTCTAATTCAATGTCTTAATATTTGTGATGTTAAATAGCTTAATTTCAACATTAAGAAAAATCATTTAAGTATATTTACCTAACATCTTTAAAGTATTGCTAGTAGCAAAACCAAGAAATTCATCACATATTGATGTATAATAGTGCACAACCATTTTTTGACATCTATATTTTGATCAGATCCCAACATCAATATTTTAAAATAGTTTTTAATTTATTTTTTACAATTAGAAATATGATTATACCCTAGGCATTTTTATCAAAGCATTCTATTTGTATATGAGGCACTTAGAAAGTCACACTGATAAGGGAAGTAGAATATCAATACTTCACTACCAAAAGTCCTACTTTTGCTGTTTTAAAATTTGCCTTGATTTCTAATTTAGACAATGCTGGCTGGACGCCTTTGCATGAAGCCTGTAACTATGGCAACACAGTATGTGTCCAGGAAATTTTGCAACGTTGTCCAGAGGTAGATCTGCTCACTCAAGTGGACGGGGTGACTCCTTTGCATGATGCACTGTCAAACGGACATGTAGAAATTGGCAAGCTGCTACTCCAGCATGGGGGTGAGTGCATTTATGCTAAACGGGTTATGATAAATTATCCAGTTTTTTGACGAATCCCTCAGAGGTAGAAAGTATTTTATATTTTAAGCTCTATAAGGAAAGATGCCTTTATTACATTTTAATGAAAAAGTAAAGATGAAAAGTCTGCTAGAATGTAAGCACCTTTTATTTACTGAGGCTAAAAGCCTTTTCATAAAACATATTTATTTATAGTATTATTAAGCCTTTTTACCTTTGTTACGAGAGTATATTTTGAATTGAGTGTGTTGGTTTTTACTATTAATTCTTTTACTTAAAGTGGGTAATGTCTGTTAACCAGCCATTTCTGAAAGCTTATTAATAAATGGATGTAAATGTTCAATTGTGAGTACTTCGGTTTTTCATTCTTGCTTCATTTCCTATATATAACTGCTAACGATTATTCTTTTTTTTAATGAGTCATTTCTTTATAGACTACAAAAAAGACATCCTAGAATAATGTCTTTTCTTCATTCACATTTTGTAGTCAGTTAATAAGTTAAGTAGGAGGACTTCCAAATGATAATAACTGTTGTGCAGAGGGTATGTGATGGAAGTAACTTGAGCTTAATATTCATCTACTGCTTTTTCTGCTGAGTTCTTATCTGATCTCTGCTTTTAGAACCCTTTTTTCCACCCCCCAACTCAGTGATATTCTTCTTATATCTGAACTGAATAATATAAATTTTATATCAAAGTGTTCAAAACTGATTTGCGTTTTAAAAGGAAAAACAAAGGAAAAGTGATGACTAGCTTATAATACACAAAGATTTGTATGAATTTCCTATTACTTTTATTTGTACTAAAAATACTGTTGTACTATTTATCCAGTAATTAAAGCTATTTGATTCTGCATGAAAATAAACAGCATATTTTCTTTAGCTATCTCTTTACTATATATCTATATCTATCTGTCATCTATCTGAGGAAGGCTCTATATCATGGTAGTTTAACATGTTCGGTTATTTATAGTCTTCTCCTGCCCCCTAAAGGCCTTAGTGTGTCTGTTTTACTTATACCATTTCATAATCAATGTATTTTTCAGTTCTTATACTTTTTTTAGTATTATATGTTTACAAAAACATACTGTTATATCTCCTAAGTGTTTTAGTTTTCTACTTAACTATGTATGTGACATTCCAAGCCAATATTTGGCTTTGCTTCAGTTGGTCTAAGTGATGTAAAAGCCATTATTGTATTAAGTCCAACTTTTCAGAAGAAGAAGGCATTATACTAACCAATGTGAATTTTTTTAGGACCTTTGGTGAAGAATAGTAAATTGATGAGTTCTTTGTCCTAAGAGAGGAAATCTACTTGTATTTGCATTTATCAAGGTCCTTTGGCAATCATACAGACTTCTCTTTGCCTTAGGTATAATCTGAGTTTGGACCTGTCAAATGGTTTGACACCATCATTGTAGAAACTATATTATCTCTTCATTGTGAGTCGCTCAGTATTGAGAGCAATAATTTAAATTATGTTTCTAAAACCTTTGTTTACTTTTGGTATCTTGTGTTCATAATTTTGTTGTATTTTCTCTTTTAAACAGGAATAACTTGAAACATTTTTTTTGAAATATCAACGTAATGAAAATAAATCTAATTTTGATTTAGAATTTTTTCCATAAATTATACATTAATCGTATGTCATTACTGGTTGATCTTTTACCTAAATACATTTTATATCTAGGCCACTACATGTGTCTCATCAGATTCATCATTAAGAGTTTTAGCAGCTACGATCTGTAATCTCTCTGACAATAAGATCTGTGTTGTATGGTAGAATCTTCTGATTATGTCTGCTAGTACTCAAACTTTTATACCCCTTATAACATTTTTATGGCAAAGTACATAAATAATTATAGGACTTGACTGGCAGAGGTGCGAAGTACTCCTGTACTTTGCTGTGTGACCAAATACTGAGTCATTGTTATTTTGCCCCTCTCATATCATCCTTAACTACCCAGGGGATAAACTGTATCAAAACTTTCTTAGTAGATGGTTAGATGGGTGTAGCTAGCATAGATGGATGAAATCTGAGTTTGTCCCAGAGCAGTTAATATTTACTTTTTGTGAATCAGTTACCTATACTAAAAATTGAACATAAGCAAGGATAATGAAAAACATGTTCTGTGTCTGGGCAAAGTTTTGCAGTCTGCACTGCTACCATTGCCTATTAGCAATGGAAGGGGTCAGTACTTTTTCTGCTTGTTGATATTATGAAATACCTTTAAGGCTCTTATACAGAATTTAAGATAAATGTATTTTTTAAAATTTACTCCAGGAACACTGATATTCTTATTTGAAGATGACAACTTATAAAGTTTTATCAAAGTTTTTTTTAAAATTTGTAACCATATATGTTATTTATTGAACTAAGGCATGTGCTTTTAGGCAAACCTGATTAGGCAATTGACTAGATTTTTTTTTTCTAATGCACCTTTATTAGTTAGTATATAGAACCAGTTAATTATGTCAATATAAATTACTACAAAATATGACTGTAAACTGAGCCCTGGGTGCTTTGGGGAAAAAAGGAGAGAGAAAATGGCTGTTACACTGCCAAAATAAGAATATTTAACTCTTAACATTTTGCATGTTCTTTTTCACAGGCCCAGTGCTTCTGCAGCAGAGGAATTCTAAGGGGGAATTGCCCTTGGATTATGTGGTATCATCTCAAGTCAAGGAAGAACTATTTGCTATCACAAAAATAGAAGATACAGTGGAGAACTTTCATGCACAAGCAGAGAAACATTTTTACCACCAGCAACTTGAATTTGGCTCATTTTTACTTAGTAGGATGTTGCTAAATTTTTGTTCAGTTTTTGGTTTGTCTTCAGAGCTCTTCTTAGCTTTCAGAGGATTAACTCATCTAAATGAGCTGCTTATAGCTTGTCAGAATTATAAGGAAGCCACTAGTGCTCGTACTGACTGGTTATTGGATCTTTATGCTAGAAATATAAAGACATTGCAGAAACTCCCAAATATTCTTAAGGAACTCCCTGAGAATTTAAAAGCATGTCCTGGAGTACACACTGAGGCCTTATTGGTGACATTGGAAATGATGTGTCGGTCGGTCACTGAGTTTTCATGATGATGCCAGAAAATATGGGTCAGCTTTCTAAACCTGCTCAGCTTGCTTTGTCATTTATTATGGACTTCATAGCTTATTAACAATTATTAGTTTCATTTATTTATTGACAGAATTTGCAGCCTTGCTAAATCTTAAAAGCACTTAAAGAACTTATCCAAAGCTATAGTATAGGCTTCTTTTTCCAGTGTGTAGAATTTAACTCAAAAGTAAAAAATAGTTTTGTTTGATACACATTACTTTTATTAGTCTTTATTATTTTTTGTTCTAAAAGTATTATTTATATTGTACATGTAAAATTTTTTAATTTAAATATTTTTTCAAATCAAAATGTAATGTCCTCTCTTCTAGGTGTTCTGGGTCTTAGCATCATGGCAAGAATATTCATGCACATGTGCACCTATAAACATGTAGCTCCCTGTTTCTTCTCTGTAGGCTGTTGGAATAAAATACTCAGTTTTATGTGTTTCTAAAATAAACATTTCAAAATTCACAATAATATATTCTTTTGGTTTTTAAATTTAGTAAATGTGCTAATAGTTTGATCCCTTGATCTATTTTATTTTAGCAGGTCCTATAGAAAGTGTATTGCTACTCCATGTAACCACTATCCTGTAAGTGAAACATTTTGTTTCATATTGTTTTATTAAATATTAAGATTCTAAATGGTAACAAAGTAAAGGATTTGAGGTTAGCCTTCAAATGTGACATCATACAACTCTCTTTTGATATTTATTGATACTTGCCAAAATATCAGAGAAAACATGACTAAGAAACATTATAATGCTCATAGAGAGTAAGGCGCTTCCCCAGATGATGTGTAAGAACACTTTTATTCCAAAGAGTAGCCACTTTACATCACTTATAAAGGCATGTGGAATAGCATTTGCTTGGTAAACTAATAAAAACATAGACTTTGACATCAGACAGACATAGTTTCAAATCCTTGTGTAATTTCTTACTAGCTGAATTACAAAGCAAGTTTCTTTCTGAGCTTTGGTTTTCTTACCTGTCAAGTGGAAATAACACCAGGTATCTTGGTCATGATAGAATTAAGTTATTAGCCGTTCACCTTATATGGCACTTAATAAATGTTACTTCCTTTTGCATTCTTAACTCCTCTTTTTAGTTATCACGAATCATATAGATAGTAATTTCTTAAGTTGCTAATAATTCTAAGTTAATGAGATAATTAACTGCTAAGAAAAAGTAGATAATTAACTGCTAAGAAAAAGTAGTTTTCTAAATTAAATGTTCGCAAGAAATATTCATTTAGTTGCAATTAGTATTAATAATTCATAACTGTTCTGTCTGCCAATTTCTACAAGCCATGCTGACATGAAATATTAAACACTCAAATGCTGTTGAAGTCTCTACCTCAAGAAGGTGTCATTGCAGTTTGTACTTCTTCAAAAGTATAACTTGGCAAACAGATTACTGCTTTGTGGCCTAGTTAAAAATACCAATAAATATATATGAACTTAAACCTGCAATAAGAAACTTTATTTCCCATATTACTTATGTTTTATTTTAGAAAACATAATAATCGCCTCAAATTTATTTGAGATGTAGAGAAAGTGGAAATTTTAATAGATAAAATTCATAGACTCTCTGACCCCTGGCATTTTAGCTTTAGACATCTCAAAGTTGCAGCCACTGAAGTGAAGAGAAGGCTGAGTAATGCTATTTATCATTGTACTCTGCCAGATTTCATGTCATAGTTCAATGGAGTTGTTTTTTTAAAAAAAAAGAAAAGAAAAGAAAAAAAGGCCTATGAAAGCCCTTATTACAATAGAAAATAAAGCTTGGAAGGAGATTTCTGAGCTGTTAAGATTCAGCTTTCTCCATGCATAATCCACACAAATATTTGGAATATAAAAGATTTTAGAATGTTTCCTGGCAGCTTTTTAGGAAGGGTCTCTATGAAGTTTTCGAGCTTACTAGTTCTTAATTTCCCTACACATAATAAAGTGGTCCAAGTATATACAATTCTTGTCATTTCATTAAGTCCAAGATAACCAGAAAAACATTTGTCCTCATATAAATCAAATGCTAAATTAATCAGTGTTTTGAATTCATCGTTTCTTGAACACCTATTATGTACCAGGTGGTATGCTTGACAGGGGCTGACTACAGTGAAAGAGGAAAAGCTTACATTCTAGGAAGGTAAGTCTAGTTTTATTGCCTTCTGTATAGGCTGTTGAAGAAAATTAATTTCAGTTTGGGTGTTTCTTAAATTTACAGTAATAATTGGTGTTCTCGTTTCGTTTTAAATGTGAAGGGTCTGATAGTTTAATCCTTTGATCAGTGTGACTAGCAATTTTAGAGTGAATAGAATGTGGTGTGTGCTTTTGCAATCTTAGTGAACCCCAGTACTCATTCCTAAACACAAATGCATTAATGCTAGGATCCTTTATATAAACACTAGGCAATGTTTGCCATTTTTGTTTATTCTGTTATAGAAAATTTTTGATGGAATGTGCAATCCATATGCATTTACACACCTTTCCAGTTAAGTGATGAACTTGATGAGAGCCTGTCACTGTTGCCCCTTAATCAGTAGAAAGGGGTCATTTTTGAGTGACATGAGGCACTCTTTCCCTCAGGCGTTTATCACGTAGCTTCCACACCAGTCGCACCTCTTGCTAACGTGGAGCTTTCAAAATTCAGAATGATAATTGTTTTTATAACAAATGTGGATTGAGTTAGAAAGGTCAGTGATGGCATTATTGGAATTACACTGTGCCTGGTGATGTCAAAACTGAAGACATGGAATAGTTAACTATTTCTTATAAATCAAATTATGTTATCAAAAAATTCACCTTGTAGGTTAAGATGAATTATGGTAGGATGATGTACTTTGGTGGTTATTTGCTCTGATACAGAATCAGAGATTATTAGACTATAAGTTAATTAGCAAAGGTTGTGGTATTGTTTTTTTAGGTTTTAAGCATACATCTTTTAGAGTACTGCAAATTGCACTAAAAGAAGACCTTTTCGGAGGAAACGAGCAAGATAGTTTTAACATTGTTGATTGTTAGACAGTCAAAAAAGTTTTCTCTCAAATGCTAATCTTTGAGAACATCCAAAATGTTATATTTTAATTCATGCTTCCCAGTTTATGAAAGTACCAAGCAACTTTCTTTCTTAGACACATGAATTTACGTGAATTGCTAGAGGGAGAACATTCTATTAAATTATTTTAAAAAGGACGTTTTCCAATCACAGATCCAAGTGATTAGCTTTTTATCACAGAGGAATTTGCTAATTAGTACTTTTGTGTTAATAAGCAAAATTACATTTTGTATTTATATTTGATGTACAAAATATTTTCTAATATTTTATGTATTTGAATTCATTACTATATGGTTTGGGTTTTGTTTGTTTTTTGGTGTAGGCATATAGTTCAAATACACTTACACTATATATTTTTATAATCTTGAAATATAACCCTTAGCACTAGACACGATTGATTTTTTTATAATATTGTATTTGTACTGTTGAATATATATATATTTTTTTCTTTTTTAAAACAAACATAGTGAATTATTCTGCGTTTTTAAACTACTTGCTGAATTAAGATCCAACAGTATTAAATCAACAAAGTGTAACTAGTGATTAGTTATATAAAAATAATATTCCTAATAAGATAAGTATATAATGTTATTTTTATATATTTAATTTGTAATATGTAATATTACCCTTAACATAGACCAAAAAAATTAAGTTCCTTTTTCAAGCATCTATAAAGAGCTGTCTTCAGTTAAAGATGAAACATTTTCTCCAAATTTTTGTCTTTTTACTGTGGTCCCCAAATCTTTTCAGACAGTTGAACCCAGATTTGGTAAATCTAATCCTCTTCCTTTCAAAAGTATCTAAATTAGATCAAGTGAACATTAATGCATAATGGGTGTTAAACATTAATAGAGAATGACTACGTTGGAATGTATGATTTATTTCTACCAAAGAGTGGAATTTTTTAAAAATGTGCTTAGCACTTCCAGCAGGTAAATTGCACTGAACTGAAAGTCTGGAATCCAGCTTTGAATTTACACCTATTATACTATCATTTATCTTAATAAGAGATGAACTAAAATTTCCAATGATTTTCCATTCTTCTGTCCTCAGATGAAATAGTCATGTTGAAAAAATCGTTAATCTTCAAGTGGTGACAGATAAAAAGAATTTAGTTTGTTGTCAGTACTTCTCAACTTAAAGGTTAGGTCAGCCATGGTTTATGTCATGACACTGATAAATTTTTCTAATGACCAGAATGGTTTGATTTGTAATAGCTTTTTGTTTTGGTTTTAAGGAATATATATCTTGGTTATCTGACTTCATCCTAAAGATGCATTTTTTTCTACTTTGCATTGTTTCTATAACAGAGACAAAATTATAGAGCAGTAAGTAATATGTGGTGTTAAAATATGCATTTTAAAGAGCTTTCCATGAAAACTTAAAAGCAGAATTGTAAAGATGAAAACTTGGCAAAGGGATGAGGGAAAATGGTGTTAGGAATCATTGTGGTTTAAAGAGGGTAAAGATTTCTAGATGCTGTTTAATATACTGAGGAGGTAGTGAAGGTATAAAATCAGAAAAAAGGCAGACAGATCTCCTCATCTCAGGAACAAACTGTCTTTGAAAATTTTGATCAATGTTCAGTAAACCAAGGGTCAAGATAAGTGTTTGGTGGAAGATTCGTTTAGTTAAAATTCACTCAAAATAAAGAATAAAAATTTTAATGGTATCATCAGAAATAGGCTATTTCGACTAGTGATATTCAGTCCTTTCTTAAAAGTTATGCAAATTTAGATTTCTCATTTGTTTTCCCATGATTTTAGTTCTTTTACTTTTTTTTTCAAAATACTTTTAAGTTCATAGTCATGTTATTGGAGGAAATAGACTTAAAGAGAGGTTGAAAGCCATTTATAAAAAGTGGTTAAACTGGTTCCCTTAATTCCTTTTTCCTGGATTAATTTTAGTCCTTTTTAAAAAATAGAAACTATTTAAATGTAATTAAAAATTATTTTATCTAAGTAAAATTATAGAAGGGAAAAGATTGTAAGCAAATCCATTGCCAATAGTGGTCTATTTCTGATAGAATTTTGAATATTTGATTTTCACTTCTCCAAGTTTCTCTGCAACATGATTTATATTTGTGTATAACACCAGTAGCCAACTTATTTTTTAAAGTAATGCTCCTAACATAAATAAGAATCAGTTTTGAAATTTTTCTGAAGTTGTCTTATTTAAACTGGCATCTACTGGACTTTTTTAAATATAAAGTGCATTTTTAAAATGTGCCATTTTTCTTCAAAATAAAGATGTAATTAAGCCTAGTATCATCTAATGCAGATCTCAAATAATACTCTTGGACTATATGCCCTTCCTTTGAAAGTAAATTTGGCTTATTTTACTGATATGCTGCTTCTGTCTTCTGTTTAAGCGTCTTCAAAGCAGTGCCTTACCATGTTGGGCGGCATCATTACAGTTTAGTAGGATTCCTAAATTGCTAAAGTTTAAACTTCATGTAGACACCTTGTGGAGTCATGATACCATATCTTCACTATTAGCCTTTTCTGATTTTAGAAGCTTTCATGGAACCTGAAGAATTACTTGTTCTGATTTTTTTTTTCCAGATTCAACACCAAAAATCAGGGAGAAACTGTAAGATTAAATGATGACTACATTTATCAAAGACTGTATCTTAAATTCTTTTAAAGGCAGTTCACTACTGTGTGATTAAATTGAGAATTGTTTTCTTTTATTATAATACACCTGGAAAAAATTCCCTTCTAAATATTACTATTTACAGCATTAATTAAGATATAAGCAGCCAGTCGTCTACTGAGAGAATTCTGAGCAAAAGTGTCTTGCCACTGTTGTCCAGAGCATATTATTTTGCACCTCTTCTGTGAAGGTGAGGAAAATGGCTTCTTGTAAGTTACTGTTTTAAGTAGTACAATTCAAAATACAATATTTTAATAATTGTTTTATATTAATACATTGGATACCTACATCATAACTACAGTACACTGGTGAGTATCACATCACTGTGTCTTTTTGGGTAGATTTCTCACTTGCTTGTCAGTGTTGTCACAGTCACTGAGAAATCCAAGTACATGTGTGTTCTTTGTATTAGCATCATAGTGCCAGAAGAATGGATGGTGTGTACCTGGTAACCCACCCTATAAGAGTTAGTATGCCTGATTCTTGGTTAAATTATCAAATGCTGGATGTTTCATGATATCCACCCAAAAGTTTTTCTCTATTATATCTGAAAATGCTTTTTTCCATCCTACAGGGAAATTTAAAAGGTAATGTTCAGCAACTTCAAACAAGTAAGACCGAATACCGCATTGATCTGTTTTAAAACTACTTCTAAAAACATACATAGTATTTTACTTTTCTGGGTGAGTTACCATGTGCTTCAGAGACCTTCCTATGGTTTGCTAGGTCTCTGTGTTAGTGAAATCTGAACTTTATAAGAGTTCCAGGACAAAGGGAAGGGGTAGGTATACCATTGTGTAAGGTTGCAGAATTTATTAGTTCTTGACATCAATAAATTGTTTTCCATGGTTTCAATATTACAAGTTATACAAAGATTTTGACTTGTAATTGTCATAATCAGTACTGTAGGAAGAATGTTTTGCAGAAATAATGTAGAGTTTAGTTTTAAGGTTTCCAGTATTCTGAGTAGCTTTATTAAAAGAACATCTCTGAACTTGGGACAGATCTTGGCATTTCCTTCCCCCTCACCTCTCTGCTGTTGTCCAGCTGTCTTTGCAATTACTCTTGACTGTTGTCTCAGATGTGTCTTCAGTCATCAAGAGACAATTAAAAGTGGTTGGGGCCAGGGGCGCACCTTTCTCTGTGCAGTTAGCATTTCCTAACTTACCATTTGAACTCTGGCAAAGTAAAATGCCTCAAGTTGACTCGTGTCATTTTGAAGCTTGTCTTTGACCAAAATGGGGAACTAAGCCTATATTACCAGCTTGCCTCACTGGTAGCACTAACAACCTCACTCAGCCAGGTCTCCTCAGATGCATTTATTTATTCCCGAGAAAATGAGAGGTGGTTTGTAGGTTCGCTCATTGACTCTCAGGTTGGTCATTCCTTTTCTCTTTTGAAAGACCATTGAAGAATCTACAGCAGGGGAGAATTACGTTGCAATTTTATTTTTGCTACAAGCTGAAAAAACTTTGGCACAGCTACTTACCTATTTCTGTTTTTCTTAATGCAAATAGAGCCTTCAGCTTAATCTACTAACACCATTAATTGAGTAGAGCGGAAGAGCAGTGCCATTTCGTTACCTTTTTTTAAAATGGAGTCATAATTTTTCAGTGACATTTGGAGACACAACCATCATATACATTAAAAAAAAAAAAAAAACCTGTCTACAAAAATACTGCTTGTGCATGCAACAGAACACTTTTTTTTGTTGTTACCAGTTCAGAATGTGAAGGAATAGCCCAATAAATTGAAACTCATTTGAAACCAGTTTGAATTATTTGATGCATCTCCCCTGACCTTTTTTGTTTTTTGGTTCTTAACCCCAGATCCCTTTGGAAAAGCACAGATAGAAACATTAAATTCCAGCAAACCTTTCACAGTGTTGTTAGTTTCTATAGCATATGACCATTTTGGACATTTAATGGTTTTTATCTGCATAGTATTCTTACATGATGAGAAGTTTTCCTTGGTATTTCTAAAATCTCAGCGATTGAGCTGGAATAAGTCTTATGATGTGACTGCCACTGTACAAATGTAGAAACTGAGGCAGAAGAGGTAACAGTTTCACCAGAAAAAAAGGATGTTTTATATTTTTTTCTTTCAGTGAGTTAACTAACACCAGTCATCCTGGGAAGGAGAATTATAATCCAAAGGAATGACACTATTGTAAGTATTCTTTTCATTATTTTTTATGTGGTTTTAATTCATACTTGACCAAGCAATTAGAAAAGGCTGATTCTAGACACTAATCAAACAAATGAATAGGCATCTGTACACAAATACACACACACACTCACACTTGACATTTAAAGCCCCAGAATTTAAGCATTAATTTAATAATAAACAGGCTTTTGCAAGAAGTATAATGGTGGCTCTCTTTACTTGTATTTCTGGAAAAGCAGCTGCCTTTTATATTTTGATTTGTTTTTAATGCTGAGTACAAAACTCAAAAATAAGCATTTAGGTATATCTAACTAGGAATAAACTGAAATTAAAGCCTTTGAATAAGACCTGTTAATACAGAAGCAGACTCCTTTCAGCGTTAGAGACATTTGGATATTGAGATCAAAATGGGAATATGGTCCCTGGATAAGAGAACTTACTACTAAATTTTTCTTCACTTTTAAATAACACAATAAAATTCTATAAAAGATACTTTCAGAAACATATCAATTAAAATTTGCTCTTACTATACTTTAACTCCAGATTTGATTTTAATATGCTATCATTGGTTTGACCATTGCCTATGACAGGGCAAGTCATATAGTTGGTACTCAATAAATATATCACAGAGCAAAGTCACTTAAAGAATCTTTCAATTCAGATTATCCTAGTGTATAGAATGATTCAAAATTAATTTGGAATCCTGACAGCACCTATCAATTTGAGTCTGTGGAACAGTACCAAAATAAACAAGAAGTACCATGTTCTTTTTATAAATGGACAAAGTTCTAAATATGCATTTCTTATAAATTACCACAATTAGTGGCAATAATAGTAGTCTGGATAATGAATGACCTTCAGTGAATTTACTCACTAAAGGATATTGAGGAATATATTTCATAGTTCATATGACTACTGTATATAGCAGTCCAAATAGGTGTTAGAGTGACATCCAGTCTCTTAAGATATCTTAAAATATTTATGTGTTTACAAACCTCTCAAAAACAAATCAAGTTAAGCAGCTTTCAAAAGGCAAAATTGTGCCTTCGTGAGAAGCAGAAAGAACTGGTTAAAGTTCTGTTATTCACAGTCTCTTGTTTTCAGTCTGTGAGTGCAGTAGTTTGTAAAAGCAATGAAGATTCCCCTGAATATCACTTTTCATGCCTCAAGATAGTTCTTACTCCTCTAGCAGTGTCACTGGATACTCACCCCTGCAAGGTGCTGCGTTTTATACAGCACGCAAGGTTTCAGGGAAAGCCTTTTTTCTTCCAAACCAAACCTGGGTTTCTTTAAGTAAAATATTATTTATATGAGACCAAAAAAAAAAGTACTGATTATTTTTAGAAAAGATTATTTTTTTATTTAATGCAGTGAATACTCAACCTTACCATTGAACTAAACATCTGAAATTTGATAGCATGAAACAGAAATTAGTCATCTGTTAATGGTTGCTATCCACTAGGTACATCTGAGGTGTTAGAATATCAGGCTTGTAGACATTTGAGTAGACAATGTCAGCATGGAACACAAATCTCACACAAAGTATAATCAAAAGTTATTTCAAACAAATTATTCCATCAGTAAACTTCCTGTAGCAACATCAACTTCATGAAGTATTACGTGTGTCTTAACAAACGATGATGGTATGCGGATGTAAGCATGTCATTATAAACATGATGCACTAAATAGAGCATATTGAGGTCAAAGCCTTTCTGTAGAAAGGGAATTTAATTGACATTCTTTCAAGCATAGTGTATAAACAGATCAAAATAGTTTTATCATAAGAAACAGTATTTAACAACATAGCTTTAAAATAAAAATACTTTAAAAATCAGCTTTGATGAGATTAAATTTATTTTTAAAGAATCTTTCTATAGAGTGAAATATATATTTCTCGCTTCTGGCTTTTCTACATTTTTCCAGCATGACCCCCACCTTCACCCTATCCCAGTCCCTTGTTAATAAAGTAGTGCAAAACACTGCAGCAATTTCAACCAAGCTTAATCCCCTACCACGTCAGGGAAGCAAGACATTCTTACCAAATTCTCTCTAGAGGTATACTCCCTTGATATACCAGGAAGTTAGGTACAAAAACTATATGAGAGTCGGGAATGCAATTTTTAAGTATAGATTCTATGGTAAGTAGTGAAACATTTTCAAAGGCAAACTCCCCCTCCCCATAAGCAGTTTATTTTACAAAATAGGTTTTCATGCATTCATATTTTCAAGAATGATTTTTTTTCTATAAATGAATGTAATGAAACACTGGCATATCACTTAGCACACTGCATTCTCCTCTATGTTAAAATTCACACTAATAACAAAAATCATAATATGCATATTAAAGCAGTTCAGTAACCTAATAAGAAAGTAGATACATTTTTTTTTCTGTGAGAACACTTGAGTATTAAATAATTTTAGATGCACAGAGGCATAATCTGACACCAAAAGCAATGTGGATTTAATTTGCTAGATTTTTGACAACTGAACTGGGTTGCTAATTTGCTAACTTGGCACAAATTAATAGTGATTGGTATAAAAATCCTTATAGGCAATCATCATTTATAAACCTGGCAGTATTTTTTGTGTAGTCCTGCAGAGATTTTAAGGTTTTAGATGGAATGATAGAAGATCTGGAAATTTTCTTTGTAGGATTTCAGTGTGTGGAAGATTCTCTTGAGGAGGTGAATATACCTTCACTCATTAGCTTAAAGTCAGCCTAGTCATATCTAAATAATTTGCACAGCAATGAATATCAGGATCCGAATCTATGGTAAGTTGTAATGCATCTGTTCCATTATTTAGGTTCTGGGATCCCTCCTCCCTTTTGAAATGTATAAAACATAGAAAACTGTAATGGATTACTTTTCAGACAAAAAATAGTCACATTAAAAAAAACTTTAAAATCAAATTGACATTTACATTTTATGTAGATTTAATCAGCGCACAGCTGAGCATTTAATATTCTAGTTCTTACACTTGTAATTAGAGAAATGTGTATCTCCCAGTGTTACCATTCTTACATTTGTTGTTCCAATGTGTTATATTATTATCCACAGCTAACAAGGCTTTCACGCAGCAATAGCTAAACCTTTATCAAATTGATTCTGTACAATGGAAGTATATTTTCAAAGACATATGCCTTTGTACACTATTTACAAATTCTCTCAATCATGGTAAAATGGCAAAATAAATAAAAAACAGAAAGAAAGGAAATGTGGCTCAGGCTGAAGGCTTTTCCTTTTATCTTCCCAAACAGATGCTGGTCTCCTCAGTGCTGGGAGCTGGCTAGCCAAGATTGTTTTTCTTCCTTTTACATGGGCTATGAGAAGGATCTGGTTTCAGTTCTTGGTATTGCACCTGTTTAAACAGAGTTCAGAGAAAGGCTGGTCAGGTGGCCACTTTCTGGCAAAGGAAGGAAAAGCAAAGGAATTGAGAGACTATGCTTGGGGAAAAAGAAAGTGCTCGCTCTGGAAGCAGTATGCGATCTGCAGCTGGGATGCAGAAAACAATAGAATGATAGAGCAAAGAGTCAAGGGAAATCTTGCCAGAATCTACATGAGAGCCCTGATGTGAACTTTGGTAACAGGCTGAGGTCTCTATTGCCTATACCCAAGTAACATTAAAAGCAGAACCATCTCCATCTATTTTGAAGGGCCAAATAATGGTTCTCTATAATTTATTATGTGCTTGTTTAATATCAGCTTCATCTCCATCCAGCCCACTCTCATGTCTGATACCAAATCAAAAACTCAGCTGAAACAAAGGAAAAAGGTATTGCTCCAACCCAGCTTCAATAGTTTGATAAAAACATTTCTCATTTTACTCTGAAAATACTTAATGATCAATGGGCATTAATTAACCTCCAAGGCTTTCAAAGGATTGAGATATGCCCCGGTTCTCAAAAATCAGTTACTCTTTCCCCCTTCACTGATCTCTAAAACAGACATCTTTAAAACTCACTTAATTCGTGCCATTTATTTAAGGAAGTGTTTTTCTCAATGTCTGCTGGCATACTTTGCTTTCACCATCTAATATTCCTAATTCCTCCTTCAGGTGATGGTGACTTCCCTTCACAAACTCCAGCTGAACCCTGGGGGAGGACTGTCCCCCTGACACCCTGGTAGGTTCTCTATGCAATGGCCTCTCATTCCCCAATCTTCTCTGTAAGTAGTTCTTGGATAACACCCCAACTGGGCTAATTCCTGAATGGCAAAATCTTCTACAGGCTTTATTAGCTTTACTTAGCTCTTCTAAAACCTTCAAAATTCAATGGATATAAAAGTTAAAACCCAATGCCACACTACATTAAAAAGATACAGGCATACCTTACAGATATAGCATGTTTGTTTCCAGGCCACTGCAGTAAAGCAAATATTGCAATAAAGCAAGTCACATGAATATTTTGGTTTCCCAGTGCATATGAAAGTTCTGTTTATGGTATACTGAAGTCTTAAGTGTGCAATAGCATTATATCTAAAAACAGCAATACCTTAATTTAAAAGTGCTTTATTGCTAAAAAAATGCTAACCATCATCTGAGCCTTCAGCAAGTATTAATCTTTTTACAATAGTAACATGAATGATCAATGATCATAGGCCACCATAACAAATATAATAATAATGAAAAAGTTCAGAACGTTTCAAGAATTACCAAAATGTGACACAGACCCAGAGTGAGCAAATGCTGTTGGAAAAAATTGTTCCAATAGACTTGCTCAATGCGAGGTTGCCACAAACCTTCAACGTGTAAAAAAAAAAAAAAAAAAAAAAAAGAAATATCAGTGAAGCACGATAAAATGAGCTATGCCTGTAGTTATAATAATGAAACCTACATACCACTTGCACATCTGAAGGGACTCTGGAAAGGAAGTCAAGTAGTTCATTATTATCAATTGCATATGGACTCCGCAGCTTTTTTGTAAATTTATTGATGCCTGAAAAAGTGACAGATCAAACATTGAAATCTATAAAGTTTGGAGTTCAAATACACATTTCTGGCAGAAGTGTTGTGGTGATTTAAAGATCTAGATTAAGCTGCCTTTATTTCAGCCTTGACTGAATGAACCAGTAAACCCAGTTTTCTTCCTTCCTCCCTCCCTCCCTCCCTCCCTCCCTCCCTCCCTCTTTCCCTCCTTCTTTCCACCTTCCCAATTCCATGGCTGTTCTGTTTTTCTCTTTGTACTTCAGTGGCTTCTTCCCAGCAGGAAAGGCTTTCTATTTGGGAAACAAAAGGCACCTGGCAAGAATGATCAATGACCTATCTTGCCTTTCCCCTCAGTGTTACAGTACTTAGAAGCTTTGCTTTAATGTTTCATCTATGATGAAACTTGTCTCCCTACATTTTGGATTGGGATTGTTTTTAAGGCAAGAAATCTGACTGACTTGTTCCCCCTTTTCAAAAGATACACTTTTTTTTTTCAGTGGTGGGGAGGTGTTGTTATTATGCAAACTAACCTGGGTTTTTGCTTTTTTTGTTTTAATTTCAAAATGACCTGGAATTTGGAAGGGTTTAACCACCAGCTTTAAAAAAATAAAAAGCTTTGAAGATGGCGACATATAAGGATCCCAAACACATCTCTTCCCACCAACATGCTGGATCTACAGCTACATATGGAACAGCTGCCTCTGAAAATAACCTAAAAATTGGCTGAGTGAGTCTACACACCGGCAATTGTGAGAAGGCCCACATCGAAGCAGGTAGGAGAGGCAGGGACACAACCACACCATAAACACCACCCCTAGCCTGAGAACCCACAATCAGGAGGGACTTCTCTCTGAGCAGTGAGGGTTTGAACCCCAAATCAGGCTTCTCCAACTTTTAAGAATTGCACCTGGAGAGATGAGCCCCCAAAACATCAAGATTTTTTTCTTTTTCTACTTTTGAGAAATAATTGACATACAAGTTTAAGGTATACAGCATGATGGTTTGATGTACACATATAGTGAAATGATTACCACAGTAGATTTAGCTAATATCCATCATCTCGTATAGATAAAAGAAAAAATTTTTTTCTCTTTTTCTGTGAGTTTGATGTTTGGGCTTTTCAGGGGTTTTATTTTTGCTTTTTTTTTTCAATTCCACATATAAGTGAAATCATACAGTGTTTGTTTTTCTCTGACTTATTTCACTAACATAACACCTTCAAGGGCCATTCATGTTGCAAATGGCAGGATTTCCTTGTTTTTTTAAGGTGAATAATATTTCATTGTATACCACTTCTTTATCCATTCATCCATCAGTGGACACTTAGATTGTTCCCATGTCTTGGTTATTGTAAATAATGCTGCTATGAACATGGGGGTGCAGATATCTTCTGGAGTTAGTCTTTTTGTTTCCCTTGGATAAATTCCCAGAAGTGTAATTGCTGGATCATATGGTAGTTCTATATTTATTTTTTTAAGGACTCTCCATACTGTTCTCCATAGTGGCTGTACCAATTTACATTCCCACCAGCAGTGTACAAGGTTCCCTTTCCTCTGCATCCATACCAGCATTTGTTATCTTTTTTGATGATGGCCACTCTAACAAGCATGAGGTGCTATTATCTCATTGTGGTTTTAATTTGCATTTCCCTAATGACTAGGGTTATTGAGCATCTTTTCATGGATCTGTTGGCCATTTGTATATCTTCTTTGGAAAAATGTCTATTCAGGTCCCTTGCCCATTTTTAATTTTTTTTGTTATTGGATTGTATGAGTTCTTTATATATGTTGGATATTAGCCCCTTATCAGATATATGGTTTGCAAATATTTTTTCCCATTCTGTAGATTGTCTTTTCACTTTGTTAATGGTTTTTTTTTTTTGCTGTGCAGAAGCTTTTTGGCTCGATACAGTCCCACTTGCTTATTTTTAATTTTGTTGTTGTGTTTTTCAAGAAATCATTACCAAGACCCATGTCAAAGAACTTTTTTCTTCTTTTTTTGCAGTACGCGGGCCTCTCACTGTTGTGGCCTCTCCCGTTGCGGAGCACAGGCTCCGGACGCGCAGGCTCAGTGGCCATGGCTCACGGGCCTAGCCGCACCACGGCATGTGTGATCTTTCCGGACCGGGGCACGAACCCATGTCCCCTGCATCGGCAGGCGGACTCTCAACCACTGCGCCACCAGGGAAGCCCTCAAAGAACTTTTTAAAAAATGTTTTCTTCTAGAAGTTTCATGGTTTCAGGTCTTACAATCCATTTCAAGTTATTTTTTGTGACTGGTGTAACATAGGGGTCAGGTTTCATTCTTTTACATGTGACTATCCAGTTTTCCTAGCACCATTTATTGAAAAGACTATCTTTTCTCATTGAGTATTCTTAGCTCCCTTGTCAAATATTAATTTACCATATATGCTTGGGTTTATTTCTGGGCTCTCAATTCTGTTCTATTAGTCTATTTGTCTCAAAACATCTAGCTTCAAAAACCAACTTGTGTGTTCAGACTCACTCTCCCAGGGCCCAGCATGGAAGCAGCTGATCCAGGGGCAACCAGATTTTGTGTGGGAAAGGATCTTTTGCTTGTCATGAGGGGAAGGCATCTGATGCAAAACATATTCAGGGGCCTACCTGGGTACTCTTCAGGGACAGAGACTGGCAGCCACCATCATTTTTTTTCTTTTCTGGCAGGAACCATCTCTCCCTGACTGCCTCGGTCCAGCCATTTGGTACCATCTTCATGCTCTCCCTCTGCCATGTTCCAGAGCACCAGTATCCCCCCGAAGGGAGCTTTCACATACATCTGGTGCTGAGGTTTTACATCTATGAGGCAGTTCAAGATGGTGACCTAGGACGATCGTGAACTCACCTCTTCCCATGGACACACCAACTCTACAGCTACATATGGAACAATTTCCGGTAAAAAAAAAAAACCAAAAAACACCCCCCTGAAAACTAGCTGAGCACCTCCTTCATGTGGGGCAAATGAGAAAAAGGCTACATTCAAGTGGATAGGAGATGCTGAGAATCTCACCATAAACCCCACCCCCAGTTCAGCTACCCACCATCAGGAGGAAACTCACAAACCCGGAGCTTCTCCCTGAGTAGCCAAGAGTTTGTACACCACATAAGGCACCTCAGCTTTTAAGACCTGCACCTGAAAGTTGAGCGCTCAAGGCATCTGGCTTTGAAAGTCAATGGGCTTGCATCCATGAGACCCAAAGTGCTATAGTGAAAGGAGAATGGCTCTTAAAGAGCTCATGAGCACTCGCTCACCCCAGGGCCCAGCACAGAGGCAGCTGTTTGAAAGGTGCCCAGGTTTTATGTGAAGAAAATTCATTTCCTAATCTTAAAGAGTTGGCTGGAGAGGCAGGGGCCTGCTGGGATACTATCTGGGGACAGAAGCTGGTGGCCCCCATTTTTGAGCTCTCCCTCTACTGCACTTCAGAGCACCAGTATCTCCTGGAGGGAAGCTTTTACCCATGTCTTGTGTTCTGGGTTTTGTGGCTGCCACCAGGGGGTACCCCTTGATTGCTTGGCTCTGGAGGCCAGGGTACTGGTGCTCCTGGGTCCCCTGGAGCTATAACATTCGAGAGACAGTTCTTGGCAGGCTACCACCCCCAGGGCACTGGACAGACAGCAGACTGAAACACCCCAGTCTTTCCAAGAAAGAGCGCTATTTGCTTGTCCAGGAGCTTTGGCCTGAGGGGCAGGAATCTGCTCTGGCACACTTCTAGGAGCCTATGGCAGTGTTCTCAGGGAACAGAGGCCAACGGAGGCTGGTGGATGCAATCTTTGCATTCTCTCTGTGCCTTGCTCTAGCTTGCCAGTATCTCCCAGAACCTCGGCTGGTGCCCCAATTTTTGCAACTGCTCTCAGGAGACACCTCTACATTGCCTAGTTCTGGTGGCCAGAGGGGCTTATGTTTGCAGGTCCCAAAGGACTGTAACCAATAGAGAAAGAGGTCTTAAACAGCTAACACCCTCAGGGCACAGCAAGAAGTAACAGACCAAGGAGCTCAATCTCTCTGTGAAACGGGCCTATAATTTTATCATGGCAGGCTTCTAATTAAACACACATCTAAGGGCTGACTGTAAACCCTTCCAGACACCTCAGAGAGGAGCTCTTACACATGTCTGGTGCCCCAGTTTTTGCAGCTGCCACCCAGGGGATGCCCCTTGACTGCCTGACTCTGGTGGTCAGGGGCGCTGATGTTCCTGAGTCTCACAGGACTGTAACAATCAAGAGATAGTTCTCTGCAAGGTACCACCACCAGGGCACTGCACAAACAGGAGACTGAAACACACCCCAGTCTTTCTATGAAAGAGGCCTATTTGCTTGTCCTGGAGCTTTGGCCTGAGGGGCAGCTTTCAGGTTTGGCACACATCTAGGGGCCTATGCAGGTGCTCTCAGGGGACACAGGCCAGGGGATGCTATCTTTGCACTCTCCCTCGGCTTCACCACAGCTCATCAGTATCTCCCAGAAAGGAGCTTATAAACTCATCCAAAGCCCCGATTTTTGTGACTGTCACCCAGGGGACACCTCCAGATCATCTGTCTCTGGTGGCCAGCTGGGCTTACACTTGCAATCCCACTGTATATATCTGCATAATTTAAAAGCTACTGCCTAAGGGAATGACTTTCAATTAGCCTGAATCTAGGTGCTGCCTGAGATCCTCCTGTTTGAGACACTGACAGGTCTTCACACATCCTCAACTACTGAGGGCTATTAAAAATAAAATAGGCTTGGACTTCCCTGGTGGCACAGTGGTTAAGAATCCGCCTGCTAATGCAGGGGACATGGGTTCGAGCCCTAGGCCGGGAAGATCCCACATGCCACAGAGCAACTAAGCCCGTGCGCCACAACTACTGAGCCTGCGCTCTAGAGCCTGTGAGCCACAACTATTGAGCCCGTGTGCCACAACTACTGAAGCCCGCATGCCCTAGAGCCCATGCTCCACAACAAGAGAAGCCACTGCTCTCTGCAACTAGAGAAAGCCTGCATGCAGCAACAAAGACCCAACACAGCCATAAATAAATAAATAAATAGAATAGAATAGAATAGGCTGCTTGGACAATCACAAAGGTTTGGGAGACAACTAAGAGCTAAGGCAAGGTTGAATGATAAGGTTCATCTCCTATGCAAGACCACTACTTCAAGACTAGGAGAGGTGGCTCTTTCATATAATGCATAGAAACCAACACAGAGATTCAAGCAAAATGAGGAAAATGTTTCAAATGAAAGAACAAGATAAACCTCAGGGAGAAAAACCTTAATGAAATGGAGATGTTATTTACCTGATAAGGAGTTCAAAGTCATGCTCATAAATATGCTCACCAAACTCAGGAGGGTATGGATGAACAAAGTGAGAAGTTCAACCAAGAGATAGAACATATAAGTACCAAATAGAAGTCACAGAGCTGAAGAATAAAATAATTGAACTGAAAAATACACTAGAGGAATTCAACAGCAGACTAGATGAAGAAGAAGAAAGGATCATTGAAAATCAGAACAGCAAAAAGAAAAAAATGACAAAAAGTGAAGATGGCTTAAGGGACTCATGGGGACAACATCAAGCATACTAACATTTGCATTATAGGGAGTCCCAGCAGGGGAAGAGAGAGAGAAAAGGGCAGAAAGTGTATCTTAAGAAATAGTGGCTGAAAACTTCCTTAATCTGGGGAAGAAAACAGACATACAGATCCAGGAAGCCCAGGGAGTTCCAAATAAGAGAAACCCAAAGAAACCCACATCGACATAATTAAAACGTGAAAAGTTAAGGACAAGAGTCATAAAAGCATCAAGAGATTAACAACTTGTTATGTACACGAGAACCCCCAAAAGACTATAAGCAGATTTTTGAGGAGAAACTTTGCAGACTAGAAAGGAATGGCATAATATATTCAAAGTGCTGAAAGAAAAAAGACTTCCAAGCAAGAATACTCTACTCAGCTAAGTTATCCTTCAGAACTGAAAAAGAGAGTTTTCCAGACAAGCAAAAGCTAAAAGAGTTTATCATTACTAAACTGCCTTATGACAAATGTTAAAGGGACTTCTTTAAGCCAAAAGAAAGTGTGCTATAAGTAGAAAGAAAACACATGCAAGTACAAATGTCACTAGTAAAGGTAAATATATACTAAACATAGTGGATTAATCATTTATAAAGCTAGTAAGATTATACAACAAATATAGTAAAAATAACTATAACTACAATATTTAGTTAAGGGATACACAACAATAAAAAGGTGTAAAATGTAACATATAAAATGGGGAGATAGAGTAAAAATTTAGAACTTTCAAATGCATTCAAACTTAAGTTCTTGGGACTTCCCTGGTGGTGCAGTGGTTAAGAATCCACCTGCCAATGCAGGGGACATGGGCTCAAGCCCTGGTCCAGGAAGATCCCACATGCCACAGAGCAGCTAAGCCCATGTGCCTAGAGCCCATGCTCCACAACAAAGAGAAGCCACCACAGTGAGAAGCCCATGCACTGCAACGAAGAGTAGCCCCCACTCGCCACAACTAGAGAGAAAGCCCACATGCAGCAACAAAGACCCAACACAGCTAAAAAAAAAAAAATTAAGTTTTTTTTTTTAAATTCTTGTACATAAGCCTTGTGGTAACCACAAAATAAAGCAAGAGAAGAAAAGAACAGAGGAACTACAAAACAACCAGAAAACAATTAACAAAATGGCAGTAAGTACATACCTATCAATAATTACTTTAATGTAAATGAACTAAATTTTCCAATCAAAATACATAAGTGGCTGAATGGATTTAAAAAAAAAAAGACCCTTCTATATTGCTGCCTATGAGAGATTAAGTCAGATGTAAGGACACACACAGACTAAACATGAAGGGATAGAAAAAGATATTCCATGCAAATGGAACCGAAAGAATTCAGGGGAAGCTATACTTATATAAGACAAATAGATTTTAAAACAATGCAAATTGGAAAGGAAGAAGTAAAACTCACTATTTGCAGATGACATGGTTTTTTATATAGAGAAAATTCTAAAGACTCCACCAAAAAACTGTTAGAACTAATAAATGAATATAGTAAAGTTGCAGGATACAAAATCAATATACAAAAATCTGTTGCATTTCTATACACTAACAATGTACTATCAGAAAGAGAAATTAAAACAATCCCATCAAAAATAATAAAATACTTAGTAACAAATTTAACCCAGAAGATGAAAAACCTGTACACTGAAAACTGTAAGACACTGAGGAAAGAAATTGAAGAAGACACAAATAAATGGAAAGGTATTCCCTGCTCAAGGATTAAAAGAATTAATATTGTTAAAATGTTCATACTACCCACAGCCATCTTCAGTTTCAATACAATCCCTTTCAAAATTCCAATGGCATTTTTAACAGAAATAGAAACAATCCCAAAACTTGTATGGAACCACAAAAGACCCTGAATTGCAAAGAAATACTAAAACAGAAGAACAAACCTGGAGCCATCATGCTCCCTGATTTCAAACTATATTATAAACCTATAGTAATTAAAACAGTATTGTATTGGCATAAAAACAGATGACATAGATCAATGGAAGAGAATAGAGAGCCCAGAAATAAGCCCATGTATATATGGTCAATTTTTTTAAATAAATTTATTTTTGGCCGCATTGGGTCTTCGTTGCTGTGCATGGGCTTTCTCAATTTGTGGTGAGCAGGGGCTACTCTTATTACAGTGTGTGGGTTTCTCATTGCAGTGGCTTTTCTTGTTGTGGAGCACAGGCCCTAGGTACGCGGGCTGTAGAGCGCAGGCTCAGTAGTTGTGGCGCACAGGCTTAGTTGCTCCGCGGCATGTGGGATCTTTCCGGACCAGGGCTCAAACCTGTGTCCCCTGCATTGGCAGGTGGATTCTTAACCAATGTGCCACCAGGGAAGTCCCTGGTCAATTAATTTACAACAAAGGAGCCAAGCATATACAATGGGGAAAGGACAGTCTCCTCATTAAATGATGTTGGGAAAATTGGACTGGCACAAGCAAAAGAATGAAGCTAGACCACTATCCTATTATACCACTTACAAAAATTATTACTCAAAACGTACTAAATCTTGAATGTAAGACCTGAAACCACGAAACTCCTAGAAGAAACTATAGGTGATAACCAAAGTAAAAATAAGTGGGACTGTGCCAAACTAAAAAGCTTCTGCACAGCAAAGAAAACCATCAACAAAACGAAAAGGCAACCTACAGAATGGGAGAAAATATTTGCAAATCATATCTGATAAGGGGCTAATATCCAAAATATAGTAAAAACTTATACAACTCAATTGTCAAAAACAACAATTAAAAAATGGGCAGAGGATCCGAATAGACATTTTTCCAAAGAAGACAGATGGCCAACGGATACATGAAAAGATGCTCAATATCACTAATCATCAGGGGAATGCAAATCCAAACCACAATGAGATATCACCTCACACCTGTCAGAATGGCTGTATCATCAAAAAGTCTATAAATAATAAATGTTGGGGAGGGTGTGGAGAAAAGGGAACCCTTGTGAACTGCTGGTGGGAATGTAAATCGGTGCAACCACTACAGAAAAAGGTATGGAGGTTCCTCAAAAAATTAAAAATAAAACTACCACTATGATCCTGTAATTTCACTTCTGGGTATTTATCTGAAGAAAACAAAAACACTAATTCAAAAATACATGTGCACCCCCATGTTCATTCAGCATTATTTATAATAGCAAAGACATGGAAACAACCTAAGTGTCCATTGATGGATGAATGGGTAGAAAAGTTGTGGTATATATATGCACAATGGAATATTATTCAGCCATCAAAAAGTTTGAAATCTTCCCATTTGTGATAACATGCATTGACCTCAAGGGCATTCATTATACTAAGTGAAATATGTCAGACAGAGAAAGACACATACTGCATATGATTTCACTTATATGTGGAATCCTTAAAAAAAACAAAAACAAAAATCAAGCTCATAGATACAGAGAACAGCCTGGTGGTTACCAGAGGCGGAGGAGTGGGAGGTGGGTAAGGGAGTCAAAAGGTACAAATTTCCAGCAATAAAGTGTCATGGGGATCTAATGTACAGCATGGTGATTCTAGTTAATACTGTACTGCACATTTGAAAGTGGCTAAAAGAGTAGATCTTAAAAGTTCTCATCACAAGAAAGAAAATATGTTTCCATTTCTATATTTCTGGCATTGACATTTTTAGAAACCAATTTTCCTTTTAAATTATAAGAAATTTAAATTTAAGGCTTGCAAACAATGCTACTGTGATTGACTTACTTGGATCACTTCTTGGATTAAAATGGCCAAGAACCATTAAAAATGAGCCATACCTACCCATGCTAAATTATTCAACAGTGAATCCTCTGTGCTACCTGAAGAGCAAATGTGGATGGGGGCAAACACAGATGAATTTGGAGCTATTATACGAAAAACAAAACAAACCCCCCAAAGTTAATGAGGTAGAAATGTCAAAATAATGTATAAAACTAGAAGTACCTATTCTACATATTCTATGGAATAATGTAGAATTTCAATTGGATAAGTCTACTGTTTTAAATTTATATTGCAGTTAATAAATTACCAAGCATATTCACATAAAATACATAAATAAACAGCTTTTTATGAAATCAGAGTGGTAAAAACTGGGTCACAAACTGGAGCATCTTGGCTCTTCTTCAGGGAGTTCAGCAGAATAAACTAATGCAATTATGATTTGGTCCCTGTCTCCCCATGTGAGACTCATGTCTTAAATTTCTATTTAATATTTCAGCAATCACCTACCACTAAAGGAATACTGTTCTTTGTTTTATTTTATTTGATGAAACAAGAGACCCAAACACATTCTCTGCAAATTACGTTTAAGACAGCTTGCCAGTGAGGCCAACCCAGATTACACAGCCAGATGCCTGCCGTGGGCTCCAGTTTCTGAGAACCTGGGGAAAGGAAACCCGGAGTTCCCCACCTATCACAACTGAGATGGCAGGTCTGACCCTAAGTAGGTTAGAGGTAAATAAACTGCCACACCTAACGCCCTACCTTAATTCCTTCAATAAAACAGCACCTGTTTTAAATATCAGAGGAAGGAATGAAAGAGCATACAATAGCGACGCAAGAACAAGGTGGAAATGCCTCTTCCCTTGTATAGTGAAAGCACTGTCTTAGTTGAAACTGTTTCTTTAAATGATAGAAATTAAGGCAGGAAAACATAATCATCCTTCCCTTCACCCTCCACTCCCTACCCAAGATGTAAAGGTAATGATAGTGATGATAAGGGGCAAGAGGGCGTGCTCAAGATATGACAAGATATGCCAAAAAGAATAGCGAGGTAAGGATTTTTAAACTGGAGGGCTTGGAGAAATCAGACCCTTTTTCATTTTATTCCAGGATATTTCTTTAAAAGCCTTAAGAAGAAAAGAACAAAACATTCATTTTCATCTTTTTGCTTTCAGTGTAAGCACATGTGTTCTGAAATTAAAACCCATTTTGGTTCTTTGCATTTTGTATAAGTTTAGCAGTCTCAGGTGTAATGCAGGCCAGGGGCAAGTAGAGAATTCTACTCCTACCCAGTCTTGTTTATATATATATATATATATATGTATATATCATTAATGTAGTTTTATGTTAGTTGGTCTTGGAGACTGAAAATTGAGTTTTCCAAACAATTGTGTCAGATAAGAGAAAGAAAAAAAACCCAAAAACCCCCAAATTATGAAGAATGCTGAAAGTACCACCTAAGTATAGTCTAGGTACATAGGAACTGTTTGCATGAAGCATAATTGCATTAGAAATTAGGACCCCCAAATATCACCTTTAAAGTGGGTTTTAACAAGAAGCATTCTTGTTTAGTACACATAAAGCAGGTTTTTTTGTTCCCAAGCAGCCTGCCAATGCCAAGGACCCTTTTCCTGCTTCCTTAAAGGTGACCTCTTAAACAGGCAGCCATATATAGTACCATGTTTACGGACATTTCCGTAAGATAAAGTACCACAGCACAAAAGCATATTGTCCTAAATGCACCATATGGATCAAAATGCCTCTGTTTATGTATAAATGGTGGAAATAAATCAGAGTGATATCTAGACAAAGCTACACTTTGATATATGAAGAATCTGCACAACTACATGTTTATAGTATGATGGAGCCTATGGTGCCAGATAAGAAAAATGCATTTGCAGATAGACCTAAATCTTTATACTCTTGTGATTTTTAACTGACCTGTCTCTTTTCATCATGGAGTAACTTCATGACCATAAATATAGGGAACTACTGACGGTATAACTCATCCCTTAAAAATAGTTTGTTCTTAGCAGCTATGACAGTTAAAAAAAAAAAAAAAAAAAGGCTTTACTTACCCCAGACAAGGACAATGTATCTCAGCGGAATGAGGTACAGGATGAGTGTGAACGCACAGAGGGCTACAATGGCCAGCCAGCTTAAGAATGGGATGGTCCAGTTGAAAGTACTGAATGAGAAATGAATACATCAGCAATCTGAGCACTTCATACTTTTTTCAAACAAAGATGAAAATAAATGTGATTCTGATTCAAAATCTGGACTAAGGATCTAGTAAAGACTGTATTTCTCTCTGGAATAGATGCCAATTGTAATAGGCTACCAGAAGACACAGGTTAGTCATAATCTGCTCAACTTCATGAACACAGGGCCCAGGTAAAGGGTGTTGACACCAACCTCTCCAGATTGTCCCAGGTGACTTAAGGGTCTAAAGTCATCACACTACTTGGGTGACTCCCCATGGTTTAAAAATCTTTTTCTACTTCTAAAACTAGTACTGAATCTTGTTTTCTCCAAATTTTCATAGAGGAGAATGCCCCTGGGGCTACCATTCTTTCTTCTTTGAACTCTCACACAGGATTAACCACACTGGAAATAAAATGTTGCCAACGATTGTCCATAGATCTAAATCTTACACGGTTGTGTAAATCCTCAGAACTTTAGAAATCCTTAGAGGAATACTCACTTCCCACTTCAGTTATGTTTCAAATGGAATTAGAAGTCAGGAAGGGGGAATTTTGTAAAAATTCACCTGCCATCATAGCCCTCTTCCCAGAAATACATAATTAAGAAATAAAGTCAACATTACCTACCATTCTCCCTACCTTGTTGATAGCAAAGGGGAACATGGCACATGATAGATTTTTTGGGAAGACTAAAAAGGGAGTATAAGCTGGAAAAGGGTGGGTTATAACAGGGCCTGGCTGATGGCTCTGCAGTGTTTCCACACTGCTGGTGACTAATAATGTAGAGGGTCAGGGAAGGAAGCAAGACGGAGTACTGACAATGATATAACATCAGAACAAAGAACAAAAATGGGATCAATGAACAGAAGGACAGGAAGTTACAAAAGAGACAGTACTAAGATGGGAAGGACTTTAATGAGACAAAAAGAAAGAAAGATCAAGACAGAAGGCAAATGGAACGTGGCAAGACTGGGATATTTTTAGGCTTTTTGTGTAGAACATCTATTGTGAGTCTGGTAGTTTCTAAGAGAGAGTGACAAAATTATAAAGTAAACAGAAACATTCCATGGAGCCTTCAAGGTTGGGTATATAACCATATCTCCATTTATAGGCATACCATTGCCTTGAAGTTCAGCCTCCAAAGAGGAACTAACACATCTTGCTGAGTGACTCTTTAGCATAATTTAATGAAAAAAAACCAAAGAAGGTAGCAAATCTGTGTTCAAAGCCTAGATTCTGCTATGTGACTTTAGGTGGTAAACCTCTCTAAGCGTCAACCTTCCCGGTTATAAAATGGGGACAGCTTTTATTGTATCCAGGAAGACTGGTAGTGATGGCAACATGTTTATGTGAATCAAGATGAAGTTATTAGAGCCATTCAACTCTAGGAGTCTAAAGTATGGCATTTCTTCTTAGCAAGCAGTGAGAAGGGCGCCAAGACACTTCAAGAAAATATGAAATTGTACATGATATGGATAAATGTCAGTGTTTTTTATTTCTTCTAATTTCTCAGTAATGGATGCTATGCTCACTTGGGCTGGGTTTTTCCAGGGAAGTTTTTGATCCAATAAAGGATGTTTCTCAAGAGATTTTCTCATGTACTGCCCTTCAGCCTAACACTTAAGAGTTATTCCTTAGCTTTGTGGCATATGGCTTGCTTTTCATCTTTCTCTAGGTCAGATTCCTAAAAATGTTTTTTTCTAGTAAAAAAAGCCAAAGTTGGATCAATCTGGTTGTCTTGTTTTTAGTAACTCTTGGGGTCTGGCTTTGCTGTCGTGTTTTTTTAATCTCCTATGGCCAGAGTGAGTCCTATAACTGTCACCAGGCAAAGAATCATGCCTTCCCTCCTTCACTGACACCTGTAGTTCCCTTGCTTCTGCCCGCTTGTAGAGAGAACAGAAGGCTGAGGGTCTGTTTGCTCTCCTGTGGCTCAGCTCAGAGCCATCTATCACACCACTCCATGTGTGAGGGCACTGGCTCTTCATGCAGAAAACCCTCTCTCTGGGCAGCCTCACTGAAGCCCTCCCTGTGTTCTTCCTCCTCTTGGAAGGAAAAATGGCAAGGAAAACCAGTGTAGCTTTTTTCCCACGGGGAAAAAAAGACTGCCCTTTTCTTTTTCCACAGTGCATTGTGGAATCTATATCTAGAATATGATCTTAAGAGATGCAATTCAAGAAAGTTCTGGAATGATTTAGTAACAAGATGTGGTAATTATGGAGGCTTTCATTTTGTACTTAAAGATTGCTTCTGTATCTGCTTTCTGGATAGATCCATTTTATCCCACATGACCCCAGGAGGAGCTTCTCTCTTACAGTATTTGAAAGATTACTGTGCTGAAAAGATAGCTCCTACAAGACTCACTAGATCCTATTGCTGTGCTCCTGTACCTCAGCTTATACCTGCACCTCTGTCTATACCTTGAAAAGTTCACAAAATCCAGTTTGCCCCAAGGCTGGTCCACAGCCAGGATCTGGTCATTTCCTTCAACTGGCCATGGTCTTTTCCAGCCAAGCACCTGTCTGAGTCTCCTAACACCCAGAGTTACAAAGAAGCCTCTCCCCTTTAGGCATTCACAATCCTGACCTTAGAGTTGACCCAGGGTCTTCTGGTATAAATGAGGTGTTTCTGTCAGGTAATCAATACACAGTGTACCTCAGAAAGGACAATATTCAATAGGGAAATGCCCCATTTAGAACTTCACACTCTGCTTCTGCAGACAGGTTGTGGAGAACAAGGAAACATGCTTAGAGATGTAAATAACATGGAGAAGAAGAAAAGAGAAAAGATGTGGAAATCAGTCTTTAGAAGTCTGATACTGAATGTTGCTTAGAGGCACATTTGGGAGTGAGAGGGAGGCTGTTCTGTCTGATATGATATGAAAAAGTGGAAACTCAGCACCTATGCATATGCGGAAATGTGTTAAACAAAAAATTATACAAAATAAAATGCATTATGCCTTGAAACATGAAAGGCACCAGATGAATGACTCACACCTTTAGTTTACATAATTTACTCCTTTCAATTTCTATGTATGCCCAAGGATCTAAATCTGCAGAACACTTTTGGTTATGAATAGTAAACAATGAATAGATATATAAAACTAGGAAAATGTAAGCTTATCCAGATATACAGCACCCCTTCTTGAATAGATCATTTAGAAATCATTATGTAGGCCAATTTTCATATAGTTTAGTCGGTACGGGGCCTTAGTATATTTTCTACTAATAACTAATTACAAATCCACCTTACCATTTTTATAATTAAACAGTTGTTTTAAAATATATATTAATAAAACTATTTGAAGTAAAATGCGAGTAATATGTTTCTTAATTTTACATCAGCTCTCAATGAAGCTCTATTTCCTTGTTTAAAAAATTGTTTTGTAAATTATAAAAATTATGTATATTTTCTAAATGACAAAGTATTAGTTTATTTCATCTATAATTATGATCTCAGCTATTTAAATATACAAAATTGAAAGCATATTTTTGCAGGGTGCTATATATAGTATGATTTTTTTAAATTTAACTTTATTGATGAAATTATAACTCGACCAATAATAAAATGCAGGTGTGTCTTGATTACCTGAAATCCTCATTTAACTTGGTTTATTTTTTTCCTATCTCAATTTCGTATTCTGTGTAAGAACAAAGTCTCACTGTGAAAATGTGCTAAAATTTAGGACGGTGTTATTTCTTCAAAGCTACAAGTATGACTTCTTTCCAACCAATATGTTCTAAATTTCAAGGAGGAAATTGACAGAACTTTCATAAAACCAAAGACTGGCAGAAACAAAGTAAATAATGATAAAACTGAGCAATAGACCACCCAGGAGTGTCCCCTGCCAGAAAGAATGTGGCAGTTCACCCTCTGAGAAACAAATGGACACTGTCCCACAGAAGACCAGGGCTCACATGTCAGCATCACTCACTTCTTTATCCTTTCGCCAAAGGAAGCAACTTCATCTAGGATGTTCTGGACACTGATACATACTTCCTGGATGGCATAGATTTTATTTATAAATCCCTTTTTTTCGCTGTCCTAAAATACAATAAAAAAGAGAGAGAGATTCTATATGAGTAAAGGTATCCTTGAGGGCTTGAATTCTTTTAATTGTCCCACTCTTACATTTTTAAACTTAAATGAACTTCATTTTTGCATATATATAAATGGATACGTGAAGCCCATGAAATTTTTAGGATATGAAAGGAGGTAGAGGAGGAAGAGTACTCAGCATTACGGACCTGTGCTAGTATAAAGGTGGCTGCAAAGCACAAGACTCAGATTCTGTTGCTCTTGCCCTGGCAAACAGAAACATCTCAGCCAGGGGGAGGGGAGGTATAAAGAGATCAGGTCTCAGAATGACCAAATGCGGAATCTGTGCTGACCCTGGACCTACCACGATGAGATACTTAGCAAACCCAGTTTCTTGGCCCCAGCACCCATACACCTAAGTTTGGTCTTGGCTCCAGATATTTTAATAGAAGGGAATGCTGGGTGCAAATGAGAAGACCTGTGAGCAATGAAAACTGCAAAAAAAAATTTAAATAAAAAAATAACAAGGTCAACTGAAATCCAGTAAGTGGCCACTTCTAGACAGCACCTTAGGTAGATCAGATACACAGTTAGCCTGGCCCTGCCTCTTATGAATAATAGTCACATACTTCATGCTCTATTAGTCAGGGTTCTAATTAAACACCACCCCCCCACTTTGTACTTTATTCTTCATTTTAAAGCCTGTGCTAGATTTAAGCAAATCTGGTGTGTGCTCCTGGGAATGGATGGGTGAGGACTGAGCACAAAGCACCCAGAGAGTGGTGTGAGCCTGGGAGAAATGGCCACATTTTGTAATTTTAGACCCAGAGGAAGAAACAGTGGTGCCCTTTCACGATAGAAAATTCTGCTTAGTAGCCTGGCATCACAGGCACTTGCCTAGGCTGTTTGGTGGAGACCATCCAACCCATGACTCCATTCCTCCATGCCAGCTTGAATCTCTATGGAAATGTAGATCCAATTTCATTACTTTAACTTCTTTTGAACACTTGCACACTGTGCCAGAACACTTGAGACCTCATGTGGCAGTCAGTGCTTGCTGAAAGCAGCCAGGAAGCTAGAATAATAATGTCGTCATGTTGCACATTTACATACTGACTTTCATTTTAGAAGAGTCTAAAGCACTTTGCACTGTGAACACTTGGCTGGGGCTGGCATCCTGCCACCTTAGAAACTGAGGGCAAGCGAATGACAGGTGTGTGGGCAGCCTCCAAGGACAACGGTACAGTGGGACTGAGGACATGGATGCCAGTTTTATAACATGATCTTTAGATACCAGTTACTTAGAGCCCTCATTTTAAATTTAATTCCCATGGGAGATATTGTCTACATTATTCATCTCACTTATACCAAAACGGACTGTAAGGCAATGAGGTAGATGAAACGCATAAGGCTCAGAGTACAGAGAACAATTACACACTCTCGGAGCCCCCACTGTCTTCAAAAGTTGCCCTTCACGTCATTACAGACATGGGTGCATCAATTTCTTGTCTTTTTTCCCTCCCCAGTAATAAAATAAAATGCACTCATTTCACCTATGTAATTTTACATTTTACAATAAAATGGATAACCAGTGGTTCCTTCTAGTTCCTTTCATAATTACAAAATTGGTCTGCTCTAATAATCTCCATGGCCTTCAATGTTCTCTCTCAAACACCAGCTAAGTTCATTTTGTCTATGAAGTAAAGTGCTCTTACAAAATATTTTTCTACATGCAGAATAAATCAAGTTGGAGACAAAGCATGCAGATTATACAATGAAAGTTCAATGAGAATAATATCGTACCAGTTTGAAATTATGAGGTGAAAAATGTTTCTTTCACAATAGCAATAAAATATATAAAACACTTAGCCATACCTTAACAAGAAATGTACAGAATCTATATTAAGAAATTAGAGATACTATGTTTTTGCATTGGAATACTGAATATTAAAAGAATGTATACTTTTTTTTTTTTTCAGTTGAACGAAGGTTTAATGCAATGTCAGGCAAATCCTAATGTGTTTGGAGTGGAGTGAAATGGGGAGAACTTGATCAAGTGTTTTTAACATTTATTTGGAAGAATAAATGAATACCTATAGGCAAGTAATGTTTGCAAAAGAGAAATAATGAGAAAGCATTTATTGTACCAGCTATTTAAGTAATTAAAATATGAAAGATGAGCATTGAAAGAGAGATCATTGTATGATAAAGCACCATCATAAATCTATCATAAAGAAGGAAGTATTATGTTACTGGGTAATTGTTTTAACTATTTGGGGGAAATTATATTAAATTCTGCCTTAATAAATTCTCGAACTTATTTGTAATAGCTCAAATCTACCCCAGCATCTATCTCAAACTGAGGTATCCCAAATATATACTATATTACTTTAAAAGCAAAAAGCTAAAAATGAATTATAAAAACAGAAAAAGATAGGTAACTTATTTACTGACCTTGGAATAGGAAAGAACTTCCTGAACATACAAGCAGTAGAGAAAGAAAATCACAAAGAAAAATAACTGATAGCAAAAGTTAAATAACATTAAAAACATATCAAAAGTAATGATAAATTTAAAAGGCTAAGTGGGAAAAAAATTGCAACAAATATGACAAATGAAGGGATGGGATTACCAATATAGTCAATGAACATCTGAAACAATTTTCATTGCAGTTTTGTTTATAATAACAAAAAGAAAAATCACTAACATGTTGGGTAGAATTAATTATGTTACATACAAATGATAGACTATTAGGAAATCACAAAATATTGCTTAAAGACAGTGAAAATGCTTATGATCTAATAGAAACTGAAAAGAATGGGAAGTAAATGTGATATAAAGTATAATTCTAACTTATTTTTGAAATGAGCAGGATGGAAATAGATGAAGGGAATGTGTCAAAATATTAAAGATAATGGATGTTTACCTTCCTCATATCTTCCTGTAATATGCAAATTGTTTGCAATTAATATATTTTACTTTTATAATCAGGATAATCCCCTGATTTTCTCTAATATCATTATTAAAGTAACATGGATAGAAGACATAAATGAATCAGTATTCCCTGGGCATGATTTTACACGGTTTATCTATTTTTTCTTAATGTATTTTTTTGTATTCTAAATTATTTTTAGAAAGAAGTAGAATGTAAATAGATACTCATTAAGCACCATAAAGTGCTTTTCACACAGCTCATTCAATCCTCACAACCACTCTACAACACAGATATTTTTCTCCACTTTACAGGAGAGAAAACTGAGGCTCACGGAAAAGTGACAGAGCTTGAATTAGGGTTACAACCAGCCAACTCGAGTCTGTTCTCTGCACAATATACCATGTGACCTTCCCACTCTACCCAGGGAGATTTCAGTTCCTACCCAGGATCCCAGTGAGACAAACAAGAAGAAAAGACTTGCGAACATTTAGAAATTTATTATCGTAAACACCATGATCAGCAAGAAAATGAAATCCGGAAAGTTGATTCAAAAATGGGAAGTGGAAGATGTGTTAGAAACCACCAGATTTAATGTTAATAATGTCATGTGCAAATATTAAATATGGGATCTTCATTAGTAACGTGTCATCTCAGGCATCTACAAAGACTATTTTTAGTAGATTCTTTAAATCCAAGTACTGATGTTGATTATTGGCTAAAGAGTTTTAAAAAAAAAATCTGCTCACTTTTAATTTTCATTCTTTCTTCTGCACTCCCACCCCGCGCCCACTCCCCTCACCCCTGGCCACCACAGTCCAAAATAAAACAGTCTGGAGTGTTGGCAAAGTTTTCAAGTGCTTTGGGATAAAATTTTTATCTTAAAGTCTCTTTCATCAAATTCTATATTCCTCCATTGTGGTCTCCAACCAATGAAGTAATTACTCTTTATATACAGTATATGACCCAAAACTGCAATGGGTAGTGGAATTGCTCTGTGTTGCATTCCAATATTTCACACTTTTTCCACTAATGTTCAATACTTTATTAGTAGAGAATAAATCGGTACATTTCTTTTATTGTCATTTTTGCTTTCCTTTATAAACCAGCTTGGATGAAAGAAATATCATAGGGTAGTTAATCATCGAAAGGCTTGGTAGTGACAGTGTTTTTCTTAATGCATTATGAAGGTTTCTTTTGAAGATGTAAAAAGAAAATTACCCATAAAAAAGAACTATAACTATAAATCTGAAAATGTGAGATTTATATTGTACAAGTTTTTCTAATAATTCCACATAATTTCTTAAAATCTTCTTATTTTAAATAGTCCACAAAATACCAATAACTGCACGCTTGAAATATAGTGATCCTTTCATATCACCTATTTTACTATCCTGTATCACAACAGAAAGTTAACTAGATTTTTCCAAAGAAATATCTACTTCCTAGCTGTGAGATATTTAGGAAACTCTTAAAGACGTGAAGGATCAATATACACTCCTTACATATTTGGGGAATCCTGTTCATTGACTTTCAAACCAAAATGACAAGTGCTCCCATTCACTGATTCGGTTCCAAATGGGAACAAGAAGGCAACGTGATAGGTGTCAGGGTATGTGTACTGTGGGGTTGGGGTCTTCGTGCATCCAGCTGCATCCTGCCACAGTCACTGATGCCAAAGAGGTCACTGTCAGCCCTGTTGACATCATAGAAAATGAATCTCTTGGACACCTGTGCTGTATCGATCACAGCAGGTATACAAAACGTGTTTGCTCAAAGTATTGATGTTACAAAATTAATGTTATTTCACTTTCTTTCTAGGTTGAGAGTGTCTTAAGAGTGTTAAGGGAGAGAGCTATTGAGTCTTACATCAGGATGAGCATAAAACGGAACTGTCCCAGGAAACCAGAGCATATGTTCACCTTACTGAGGATTTCACAGAAGAGGCAAGGCAAATTTGCACCCCAAAGAGCTAATCTGGATCATAACTCTGCTTTTCCTTTAAAGTCTTGCTGTGTAACCTCTGGCAAAGGGGAACAGTAAGACTGATATCTGCTATGAGACATAACTGTTCTAGTTTACTGTTGACTACAGCTCTTCTGTGAGCAAACTGAACCTCACAGAGCACAAAGTGTACATTGTGTTTGGAATATGTTTAGCGTTCACGTGATTTATTTCTTATGCTAAAGATGGTTTTGGTGCACAGCTTTCTTACTTCACTCAGTAAAATGCCCTGCAAAACAGACTTCCTCTCAGATCTATGCTTCTAACCTATGGAAATAGTAGCCATGAGGTATAGATTGAATAAAGGCACACGAAGTAATGAAATGTTTTCTCTGTGCCAATATTCCTTCTTTTTCAGATACAGATTTCAGCCTGAAATCTAGAGCACTGAAATTCTCCCAGAGAGCAACTTAACAACTCACAGAGACTCTCGACTACTAAATCTTATCTCAGTGTCTTACACAGTTTTTATGATATCAAATCTTACCCAGGTTACTGGGTGCCTTGGCTCTTTTCCTGATAGTAACCTTGAAAATAGGAACCCTCCATTGAAACATTAAAGGATTCTGAGATATGGTTAAGGTTAAGAAGACAGATGGAGACCATTTAAGACAGTACATTTTCTCTTAAAAAATAAAACAGATCTCAAAAACATTTACATTTCAGGGTTATAAAGAGGACTAAGTTAAATAAGATAAGCCATGTAGAGCTCTTAGTACAATGCCTGGTACAAATAACTATTAGTAGTAGTAGTAGTAGTAGTAATAAAACTATGTATACAATTCCTTATTAAGAGAATTCAAGTTATTTTTATCTGTTTTTGCTCTTATTAAAAACAAAATTTTGAAATATAAGAGAGAATTCCTAAATATGTGAAACCTTTTGGGCATGTTTAGTTTTGCCCCAGATGACTTAGTGTTAACTTGTCAGTTTCCATTTTAGAAAATGGTATTAGATTCTTTATAATGTTACATTGAGAAGACGTTTTTTCCCCTTCTGCTGACTCGACACATTTTTTTAATCCAGAATGAGTATTTACCTCATCTTAATTTTTTGCTTCCTCTGTTCAAGGTACTAAGCTTTTCAGTACTCATTTTCTACAGTACAATTTTTAATCACATTTAGTTGTGCCTTGCCCCATTAATTTAATGTTATGCTTTTTGCATGTAACTTTAAAGGTGATGGTAAAATGACAAAAATTTGGAAAGAGGTATCCCCTGGGCTAGGCAATGTAAACAACAGGCATTTAAAAATGGCAGCTGGCACTCTTAAGCATATGATGAAAGCCAGGAAAGAAAGAATGGAAGGAAAGGAAGGGAAAAGAAAGGGAGGAAGGAAGGAAGGGAGGGAGGGAGGGAGGGAGAGAGAGAGAGAGAGAAATAAATAAATAAAAAGAAAGAAAGAAAAAGAAAGAAAGAAAGAAAGGGAAAGGAAGAGGAAGGGAGGGAGGAAGGCGAAGGAAAAGAAGAAAGAAAGAAGGGAAGGAAGGGAAGGGAGGAAGGAAGAAGGAGCAAAAAGAGAGAGGAGGAAACTGAGGGAAAGAGAAAGTGGAAGGGGGAGAGGAAAACCTGGAGAGGAGACACCACATGGGATGGAAGGAGGCGGGGGAGGAGATGGAGAGAGCCCAGGAGGTGAATAAGAGGAAGGGAAGGAACATATCTTCTATCAGAAACGAAAATGACTTGAAGCCAAGGCAAAAATAAAACTTGTTGACTACTCATGTTAAGTTCTAATTAAGCAAAAATAATTATTTGTAAAAGGCTATACATAAAATGTTAAATTTCCATTAAATATAAATGTAGATAAACCTTACAGAAAGCACCCAGGGGATGCAGATGTACTTGTTGTCAGGGGGGAGAGAGCTCCCTGGAGCTAAATTTCTTGCCTGACAAAGCCCTCATCATGTAGACCCTAAGGGATTTGCCTATCTCCCTCTTCCTAATGATTTAAGAAAACTCCTTATAACTGCCCTGATAGTTCTTGAAAGCTCTTGCAAGATTAGGACTATATATCAGTATCAAAACCTTTGACTTAATCTCCTTGCCAGCAGGCAGGAAATACGCTTTCCAGAGAGCGTTCTACAGATGATCCCCTCTCAAGGCTTTCTGTCCCAGGAGAAACTCTGCTTTCAGATGGACTCTCAAGTGCAAGGGCCAGAAGGCCTGGCTCCGGGCTGACCTTGATCGAAGCCACACCAGAAGCTGTGAGGCTGCTGTTCCCAAGTAACCAGACAGGAAAATAAGTGACAGAGTATACTTTCACCCAGGACAGTACAATACAAGTGTTGAGATAAAAATTCTGTAAAGTCCAAATGAACACATTGTGGAAAGGTTTAGAAAATGTGAAAGCACACTCAGGATTATGGTGGCCTACGACAAGTTACTGCTTGTCCTTAGACCCCATTTGAAAAAAAAAAAAAAAAAAAAGGTTAAACAAGGTATGTCCCAAACTCCCTTCTGGTGACAAATTAGCAGGTTTACAGAGAAAATAACAAGGGTGTGGAATAGCCTCTGCCGCTGGTAGCCATTTGAAAGCTTAGAAGAGGACACTGCTGGTGGATGGAATTTCTCCTGCCATTTCTATGGGGTCAGCACTGTAAGCCTGAGTGACAACAGGGAACAGAAGCACTGGCTTGTTTCTGAATCCAAACAGCAATGCCAGGAGAGTTCTTCTTTATCCCAATTTCTAATGAAAAAGTTGGGTGTACGTGTGTGTGTCTTTAAAACCCTCTCTTGAAATCATTTGTTTCGTTTCCAAATGTGTTTTAAAATCTGATTAGAGTTCAAATGCACAGCTGAGAGGGCAACTGAATTTAGAGAAGGCTATGAGCCTTCTGGATGACCACAGTCTTAGAGGATGACTAGATTTCTGACTAACTGGCTCTGTGGCTAAGTCTGGTTCAGATCCCACCTCCATTATTGCCTTAACTGTGTGGTTTTGAGCAATTTACTTATCTTCATCTGTAAAATGAGGGTAATAATGGAACCTACCTCAGTGATGGTTATAAAATTAAATGAGCTTAATCCATTTAACGCATTTACCCCAAATGTCTAGAACACAGGAAGTGCTCAGTACGTATTAGGCATTAACGTTATCAACAATTTGAAGAGACTGAAAAGGAAGTACAAAAAAACTTTTAAAGGCTAAATTTATTAAATCTCTATAAAGATGACAGAGTTTTCTCCCTTATTATTTATGATATATCTAAGGAATAGTGTGTTTATATAATTTCTTTGTCATCTAATACAATCAGATTATCTCACACGTATCGTATCTTACACGATCCTTGCAATGGTTACACAAGGGTAAAGGGATTATTCCCATTCCCTAATGAGCAAACCAAAGACCAGATGCCTCTCATCCCAACCCAAACTTCTACCCCAATCTAAGTTCACTCTCCTTTGGTGCCTCCAGCCATATCTATTGTCATCTGAAATATGGGATTTGAAAAATGAGGAGTAAATTCACCTGTTTACAGTATGCCCTGCGTCCTGAAAGTTGCACACTCTCTAAGGCCAAAGCTAGTCATACTCATGCAAAGCACACACCTTTTACTCCTGTGATTTTTCTGTCAGCGCTCATGCAGGTAACACTTCCCATTAGAATCAGTGTCTTGTTCTTCAACAAGGCTCATGGCTGAATCAAGGCCAGAATTTATTATTTTATCTTAAACAGCACGAGCTTTGTTGCTAATCTACTTACTAAAGTAGTTTAAAAAAAATTCCTTTTACTCCATATACAAAAAAGCATGTACACAAAGGTGTGGAACCTTCGAGGATGCTTTCTTCAATAGATTTGTTATGAAAATCATTCACCTTGTAGAGGACTTTATAAAGCATTTTTAACTTACTTTCCCACTTGGATGACAGGGTCAGGTGGTTTCGCCATTTTATGCATAAGGAAAGTGAGGTTTGGAGAATTTAGGATCTCATTACTCTAGTTAGAAAGAGTTCCTGGGACTTTAACCTAGGTCTCAGAACTGAAACTGGGCTCCTGTCAGGTCACTGTCAAAAAGCCATCAAGCCACATATGGTATTTCTTCACTACATTGTTTCAGATATTTAAACTTGGCTCTTCCCAAAAACTAATCTTGAGTTTAATCAAATTGTCTGAGCAAAGAATCATGTTAGTATTATAAAAGCAATGCTCTTTGTGACATCTCCAAGACTGAGTAAGGATTGCTTTGTGAAATCCGGAGGCTATTTTTCTTTACAAATATTTTACAAGACGAACTTGTACCTTTCTGAAAAAGCACATCTGTTGTAAATTACTCCCTTACAGAAAGAGAGAGAATCACCATCCTTTCTTCCCATCTGAGCTTAAAAGAGATTTGTTGACATATTCTAAGGCCGGCATAGACAAAACAGCACAGGAGAGAGGAGGCGGTCAGCAGGACCAGGACTTGGCTTTGCTTAAACTAATTCCACATGCCCTGTGAACCATTAGCTGTTTTTTATTTCCTGCTCTAAAGATCAGTAGTGAAAATAATCTGGGGTAAGGAAAAGCTGCACTTATTATTTTTTTCCCCCCAAGAAGATGCTGTGTTAGCAAATAGAACATATGAGCCACCTTCAGCAAACCAAGGTCTTTAATAATCCATTTTTCAAACACTACTGGTATTTCCTTTCCAAACAGAGATGGACTGTGACTGGAATCAATTTCATCATTTGTATGGTTACAATTGCCAAGTTTCTGGAAATAATCGCCATTTAAATATTGGATAATATATTTTTTTTACATGAAGCTAACAACAGTTTTATTGCTATTTAATTTCTGTGATTTGTTTGTTTGCTGTAAGTTTTCAGTGTTCTGAGTGCATGATGTTTGAGAATAGGGAAACGTCTTAAGAACAAATCAGGGAAAAAGCAATGTCAAAGTTGTGTTAATGGCCTGACTTGAATCCACCAAACAAGAGAGATTAGCATTAGGAAAAAACAATTTGTTCTACCATTTGGGGCTTTTCTCCCTCAGTTTCCCTATAAACTGAATAATCTAATATCATCTACCATTTTCAGACCTGGGCATAATGTAGTAAATCAAGGACAAGATTGAGAACTCAATTGTCCCCTTTAAGAGGATAACTGGTCTCTTCAATGAAATTCAACAAAACAGAGGTGATGTCAGTACACCAGGGCCTGGTGAATTTGGAAGGAACTAGACCATCTTTCTCTTTCTCTATTGATGCTATATGTAGCAGATACCTGAAAAACAACTTTGTGCTCTATGGGATGCTGCTGATATATGGGGTGGGCCTATCTCCTAAACCTCTTCCTTACTGCAGACTAAATCACAAAAACAGGCTCATCCTGAAGTCACCCTGGAAGAAAAGAGCAAAGGCCCACTTTACTGCACTGATGGCAATATGTTGTTTACTTAGTTGTGTGGATCATGGTCTGTCTTTCAGTTTATTTGCAGAGAGGGAGAAGGAAGTGGGAAAGGGCAAGAAAAACACGAGAATCAATTTGCAAAAGTATCTCAAATTCTTACACTAGAGAGGGCCATTTATTTAATAGGATAAAATAAGTCCTCTACAAATGGTAGTTTATGTATCTGTATTTAAATGTTCTGTATTTAAAATAAAAGTAGGATGGACATGGATCCAGGCTATGTTGTACTTATCCTAATCAGGCAGATGGCTGTTGTGGGCTTGAATCCTGTTCTGCATTTTACAGCTGTGTGACCTTATATAAGTTATTTAACCTCTCAGATACTGAGTTTCTCCATCAGTAAGATGGAGATAATGTCTACCTGAGTGTTGATATGGGAACAGAAAGAAATCATGTATATAAAGCAACTGGCACATTAGTAGATATTAAATAATGATTAGTTTCCTTCTCCCCACTAATTGTCTTTCTTCCCAAGGGGTAACACTTGCTATTTTTGCCTAGTTTCTCCTTCTCTCTCTTATTTTCCTTCCTTCCTTCCTTCCTTCCTTCCTTCCTTCCTTCCTTCCTCTCTTTTCCTCCCTCCCTCCTTCTCTCTGTCTCTCTTTCTTTCTTTCTTTTTGAAGTTTGCATTTAGAAGCCTGATGATCACTAGCTTCCTTCACATTACCTCTCCATTTGAGCAGTATTGTTTAGCCAAATCTCAGTCCATCTCCTTTATTCCTTTATTCAATAAAGACTTACTGAATTGCAGCTACGTATAAGACACTATTCAAAGCTCTGGGCATACAGAGATAAACAAGACAGCACCAAACAAACGTATAAGTAAATGAAGAAGGAAAATAGCAGAAAGTGAAAAATGCAATGAAGAGACTTGAACTGGGTGCATGGGCTGGACAGTGACCCAGAGGTCAGGGAGGGCTGCTCTGAGGATGAACTTCACAGCTGAGACCTGTTTTGGTGAGGAAAATAGAAACTACTTTAGGTATTTCAAACAACCAGAATTTCACACAGAGAAGTGGTTACCCTGCTGATGGAAAAAGTGAGAATAAGAGTGTGATAGACATCGGCAATGCAGGAAGCCTACCCGAGGGAGGGGATGTTACCGGGGCCCAGATGCTAGACCATGTGGACGAACCATGACAAGAACTGGAGCCATGGCTGGAGCTGCTTGGCAGTACTTGGGATTGTGGAGGAGAGGCTGTCTCTGGAAAATGCCTCCAGAAGTGGTGGGGGAAGAGGAAAGACACAGAGAGAGAGAAGGAAATTCTCCTGTTTTTTTCCTTCTTCCCTCCTTCCAGCATCTCCCATTGGCCAAGTCCCCCAAAAGCTATTGTCAAGGGAGCTGGAAAATGTGGTGTGAGGGAGAAGGGTGGGTGGGGACCAACGTGGAAGGAAAGAGGTAATAACCAGAACAAGGAGGGAACTAACCAGGAAAAGGTCAGGGGAACCAGTACAGGCAATGCAAATGCACTACGGGAGAAACAAACTGAACTTGTTTTAGGAAACAAAGGATGCGCAGACATGGTAGCCAGGTGAAGCGGTGAGTGGAATGGGAAGGTATCAGAGAGACAGGCGATGCTACAGAAGGCCTTGTAATCCAAAGTAAGCCGTGGAGATTTTATTCTAAGCGTGATGGGAAGCCATCAGAGTGTTTCAACCAGGGAAATAACGAGCTAATTTACTTTTTTTTTTTTTTTTTTCCAGTACGCAGGCCTCTCACTGTTGTGGCCTCTCCCACTGTGGAGCACAGGCTCCGGACGCGCAGGCCCAGTGGCCATGGCTCACAGACCTAGCCCCTCCGCGGCATGTGGGATCTTCCCGGACCGGGGCACGAACCCGTGTCCCCTGCATCAGCAGGCGGTCTCTCAACCACTGCACCACCAGGGAAGCCCACGCCTGGCTCTTTTGATCTCTAAGGGCACTAAAGACAGTTCTTGGCTAAGTAACTGAATCAACAATCTAGAATCTGGCCAGGTCGCAGGTAGTTTAGGTTTGTTTCATTATGCTGGCACGATGGTGGAAATCGGTCTCTAAGGTATGTCAACAGCCCCATCAGATTTATATTGTCTGTCAGGGAGTTATGTGCTGCTCCCAAGAAGGAGAAAAGGATCTTTGTTGACCTCCAGGTGCATTTGCATCCACTGGTCACAGTAAAGAAGAAAAACAAAACGGTTACTACTGTCCCACCACAAGCTGTTCTAGTTTTAGGAAAGTGTGTTATACTCGGTCTGGCTCTTGAAATAAACATCCCTCAAGTCTATATTCTGACTGCACCTTCTACCCCCAGTCCTGTTTGTGCCGGAGATGCCAGCAGCAAATAAGAACGAGGAATTGTTTTCCATGGAAGCCGGAAGAATTGGTGACAGAGAAGGTCCTGCACACAGGTGGTGACCCAGAGGCAAGTTTCAAAGCCATACCAGGTAGAAGGAGGATCTCATTGGGCTTCTCACAAAGGTCCCCCTACCTGCCGTCTGTAAGTTACATGCCTCTCATCCTGTGAACCCCATTCTTCCCTGCTAAACCCCCTATTCCCATGTGTTTCAGAAGGGAATTCAAAACAGATATTTATTACCATTTGAAACCTCTACAGTAAAATCATAAACACTTTGAGTTCTGAATCACAGTTAATGTTAGCAACTCGAGCCAAACACACACACACACAAATTGCATGAGAATCTGACCAACGTAAAATCAAGTACCTGTTTTGAAAACATATGAAGAAAACCTCCGATAGCAAGGAGTTGGGAAATAGTGCTGCTGCAAGAGGGTGTGATTTACTTCTAGTACTTTTCTTTGAGTACACTTTCCAGGTGGACAAAGAAAATTATTTTAGGTATACTTCCTCTCAGAGATTAATAAATCACTACATACTTAGAGGGATTTAAGATCAGTTTGAGTCTAATATGGTAAATTAACCCTGAATTTGTAAAGCATCTTGCCTTCTCTCGGTACATAGTAAGTTCTCAAAAACGTTACTTATTACCATTTAAATATTATCACTATTATTTTTGTTACTATCATTGAGGGTTGGAAGATAGATTACAATAAATGTCAACTTTCCCTACCCAATTTTTGGTGTTTCTATGATATCAGGTATATGCAAATGTTTAAATGCCTCTGTTTATGAAAGCACCCTGATTGTAAGCATAAAAGTTACAACAATCTGCTCTTCCTCAAACACCCTGTGCAGAGTTGATAGAAATTATTTTTAACCTTCTGGTTTGTGTGGCTTTTTGGCACATCTACCAGTATTATGAATTAGATATTTTATCTGAGCCAAACTGCTGCTACGCATAAACACAAATAGAATTATCATCCTCCAGACAGATACTTAGCTGGGGCAAACAAAGACCACATTATAAATTGACATTTTAAAAAAAAGAAGTTTTATTATTTACTTTATTAGTCCAAATGCCAAAGTTTTCCTTCTAATTTCTGTATTCTTGTTTTTCTATTTCTGAGGATCATTTAAATACTTTTCTTTAGGAAATGGACATTTACTTATTTCCTCTAGCTTAGCAGAGATAACGCGCAATATCAACTAAAAATGTAAAACATCGATGCCAGGTATCAACGTAAGGTCATTTTGTGGAAGAGACACCTAGTGGCACACATCCTGTGAGTTTCATCAGTATGGGGGAGAAGTTAGTCCTCAGTGACTGCATTTAAGAAACATGGTTTAAGAAATATTTTTTTTAATATTGTTGATTGCTATGAATTTTTTTTTGGCCAGGATAAAATATTCATCTATCTAAATGGTTTGTATATTTCACCTTAGTACCCTATTAGCTTAATTGAGAAATTGACATTTTAGTCACTTAGTCATATCATTCATTTATAAAAAATGTTTTTATAAATTAAAGTCTTATACCTTCAAAATTTAAAGCTTAATTTTGCACAATTATTAGAGTAATTTTATCTATTCCAAATATGACAAGTTTGATCATTCTCATCTACTTTATTATTTAAACAAGCTCATTGTGTTTAGAGTGTTAAAAATTAATTGGAACACACATTAGAAAATTATTTTGTGAAATTAGTATTTAAAAAAACTTTTTTAATGCAATGGAAGTCAGAGAGCAAGGAGGAGAAGATAATTTTTCATTAAAAGTCCTGCTTTATCTTATTTGCAGGAATTATATGAGCGATGAGAAATTTCTCAGGGCCAGAAGGTGGACATCAAAAGGTTTGTGGCTTTAGGCAAACATCCAAAACCCATACTAATGTAATAAGTTCTGCAGTGTCCTCAGGCACAGCAATACAATCGATAGAGGATTTCCATCTTCCTTCCTTGGAACAAAATTCTAGAGGTCACAGAGAGGGTCTGTGTATACTTTGTATCATCACGTCGGAGGTGCTAATCATTGTGGTTTTTGGATGGTCACAGCTCCTCAGGCAGCACTCCCTCCCCATATTAATAAAATGGGATGATCTATATCTTAAGGGATCATTAGTAGGATTAAGTAAAATGTTTGTCTAAAAAATTAGTCCCTTCTCTATTTCTAAACCAACTTTTAGTTCTTCATTCACACCCAGGACACAGTGATGGATGTGGGAGAAGCAGAAGGGGGAGGGAGGCATCCTGAGAGTCTTCTATATGCCAGGTCCTGGGCTAAACTCTTCACTTGCATTAGAAATATACACTACAAACAACCCTGCAAAGATCATACTATTAGCCTCATTTTGCAGATGGAGAAATATAATCTTAGAAGGATCACAGAATATGTAAGTTGCTGCATGGGGACCAGAACCTAGATCTGTCTGTAGTCAAAAACAAGGAAAAACAAGAATGAGGTCTAATGTTACAGAAAAGATCTCAATGTAACTATAACTCCATTCAATCAAATAACCCTAATCCTCGTTCTGTGATCCCTCCTAAGTGCAGAGTGGTACTGTAATTAGCATTCAACTTATCCCCTCATGTACCTCCAATACTCACTAAATGTACCAGCTGCCACTTACACACCACCACCATCCTTTCCAGAATTTCTGTAAGCACTGCTGATCAAATGTAAACACTCACTAGTACTCATTAAAATAGCTATTCATTCTTCTATAGATAAGCATGGCATGAAAAACACGAATTTTTTTTAGGATGCAGTCTTATAACACTTAGTGTCCCTCTTTTCAATCATAGAAAGAGTACATGTTTATTGTGTAAAATTTGGAAAATAAAAACAAGCACAGAAGAAAGTAAATACCTATGGTAAACATGAACATTTTAGAAAATAGTCTTCCAGTCTCTTTTCTGTGTATTAATCTTTCTATGATTATTAATCATGTGTTTATTATGTGTCAGATGCTAAGGATTCAATGAACAAGACAGTCTTGATCCGAATCCCTGATATTTAACATATAAATTTGTTGCATTTTACAAAGGAGATGTGTAGTGTGTGCACTTATGCACATATTTCATGCCTTTAATGGCTAAATGCTGAACATTTCATTGATTCCATTTTATCATTATAAATAATGATACAACGAACATCTTTGTGCATAAGTCTTTGGTATGTCTTTTATGATACCCTCAAGCTAAAGTCCAAGAACTTGAAATGCAGGATTGAAGGATATACATGTATCTATGTTTTTTAAACTAAAAAATAAGTTTTTTTAAAAAATAGATAATATATGTTCAGATGTATGGAAAAGCCTCCCTTTTGCTCCCTGGCTCCCGGCCAATTTGCTTCCCTTTCTGGAAGGAACTAGTGGCATCAATTTCTTACATATTCTCCCAGAGATTATTCTATGCATAGTCAAGCAAATATATGTAGTCACGAGCATATGTGTATGTTTGTGTCTATTCTTTCCTTTCTTCTTTTCTTAAGGCACAAATAGTGCCATATTATAAACATTGCCATGCCTTTCTTTCTTACTTAACTATGGATTATACCTATATCTATCTATGTAGATATGATTGTTTCATATCAGTGCTAAAAAACTTCCTCATTCTTACAACTGCATAATAGTCCATTGTACTGACGACTATAATTTTTTAAATCAGCTTTCCCTTAGTGGATATTTAGGTTCTTTACCAACATTTTGCTACTACAAAAAAGTAGAAGCAAAGAATACCTTGTGTATATGATAATTTCACACATGTGTAAGTACATCTGTAGGATAAACTTCTGGAAGTGGAATTGTTTTGGCCAGAGGATTTGTGTTTTTGTAATGTTGATGCCCACTGCCAAATCGCCTTCCAAAAGAGATTGTACCCTTCCCGCTCTCACTGGGAAGACCCGGAGGTGCCTGATTCCTTGCCAGGCTGTATCAGAGACGTGCCTCTTCTCTCCCTTGTGTTTTCAAGAATGTTTGGAAACCCAGACTGGTTGCTGTGGCAGCTCCATAGTGTCAGTTTTTACACTTTTAATCAAGTATTTGTCTACATTATGTTTTGTATTAAATATGAAGTAATACTTAAACTTATGTTTGTATTTGTAGTAAGTAATAATAATTGTGATTTATAGGACTATTGAGTATGTAATATATATTAGACAAGAGGATGGTTTTCCTCTGGCTATAGAAATGGTCAGACCAGTAGAGGATCTTACAATATAGAAGGGTCGTGAATAATTTCCAAACTACTATTAGATTAAGTAGATTTTTTCTTGTTAAATGGCAATTTCCTCCAAAATGGCTATTCTGAAAGAGATTTTAATTTATTTACACATTATATCCAAGGTATCTAACCCCATAAATGTGTTTAGATAAATGTTTCCCTTTTACTGCTTGTAGAGATAGGCAGTATAGCAACAGGTGAAGTACCAGGTTATGCACCGAAACAGTCCCAGGTTTGGACCATAGTTTGGTAACTATTTGTCCTTGTGTACCCTAACTTATCCCATCTAGGCTTCAACTTCTTTACCTATACAATATTATTGACAATACTTGATTATTGGAAATATTAAATGGCAAGTACTAATTACTCAATAAAATAGCTACCACTACCACTACACTTACAATATTGCTATGGAAGCACTGTCCCAAATCCAAATATTCTATCCTATTGTAATGTATTCCCATGTTCATATAGATAAATATAAGCAATATAAATATAGGCTAACCCTGAGAATTTAGCATAACCCAAATCATAATCTTGCTGAGTTAATCTACAAAGATTAAAACCAGAGTGCCAGGCCTCTTACACACACACATACACACACATATGTGCATGCAAATATTTTAAATGAAAGATTCCAAGAAACAAAGAATACATGAAAATTTTGTATGAACTTCTGAGTCATTCTCAGAAGGTAAAAACATACTATACAGTTGTACCTGATTTACTGAGATCAGGTGTAAAGGACACTACATTTTTTTTTTGACTAGCAGAAAAAGTTCATTAACTCACTAAGGATCTACTCTGGCACCGTACCAGGCACTGGAGTAGAATGCTAAGCCCAACAGACACAGGCCTTGCCTTCCTGATGCTTACAGTCAGGTAAGACACCATGAGGGAGACAGTGCAAGTAAGATACACTTTCAGTGAGCTTCCTGGTGCTAGCAGAAGCACTGCCAGATGAGAGTATTATCTAACACATTACTGCAAACAGCTAAGTAGAAGAAATAGGCTCTCACCCAAAACAGTCAGTTCCGATATTAAAATGTAGCACGATCTCCAAATCTCTAAGCACCCAAACAGTTTTATGTCATTTATTACCAAAGATACTTGTCACTACTTGAATACTAAATAAGGAAGTTTCCTGAGTGGGTACTGAATAGTAAAAATTAAAATAAAATAGAGAATCCTATAGGAGTTTTACTCAGATAGCTCTAATTTTGTACATAGGTTCTTATGTGTTTGAAATAACTACCACTGAGTAATATTTCAGTTTCCTATATCTATTAATAACTATTTCCATAAGTTATTAAGTGATATTTCACTAAGTGAAAATGTAATGTGATTTAATAAGAACTGGAATTTTCAAAATGAGTTAAATCCCTTTCACCAGAAGAGAAGCAAACGGCTAATCTAAAGCCACGAATAATGCACGTTCACCACCTAGCGGCACTTTTAGCAAACAGCAGGTACGTTACACTTAAAACAGTATATTCTGCTAATTTAACTCATGGATAACATCAGAAGCTTTATAGATGACTCCTATTTTCCAGATAATTTCTCTTGTTTTAGCCCCTAGCAATTCAGCAGAATCACCTCTCTTTTGGTTCCTCCTCAAGTCCCACTGCGCTGTCTAGACTAAACCACACCTCTCCTGGCACTGGGGTACTAGCCTCCTGACTGGATTGTCCAGTTCCTCTCAAACACTGCCATTTGTATCATTCCTCCACGTAAGAAATACGAAATAAAATTTTTTTGCAACACATACAGTAGAAGCACCTGGAGCTGTTACAAAGTGCGTGTTTCTGAATTTGCTCAGCAAGCTGAATTCCATAGAAGCGAGAGGTTCAACTGTGACCACTTTGAACATGCATCACGCTTCCTAGCCTGTCTCCGTATTGAACTCCCCACCTCCCCTCCACCTGGGGAATTGCTACCCGCTCCTCAAGACTCAGCTCAAAGCCCACTGCCTGCCAGAAGACTTCCTTGACAACTGCAGTCCATTCATCTCTCCCAGTGATGAATTTTAAGAATGATGATGGTCTGTAGCCCAAGATTCACCCTGGATTTACTTTTTTCTGCCCTCTCATTAGTGTCCAGTATGTCTGTGGACTAGCAGACCGTTTCTGAGGGAAACACCTTGTAGGCAGCAATTGTTCGTGTGTGTTTTAAAATATTCCCTCTCCACTGGACCCAGTTCAATGAAGAACTGAGGCTCAATAAATACTGGAGGGTTGTGTCCACCAATCCTTAATAGTATTTCATTATTCTGATCTTTGAGCCTGCAGGTGACTCCCAGGTGTGGCTTCTGACCACCCTGTCACCTTTCTCTAGTTAAACACATATGATCTTTTCAACAGCAGCGGGAGCTTCATGTCAATACATCTGCATATTCATGTAGGAGGAGAACTGGCATGATGTTTCCTAGTAATTTAGGCCAAGAGAACAGTTCTTCTTGGATTACCTGGGCATTTAAGGTGAAAGTCAGGGTTAATATTGGCAAGGATTTGTCTCATCTATTCATTTCACTTTGTATTTGCAGGTCAGTTGTAAGTGATTTATGAAAACCTTTCAAAGGTCACTATCCATCCTTAAAATACATCAATCTTCAGCAGCAACCTTCCGCTTTGAGGAAAGAAACTTACTGTTTCACAAACATGTTAGACAAGAATGTGGTGGATCACACAGGGCAAAGCATTCGTGAAATCAACATTTATTCCCGTGACATCACCTGAGGCAGCCAGCACACATCTGGTTCTGATTAAAACTACTGCAACAACACCTGATGGATCTACAGGAACACTTTGTTCTTAAATTAATTTAACTATATCCTGGAATAACAAAAGGTATGGAACTTTGCCACATGTGCCCTCAAGGGCATGGCATTCTAATAGGAAGATGTGTTGGTCTTAATAAAATGGATAACCCAGGGAGTGCACACCAAGCCCACTCAAACCTCCGTTTTAACCCTGTAGTTATAAGCGTACATCAAGACCTTAATGTTTAATTTGGAATAAGGTTTAACACAGTTTTAAATACATTTTTATAAGGCTCAAATCTCTTCATTACATGGATTGCTACAGCAATTACTTGCCAGACACAATATTTTCTTGAATCATACACATATTGAATATATATATATATATACATATACATTACAAAAATAAAATTCATGTTGACTTATCATTCCTAAAATAACTTTCTCTACTCATATCCATTTATCTCTAGACAAACAGTCATTGCAAATACGATTTGCCAAGGATTTGAATTTGTGTATCTACAGCCTGCATATTCTGACAATAAAAAAGTAGAAAAATCGACTTACATGCCTTCAGTTATCTTTCTGAATTTGATTTTTTAGATATAAATAACCAAACCCTCTCAATGTAAGCCTGACACGGATAATGAATATGTTTCAGATGGCAACAGGGAAACATACTACTGCTGCGATTAGATGCAAATGTTTTGAGTACATGCAGTCTTAAAGTCGAGTTTAAGCCACTGAATGAGAAAATTCGGAAGTTAAGTGATTCAAAAGAAATAAACCGGCTGAGTCAGGTTTTCCCAGTGAACTAGCTGCCCCTTGGGATTATATCTGGTGTGGTTTTAAGTGGTAGAAAATCTGTCTGTTGGATTTCATAATTTTAATACAAACGGAGACATTATTCCTGAAGCCTTAGCAATTCTTATGCAAAGTACAAAGGACTTCATTCTGAGAGAGGCCTGAGCTCTCCTGAGTCAGCCCATATTTCCTGAGTACCAATTGTATGCAGCGTCATGAGTCAGGCATGTGAAGATACACTGGACTTTTGTACCCTTGAGGAGCTGAATAGTCCCTACATGAAAATGCCTTCAAATACTTGAAAATCCTAAATCCACTAATTCTGGGGGAGAGTGATTATTGGATAGGCAGGATTAATCAAAGAAGACTTCCTAGAGAAGGTGAGGACACAGGATACAGAAATACACAAGTTACTGTATGAGGATGAGACGATGTGATGGATTAAGCCAAGAATCTACATCAAGGAGCACTGAGGTTACAAGAAGCTGGTGGGAAGCTGCCCAGAGCCTCAATAACCAAGGGCTCTTGTTCAGCCATCCTGGTACCATCTCTTTCCTCCCTGAAGTGTGAAATATTCACTATTCATCTTCAGTCTACACGTAAAGTGACAGAACCCTGAGAAGCAAATTAATTAGAGTCTTATTTATAGTTCTGTTGTCAAAACTTATAATTTCAGGTATTTCACAGAAAATACTCAGCTTCTGCATATACTCACACAAGTGACCCCTGTTAATGAAAATCTTAAATTAAAAAAAGAACTAATGATCCCTCACAATAGAAATACAAGATAGAAAGAACCCTGGTTTATGCATTTCTAACTGTACTTTGCTTCCTAAACCAAAGTATGAAAGAGAACACTAACAGACACTCTGGTTCCAAATGTTCAAATATTTGTATCTGCTTTTAGTAAAAAAAAAAAAAAAGTGACTTTACTTCTCTTCTTGTACTAATAATTACGGTGTTAAATTCAAGATGGTGTCCGATATGAAAACAATGCTGATAAAAGGGAAATAATGCAAGCTCAGGACTCAGATCTGGACAGCTACTTTGAGAGGCTCTGCTGATGCCACTATGGGGATGGGCATGGGGATGGGCATGGGAATGGGGATGGGCATGGGGATGGGCATGGGAATGGGGATGGGGATGGGCATGGGGATGGGGAAATTCTACAAAGCCTATGACAGCAGAATGCTGAGATAGCAGAGGGGCAAATGCTTGCATGCCTTGAGTTAGAATTCCACTCTGTGATTTGCTAGCTGTGACTCTTCATGAGTTTCTTAACCTCTCTAAACCTCAGTTTCTTCATATGTAAAATCTGGGTTAATAGCAATACCCATTTCTTAGGGTTGCTGTAAGGATCGCATGTAATAAGCTGGTTAAAATGCTTATCCCACTGCTTGGCCCACAGCAATATTCCATAAATGTTAGATGTTAGCACTTATTTTACTTCCAGAATTTTTTAAATGCATCATGTAAGCTGCATAGTTTAAGACAAAATCTTGAGTGTTATTAAGGCAATAAAATACTAGAGTACAACTCCTGGAAAGTGGAAAACTAAGAAGAAATGACTATGTCACACTTTTACTATCGCCCAACAACAGAATATAAAAGAAAGGACAGGTCTTTTTTATTATTATTAATTTTAAGTCTTTCTACTGGTTTTTAATTTCTTGGGTTTGGTGATACTAAGAAAATGGGGTACCATGGCTGTCATTTGTTTTGGTCAATGCAGTCAGAGTTGAGCCCAGAACTGTGGCTACTGACAGATCAAACATGCCAGCCCTGCACGAGGTCCCCTGGCGGTCTCCAGAGGCAGAGAGATGCACAGGTTAATGAACCCAATTACTTACTGCCTCTTAAAACCACTTCAAAGGAAGAAAGAATAAGGAACTTCTGAAGCTTCTTGGTTTTGCCCAAAATGCAACAACAAGATATCTATCCCCTTTGGTGTTGAATTTAATGCTAACTTCTTAACTGCAAGGAAATATCAAGAAAAATGCTATATTAAACTATCAATACCACTGATTAACCTTGAGGAAGTAGTGGCTATATCCCTTCATGTCAGACTAAAGAAACTTCAATTTGGATCATCTTTGTATCTATTGTGCATGTGCTTCAGGCAATAATTCGGTCACTGAAACCGCATTGAACACCTATTACCCACCAGGCTGTATGCTGAGTGTGAGCTATACGAAGATGAATAATACTTAGTCCCTGCCCATAAGAGAACAGGCTAGTAAACAAGTCTTTAGAACCTCTCTGATCAATTCTATACCAGAAGCACAGAGAGGCAGGGAGACGGCTAACCAGTGGAAGCAGGGAAGACTTCATAGAGAAAGCAAAATGATTTTATCATCTACCATTGAGAACAATCAGCAACAAACGGCTAATGAAAACATCAATGTAATCCAATGTTTAAAAAAAAAATCTGAGGGATTATTCACTGCTTTGTCACTTCTAATTTTTTTTAACAAATAGGACTAAGAATTGACTATACTAAAATTAACCCCAAAGCTCCATTTGGAGAAATATTAAGTGTTGGGCTTATTAGCAAACCTGCAAACTTACTTTTATATTCAATTCAATAACAAGAGAATTGAGGGCCTATAATATACCGAGCACTGATTTCATGCTAGGGAGAGAGAAAACACAGCAGAGAAGGCAGAAATAAAGTAGAAAGCTTGCAGCCTCGGGAAGGTGAAATGAGATAAGGCAGAATTTGAAAAATGCTTTATGACAGGTGCCAACAAGTTGCTCTCAGGGACACAAACTCAAATGCTTCACAGACCTGGCAGGGTGAGAGTACAGGCCCCACGGAGAGGGGCACCCACGACCCAGCTCCCCTGGATCATGGCCAGGTGGGAACACAGACCTGCTGTTGCCAGAACTTCCTATTTTTCAAGAAAAGCTCAGCTCCACATTCTTTCTGTGAGATCTCTGGATTTTTGAAGATTGCTTTAAAATGCTGTCCACAACTGAATTCAACACGCTGGCTGCCAATTTGGAGCCTCTGTGCCTCCAAACCTCACCAGGAGCAATTATGGTGGATAAGGAGATAACAGAGGGCAGGGGGGTTTCAGCGCTGGATTCAAATCCTACCCTGCCAGTGCTGTGCAAACTTGGTCAAATCCTAAAATGGCTCTGAGTTTTGGTTTCACTCTCTTTAAACTGGGGATACGCAGATGTGCCTCACAGGGTTTTTGTGAGAGGAAAAATGTGAGCTAGCATATAGTAAGGTCCCCCCAGATGACAGGTTTATTATTATCTTCAGAAACGCCTTCATGAAGGAAGAAAGATGAGAGCTGGTTCTTAAGGGATAGGTAGAATTTAGGATTTGGACTGGCAAAGATGGCCTGGAGGGCTTTCCAACCATTCTAGGGAGAGGGAGCGAATATTTGGATGCTGGAAGGAGGCAAAAAAGTAATGTCACCTAGTTTGGCTGGAACAGAATACATGACGGAGGGTAGAGAGAATGAACTCCAGAATGTCAGACTGTGACCCAGGCTCTGGAGCTCCTTGAATGCCACCCTAGGGAGGGCTGGACTTTATGTCAGGGGAAATGAGGAGACAATAAGGTCTTCTAGCAAGGGATCCAAATCAGATCAAGGTTGTTCTATACGATGTGTCCACTCGACCCGGATTTACTGAGGGCTTACTATGTGCCAGGCATTCTATTCAGTCCTGAGGATGCAGTGATGAATGAGGCAAACAAACAAGATCGCTGCTCCATGGCACGTAAATGCTAGAGGCGATAGGAAGCAGATGGGGGTTAGACTGTAGGAATCTGGGGACTAGTTGGTGGGCCATTGCTAGCTCCAACGAGAGGTAATGAGGGCCTGATTTAAGGCATTGCTAGGAGCTGATGGAGGAGATGAGTCAAGAGATGGTAAGGAGAGAGAAGTAATGTAAGTGGTTGGTAGGACTCAGGGTTTTGAGCTGGCGTGGCAGGGCAGTTATGATGGCATCAGCAGAAACGAAGAAGGTGAGAGGAGATACCAGTTTGTAGACAAGAATTATGAGTTGACTCTATCCTAGTAAAGCTTTGATAAATAGCAGACTGGTCTGTTACTGTCTCCATTGCAGCATCTTGGTCAAGTGATCATTTCTGAAGCTGCTGGGTTTTCTTACCAAAAGGTACTTTTTAATTGGATTACATCCAGAGATTTGATACCAAGACTAAACCTATGTTCAGCTCATTTCCCAAAATAGAGTATCAAAGGCAGAGCCTGAACACAAAGCATTTCCTGTCAGATAACCATTTGCTTTTAAGGTGGTGAAAAATAAGCAGACTCCAGAGCATTCCTATGATAAACTCCCACCCACATAGAATAGAAATGCTCTCCAGCTGTGTCTCATTCTTGTGGGTTTCTTTCTGCAGCAGCCTGAGTACCGTAAGGTCCAAGAGGGAGTTTAGGGGCTTGGGCTTGAGGACTCACTTAATGACCATCCTTCTGTTTGGGAGCAATATACCCACAAGTGAACTAACCTTTTTCACAAATAGGTCTATTATTACATTCTAGATGAGGGTTCCATAGCTACACCAGTGCTCAGAAAGATTCAAGGTGGAATAAAGGAGTTGTACTGGATTTCTTATTCTTTTCTTATAGAGTGACCATTTTTTCTGCAGAAATGGGGAGGAAGCATGTGTAATATATATAAAAATAAATTGGGGCTTCCCTGGTGGTGCAGTGGTTGAGAGTCCGGCTGCCGACGCAGGGGACACAGGTTCGTGCCCCGGTCCGGGAAGATCCCACATGCCGCAGAGCGGCTGGGCCCGTGAGCCATGGCCGCTGAGCCTGCGCGTCCGGAGCCTGTGCTCCGCAACGGGAGAGGCCATAACAGTGAGAAGCCCGCGTACCGCAAAATAAATAAATAAATAAATAAATAAATAAATAGGATCCCCTTGGCCACATTTTCACTGTGTCTCGTTTTGTTTCTTTTTCTTTGGTCACACTGCACAGCACGTGGGATCTTAGTTCCCTGACCGGGGATGAATCCCACGCCTCCTGCATTGGAAGCACAGAGTCTTAACCACTGGACCACCAAGGAAATCCCTTTGCTTTGTTTCTTTTCAGGGGGTAGGAACAGAGGGCAATTAGAGTGATATGAAAGTTAGAGGTGGAGAGAAATGAGGCATTCTATTATTCTCCAGCTTCAGCAAAATTATCAGGTATTCTTGCTGAGCGAAATTAAGTGCAGAATAATTATTATACTTATAATTCCAGCATCTAACACAGTGCCTGACACACAGTAGGTTGATGAAGAAATAGGAGTGTTGAAGTAATAAGTATTTGTAGAAAAGAATAAGTGTCTCTTTATAGAAGTGAAAAAACACAGAATCAACTTTACTCAATGAATTTTCTAGCATTCAGCTGCATGGAACAGAGTATTCAACTAACAGTAGTTTAGGTGATAAAATTAATTTTCCTCACATAAAAGCAAGCTCAGAAGTCACCAGTCACTGCTGTTGTATTCGATGTTCAAAGATATCATTGGGGGCCCAAGAACTTTTTATTTTTCCTTTCCATCATCCTCTTATTTATTGCCTCATGGTGGTAGGATGGTTGCCCCAGTCCTAGGCATTACATCCACATCATGGAGCCAGCAATATCTGTCCTCTTTTATCAAGAAAGTAAAAAAGCTTTTCTAGAAACCCCCAGAAAATGTTCTCTTCTAGCTCTTTGGTCTGACCTATATTAGATGGACATTCACAGTTGTAATATAACCTTAGAAAATGAGTATTTAGCCATATTCTTTGCTATTGTATATAAATTCAGTCTTCTATTAGCAAGGGAAAAGGGGGAAATGGACATTGAGTAGACAATTAACAGTGTCTGCCACGCTTTCAGAGCCCTTCCACACCCAACTCCTTCTGAATACTCAAATTACTTATATCCTTGTATTAATTTATTGATGTCACTTGTTTTCCCTTCAGATTGAAGGCAGAACACATATTTCACTCATTTTCCCCTATCTTTTGCACAGTGGGCCCTCAATAAGTTTTGTGGAATAAATTGAAAATATTATAAATGTTTTTTGGAGTACATGTAAAATGAGGCTTTTTAAGTAGCTACAAAAAAACATGAATTCATTTCACATTTGTGCATTAGCTACCATTCCATTTTAAACACACTAACTAAAGTAGGCTTAAGTGAAGTTTCAGAAAGAGATATAAGAACAAATATAAACAACAAATATAAAACATTCTTATAATTGTAACAACGATACAGACAAAACTGAAATTCACCTCTAAAAAATGAAGTTAATTTCCTGTTTCTTTATCCTCTAATGCATTCTGTAACATAAAGATAGATAAATTATTCTAGAAATACTATTCCTTTCAGGTTCAGAAATCTTCAGTGGATCTCAATGCACAGAAAAATCTTTCCACACTCCTTGCTCCAGTGTTCAAAATGCTCTAACCTGGCCTCAACCTACCCTCATAGCTCTGTCACTCATAACTTGTATCAGAATATTTTGCTCCAGCCGAATTTTTCTACTCACGCCCCTCAGTGGCTCTTGGGCATTCTACTTCCCTTGACCTTGAATACCTTCAAATCCTCTCTTGGCTTGTCTGAATCTGACTTAGCCTATGAAGGTTGGCTCAAGTATCAAGTTGACATTTAGATAGTGTGAGTTACTAGCATTTTTTAGGCTGGAAATACAGTTTGCCTATGGAATATCTTCTATGTTGGGTTTTGTTACTCCAGTTTTCCAAGAGGCACCTGCATAAACTGCCATCCTTTCCTTTCATGCAACATCCTACTCAGCAGAGCACTGCAACAGCAATGATTTCTTCCGTAATGGGAATCTGATTGCTAGAATTCTGATAGTGATTATGCTGACCATTCAATTAGAAATTATATAATTATATATTAGCTAACATTTCCTAAATAGGAACTGTATTAAGAATTATCATTTGATCCTTATAATCTTATATAGTACTATTTTTACTCCCATTTTGCTGATGAGGAAACAGAGGAAATAAATAGCTTCTAATCCAAGAGTCAATAAATGTTTTCTGTAAAGGGCTCAATAGTAAGTATTTTTGCTTTTATAGCCATACAGTCTCTTTTGCAACTACTCAACTCTGCCGTTGGCATATGAAGGCAGTCGTTGACATTAAGTAAACAAATGGATGTGGTTGTGTTCCAATAAGTCTTTCTTTACAAAAACAGGTAACGGGCTAGATTTGGTCCACGGACTTTTGTTTGCTGACCTCTCTGCTCTAGTTCAAATAACCCATTTTATAAGCCACTCTCTCCAGACTGCACCAGAGGCAGACCTAGAATCCAGGTCTTCCGACTTGTTGTGGTCTTTCATACTAACTGAGCTGGGATAATTATTCTATAATAAATTGAGCTTGTGAAACCATAAGGCAGATCTGAAACTACCAACAAATTAGATAATTTTGACCTAGATTATTAGATTCAGGTAACTCGAGGTGGATTTTATTCTGTCTTCTGGATCTTCCAAAGGTAAATGGACTTTTAAATTTAGTTTCCTTGTTTATCATGCAGAGGAAAGCATTTCCCACACCAGACAAACACAGGCCACAATTCCACATATAGTTAAGACTCAGTGCTTGTTAAAAAGCAGGATTTGGTGGTTTTGGAACTATGGAAATATTGTCAGGACAGTAGTCCCTTGACAAGATTCCTTAGAGTGGCTCTGAATACACATGGCTTCCTGCCAACTTTTTAACTTGGCCTCCTATTTTACCAGGGGACATTCTGACATGGTTAGAAGGGGTAGGAACACCCTTTGTGGCTATAAGACAAAATCCATGATTGCTTGACCTCCTTAGCCCCATGCTGGCTCTAAAAAATTTAGTTGTGCATTGTTGATTCAAATCTTTGACAGGAAATAAAATTTCTGTGGGGAAAGCTGTTATTCTGTGACCTTTGTTCCTTCTATTAATAGCCTTGGAATGTCATGGAAAATATATTTAACATTCTCTTGCACATCTACTTCTTGAGCACTGTTTGCAGCAGTTTTTCAATCTTTGTCTTAGGACTCCTTGATGATACAAATAGTTTTCAAGTATTTCTTGGAGCCGGAAGTATGGTAACACTGTACTTCAAGATCTCTGTTGGGACCACAAGCTAATCAGAAAATGAGAGGAGAAGTAAACTGTATCTAATATACTTTACTCTCCTAAGTAAAGACAAGATGCTGTTACCTTAACTGTTCACAGCAGACTAACCATTGGAAGACTGGCCAGCCTCTTCAGGAGCACTCAACACAACCAGAGGCTAGAAGATGAGCTGACTCTAAAAGGTCAAGAAATACAGTTATCCTTCATGCCTCTGCTCTAATTATGGCTCCACAGCATTCTTGTCCTTGACTTATGCCATGACCAGGGGTTATATTTTGATTCTGAGTGTCCATGTCTTATTACGTTATGCACATCATATTTAAAAACTTAGATCAACCTTGTTAGAAGTTCAGAATTCTCATCAGCCTATATAATTTTTGCTTGCCCAATCTATCATTAAGGAAACTAAAGGAAAAAAAAATTCTTTGAATAGACAGAAGTATTTGCTGTGGATGACCAAGCAAAAGACACCTGCAGTAGTGTCTTACTAGTTGGCATCTCCTAGCACTTAAGATATATACAGCCTTGTGCCCTGAAACCAGCTTCTGAAGAATGGAAAATATACATCAAAGCAGTGGAAAAACAGCTAGTTTCCCCCGATTTCAGAATCTATAAGTATTGTATCAAAGTAAATAAGAAAACTGTAAGTGATCTTCTGCTAGGGATAACATTTATGGAGCCTGGGGCCAAGAAGTATAAATACATCTTATCAATGCTGTGAAGTAAATACTATTATTACATCCGTTAGACAGAAGAGGAAACTGAGGCTACAGAGAGGTTAAGCAATTTACCCAAGGTCACACAGTAGTAAATGATGGAGATGGGATCTAAATTGAGGAAGTCTGACTCCATCCAGAACCTGAATGCACCTTTACTCTAATGTGTATAATCACCTGGTAAAATCTATATCCTTCAGTAGAAAATTGCTGAATGAGAGACAAAGAGATTTGATGAATGAGAGATAGTATATTTTAGTCCCATTGTTCCCCAGATCACTGCTTACGTATTACAGAGCACATCCCACCTTGTGCTACTGTCCACAATATGTGTCCTGGGCAGTCACAAAGAAAACACTAACCACAGAAACTCGTGTTCAGACCTTAACATTACTATCGCCCAACAGTTACCAAAGTCTGTACCTTGCATTTATAATGTTATTGAAGTGCAGGGGGAAGTAATAAGTTCTTAATGGTTCAAGGTACATATTTTGGGGGTAGAAAAAACTTTATTTTTTTTTTATTTTATTTTTTTTGCGGTACGCGGGCCTCTCACTGTTGTGGCCTCTCCCGTTGCGGAGCACAGGCTCCAGACGTGCAGGCTCAGCGGCCATGGCTCACAAGCCCAGCCGCTCCGTGGCATGTGGGATCTTCCCGGACCGGGGCATGAACCCGTGTCCCCTGCATCGGCAGGTGGACTCTCAACCACTGCGCCACCAGGGAAGCCCAAAAACTTGATTTTTATAGTCATTCTCTCCCTTCATTATTTTAGGAACCCACTAGAACTCTGTAGTAATCATTAAGGCCATGCACAGATATTCTGGCTCTTTTCTTTTAGGAATGCACTTCTCCAGCCTCTGGAAGTTACCTGCTTTGGTCAGTGAAAGGTGCACAGAAGTGGTCTCTGTTGCTTCCAGGAGGAAGCTTTAAGACCCAGTGCATGCTTTGCCATCTTTATCCTTTAGACTTAGTAACTGGCAATACTCCACATAGTGGCTGCCCAAGGTAAGGACAACAGTGAAAGTGTGGAGCAAAGCTCCCTGCCCACCCCTGATGGATACATTTTATATGGAAGAAATAAAGCATTATCAGCAAGAAATTATCCATCAAGACTTGAAGTCATTGTTGCAGCAAAACCTATCCTATCCTGACTGGTCTGTTCTTGCAGAAAATACTGATGCCGAATCTAAAGCAGCAACATAGTGAATATGGCAGAAGAAGGGGACTGGGCTTCTGGCTGTAGTGAAGGCCATCAGTGCTGCCAGCTAACAGGAAATATCCAGGCATTTCCAAAAGGACTAAAGACAGCAGTACAGAAAGAAAAAGTTCTCATGATCCAGGACTGAACGTGGTCAAGATTTCTCTGGAAGTAGAAATGTGAAATTTCCAGTTTCTACAATTGACTCAAACTGTCAGAAGCCCCAAAGAGGCCCCATATCTTTCCCATATGCCCTTGGACTTGAGCAAGCACACCGTGAAAGCAGTGTGGAATTTTTAACTAAAACTAGCCAGGCTGAAGCAACCACTCGGAAGCATACTATTTTAACTTTCCTGACAGACGGTAGACTAACCAAGGGCTTTTCTCTCTTTTTCTCCTTTTCAGTAATCATCGAAAAGAGCGATGCTGTGAGTTAGGGGTTTAAACAGAAAGAAATTGAAATCCATGACAGTGATGACTTAATAATATTGCAAATTATAGTTTTTAGTTCAGGTAATTTAGCATACCAAATCACAGTTTAATTTCCTTCTGCAGAGCCCAGGCATGCGAGATAGTGTATGGGAGAAGGGGCAAGGCGGGGTGGAGGGAGAGGGCGAAGATGAGAGTGAGAAAAAAATGTTTAAGACCCCTCAAATGCAGGTGCCCTTGAAAGACTAATAAAAGTGCCCTGGAGAATGTAAACGACACTTCGTTAATATGTGGGAGGCCCATAGCCCTGATCTTTGGGAGGCCACGGGTCCTCGCTTCCTTTTGTTCAGGTGCCAGCTTCTCCTGCCTGGTGGAATGCAAGGATCAAGTGCCCAGAAGGAATGCATAAAGTGTGCAGAGCCCTGACAGCTGTGAAAGGAAAGAATGACTTTGAGAGTGTCAGCAAAGCCAGCTGCTGTTGAATGGCGTGTGTCCTTGATCGCGCTCCACACAAAGCCTCCTGAAGGAATGGAGGGTGGCTGCTGAATCACTCAATGATTTATTTGTCTTTTGTTCTAGGATCAACCTTCTGGAAATAAACCACTATTCAATCCGTACTCACCACTCAACTTGCAAAATATTCAAAATAGCTGCCTCAGGTATGTAGATTAATTCACCTGGCTGAAGCTGTGTTTGTGTGTTTGGCCAGAGAATCGGGGATGAATTCTGACTGAATTTCATCCAAAATGATCACCTGAGTTCCAGCCATGACAAGGTAGTGAGGACAAGTCCTTGGGGCTAGCTTGAGAAATATTAGTTGTTCAAGCCTGTCAGTACCACCCAGCCAGGCTGCAGCTTATCAGCTTGACCGAACGTTCACTGGAGGATCTTGGAGTAGTTATATCCCTTTGCATGTATCTGAGTTTAGAGTTCAGGGGTCAAATAACTAGGCTGAGTTTGCAGGTGTGTGAAACTAAAGTTCTCAAACTCTAGGATGCCTAAGAATCACCTAATAAAAAAATTCCTACATCCTACCTTATCCTTACTGAATTAGAATCTCTTGAAGTGGGGCTAAGGAATCTGTTTTAACATGGTTCCTAGATTACTTCAATAAAAACTAGAGTCTTTTTAAAAATTTTCTCAAATTTACTTGAGTAGAAAAAAGAAAATATAACCCTTTGACCCAGAGTCAAACATAAAAAGCACAAACACAAACATATCTAAGAAAACAAAACTCAATCCAAAGAACTGATATAAGTGAAAAATCATATCCTCTATCATCCAAACCAAGACACTTCTGAAGGTGAAATTGGGCACTATTAATAATTACAGTAGGGGGCTTCCCTGGTGGCACACTCGTTAAGAATCCACCTGCTAATGCAGGGGACAAGGGTTCAAGCCCTGGTCTGGGAAGATCCCACATGCCGCGGAGCAACTAAGCCCGTGTGCCACAACTACTGAGCCTGTACTCTAGAGCCCGTGAGCCACAACTACTGAAGCCTGCATGCCACAACTACTGAAGCCCACACACCTAGAGCCCGTGCTCCGCAACAAGAGAAGGCACCGCAGCGAGAAGCCGTGTACCACAACAAAGAGTAGCCCCGGCTCGCTGCAACTAGAGAAAGCCCACGCGCAGCAACAAAGACCCAATGCAGCCAAAAATAAATAAATAAATTAATTAATTAATTAAATCACAAAACCAAGTATATTCAAAAAAATAATAATAATTACAGTAGGATAACAGACATAAACTGGGACTCTGCTAGGCAAACGAGGGCCCTTGCTTACCTGAGTTCTAAGACTAACCTGGGCAGGAGAGTTGATTAAGATTTAGGCCACTAACCCAACAGAAGCCTGCATCCAAGTCTCGAAGTTTAGCAATCACTGCAAATATTTTAAGAGGGTCCTAAAGCCAGAGGATCTGGTTCAGAGGCTCACACTGGCTTGGGCAGAGCAGGATGAATTCTTAGGTCCCAATTACCCTGCCTAGGAAGCGACCAGTAGAAACCATGACATGCCGGTGGAAGAATGCGCACAGTAGTGACATTTACCCACAGCAACTTCACCAGTCTCATGACATGTAAAGGATTGGTCCTCAAAGGCAGAGAAGAGGGGAAACAAACCAGGCATTATTCTGTACTCATCTTACAGTTTTTAGGAAGCATCTTTTCCCTAAGTTTTTAGTTCTATTCTCATACAGTCTGCACAAACCACCTAACAATTATTGTCACATGGATTTCCTACTGCTTTCTTCCTGGGTGAACGATTGCAATATTATTGTAAGACAAAGGAAGAATGGGTTATGCATTTTCATTATTCAATGTATACAAAGAAATCAGTGTATAAAGGTTGTTTTAGAAGTACAAAATAGCTAAATGAGAAAGCATGTTTTTCTAGGAAATTTCATTTATTTCTTTGTTTTTAATAATGATTGTGGTATACAGTTGCTTTTGCAAATAATTACAGTGGATTTTCAAATAAATACAACGAAAGTAAAAACTGCCTATTTACTTTCAGATATTACTTCCATTTTAAAAATAAACTCAAAATATTGTATTCATTCAATACAGAACTCTACCCTTAGCTCTACTCTTAGCCCTAATGTTGGAACCCCCTTCTTAAAATGTGAAGACCAAAGAAAATATATATGCAGAAGAATCTGAATCTTCACCAAGTAACTTTTCTTTTAGAAAGTATACGTAGGGTAGACCATGGCTCTTCCGTGTACAGTTGCCTGTGCCTGGAATGGAAGGGAAGCAAAATTGACCTGCTGACCCCAAGAGAAGAGCAGTATCTGAGGAAACATTGAAATAATTACTAAATATGTGTATTAAAGAGGCATGGTGATAGTGACAGGAGAAGGGAAAGGGAAGGAAAGGAAGAGAGAACTCGTTCTTAGATGATTATAAAATATATCTTATTTACCTGAGAGAGTTAAAACGTATTGGCTATGCTTTTCAAAAACTGGTCTTAATTACCCTTGAGATCAGAATTCCATATGAGGTAAATATGTTTTTAGATAGTTTTCTAAAATATGTATAATTTACTCAAGGAAAAAAGGACTGTGTCCTCTGGAGCCAATCTAGCCTCACAGGTAAATACAAATTTAAGTAGATTTCTAAGAAGTATATTATGTACAGTGGCTGATAGAGTGGAATGTCTATGAAGAAGCTGGGAAGGTGCGTCAGTTAAGTACATAATAAAAATGTATTGGAAATATACATCATTTTCTCAGTGGACTACAATTGGCTATGCATAGTAAAAAGTCTTATTTTAAAAAATGTATTCTGCATCCACAGACTTTTAAATCTCAATAACTGTGTTATTTTTAAAACTTAGAATGCTAAGCAATATTAGTGAGAGTGACAGAAGAACTGCACGGTAGATGTCATTCTATAATTTACAACTCTCTTTGACATCTTTTTCTTCTTCTTCTTCTTTTAAAGCAGACTTCATCTAAAGCCATAGGTGAAGAGTTAAAGAAGATGGAGAACAAAATTCAACTTTCCTTACTAAACTGATTGATGCTTTAGGAGTGTCAAAGTATATTTAACTTTAAAATATATCCTCTTTTATTTTCCAGAAAGAGTTTTTTTTTTTTTTTTTTTAAATTATAAACAAAAGAAAGGGGGAGAGGAAGGGAGAGGGAGACAGGGAGAGAATTTTCAGCATCTAGAGTAAAATAATTATCTTGTTCTGTCATTTATACCTTTGTTTAGCGGGGAAGCCTTCTCTATCCTGCTAATTAAGAGACTTCCTCCTCCTAACACCTCACCATTCTCCCAGCCCATCCACTCAATTTTAGCTTCACTTGTCTCCTTCCCCTGCAACCTATATGGACCTTAGTGTACCTGCCCTTATGTCCTTTCTGTATTATCCTGTCTCTGTACAAATTGTTCTGGGCTGTTGAGCTGTGCACTGTTCTGCTTTGGCTACTATAGACTCCTGTGCTGTCATATAGCCCCAGGTGAGCCTTCGCAGTTAACTTGACAATCTGTTCATTCATCTTGTGTTGACTGGCTATCACATTCCTCCCAAGTATTCTTTCAATCATCTTCCTTTTTTCAGAGCCTTCCATCCCAACTTTCAACTATTTCTCCCACTTTCCTCAGAGAACTGAGGTTACATGTGCTTTCTCAACACTCACTCTTTCACCAGAAGCTCCCCATGGAACTTCATCCCTTCTCCTGTGCTTTTCCTTCCATCCACGTCTATCTCTTCTGAGACCTTGATCCTCCTTCTCTTCTAGCTCTGGAATTCCACCTTCCCCACTGGTTCCTTCTGAAACAGTGTGAGCTCTCCATTACTGAGGCAAACCTCAAGTTCTTGCCAACTTCGTTAAGTTCTTGTCCTTCCTTCTCTTACCCTTTCAGAGTCAAACTATTCTGAAGGGCAGTTCATACAAGCTGCCTCCAACATGCCCTTGGCTTTCTGCTCCCACCACTCTAGGGAAACTATGAGCACCAAGGTCATGACTAACATAATCACCAATGTTTATGACTTCTTCCTCAGTTCTCATCTTCCACGAGAATTTGCCATATTTAATTTGAGTGACATATTTCTCAAAACTCTTAGTTTCCATGACAGGGACCCTCTGACTCCCCTCCTACCACTCTGACGATTCCTTGTCAGCGATATGCTCTGTTCCTCCTCTTCCCTGGCCCCGTAAATACAGGCATTCTCCACAGAACTGTCCTTGGCCCTCTTCTCTTTACTCTCAGCAGCCTCTGGTTCAGTAATTACTTTGATCTCTAATGAGGACTGCTCAGATTTAGGTCTCTGGCCATAACCTCTTCTTAGATTTACAGTTTTCTATTTCTAGTGCAGGCATACCTTATTTTATTGTGCTTTGTAGATATTGCATTTTTTACAAATTGAAGGTTTGTGGCAACCCTGCATCAAGCAAGTCTATCGGCACCATATTTCCAACAGCATTTGCTCACTTTGTGTCTCTGTGTCACTTTTTGGTAGTTCTCCTAATATTTCAAACTTTTTATTATTATTATATTTGTTATGGTGATCTGTGATCAGTGATCTCTGATGTTACTACTATGACTTTCTGAAGGCTCAGATAATGGTTAGCATTTTTTTAACAATATAGTATTTTTCAATTAAGGTATGTACATTGTTTTTTAAGACCTAAAAATGCTATTGGGCACTCAATACATTGCATACAGTGTAAACATAACTTTTACATTTACTTGGAAACCAAAAAAATTATGTGATTCACTGTATTGTGATATTTGCTTTATTGCAGTGGTCTGGAACAGAACCCACAATATCTCTGAGGTATGCCTGTGTCTGCTAGAATACTCAGTTTGATGGCTTGGTGACATTTCAAACACAACATATGAGAAACAGAAGTAGTTTTCCTCCCCTCTAAAATCCCTTCTAAAATCTATTCTTAACTCAGATCCTTTGTTCCATTTAATAACTTGATAATCTTCCCAGGCACCCATGAGCCGTAAAGCTGCTCCTGCTGCAAACAATAATGATAACATTACTACTAATATTACACCTAGGAAATCCTTACTGTATCACAGACATTGTTCTAAGCTTTCCACATATTTACTCATTTAATCCTCATGACAACCCTATACTGTTAACCCCATTTTACAGACGAGGAAACTGAGGGATAGTCACACAACAGCCTGGTTCCAGAGCCAATACTCTTAACCACTATGCTATTCTGCCTCAAGAAATCTTCAGTGATTGTTGGCAGCATTCTTAAGATGTGTTATAGCTGACAGTGGCTGGAAATTGGCTCATTCGAGGTATGAAGGAGTTGAAATTGGATGGTGGTCATGGGAATGGAAAGGAGAATGACTGATGGGAACACATGGGGATATTTAATGACAGGAACCACACTCAACTCTGAGTCACCTATAGCACCATGGGTAGTGTCTGGGTCTCAGAAACCTGTGAATGAGGATAGGAGTGAATTATACACATAGGGAGCAGAAAATTCCTTTTTCTACCATACTGGCAAAGGTAGAAGCAATTCTGATTCCTTATGGGAAGTATAGATGTCAGAGAGAAGATCAGAAAGATACTGGCAAAATGAAGATGATTTGACAGTTACTTTTCTTTTACTAAATAATATACAGCATACAACATGGCTACTTTGAGTGGTTATGGGACTCTGATGTCTGATTTGCTGTTTTCTATTCATACATAATCTTTCTATTCATTGAGTATTTAACCAAATGCTTACCACTAGTATACCAGTGTGCATAATATGTATTATACTATTTACTTCTGGTCACTAGAACTTATAATATTTTTGTGGAGGTACAACACATTAAAATTGAATAAGTTCATGAGTTAATAAATACTATGTAAATATCATAAAGCAATGTGGCATAGTGGTTTAAATCATGGGCTTTAAAGTCTAGATAGAATTGGGTCCTAATTTCAGTCTTTCTTTGTGACCTTGGATAAGTCACTTAGCCAAACAGAGTTCATTTTCCTCATCTGTAAAATGTAGATGATAGAACTTACTAAATAGAGTTTCCATGAGGAAGAAATGAGATGATGTATGTGAAGATAATGCTCAGCATGGTGCCTGGCACATAATTGCACACACACATACACACACACACACACACAAAGGAAGGGGAAAAAAGATGAGTGTCAACTGAGGAAAACAAATATATTATTATATGTTCTGAAGTGGAGCTCAATATTGGCTAAAGAGTTAATTGGCTGGGGTGGGAGAAGCAGATTCCAACTGAGCCTTAAAGGATGGACAGGTCTTGAATAAGCAGAAAGGGCATTTCATGTAGATAGCAAGGCAGAGCATATCAAGAGAATCTAAGAGGAAGGTACACAATAAAGAGTAGTACAAACACAAAATCTACAGAACTTATATTACGGATTAGACAGAGAGAGAACCACCAAAGATGATTTGAGTTTTTGAGCCTTCACCAGTAAAATAACTGTGCTACTGGTAGAAATCCATCGGCTATGAAAGGAAGCCATTTTTAGAGGAAGAACACAAGTTCAGGTTGAAATACACTGAGTTTGGGGTTATGATGGGACAACTTTCAATGTCCAGAGGATAGAAAGAGATAACAGACTTGGGACAAAAGTCATAGCCAGAGATTTTTCAGCTCCTTGAGAAGAAGAATTAGTTAGGTCTCATTTCTCTTTGTATTCCTCAGAGCGCCTACCATGGTGCTTTGAATATTCCAAGTACATTAACACTTGTTGCATGGATGAATGAATAAATGAATAAATGAATGAAAGTAAACATTTTGTTGTTATCTTCCTTGGGGATAGTTAAAATTGTGGGCACAGATCAGTTCTCTAAGGAAGAACAAAATTAGGACTATCCCAATATTGGAGACAAAAGACAAAAATTGAAGCATTAGTGTAAAAAAACATGAATGCACAGGGAGATAGGGATAGAAGGGGATATTAAATGGTGGTCAAGGGGGCACTGGGATAAATGCACTAAAAAAGTGGAAGATCAAGAGAGGTTATTGATGTCTTCAGGGAGCAAGTTTAGTCAAATGTTACAGGTGGAAGCCACAAAGGAAAGAATTAAGGTTGAACAAAAGCAGGGAGTAAATGATGGTGATGGTGAATGAAGGGGAAGAAACCTCACTGCCCCTCACTGCACTTTTTTCTTAAAATGCGTCAGTATGTGTTGCACAGAATAAACATTTGTCATAGGTGTGCCAATAATTAAGTGCACTCATAATGAATATGTGAAAGAACGAATGAATTGAATATGAAATCACTCATATTGAATATCATTGAATATCATTCATATTGAATAGGAAAAAATACTATCTCGATTTCTTTTTCTTAATCAGAAACATTTCACCTTCATTTCTGTGCTGTGGGTATGTAAATAGATACAAATGTACTCGCAGGTGACAAAGTTGGTCAAAACCTGTAAGATAAACACTTATCTCTTTCTAATATATTACTCTTTTTACCTGCTATTATGGGAAAAGACCCACCCAGAAAGTTGTACCACTTTGCATTAGACTGTGGGAGGGGAATATTTATGAATAAATATAAGGAATTTTAATTTTCATATCAGTTGTTTTAGTATAAGCTATAGCCCCTCCAAGTGGCTCCCATCTGGATAGTTTCTTTTATTAAAACTAATTGTTTTGCATGTTTGGAAAATGCACAATTTTATCATCATGGAGAAAAGTCTGCATCATGTCTTTTTACCATAAAAAGCAAACATGACTTACAGAAACAGAAAAACACCTGAAATCAATAAGCATCTATTTACTTCTCCCCATCTAAATGATCAATAAAATATTTTAGCTATGGGTTTGCCTCTTTTTTTTTTTTTTTTTTTTTTTTTTGCGGTACACAGGCCTCTCACTGTTGTGGCCTTTCCCGTTGCGGAGCACAGGCTCCGGACGTGCAGGCTCAGCGGCCATGGCTCACGGGCCCAGCCGCTCCGCAGCATGTGGGATCTTCCCAGACCAGGGCACGAACCCGTGTCCCCTGCATCGGAAGGCGGACTCTCAACCACTGCGCCACTAGGGAAGCCCGCGTTTGCCTTTTTTAATGCTATGGAATTCACGCTGAGTGGAGAAAACTCATGCTTGATACATTCAACTTCTAGTACAGTTTCAAGGTGAATTACTGAATCCTCAAAACCTGATCTTCTAATGAAGGCACTGATACAAGCAGAGTTGGTGAAGAAAACCACAAAGATACAAAAATGCATAAATATATGACCAGCTGGGGACAAATTTTGATGGAATTATCACCAGATCTCTACAGACAAGGCATATCTATCAAATGTGCTTAACATAAGCTTTGATTCCATTAATTTCCCAAGAAAAGACATCAGGTAGAGTTCTGGACACCAGGTGTGTAAACACTAAGAGATTCTGATATTACAGTATCTTTCACATAGAAACCTGAACACAACCCAACCAGAAGAAGAAGAGAGTTTCTGCTGGGAATGCTACCTACCCTTTTACTACTAGTATCATTATTTAAACGTTTAATGCAGGAGAAACTGAAGGCCAAAAAAGAACACGCCTGCACTTAATTTCAAGTGACAGCTAATACAGTGCATTAAAGGTGTAATACTATACACATGGTAGTTATATATAAATAGTAACATTAAAAGGGGTTACAACATCCCTAAGACATCCTAAGTCTAAAACACTTAAAAGGCACATTTGCAGTACAACTTATCCTAAATTATTTTAATTGGTTTCAAGAAGACTTCAGATTAGTAATGGGCTTTGACTTTTCCTGATTATAAAAGAGAAACACAGATGAATGCTTTTTAGACAGCCTAATATCATTCCCAGGTAGACTACCACATAACCTGTGTTACTTAAATGCCATTAACTATCAACGAATGTTATTTTCACATAAGTGTTTTATGTAAATTTTGTTTGCCTAAAGTTGTTAGTTCTCTTAATAAATATAGCTAATGCAAAATGTCTCTCTCTCTCTCTCTCTTTTTTTTTTTTTCTTCTTTGGTTCTTTCCCTGCATTCATTATCCAGGAACTTTTTCAAAGAGAAAGAGGGAAGAAAAAGGCAGAGTGACAGAGCTTGAATACTTAGCAACCATTTTACCATTGAGGGTCTTTTTTTTTTTTTTATATAGAATGAAAAATAAGCCAGTTACATTCTTTAGCTCGATTACTTACAAATAACTTATCTGAAAAAAAAATCAAGTAAATCTGTCAGTTGTGGAAGTTTATTTTTCCATGTGTTATCTAGAGATAAGCCAGCCTGTACTATTAGATTTCCACTGACATAATTGTGCATGAATTCTGATCTGATTTGGTATTACATGGTGCAAAAGGTGACACATTTTCTCTAATATACCCCATTAGAAAGGAAAGAAATTGCCAAAGTATGAAATCCGAGGACCTTGATTCAGAAACTATGTGACTTCGAGGTCAACTCAATGCAAAAGAACTTGTTCAAGTACCCCAGGCACTGAAGGTTGAGACAAGCAAATCTAATACCTAGGGTAGTTACTCTGTTGGATAATCAATAAAATCTTACATTATCAGACTGCAGCAGCTGTATATTCGTTTATCATATTGCCGTGTGTGTCTCCAAAATATTCAGGTGTGGAATCACAAAGAATACAGATACTGTCCCCATTTCAAAATCATTGCTGATCAGAAGACTCGGCTAAGAAACCAGAACCAAGAAACAGAATTCATGTGCATAACATGCTGAATGTTGATTTTAACATCCACGTAATGTCACCTCACTACAGCAGAGAAACATTAGCTTCAAAGATCCTGGAAAAGAGGCTTGACCGAGTTACTCAGAGTTCTTACAGCACAATTTTTAGAGATATAAGTGATCTTTGAAATCCTATGAGAAATGTCCTTGAACAAATTAATAAAATACCAGATGTGAACTGTTGGCAATTCCAAGTACATTTTCTAAAAAGTAGAAACTCTTATGCTTTAAGACGGAAATGTTGTACCACCTCTTTTCCTCACTTGGCTTTTTATTTCTGGCAGCCAGGCAGAGTAAATAAGTACTTCCAGAACACAGGACTAGCATTTCATCCTCCACAGGTGGAGGACAATGAATGTCCATTACAACTTAAATAGGAATTTAAAAAGGATTCTTTACAACTCCTTCCTATCCCCACCCCCAAATTAGTTTCAAGGGAGAGCTTAGGTAGAAGGTGAAATCTGGGGACTACATCTTTATCTACGGGCAAAGCAAAAGAGGAGAGATTTAGGGAGCCCCTTGAGTTTCCAGTGGAGAAGTTGAGAATGACAATTTAGTCAATACTTTGTTGCTTCTCCTTTCATAAAGCAAAAACAAAAGTGAAATAAAAAGAAATAGCATGATAAAACTTGGATATACCTGGCAATTCGAAAGTGCTATGTTTGTTTCATTTTTGAGATAACCTAATCCAGCACTATATGCAGATAAACCTTAGACAAAGAGAGAGTCTCCTGGTAATAGGCTCCATATTCCTGAAGGCTACAGGACATCTATTAGAAGTTTTTGCTCTTTGGAAGTTGTGGCTGATTTTATTTTTGAAAGATGGCCACACAACGTCTCTTATCCTTTAGGTTCTTATGCAATATGACCTTGACACTCCTGATGAAGAGGGAGAATCGAATTCACCCTCTCCTTGAATCTGGGCTGCTTTTAGGGACTTGCTTGACTAATAGAATATGACAGAAGTGACATTCTGGAACCTTCCAAGGCTAGGTCATAAGCAGCCTTGCAGCTTCCACCTGGACCTCTTGAAACACTTGATTTTGAATTCTCCCTCTCAGGACCCAGCTGCCATGTTAGGAGACACCAGCAACAACCTCTAGTCATCTGACTGAGCCACCTTGAATGTCCAGCCGTTAGATGACCACAGCCCCAGACATCTGGCTGGAACCACACGAGAGATTTAGGCAAGAACTGCCCAGGTGAGCCCAGTCAACGCACTGCATAGCAGAGAAACGGAAAATTACTGCTTTAGGTCACTAAGTTTTGTTTTCTGGGGGTTGGGTAAGGCTGTTATACAAAAAATGGTAGGCTTTGGAGGCAACAGACTAGAGTTTGAAGTTTGGTTGCTTTACTTCTTTTGTGACTTTTAGTGAGTTACTTTATGCCTCAGAGGTTTCTGTCTTCATCAGAAAAATAGTGACAATAGTAGCTGGTTCTCAACTGACCCATATTCCTCCAGCATCATATTTTCCTAGTGACTCTTAGATAAAGGCCAGAATAAGCACGGTTACTATATATGTTCTGCTCTGAACCAACTTTTGAGGCATCAAAAGTATTTGGCCTCCTTTTACATTCATACTTCTTGCTTCCCCATTGGATCTGTGTTTACTTATTGGAAGCACACTGAATGGGTGAATGGGAAAAAGGCACTATTAATAGACCTGTTGCCATCATTTTTCCAAACATTCTCTCAAGACCTAGAACACAGGGAAAAGAGGACTGGGGTAGGCATATAGGACACTTTCTCTGTCTATACTGGACAGAACAGGCTCTGGCTCTGCAGAATTGCATTCCAAGTGGCCTAGTTGTCATCTCTAGGTGGGTCAACAGGCTTTGCTGGGAAGGAAAATTCATGAGAGGATTTCTTTTCCCATCTCAGTTTCTTCATCGTCAGACAAGTTACTTAATTCCTAGTCTTAGCTTCTCCTCTATTAGATAAGTTAACTGGTTTCTAGGCTCAACTACTTCTCTAATTTAGTCATATTATCTGGTTTCTAATCTTAGCTGCTTCCTCACTAGCCAAGTTAATCTTCCTGATACTGAAGCATGGGAAGGATACTTGATAAGCCAATACACAGAGTCATCGAGAACATTAAATAAGGTAAGGAAGGGAAAGCACTTTGAAACACTGAAGTGCTACCTACACATAAGGATGCCTCAGCTAGGCATCTCCCAGTCATCCAAAACCCTCAATTTCCCCTTACTCTATCCAACATAAAAATTTTCAATAATCTTCTTACAGTCACTATTAAAAATATCTCTCAAATTTGTTTCTTTCTATTGTCATTATTACCATTTAGGTGTAAGATGCCATTATTGATGGCTGGAGCAACTGTAGAACCTTCTAGCCTATTTCCCCACTTCAAGTCTCATCTCTTTTCATGCCATCCTCTGCCTCATTGCCAAAGCTTCCTTTATAAAGTACAAGTTTCATCATGACAAATCTCTACTTTAGAACTGCCTTTTATTCTTCACTGGTTGGAGAATAGAATTCAAATTCCTTAGATGATGCTAAAGCCTTCACAACCCTAAATTTCCCTGTCCAGTGTCATTTTCCTCCACTTCTGCTCCTACTACCCCACATACTCCTTGACTTTACACACCACACTTCCTCATACACCCTCATTCATCCTTCAAGACCCAAACCAAATGCCATTTTCTCCGTGCAACATTTGCAGACAGTCCTATGAAGATGGTCACCCTCCTGTTTTTCTCACCCAGATTCTGTGCACAACTTTATTATAGCATTTTTCTCACTGTATTACAAGTATTAGTTTACATCACCAAGGGTCCCACCAGACAGTGACTCCTGAAAGGCCCATATTGTGTCATATTTCTCTTTGTTTACCCAGTGACTTGTCCTTCAATATATGTTTATGGTAAAAAAAAAAAAAAAGTATCTGTTTTCAATAAGAAGGACACAATGGCAAAATAGTTCAACCTATACCTGAGATTGGGCTTCAAGGGGTGGGAATATGTTTGTGAATTTAGGAAGAAAATAACATTTTAAAACTTCCTATCTGAGACTTTGATTGCTTTAAAAAAAACCATTTGTCAAATTATATCAGGACATTGATTCAAGCCGAGGATATGGCATAGAATGCTGTATCTATCAGCCTAGCCTAAGTTATGCTGCAGTGAAAAAAGACCTCAAAATCATAGAGGCCTGTAAAAACAAAGGCTTATTTTTTGCTCACATTACCTGTCCATATGGGTTGGCTCCATGTCCTCTTTATTCCAGAACTCAGGCTGACTGAAGACCTCCTACATGGACAGTTCCAGCTGTGTTTCAGGGGGCAAAAAAGAGAAATGGCAGAGCCAAGGATGGCTCTTGAGCCTTCATGTTGGGAAGTGGCATGGGTCAGCCAAAGTGAGTTACGTGGCCAAGTCTGAGATCAGTAGGCAGGAAAGTACATTTTGAACAGAAGGCAATCTGCCATAGATGCTATAGAAGGTAAAGAGACAGGTGCCATTGTCACTACCATGCTAAGACCTCTAGATTAGTTTCCTGTTGATAGGAATCTAAGAAAACACACCCTGCTAACATGATTATAGCCATATATCTTTGTTTACTTTGAGTCTAGCTAAATTTGGAAAATTTCAAAGAAATAAAAAGTACCATGAAGTTTTTATATCTATTAATTCTACACTAATTATGGAGTGTGATGAAACACAAAAAGTGCAGTATTTCTTGTGTGACAAGATTCTGGCCCATGGAAGCATGGAACCAATATAATTGAAGGAGTACCTTAGGCTGTGTACTCTAAAAATCTATTAGACATTGTGGATCATTTTCTTTATACAAAAATATCTTGATTTTTACAGACTGGAACTTTACCTGGCTTTGGATTTTCCCCAAGAAAAAAGACTTGTATTAAAACATTTTTTGAGTTCAACATATCACCAAGAGAAATAACCCAGAGGCTACTGAAATATTTTGGTGAAGCCACACATTTCTTGAAGTTGTGTTCTCATCGAATGATGTCATCACTACAGAGTTTCTGACCTTTCTTTAATATTTCATTTTCTGCATGTAACTTAGAGAAAATAGATACCTCCATTTGCATAGCCAACTCCTGTTGGCAAGTTATCACAATCAAGGAAGAATTCCTACTTCGTGAACTCCTTTTAGAACCTGCAGAGTCAACGTCTTTAACATGGTGAAGAATTTCTTTGCCAAACAAACTTTCAGGCAGAATAGAAATCTCGGCACTCTGCGCTCAGATGGAGCATCTGTGATGCTTGGCAACACATCTGGTTCTGCTGCTTTGGTGAAAAAACATGCTCCTCATCTCAACATGCAGTTGTGTCAGCCAGTGTCAACGACTCTGCCAGCGATCATGAAAAACTTGTCTCTCTTTCTATGAACGTTGTCAACCTCCTGAGAGCCAGGGCTGACACACTTCTATTTCAAGAAGTTTTGTCAAGAAATGGGAGTGGAAGAGTCAGTTCATTTCTGCAATACAGAAGTTAACTAGCTTTCCAGAGAACCTGTCTTCAAATGTTTGGTTGACCTTCAAATGAAAGTTCCTCTTTTTTGAGGCAAAGGAAATCCAACTATTAGAATAACCCAAAAGGAAATAGTCCAATCATAGTTAGCTTTACTTGATGGATATTCTTGCCAAATTACCTAGGTAATCAATCTTTTCATTTAAATTCTTTTAGCTCAACAGCCACTCTGGAGGGGCACATGGAGGGGCAGACAGCTACCTAAACATTCCAAGGCTGGAGAAGGGCTTCTGCAAACTGGAACAAGGAGCGACAAAGCTTCCCAATTTGTTTACAGGTAGAAACCCATAGACAGCTGGAATCCTTAGATAACCCTTTGAAAGCTAATCCTGCCTCTGATGACCTTAACATGCAACCATGAATACCTGATCCTTTAAAAACAAAAAATGACAAAGCATTAATGATGCAGACTTCTCAAAGCATGATCTCAACAAGGATTTTGGAGAACTCTAGGAATCTCACTATGCCTAACCTTCATCTAATAAAGCCACAGCAGCTCCCATTTTGTTTGTTACAGTTTTATTTTGCCAAATCAGTCTTTTAAGCACTTATTGCTGTGAAACTGAAAAGTCATAGTCAAACAGATGTCAAAAATAATAAGCCTATTGCTGTGTCAAAAAAACCACTCCCTAACTTTAATATCAAAGCCAAACATCAGCCTTCTTGTAGAAGCTTACTTTTGAGCTGAATTCAACTTTATTTTTACTTGAAAAATTTGCATTTATCTCAGGTGTTTGAGGAAAATAGGCATTAATGTCAAGAAAAATGTGGTGAGAACAACAGAGATAAGACTTCAGGAAGATACGTTATAGTCTCTGTAAAAATAATTCAATTTCCATTGCAAAGAAATGGCACAAAAGAGTTATTTGTATATGTGTTTATATGTTTTCTTCTGGGGAGAATGTCTACAGCTGCCTTTAGATTCTGGAAGGGTCTGTGACCTAAATGAGTAGTACCGTCTGCCCTGGTTCTTGTAGAGTGAAACATTTTAAGGAATGGAATGAATGTTGTGAGGAAGTGAACTTCTGTTGAAAAATGAAGTTAACCATGCCTTGGTGCTCCACTCACCAATGAATAATAGAGGTTCCTCAAAAGGAAAGTAACCAACTGCACTAGAGATGGGCTCTAACCCACTCTCTTTTTGGACAAACTTTTCTGAAATAAAAACTAAGGCAATTTGGATAAAAATATTTGTTTTGTTAGATTCTGTTTTCAGTTTCCATATTAAATGAAGAACTGTAGAGCCATATTTTTACAGAAGAGTAGGACTAAGATAATACGGAAAAAATAGGAACTCAGATCTAGTGCTTTAAAATGCAGCATTTTTTTTTGAGAAGTATAGAAAATGCAGTTGGAAGGTACCTGTATTAGTTCCTATTGCTGCTGTAACAAATGATCATAAACCTAGGCTTACACAACACAAACTTATTATCTTACAATTCGGCAGTTCAGAAGTTGAAAATGGATCTCACTGGCCTAAAGTCAAGATGTGGACAAGACTGCATTTCTTTCTGGAGACTCTAAGGGCCTTTCCAGTTTCTAGAGGCTGCCCACATTCCTTGGCTTATGGCCCCTTTCCTCTTCCTTCAAAGCCAGTACAGCCGCTCACCTCCCTGCTCCGCCCCCAGTCAGTGTGTGTTTTATTAATGCCAATGCTCTGGCCCTGACTGTGTGTTCCCATGGTGGGTCCTCTATGGCTGCTCCTTCAGCTGCTGTTTCTTGATCTTCAGGTTCTCCTTGTACTTGTACTTGTTGAGCCTGCGGTGCAGGGCACATGCTTTTTTGGGCAGCAGATCCTGGGGCTTATGAACTTTCTGAGGTTCTCCTTCTGAATCTGGTTAATGATGGTAAGAACAAGGGTGACAGACTGGCAGACAGCTCAGGTCTCCGGGAGCTTGGACCATGTGCCGCCTGTCACTTTGGCGATGTGCACCTGGGAGAGCTCCACCTTCAGGTGGTCCAGATCTTTCAGCAGCTCTTCTTTCTTGCTGGGAAGGTTCTGAGCATTGGTTTTGGCCATTGCTGCACACTCTGAGAGTCTCTTCCACTTCTAAGGACACTTGTAATATTGGGCCCACTCAGATAATCCAGGATAATCTCCCTATTGTAAAGTGAGCTGTTTAGCAACCTTCATCTCATCTGCTACCTAATGCCTCTTTGCCATGTAGTGTCACATATTCTCAGGTTCTAGGGATTAGGACAGGGACCTCTCTGAGGGGCTATTATTCTGCCTACCACATAGCCCTTTAGCTGGTATGATGGGAAAGAGCTGAAAGCATAAGAGAACAGTGAGAAGAAGTGGAAACCTAGATGTAAACAGCCCCTAGCTGGGTTGGATAGTATGTTCTCTGATTGTGCTACTAAAGATCATCCCTGAGATAATTTGCATCTACTTTTTTTTTTTTTTTTTTTTTTTTTAGTGGAAAACCTTAAGGAAGGGCAAAGATGCCATACTTGGAAACCTGAGTTTTAGCCCTGGCTCTGCCACTTATTGTCTATATCACCTGTGGCAATTCACTTAAGTTGTATGAACTATGGTTTCCTCATTTTAAAATGAGGTCTAGAAAGGGCAGGGAGAGGATGGACTGGGATCTGCTGAGTGTCAGGGGCTCAAAGAAAGTAATCATGTAATTGCAGAAGTTCCACTGGCCCATCAGGGGGTCCTGGGATGAGAAACACCTGGTGCCCCTGGTGCCAGAGTCCCCTAATCCTAGACTCCTGCTAAGGACTCTGGTCCATGCCACCTATCAAGCAAACCTCAGTCACTGTGGACACATCCCCTGATGCCCCAGTCAGGGTCACAGTGTTACGGAGCCTGGCTCCAGGGGCCAGCCATGTGTGCTGGATGGGTTCTGGCCCAAGGGCTGTGCACAGGCAGCTCCTGAGGAGGCCAAATGGGGGAGTGAACTGCGTGTGTGCAGGCAGAAGGCCTCCTGCCTTCCAGGAGATGGAAGGCCATGGGACAGCAAGGCAGCCTTCTTTTGCCCATCCTGGGTGTCCACCAGTTTTAATTTTGCTATGATTCTAGATGTAGTAGAGACTGTTTCTACTGACTTGAGGTCGGTAGGCTATCTGCTCAGTGGGTCCAGGCATCAACAGGTTCCCAATAGGAGGAATGGACCCTTTCCCACTTTTTGCCAATTTTATTCTTATTTGCTCTTCTCCCCAGAAGGAAGCAACAAGGGTAAAGAGTCCATCGGGCTTTCTGCATGCCCAACCACTCTCACTGCAGAGGTAAATTAGATAATAAGCAAGTGGAACATATTGTGCTATGACTATAAAATATATCTCAGTTTATACCTCTGGTATGAGATGTTTCCTATAATGTTTGAAAGGACATGTCTAAGCAGGCAGGCTTTTCTAATTTCTTTACCGTAGGACAGTTATATCAGGGTCTAGCAAAACAAAAAATGGAAAGACTGTTCCATTTTTGTTCTAGAGCATGGGTGGGACTAGATGGTTGTATCAGGCAGAATTCTAAGAGGGCTGCCAAGATTCCTACCTCTTGGTGTATATGTCCTGAATAATCCCCTGCCTTTGTGTGTGAGGGGGATTTTGGAATATGATGGGATAGTTATCCTATGATTAGGTTATGTTACACGGCACAGTTCACTTTAAAAAGGGAGATTATCTTTGGTGGGCCTAACCTAATCAGGTGAGCCCTTAAAACAACTGGGGTCTTCCTGAAGAAACAGATTTGAAGTATGAAAGAGATCTGAGACAGGGGTGATTCTCCACTGATGGATATAAAGATGGATGGGGCTATGGAAAGTGGAGACGAAGAGCAGAAAGCCAGCAAGAAAGCAAGGGCTTCAGTCCTCCAACTACAAGGAACTTCATTCTATTAACAAACTAAATGAGCTTGAAAGTGGATTTTTCTACAGAGCCTCTAGACAGGAACTCAGCTTGACTGATACCTGAGTATGAGACTGAGCAGAGAACCCAGTTGAGCCACACCTGGACTTCTGATCTACTGAACTGAGAGCTAATAAATGCATATGGTTTTAAACCAGAAATAAACTCACACACTACGGTCAATTATTCTACGACAAGGGAGACAAGAATATACAATGAAGAAAAGACAGTCTCTTCAATGAGTGGTACAGGAAAAACTGGACAGCTACATGTAAAAGCATGAAATGAGAATATTCCCAAACACCATATGCAAAAATAAACTCGAAATGGATCAAAGACCTAAATGTAAGGTCAGACACTATAAAACTCTTAGAGGAAAATACAGGCAGAACACTCTTTGACATAAATCGCTATAATATCTTTTTTGATCCACCTCCTAGAATAATGAAAATGAAAACAAAAATAAACAAATGGGACCTAATTAAACTTAAAAGCTTCTGCAGAGCAAAGGAAACCATCAACAAACTGAAAAGACAACCCACAAAATGGGAGAAAATATTTGCAAATGAAGCAACTGACAAGGGATTAATTTCCAAAACATACAAGCAGCTCATGCAGCTCTATGTCAAAAAACCAAACAATCCAATCAAAAAATGGGCAGAAGATCTAAATAGACATTTTTCCAAAGAAGACATACAGATGGCCAAAAAACACATGAAAAGATGCTCAACATCACTAATTATTAGAGAAACACAAATCAAAACTACAATGAAGTATCACCTCATACCAGTCAGAATGACCATCATCAAAAAGTCTACAAATAACAAATGCTGGAGCGGGTGTGGAGAAAAGGGAACCCTCCTACACTGTTGGTGGGAATGTAAACTGGTGCAACCACTATGGAGAACAGTATGGAGGTTCCTTAAAATACTTAAAATAGAACTACGACATGATCCAGCAATCCAACTCCTGGGCATATATCCAGACAAAACCATAATCCGAAAGGATACACGCATGCCAATGCTCACTGCAGTGCTATTTACAATAGCCAAGACATGGAAGCAACCTAAATGTCCATCAACAGAGGAATGGATAAAGAAGATGTGGTACCTATATACGATGGAACATTATTACTCAGCCATAAAAAAGAATGAAATAATGTTATTTGCAGCAACATGGATGGAACTAGACATGACCACACTAAGTGAAGAAAGTCAGACAGAGAAAGACAAATATCATATGATATCACTCATATGTGGAATCTAATTAAAAAAGATAAAAATGAACATATTTACACAACAGAAATAGATTTACAGATACCAAAAACAAACTTACAGTTACCAAAGGGGAAACGAGGCGGGGAGGGATAAATCAGGAGCTTGGGATGAACGTATACATACTACTATATATAAGGTAGATTTAACCAACAAGGACCTACTGTATAGCACAGGGAAGTCTACTCAATATTCTGTGATAACCTATATGAGAAAAGAATCTAAAAAAGAATGACTATATGTATATGTATAACTGAATCACTTTGCTGTCCACCTGAAACTAACACAACATTGTAAATCAACTATACTCCAATAAAATTAAAATATGAAAAAAAGAAACAGAAATCCTATTTTAATATTTTATAATGAACTATTGCTAGTCCTAGCAAATAAATATTTTAAAATAAAAAAAGCCTCTAAGTTTGTGATAATTTGTTATGCAGCAATAACACCAATAATACTACAAATAAATACTAACCACAAAATTTTAAAATAAATAATAAAAATAAATAATAATAAAATAAAAAATAAAATATTAATAAGCTAATACAATGCTATTCCACTTAAAGATAAGTTAGTTTTTTTTTCTCTCCTCTTTTCCTGCCTTTCTCCAAAGCTTTAATCCATTTCCCCACCATGTAGTTATTTCATTGACTATAACTAGAACATACCGTTTTGTCAGATTAAAAGCTCGTCTCATACCACTTACTTATCAGAGTTATCTCTTTCTTCCCCCCCTCACAGTTGATTTTAGATGCAGAGATGTATGCGTCTTGGGTACATTATCTACACGTTTAGGGCTGGAGGATCAAACCAGGAAATACAGATCTTGAGAATTAAGGCAAATAATCTGTGTTCTGATGTAACTGAGATATATTTCATTCATTGTAGCTACTTATCTTGAAACACAGTAAGCTTGACATAATGGTTGAAGAAAAAAGAGAAGCAATGTAAGCATAAATGTCTGAACATTTTAATATCTTTTTTCTATAAACATTACTAGAATGCCATGCATTTGGATCCATGTTTTTCCTGAGGAAAACCTGCATTCTATCTGCTGCTTCCTGATACTGCAGCTGGACCCTATTATAAGGGTAGGACACAACATGGGAAGCATGCTTAAACTTTTAAAGCTACAAAACAAAAGCTAATCTTCATTAATTAGATGTCTAGATTATGCAGATTGACCACTGTATTATTATATGTAACATGGTGAAAAACACTATTATATGGTTTGTTGATAGTTCCACGTAGGTAATTTATCTAAGCCTTATTTATAAAGATATTGTATTAACCACAAAGGCAGAATTTGGTGTCAGGTAAAAAAATCAGATCAAACTGTGACTTTGTGGTTGATGGCTGAAAGAATGCTTACAACAAAGACAAATGAGAATTCAGTATGATGTCTTTCTAACATTTAATTCAAGAAAAATTTCATCTCCAGCACAGCTTAACCTAGAGCTACTACATAATGCAGATATAAGTGAAAATATTAACAAGTCAATGATTTATAACTAAGACTCACCATTTAAAACCCATATTCTCTGCCTTTGTGAAAACCATGGAATTGGATTAAGAGAGAAGCCGCCTAATTTTAGATTTAAGCAAATGTGGACAATGGATTCTTAGAATAAAGGATAAGTCTGAGCATCACAAACCCTCACCTGATTAATGATTAGTTGTTTTAGTAAAAAGGAAGAACTTATGAAAAAATACTCATAGTCCATAATGTGGAAAAACTTCAAGATCTGGGAATCCAGGTAAATCATGACTTTGTTTTTACCAACGTTAACCAAAGTCTTCCCAGGTGCTAAGGTCAGTACTAAAGAAAAGCTATTACAAAACTATTCTGTTAAGTAATTATCATCTTTGCTTCAACTTCTTATACCTGTGTCTATATATGCCATCTATGTAATTATGTTGAGGAAAAACACTCCAAGCTCAAAAGAAGTGAACAACTTTAGTTTCTGCTCACACGGACCTTGTCAAGTAGCCAATGACTTGTCCTTTCATTCTGAGTGACTAATATCAATGCTGGCTCTAAAGAAAGACACTTTTCATAATCGCCCAACAATCTGCTAAGTGAAAACATATGAATGGGCTTAGGCAAAGCCTGCTAGGGGTCTTTGCTGAATGGAAAACAGGTGCTGTCATTCTGTGCCACGTAATACCCCATTTACCCCCAAGTCCAAAGGTTATAGGACTAATAGCTGCCTTGTGGTAATCAGGGAAAGCCAAGACACTAGCCCTGGTGAAACATCTGGGACGTATTTTACATACTTGCAACATATGCTTCAGGTTCAATTAAAGTGAGGCTTTGGCACATTTATTAATCTTTTTTACTTTTATCCTATAAGAGGACCCACTGACCTGACCCCACTATTATACCATATGAGAAAACAGAGAAGTAATGAGAGCTAGAGGTCAGTACCTGCTCGTATGGCAAAAAACACACTTGTTTTCTCATGAAACTCCATTACGCATGACTCTATACACAAACTTTAAATAGAGGAACCAATGAATTTTTTAAAGTAGGAAATTACCCTTCTCCCACTCAGACACATCTGATAGCCAAGACTTACATTTACCACTGCGAGAGCCAGTCGAGAGACGGAAACTGGTAAATAGAAACTTGAAGGATCCTTTCATGTTTTCATTTCTTATATTAAAAACTGTATTTCCAGAATATAAGCTTTCCACTCTAAGATTCTTCCCTCTATGATGTAAGTCCCTAAAAGTCTATTGTAAATTATTACATTTGAAATTTTCTTTTTGTTCAGATATGATTTTTATACTATCAATTGCGTTACGAGTGAAAAAAAGCAAAACCTTATATATCACTCAAATAAAGGGTTGGATTTATGAAAATCAGCTCACAATCCTTTCATATGGAAAACACACCGTTTGTCGGCATCCTGTACAGAAGAATACAGTTGAATTCACACAGTCATTTAAGCGCTCACTTTCAATCAACTTTGGTAACGAGACCTGAAAATACGTTAGAACCAGGGTGTCAATCTCAGACAACCAAACACTGGATAACAACAGATGCCACTCCAGAGATCTGGGGTTGTTTCCACCCTGGCATGTTCTACTTGACATCTATGTTTTGGTGAACTGGTTAACCAGGTGTGCTAACATCTAACAGTGTGTCACTCCTAACACCCTCTCTATTAAAAGATGACCAAAAAGGGAGATTAGTGGTATAGAATATCAACAAACTGGCTAAAAAAATATAGGTTGACTTCAAGCAGGGGCACTGAAGTACTAGACTTCACCAAGGGTTTCCACTTACTAACATTTCTCGGGAAATGCCTGCTACCAGAATGGACCTTTAAGGTGGCTTTAATAATAAAGCAGCAACAAGCAAGGAAAAATGGCCATAAATGGATGGCAGCTCAGTGTTTATCAGCAGAGAAATGATGATTCAGAGCTGGCATGTTGAGTTTAAATACAAGCTCTCTACAGCTCTACAACTGACCTTAACAATAAATCGTATCATTTATTGCCAGAAGTGTATGCTCATGTTATTCAACATTAAAAACAAGCACATATGTGTTTTTGCAGAAAGGAGATTTTGTTACTTTAATGTTTGATGATGTTGCTAATGACTAAATGATGTCCAGAAGAAAAATCTCACATAAAAACTCTATGAATTTAAAAATGTTTGAAATAGCAGTAGAAGGGAGAAAGTGTGTGTGCGTGTATGTTTCTGTTTTCCTTCCAGCATTGAATATGTCAGGAAAAAAATCATTTGGGAAGTTAACTAATCACTGTGAATTTTTTTGACATTTCCAATGCTTGCTTCCAGCACTCAAATTCTTATACTGAGATATAAGTGTACATGTCTACTGGAATCAAAGGTCAAGGGCATAAATTAAGGTACACTGTTTTTCTCCTTTCTTTAAAAAATTTCAGTGCTTTACTATAACAGAAGTCAGATAGATTCCATGAAGGTCAAAATCTGGTTTTATAGACTGAACAATGTGGAAATAATGAATGATATTCTCACTCCCTCCTCAGTCACTCCCCCGCCTCAATCGCACCCTAAGACTTTTTGGATTTTAGATCTAGAAGTGCCCAAAGATGATGATAAACCAGCATCACTAGCCTCTTTGCCATAGAAAGCTGTTCTTCCAACCTCAGCCACTGCTGCAGTGGTGCAAGGCCATTCTGATTCTTCCTTCCAGTTGTCCCCTCTCCCCAGAGGACAAACAATCCAAGCAATCCCAGAAAGTAGCTGTTATTTACTGTGGTCACCAACCCCAAGCCAACCAGCAATCGAAATACGAGCCTCTCTGAACAGACTTTCCTGACCAAGGAGCCACGGGCCATTCCAAGTCTAAGCCAGGGCAGTGAGCACTGGGATTATTTAAATGCCCTCTGGAGCCCTCCGCACACGTGTTCTTTTGCTGGGCAATTCTTGGAAAATTACAGATGACAATATCCATGTTTGACACATGCAGGCTGCTATTTTTTTCACTCCTCTCTTCCCCCCAAGTGTAGCCTGATTTGTAATACTCAAGATAGGACAAATTTTTGCCCTTCAAAAACAGTTGTCACTGCCGTTATCTTTGTGAGAGCTATCAAGTTCCAGACAAGCTGAATTATTTTTTTTTGTTCCTGGCAGAAAAATATTTGACCCAGCTCTGGACAAAAGCGAAGACAATTTATAGCCCTCTCTCCCTCTTTGCAACATGCAGTGGCATTGTTAGGATGATAAACAGCACTGTCCAATTTTCTGGACTCAAACACTTCAACTCCTTTTTAACTGTCTGTGAAAACAGTGTCATGTCTACATTCCCCCATCCCCAGGTACCCAAGTGCTGGGAAAGATAATTACCTTGTCATCTTTGTCATCTTCTTCTTCCTCGTCCTCTAGCATGTCCTCCACTACCTGCAGACAGAAACAGAAGTCGTTTTCATGCTCTTAAAGGAGAGAATTTTGTTCTGTCATTTTGAACCTTTTAGAAGTGAAAACTTTATTAACATTTGAAACGGACGCACTGAGAGGGAATATCTGATCTAGAGATAGGGATTAGGAAAATGCTATGCCTTTAATTGACGAACACCAGGGAACTGAATCCCAGTCAGGGGAACCCTATTTGTGTGAAATGTTCTGTGACAATTTAAAGAATTGGAAATATGCATAAGGTAAACTAACACTAATTTGAAGGATGCTTTAAATCAGGAGATTTCTTTTTTTACCTACTCCACTGTCTATATTAATTAGGCACTTTAAATTTGGAGCTAGATAACTAAGCAGAAAACAGCTCTGCTATTTCTAATTTACTTGTCACCAAACCCTAAGATAAAAATCTATGCCTGTTCATTGATTCATGCTGGTGAGCTATGCATAAAGCTAACAATATCTTTCATGGCTCCAATTTTAATTCTGACATATAGTGTCAACTCTTGATCATCTCTGAATTACTTGTTCATTTTGTGGATTACCTGAAACTCTAATTTTAATTCTCTGTGATTTTACACATGGATTACGTTATGAGAATGAACATTACTACTGAAAGAAAAGAAGAGGTGTATTCAATAATCAAATGTGTATATTATGTATATATAACCATGTAGATAGATATGCACGCATGTATTTTTTAATGGCTCCTGGTTTACCTACTTCAGCAGAATGGTATAGTCATTTTGGATTTGCCAAATAATTTCCCCTTGCCTGGATCAATATATAACTACAGGCATTACAAATGAGACCCCACCCCATTTCAGGTGTTTTATCATGTTTTTATACACACACACTCCATGGAATCCAAAAATTTAAAAACTCTGGAGGGAGCTCTTATTCAGGTAAGTGCTAACTTATAACTGTATTTACGCCATTTGATATAATTTCTTGTGGTGCTTCTATTTTTTTTATCCAGTATCTTTATCTCTGAATAAACTTGACAGAATCATGGTTATCAAATATTTTTAAACCTTTCTCCCAAAGCTCCTAACTTTAGAAGACAGAGATAGCTAGCTCTTCTTTCATGTGGCTTTAGGATAGAGACAGGAATATGCTATGAATGAAAACTTCAGGAACTAAGACTTACTAAACAAAGAGTTACATAAACTGAGATAATATGTCAGGACACTCAGTTATCCTAATAATTTTTCTCAAAGTTTCTAAAAGCATTAACGGATTTAAAAGAAGAACCCAAACACAAACGTCTAGTTCTCATGAACTGATATATAACTAAAAGCATCTGACAAACTGGGAAATTGTACTTAATTTAATGTCATACTTTAAATCCTCTATTAAGTGGTAGAATCTGGTGGTCTTTCATTTGGACACTCAGCATTTCAAAAGAATCAGAGTAGCGCAATGTTCTGTTTCCAGTATCAGGTTAGAGTTTACACTGATTTGGGGGACATATAAAGTAGTTCAGCCTCAGCAGGAAAGAAGGACTCTTGACATTCTAACTATACTCAGACACTCCATAAGCATTTATTACAAATGCCCTTGTCCAAGGCACACAGTACTAGGGACTGTGGGAATAGAAAGATGAATAACACACATATACTTCATCTATAGTCATGTAAACCCACAAGAGGCTTGTAATCCAATAGAATTTAAATGGGGGCTATCAGATAGCCTTTCATGTTGACTTTTAACTTCCTGAAAATTTGAAGCATGCATATCATAAATATAGAGACAACAATAGTGACAATGTATAATTGAGGTGCTGTATGCCAGACTATTCCAAACTGGGACCTTTGTGATGGAGGTTGAAATAGGAGAGGCAGTCACAATATTTCAGTACATTGTGTTGCATCAAAAGAATTCACCTAACACAGCAAGTAGCTAAACTAGAACTCAGACCCAGATTATGGGATAGCACAGCCAGCTCTGAAACCCTGCCCAGTTCTAAAACCAAAAAAAAAAAAAAAAAAGGGAAAAAAGGAAAAGGAAAACAAAAAAATGATTGACTTCTCACGTGATTTTTTTAATGATTATACTTTTGTATCTCTTATAAAATGGTGTTATAAATTTTAGATTTATATTAAGTAATATTTTAAGGTTGTCATTATCTATCTTTAAAAAATAAAAATTATATATATTTCAGGTATACAATATGATTATTTGATATATATTATACTAAGTAATTTTTTCCTAAAATTACTCATGTAGAGTCATATATCAAATATGGAAAATGAAATGAATATTACACTTTTATTCTTATACATAAAAATTAAACAATATTTTAGGTGGTTATTGTTAAGAATGTATTATGTATCTCTCCTCTTCAGTACTTACCATCGTACTACAGTGCAAGGAAGGCAGAATGGTGTCAGATTGTGCCTAGCAGTTCATAGTAAGTATTCAAGAAATATTTGTTGACAGACTGAACAGAAGAAAACCTCATCTATGCTTCAAATCTTTGAACATGCATTTTGGTAGAGGGCCTATCATTTATCTCACAGAACTCAACTAGCTCACCTGCAAAGACTTATACCTAATCAATGATGCAGATGAATAAAAGCAAATATTCAAACTGTGTTCAAAGATTTGCCTGGCAATAGAAAGCAAGGATATTTAACTGTTACATTAAGATTTGGAGATCTCCACTATCTTTAAGTTAATTTTCAAAGATTCAAAATATTATTGAACCATAAAAAAACCAAGAAGTTAATTTATGCATTTCACAAATCAGTTGCAGATCCTATGTTCAAGAAGGACTCAAGAGGTCTACAGAATCAGGCTCTTCATTTGCACAACCCAAACTGTTCCCACCCTGCACAAGTGGGTAATTGGCTATGCACAATTGCCCCACAAATGTGCAGCCAGAATCACCCAAACACAACTATTTGCTTTTACATTTGGCAGAAAAGTGTTGTGTTAGCGAGAGACCTTTGTGTTGTGTTGTAGCACCCGAGTGAGGGCTTTTCCCCTCCTCCAGTGACTTTTTAACGTTACAACATAAACATCTACAAGTGAGGATTTATAATACAGGTGGTTTCCTAGTGATGCCTTTAAGCTGCTTCAGAATGTATCCCACTGTTATGGTTTGCTCAGATGAAGCTTAAGGTGCCTTGGAAAATGGAGATGATAATAGCACCTTGCCCACAGTGTTGATTAGGGATCCAATGAGACAATGTGTTTAAAGTGTTCAGCACAGTTCCTGTACCGAAGTACTAAAAAATGTGAGCTACTAATAAAAGTAGAAATAACATCAATTTAATAATATTTAAACCTTAATTTTTGGAAATTAAATGATATATATATTTTTTCCTGGGCAAAATATTCAGGGTTCTGAATGACATACACAATTCTGGTTGTTTCATTGACACTAAGGAACATATAAAGGGGCACAGGTAAAGTGGTGGATAATTAAAATGATAATGGTTTCACAACTAATTTTCAGGCTTGAAGGGTCCAATGAAATGGATGGCTTTAAAGGCAACAGTGTCTCAGAAGCTGGGCTGTGCTCTAAGACATAAGCCCTGGACAAATGCAATGAATACAGAAACTGCAAACTGAGCTTTTAAAAACAAACTGTATATATCACTGAAGTGCATTTAAGGATTGCACAAAATTGCAACCTTTCCCAGAGAACTCAAGTAACACCCACTATTTAGAAAGAGTGCTGGAGTTTAACACTTAACTAAGGAAACAAATAAAATAAAGGAGTCCCAGTCTCAAATTCCAGCACTTTCCTCTTCAAATAAAACCAAATAAAGGCTACATAGTTTTGTTTTCAAGTATACAAAGTCAAGTTGCCCAAACATTTGTCAGCAATAATTTAATAACAACGCATCTGTAGGATTGCCTTGAGAAAGAAAAAAATGAAGAGTGGCAAAAATGAATGTGTTAGAAAAGATACATTTTTACAAAGTTGGGTTTTTTCCTCTTTTCATAAGGGGGAATATCTCAGATTGGCCCTAGAATTCTTTTTCCAAATTATGCTTTCTGATACCTTGCTTGAAAGCAAGTAGTATTAATCAAACAAAGGAAGGGCACTAGGGAAATCAGAAAGATGTAATGCAAGCAGTTAAAAGTGACATGACCTTCTGTAATGTCGCCCGTCACAGACTTATATGCCACACACTGGAGGAAGGTCTTGAAAGAAACTGATTCTTGGTACTATTCCTAGAATGTAATACTAATAAAGATGACATTTTAAAAAACACACGTAGACAGCCCCAAATGCAGTGTTCCAGCTACATTATAGCCAAAGAATAAGCAGATAACACTATTTTTAGAAGCATAATATTTCTTCTTTCATAGTCCACATTTGCTGAACATTTGTCGTTAACATATACAATATAATATGTAGCTGTATATTTTAAAAATCCATTTTCAAAATGGAGCAAAACTGCATCTGAAGAATCTGTATGTTTTATACAGTTGTATAGGAGGTCTATTAATATTATGACTTTTAATTATAACTTGACACAACTAAATGCTTTATGATTTGCAAGGAAATAAAATTTTATTTGGCTGAAAATGTTAAAAATGATGCTGGTAATCTGAACAAAAATATGACAATATGTTTAGAATTACTCCACTAGACAAAGATGTATAAGGGAGGGGACCAGCAGGATGCAGAAAAGGCAGTCCAAAACAATAAAAGGATGAGGAAAAGTAGATTCGGGTAAACTTCACTATTAAAATCATCACGGGACAGTGGATACTAAGTCCTGCTTTTTAATACTAATTTAGGGTGCATTTTTGAAAGCTAAAATGACAAAAGGGGGTTAAAAGTTCCATGAATAATTCCTACACTTTGTATTATGATTTTCCCAGGGCTAAAGCCTTCCACTTATTTATATCTCTTTAAACAAAAAAGGAAAAATCTTGGTTATGTTACCTTTGTAAGATAAGTATTGAGTACCACAAAGCCAAAAACCCTGGAAAGCCAAAGCTGACACAAACCAGTTTCTTTTATATGTTTACTTTTTCCCTCAGAAATAATCTTTGAATTAAATGGATGTTTTTCTATGTTCAGAATGAATAGTTGCACAATTCAAATTGCTTTACTCAAAACGGTCTATAAAAAAGCAACACATTTAAATTAAAGAAGAAATCACTGCTGTCCAGATGTGCAACTGCAATGTTAAAAAATTAAAGAAAGAAAACTGTCACAAAAGAAAGAAGTTTCATATTTAATGTTATATTCATAGAACATCCAAATGTGTACAGATGCTTATATTTGGATACATTACAAACTAAATGCTTATTTCCACTCTAGAGATATGGAGGAATTTGGGTAGAGCAGTTTGCTTCAACATGGTCTGGAGTTCATTTATACTATTTTATGTGTACATAAACCAAGCAGAACAGGCATTTGTGTGCCAGTGGATGTATTACATGTGCAAGTATCATATGAAATTATTGAAAGTCTATAAATTGAGAATATGCATATAAACAACCACTCAGATTATTTCGGATCACTTAAAAGCACTGGAGGTTGGGCTGAAGACTTTTGCGGTCAATAAGATCATTATAGGTGCGCCTGTGCTGTCATTTTCACCACAGGACACATGCACCTCTCAAGATTTTTGAGAAGGAACTTTTGCAAAATGAATGGTGCAATTAACCTGTACGTATAGTTTACTCCACATCTGAAAGAATAATAAAACCCATAAACAGGTCTGGAATACACTGTTTAGTCTATCTCAAAAGCAACTGCATGTATGATGGCTGCTTAGTTTGATTCACACTATTAAGAATTTGACCTTGGAGTATTTCAGCTACAGTAGTCATCAGGACAACTGAACCACTAGATGTAATAATAATTAGTGTGATAGGCTTGCCAGTGAAGCTGAATGTATTGCAATACAAAAGAAGGCAGACTAAAAAGAAAAGCATTATTACTTACTGCTAAAAGACTTCCGGATTTTTACAGAGACACTCAAATACAGTTATTTCTTCTTGAAGAATGCGTTTCCTTGGCTCATTCTGGGAAGTGCCATGTTATAATTTAGTCTGATTCTTAATAGGAAACGTGGGTTTAATGTGGCTATCAGATGACTTTTGATGCATGCCACTGATTACATACGGCCTGAATTCTGCATCACCAACAACAGCATTCTTATTTGCAGTATAATATGCTTTGCTGTAAGGTGCAAGGACAGTAAATTTACTTTACTGGCCAAGAGTATGTAACCTTTTAGTCTTTGTCAGCTTAATATGCAGAAAAACCCTTCCATTAAGAAAGGCTAAATACAATATAAATTCTGTAATCAGTATAAGCATCTTAAATGAATATCTTTTCATATTTCCTTCTCAGTATTCTTAAATGTTCATTTTTATACTTAAAGAAAGCACTGTGAACAGAATTCTAGTGTTTATTTGAACTATGTCTCCATCTAAAGGCTTCACAATGTATTGTATTTTCGCTTGTAGGGAAAATTCTAATCTTGGCGTCTTTACAATATTGCATGTTAATTTGATTGAGCAGGGAAAAAATAGGTCAACTATTAACTTGCAATGTGCTTTTTAAAAACTAATGCTTTCTTGAAGCAATGTTACTTTTCGGGTTAAAAATTATACAAAAGGCCAAAAAATTGAATTGTTTAATGTGCTTTGCAAATGAAATTGAAAGATAACTAGACTTACCACTAATCTATTTTATAAAATTTAATATTTTCAAAGCAAAACATTTTTGTTCATTAATAATAAACAGGTTTCAAATAAAAAAGAAAATTATATGCTTTACCCTCTCTCTATAAAACCAAGTTTCCATTCCAGAAGCACAAATTTGTAACAAAAAGGGCACAATTTAAAATGTCTCAGGTTTTAAAAACAACCTTAGGAATTTTTTTAAAGTGTCTAATAAAGAGTCCACATTATCTATTTAAAACATTTTCTGCAAAGCAGGGGGAGGGAGCTGCTATGATCTCCAGTCTTTTCCAGTCTTCTCAGAAATGTTCTTCACTCTAACTCCAACAGATATGTTTGGGAGCAATAGGCAAGAAGTTCTTTTCAGGTAAATGTATAGTTTAGCAGATATAATAAAGGTAAATGCTACACTTAGGGAAGATTAGGTACCTTTAAAGAATAGAATTTGAAAACAAAAAACCAGTAATCTTAGAGATTAATATGAGCAAACTTTTGAACCATATTGCTCCATTAGGTTTGATTTACTTTTTACAAAAATTCACTGCTACTGCCTATTTTAAGCAATGTAATTGGGAGTAGTAGAGGGGGTGAGAAGAATAGGTGGACATTTGAAGAGAAAAATATTCTGATGCTAATTTGATTTTTCTTCTTCTTTTTTTTCCTTTGTGCCTAGAATATTTTGAGGCCTGAGAACATTATGTCAGAAAGTCTAACTTTAAAAATGGAGCAGATTTTGAATGTCAAAAAATCATAGAAAACTTCCGTTTTTTCCTTGTATTTCTTTTCTATAAATAATAATGATAAAATATTTTTTACCTTTTCTGTAAAGAATAATCACCTCCCAAAAGACAGCCTATGTGGGTTTAGACCTACATTGGAACGGGAAAGAATGTGTGTGGTGAATGGTGAATTGTTGCACAAAAGCCTGCATGAAAAGGATGTTCAGGAAACCTCACACAAAACCTCTGTATCCATTTTATCATGAGCTTCCCACAATATAACACAAGAGCTCTATATTCTAGGAAAAGCTTGCCTGGTCCACTTATCATTTCAGCTTTATGTAGTGTACTGTGTGATTTCTAAATTAGTGCATAATGTATTTATAATATTTATAGTTCCAACATTTAGTTAAATAACCTTTATGTAAGATTTATGTTGATTTTTTAAAAATTTCTCATTTAATGGCAAATTATGAGGAGCATGTTTCATAAAGATAATTCTCCATTTAAATTCATCAGTCCATTAAATATTAAAATTATGTTTCTGATGCAATCGAGAACAAATTTGTCCAGCTTCAGTGATTATTTGCACTCATAAAAATTAGGCTTGATTAATAAAATTTAAATGCTTGATTAAGTTGACATTTTTATGTTCTATTCTGATTTATTAAAATTAGTCCCTGTGCTCAGGCCTGGCATGCTAGTAGGTTTACCTTTCTCCTTCTCTTAGTCAACATCCAGAGTGAAGCTGTTAGGAAAGAGTATTTTGCTATGGACTCAGTGATGGTCGCAGGGAAGGAAATGCCCTGTTCTCTGCTCATGGTGCTGCTGGCCTTTGTCTTTATGCCCTGTGCCTGGTGGAGATTTGTATTACGATAATCAAGAAAAATGTTTCTTCCAAATATCTATGGATATGATCTGTAAAATGGCATACATTTTTGGTATTTCTATAAATTTCAGTTTTCAAGAAGCTTTAATCTGTAGAGGATTGTTCAAATTTCTTTGTCAGCTTTTTTTGTTGATAAAAATGTAGTTTTCATTTTGTGGGACTTCCATATATATAGCAGGGGGATTACAGACACAGGAAATCTTTGTGTGGCAATTTTACTATCTTTGTCCACAAGTTCAAATCGAAGAAGGACTAATGGCCATGGAAAACCACTCTCTTCAATAGTTCTTATAAGTGAACTGTTTAAGAGAGGTGGTTACTTCTACTATGTTTAAACACCCATTTTACCCCCACTGGTTTGCCCTGTTTTATACATAATCAGGTGCCTAATTATCATTTATTGAGCACTCACTATATGCTTAACACAGTGTGCTGTCTCTTTAATCCTCACAAGACCTCAACAAAGGTAGGTAGGTATTATCCCCATTTTACTGGTGAGGAAACTGAGACTTAGGGAAATGAACAAATTCATACAGCTAACAAGTAGAAGGTCTGAAATTTAATGCCAGGTCTTTGTAATTTCAAAGTTTGGACTCTTAACCTCTACCAACTGTAAAGTGGTAGTGGCAACACTCATTTTTAACATGTTTCTGCTGTTGCCCATGGGAGTGTAACATATCTGGAAACTCTGTTTGGGTGAACTGTCTCTCATTTAAGCATGTTACCAGAATATTGTTATTGTTTTAAAAATAAGTGATATGGTATCATGACTATTTTCTTTTTCTTGAATGATGAAATAAATTCAATAACACATGAAAGAAAATGCCCTTGAAGGCAAATTTTAGTTTGGTTACATGCACATACTACTCCAGTTCCATGTATAGAAAGGCTTTAAAATTACATGCTCTTAATAAATTTAACTCATGGAACACTAAAAAAAAATGAATACAAAACTCTCAGGTTTATTGGATTCCCAACAATGGTTCTGATTTATAAACTTTTTCCACAAGGAGATAAAGACATATCACTTGGTTTCTATTTTTAGTTTGTTAATTGAAGTCTTGCCATTTCTTGTCCCCTTTCTGGACTAGGGACAATAAGTCTCCACAAATACTGTATGAAACCTTCAGCTAAAACAACCCCACCACCCGGGGCATGATGCAAACTAGTCCTGGGATCATGAGTCGGCCAGAAGGTGCTTCTGTTGGTCCTACATGCTATCTCCCTCACCATAATGTGTCAAGGAGTTTTGGCTATCTACCAAGAGGAGGGTGTAAAATCATTTAGGAAGAACCAACAGAACATCACTAGAAATAGGTGGGAAAACACATCCACCCTGAGAAGTGAGACCCAAACCGTGGATATCCTTTTTCTCCTCACCTAAGTCCCACTCTTCAACGAAAGAAATGACAAAATTGTGGAGGCAGACGTTTTGGAAAGGGAACAGAAATAATAAAACCATTTGGTTGACAAATGGGTAGATGCTTGGGTTGGACACTTTGGAAAACCATTGAGATGGTGAATACTTTGGATCCATGGGAGACTTTGAGGAGAGTTTAGGAAGTTGGTTTTCCAATGAGTTCCTGGGGATCCAGGAATCAACTGGGGTTCAAATAAGAGAAATTCAGCCATTTATGGGGGCAAGATCTTCGGGTTTCCTTCAAGGCTGCCAAGACAATTCATTTGGTAGAAAAAGAGCTGGGTTTAGGGCAGAAGTCCTCTATAGGAATGAAGAGTATCTCTTTACCTTGTTACATTCTCATATGTATCTTTGGGGAATCTGAGCAAGGTGGGAGTGATTCAGGAAGATGGTGAGGGCTGCAGTATGAGAGTAACTATAAGTGTCCTCTGCAGCAACTACCACTAACTTTAAATTCTAAGTATCTCTCCTGAGTCCTAATAGATCTATAGCAAAAGAAGTCTGCCTTCTAGACAGGAGGATCTTTAGTATATTGACTTTTAAAAATAGAACTGTTTTCCTTTTACATCTTCCTCTATGTGAACTGACATGTCACGTACAGGTAACACTCATCTTCCCATTTGAAGTTGAGCTGCAGTTTGAGAATAGAGTAAAAAGATAGACAATACACTGAAGTATTAAAGGCAAACATGGAGTTACTGAGTGAAGGGACAGACGGAAGGGTGGAATAGAGCTGTGGCCACAGATAGGTAGACCCTCTTTCTTTATATATGCAGCACAGCACACGTATCTGGGATGATCTAAATGTTTTTTGGCCGCACGCTCTGCATTTCATATGTAGACCTCGATCACTGCACCTATTATACCCACGTATTCCACTTAGTTGTTTGTTTCCCTCACTAGAGCACAAACTCTCATGGGCAAGGACCAGGTCTTTTTTTCTCTCCTTCTCTTCTCTCTCTCTCCCTTTCTTTTATTTTTATTGAAGTATAATAGATTTACTGGGACCAGGTCTTAATCATCTTTGGACAACAGCTAGCACAGTGCCTGCAAACCTTCAATACATTTTTGTTGAATGAAAATTAGACAATTTTTGATGTGGAAAAAGAATCAGATTAACATACTTAGTATTCATTCATTAAACATTTTTTGAGCAACTACTGTGCTGCTACATCTGAGACATCTTGTTCTGTGCTGGGATTAGATACACAGATGGAAGATACAGTTAGAACAGTCTGGGGCAGGTGAAGAAGACCCCCGGTGAGCTTTTCATTATAATACAGCTAGGGGGATATGGGAACTGAGAGGGGAGGGTTCACTTAAGCTCTTGGAGTATATGATGGTAGAGATGGGTTCGTAGGGGTAGGGGTGGGTGAGAATGGGCAGGAAGTCAGAGATGGCTCGCCAGGAGACATGATGAAGATAATTGGTGGTTACCCAGGCATATATATATAAAATATTATAACCTTAACGGGTGGCAAATCAGTGTTGACTACCGAAAATATTCAAAATGCATATACTCTGACCCAGAAATTCTCCTTCAAGGACTTTGTCAAAAGACATTACCGACGACCTGCTCAGAGATTTGTTTAGGATGTTTCTTGGCAGCATTCTTTGAGATGGCATAAACACTGGCAACAAACATTTCTAAAATGAGTGTTTCATTGAGAAAAAATAAAGTATTCATATGGTGAAAATTATTCAGTCATTAAAAATCATGTTGTTTTCCAGTAATTTGAGGGAAGCTCAAAGTAGGTATGCTAACAGTACCTTTAATGTGATCCAATTTTCGTAAAAAATAAAATATATATGACAAGCAAGAACTACACCTTACGTTTGCAAACATATTTTTTTTTAAGAAATGAGTAAAAGCTATAGAGAGAGTGTATTGACTATTTGGAAAATTACAAATACACTCGGCTCCAGATACTGCTGCTGCCGCCATAGCTGTCCCAGCCACCCTGGGTCCTCTGTCAAGACCATGTCAAGACCCCATCCCTCAAAGCTCCCCTTCCCCCATGGCAGAAGACCACTACTTGACCTCCTCCTCCACTGCGGGGCCTTGACCTGCGCACGCCTAGGCTCCCATCTGCTCATCAACACCCACAGGGTCTCCTCCAAGTTCACGGTGCAGCTCATCCCAGAGCAAGGTGCCACAGGAGAGCCAGGCCCTCGCAAGGGAGTGTGCCCACCTCTTTGTGGGCAGGCCTTCTGACCTCAACCCCTTCGATGTGTGGCTCCTGCAGTAAAGACTTCAAGCTCTCCAGCCACCTGTCCTGGCACAGTGCCACACATCGTGCCAGATGGCCCGCTGCACATCTGTTCTGGTGCCCATGTGGCTTCCAGGCGCAGCACGAGCACCTCCACTAAGTTCAAGAGCAGGCCTGCACTGCCCTTCCCTGGGTCACCACGTCTGTCCCACACAGCACCACCCACACAAACTCACTGCCAGTGCAGAGGTTACTGCCTTATCCTAGACCTCAGTTTCCCCATCTATTCAAAGAGAGAAGCATCATTGCTTCCTTCTTTGCTTTCTGTTGTGTTATGTGGACCAAGTCTTTGCCTACCCTGGGCCTGTGGAGTGGGTACATTGGAGGAGAGGCAGAGAACACAGGCCTGGGAACCAGTTGGAAGTGGGTTCCAGTCCCACCGTGCTGTGTGAGCCTTTGCAAGTGGCATAAGCTCTCTGAGCTTTGTTTTCCTGCTCTCCCAAGTGGTGAATGGTTGCTTTCTGGGTGAAAGAGATGACAAAAGAGAACAGGGCACTGTCTGGCTCATTTCTGTACCTCCCCCCTTCTGCCCACTGTCTCCACCTTTTGCTCATTAAACATTCCATTCTCAAAACCAAAAAACACACAAATGAACAATCCTGCTGGAATACAGGGGAGATAAAGCTGAAGCTATATGGTTTGGGTGGGGCATAAACATGAGGAATCTTCTAGGCCACGCTCAAAGATATTACGGAAAGAAAAAAGTAGCAGAGGGAAAAAATTCAGCATTTTGTTTCAGAAATATCACCTTCCTACAAGTCTTGAGGTAAGAATACAGGCTGTGATTTTGGGGAAAGTTGTCAGAAAAATACAAGACATCCAGTTAAATTGGAATTTAGATAAATAATGAATATTATTTTTATATAAATATCTCCTGTCGTTTATCTGAAATCCCAATTTAACTGGGCATCTGTATTTTTCCTTGCTAAATCTGGCAACCCTAAACTGGGAACAAATTCAGAGGGCTTCAGGGGTTGGAGCTCGAGGAAAATTTGCAACGCAGAAGGGCTTGGTCACCTGAGAAAGAGGGAATGTAGCATGGTGGTGGAAGTGGGGCACTTGAGAAGAGTGGAAAAAATGTGGAAATCCTGTTGGGGTATGTCCAGAGCCTGATGAGGTGATGGCCATCAGTGTACAGGGCACCAGTCTGTAGACTGAGTGATAATCTGGCACATCTAAGTGGTTGAACAGATTTGAGAGGGTCACAAGGGATGAAATTTTCTACTGACATCTGATTGGCTGTTGGTTTCTACCTCTTTATGCTTGTGATTGTGTTGGAAAAATAAAGGTCTGGTTCTTTTCATGGTCCTCCTCACATTTTTGCAAGCTGGTGACCTTCTTAAAAATTGGAGAAAATTTGTTGAAATAAGCAGGAAAAAGAAAAGAGTGATCATCAATTTTTAGATGTGTTTACAGGCTGTATGACTCAGTGCTGCTTCTGTTAAGAGCAAGTACATGGTCTTTTTTGGTACTGAGATGCAAACTCAGGAGGCTCTGATCTATGCTACTTTCTGTGAACGATAAAGCCCTTATTGAAGTGCCAAGAGTCTGACCACGCACCAGAAGTGCTTTTCGTATGGAGTCCGCTCCTCTCGGCTCAGGTTTGGACAGTCTTTCCAGATCCTGTTAGGAATATTTCACTTATTCAATAGTCTACTTATTCAAATATTCCACCAGGACAACTTCTTTGGAACTGAGAGTACTGGCTGAGAAAATAATAAATGAGTTTGATTTACAGGAAATCAGGTCAAACAAACAGATGTTTCTTTGGTGGATGATCCTAAATTGTCCAATCAACAGCATTTATGGTGGCAAAGGAAATTCTCTCCTTACAAGCTTTATTTCTAGACATCAATGTTCTGGGCCTAAGTGGAATAGTCCCAACAACAACAAATATAGTCAGTGCTATTCTAAAGGGGAAAAGAAGCATGGAAGGCTTTGCCATGTGAGGGAACTAACAAAATATTTCAGTATTTCCTAAAGTATTTTAGCAGACAGATTTGGGCTCAATTTATATCACAGTGAGATCATGAGTCAGAGAATAATTTCATTGATCTAGCCTACTCTTCAGTCTTTTAATGCCTCCATTGATTAGGCAACTAAGATTGTAAAGTGGGAGGCATAGCATGACAGTAAAAATGAACGCTCTTTTAAAATGTAATTAAAAAGCACTGCTTGAAGAATTTTTGAATGTCAAAGATATTCAAAGATTTTCTTCACTAATGTGAAGGATTTTAGCTTTGATTTACTCTTCCATGCTCACCTGGGTGGATGGAAGGTAGTCCTCCTGGTCATGAATGTTTTTTGAAATGAATGGGGTCACCTGGGATCAAACAGGTGATCAGTACCCATTCTTGAGAGGTCACCAGGTACCTCACAGGAAGGAATCTGGGGATACCTGGGATTCCAGGTAAGGCTCCAAACACTTACAAAGTGGATGCCTTGGTAAAGGCATGCCCAAATGTGTACCACAAAAATACCCTGAGGCTTCATAATAGGGCAGAGCTGGGTTTGTGCCCCACTTGCTCTATGGAGTTTGTTATTCATCATTCTCTTTGACTCTGAATTTCCTCTTTTGTAAAATGAGGATAAAACCATTTAGAATCATTTACTTGATATAATTATTATGAAGTAAAGCAGAAACTAACACACCATTGTAAAGCAATTATATTCCAATAAAGATGTTACAAATAATAATTTAAAAAAATTATTATGAAGAATTAAAGGAGACCATGTCTCTAAAAGGCTTAGCAGGATACCTGATACATTCAAGTTGCTCCATTTTCCTGAATGAGAGGTGAGGAGGACATGGGGGTGGAGTGGGGAATATGAGGGTTTTCCAACAATCTGTTTGCTTCAAGATAGAGTTAGTACTACTGACCATTCTGAAGCTTTAAGGAGAAATGTGCTCAAAAGGTACCCAGGGAGACCTGGGATGGACCAAAATATAGCCTCAAGAGGAAATGTAGTTGAGTGGTGTGATAAGGAGTGCAAACTTCAGAAAGGCTGACAGATCCTAACACCCACTCTGGCACTTTCTAACTAACTGTGTGTCTTTGGAACTATTTAACCTCTCTACCCTGTTTCCCTGTATGTGAAGTAGTAATGATGATACCTGTCTCAGTGAGAGTATAATAGAGCTCTGGTTTCTTTGGCCAACCTGTTTCTTTCATCCTCTGAGATTTGATTTCCCCTCTCTCAAGGAAGGGCTCTTGTAGCCATGCTCCTTCCACGTATGTTCCCTTCCTTGTCACAGAGAAGAGAACCTGATTTAGGAGGCCCCAACACATGGGCTGGGCTGACACAATCATCTTCTCTCTCCTGGGAGAAAACTAAATGACATGATAAAAGAAAGTGCTTAACATAGTGCCCAGGGTGTAATGAGGATTCGAAAAATTTTAACTCCAAAGTAAAGATCACTTCCTGGCATCTACTCTTACAAAATCTCAGTTTCTAGTAACTGTAATGTGGATAGTTGGTACAAGCCCAATGGGCAGTGCAGGGGTGATTTTCCCCTGGTTCTGGAGTGACGGCTTAAACCAAGAGAAGTATGACATTCATGCCACAGACATTTCTGAATGAAGTTTGTATTAAATAGTTTTCTCTGGAAAAGTCTAACAATTCTTGTGCTATAAATTTTAATGTCATGGTCCAAGTAGAGATAGATTTAGATCTAGAATTGCTTATTTTTAACAAGTCTGACTGAGAAACAGCAGAGGTGAAATACCATTGCTAACCACACCTCTTTCTCATGTGCATCTCTAAGTCTACAGCATTAGACTCAGGAACGGCTGTTTCCTTATCCTGTCCTCAACGGGTTCAGCTCATTATATGCAGCAAAACTTACTTGGCAAGGATTACATCTCATTTTTTTCATTAAACTAGAACAGGCACCATGGTGGGGAAAAGGTAGGGGGTTTCAGTTCCTGTGATCTTTAAGTCTCCAAAAAGGAAATGGTCTCCTTAATAAACAATAAACAGACAAAGAAGTCCTTTCCTATTTTAGTATTAATCTCAACTATCCACCAATATTTTGAAGACAGAATTTTTACCCAACTATGTACTTTTTATCTTTTACAGTATTTATTTCCTTTTCTCTTACAACTTCTTATGTCATGGAAATATTATTTTCTTTTCTCTTTTGCTACACAAACCTGAAGTTTGTTTTGATTTGTTTTTCTTTTATAATTTTCATCCTAATTGAATTTTCTCAGCTGAATAATGTACAGATGATTTTTTGTGTGCGACAGAATATCCACCGCCCTCCCACACCCCGTTTTTCCTGAAACAGAAAGTTTCCTGATTTGGAATCAGCCAATGGTGTGATTAATGCACTTCAGAGATTCCCTAAAGTTTTTACACATGCTGAAAAATTCTGCATTGTTTTGGGGATACCAATAAGGACTTAGGGCAAAGTACCATTCTTCCAGGGCTATCCACTACGCAGTAGATAAGTAGTTAGGCACAGCATAGCAACCCCTCTAAACACTTCTCTTAATTTACATATATGTGCTTGTGAATATATGTGTGTGTGTGTGTGTGTGTGTGCAATCTATAACCAGCAAAGTATAACCCAGGTTTCTTTTCAAAAGGAGCAACCATTTCAAATGCACAGCTGGGTATGGCAGAAAACACATAATTAGACAAATTGGATTTAAGAGTTACGTAAGGTCTCAGCTGAGCCAGTGAATGAGAAGCTGAATGAAGCGTTGTGATTGCTGCTCTGGTGCCTGGAAAGAACAGAATATGTGGATATGTGTGTTTTGGGCAAATAAAAGGCAATCACTGGGAGTTATGGGGTGTACTTGGCATTCCATGAAAGTTAGACTGTAGCATGTTTCACAGTGGCCTGTGTTGGGGAATAAAATATTGTCCATGGCTAAAAGGGGGATTCAGTCAGAGATATGCCCACAGGAAGGATTTGTAAGTACTATACCAGAGTTATATTTTGGGGGAAAAAGGGCAGTAGAAAAATTTACATAATATGTTAACTTTTCAATAGGCTTATATAAATTCTCAGAGAATTTTAAGTACAAGGGGATACATAATATATTATTACTTTTCCTCTAAAAGTGGACCTTTCCAGCCAAGGCAGGTATATTCTGAAGAAAATAACAAGCAAAGTCTATAGTTTCAGAATTTTTTACTAAGAATACTCAAACCAATGACTAAATATTGAAGATAAGCCCCCTCATAGGATTAAGAAGCTGAAACTAAATTACCACTTTTTTTGCAAACATTCTTATTTGCAGATTTGTCTCAAGGCAACTGAATGAAAAGTAGATTTTCGTGGGATGAATTGGGAGATTGGGATTGACATATATACACTAATATGTATAAAATAGATAACTAATAAGAACCTGCTGTATAAAAAATAAATTAATTAAATTTTTTTAAAAAGTAGATTTTATTCTCTCTCAACAACCTCCTGGAAATAAATGGGACAAAAAGGACTTGTCTCAGAGAGTCCTATCTTCTTAAAGAAAACATCCTGGATTAATTGACAAAAGTGCCTATTAGTCCCCATGACACCAAGCCTTACGGCATTTGGGGCTTGTCTCTCAGTGTGCAAGTTAAATATATATCCATAAATCCTTGCCAAGAATAATAACAACGCCTTGTCTGTTGATGCTGCTTAACCATTAAAATCTCTAATAGCAATCTCATGTTTGGTTTGATAAACTTTACAAAAACATGTTTGAACACCTCTAATTTGCAAAACACGCGCTAGAGACAGTGGCAAGTACAAAGATGAACAGTTCCCTACCTCAGATTTATAATCTCATGAGAGAGACAGAAATATATCAAATAACATAGGGAAATAAACGTGGTGTGTTGTTGGCAACCTTGCCATGGTACTTGGTGGTTGTGCATCTGGATTTTTCTTTTATTTTGATGATAAAGAAAATTATTTTGAAGAAGTCTGTTTTGCTTGTGTAACCATTTAAAGTATATTTTGCTTGAGTTATTTAAAAAGAAAATTCTTTTATGTCATAGGTATGTCTGTGCAATCATTATGATGCTATTATAACAAAGTATTATATAATACTACTAAACTTATGATCAAATAACTCTGTTTCCTGCATCATTATGGGCACAATAGTTGGCAAAAGTCCTGATTATCAATCAAATGGAGGCCCTTAATGGCAAAAAAAAAAAAAAAAAAAATCAGTGTAATCTGATGAGGACAAATAGCTACCAAAGAGATCCTTATGTTTGACAAACCCTTAAATTATTCTCAACAGCTGTCTACAGAATTATAAAATTGCAAATGTTCTATGTGGATAAGACATTCCCCTCCCATTTATTTACATATGGGAAAGTTTTTCAAGCTGTATGTTTGCTAGGGGTGTAGTGACTGAGATAGCCTAAGGGGAAGGAAGACTGGTGGGAGAATAACAAACGTGATTATAATGTGGCTAGCTTCTGCTTCTCAGTCTAAAACTCTTTGAGAGAGAAAAGGTTGTCTCACACATTCTAAAAACCTTCAAAAATGCCAGAGAGGGCAAGTGAGTGCAATATAACTTTCCTTAGGTTAAATGAAAGCTCTTGACCCATGAGCCAGTATCCTGATACACCCCTGACACAGAGAAGGGTATTTGTTGTCGTTCAGTGAATGAACACTGAATTAGGGTACTTTATGCACTTTTCTAGGCCAACAACCATCAAGTCTTCCTTCCCTCCAATGACAGACCACAGAGAACTGTCTTAAATAAAATACAGTCGTTTGGTCTGACCATAGATAATTTTGTGATATTATGTGTTAACTCAGGATTCATTAAGACATAATAACAAGTAAGGAGCATAAAAGAAATAATCATTTGGAATAACCGACTTATACCTAAAAATCATAACTCATTCTTTGGTGTGCTCTCAATTTTAGTTCCTACCAAAATGAGTAATGCTAGAAATAGGTGAATACTTTCTATTGTGTTAGGACCAAAGAGTTGTTAGTTTTGAACTGATAAAACTTTCCTCCAAACTTGAGTATTTACAGACAGAATTTCTGGTTTGCAAAACCGAATTCAATGTTGATCTTGATGGAGAGACTAGGAATAAGAATAAAAACACATGCAAATGAGAAAGTAGAGACTTACTGTATCGCGTTGCCTGTTATCTTTCCCTGATATTATCAAGAAGTAGTTCCATGTCAATAGTAACAACAAAACCATTGGTATCATGTAGAGCTCAAAGTTCCAGACAACAAAGAGAAAGAGCTGGAGGAGAGAGAAGGAAGAAGAAAAAGATGAGTCAACTCTGAATTTCATTAAATGGACTCTCTTATCCATACTGCACTTCAAAAAAGCACACAATTAAATGCTTCAGAACAGAAAGATTTGTCTTGAAAACAAAAACTTGAGAACTTGTTAGGCATTTTTCTAAAAGCACAACCGACCCCTGGAAAGTCACTAAGATTTTTACTTTGTTTAATTTCTATGAAGGAAAAACTGATATCACTACATTGTCAATGAGGCAATTTTAATTTTTCTCCTCCAGTGAAATTATTGTTAGGTTGGACAAAATAAAGTTTTAAAAAAGGCAGCAAAATGAGCTTCACTACATTGTCAGAAATAACTGGCCTATCTGCCTTAATGATAAAGGATGAATCACCATTTAATATCAGAAACTTTTTAAAAATCTCACTTGGATAATACAATGTAACAAGCATAATAGGCAGATGAAAACACCAAGTCTACACCAGAGAGCTCCCAAGATTTCACATTATGAATAATAGAACTGCTACTAACAAGTGTAAAAAATTCAGCCTTGCCATAGAAATCAAACAGCTATTAAAAAAATGGAGTAACTTTGTCAAAGGAAACATTTAAATGCACTTCTCTAAGTATATAAATGATTTTTAAAATTGTATGAGGAATGCAAGTTTAAGAACTCACCTAGGCTGGCAGAAGGAACCGTTTTAAGAGCGTCTGAATCACAAACTAACCAGCAATGCTTATAAAGTGTGACTCATCCCCATTCCCCACCAGACTCTTATAACCCTGCACAGATCATCTAAATTCTCTGGGCCTGTGGCCCCTGCTGCCAAATTAAGGTAATTTAAGTCAGATGGTAGTTAAGAGCCAGATTCCACCCTTGGTGCTAACTAGTCCTATAACCTCTGGCATGGTATATATCCTCCCTTCTGTAAAATGGGGATGATAAGAGTATCCACCTGAGAGGCTGTGACAATTAAATAGTTGAAATGTGTTCAGGATTTAACACACTGCTTGGTACTCAGTAAGTGCTCAAAAAAAGTATTGTGTAAATGATATCAATACATTACAAAATTGAGAAAGTTAACTATTTATTCACTAAGGTCCTCAGGTAGTACATATTCTAATACTGAAAACCAGAAAGTCATCTGCCTGCTAAGCTTTAGCTGAACCAAAGTATAATTGGGAATTTGAGCCAGCTGGTTGGGGTCATGCAAACATCCTGCCTTTGACAGATCAGAAGGGTTAGGAGCAGTGCCCTAAGAACACTCACATCAGGCACAGCAGCATGGGCTGTTTGCAGTCTTCTTAACAAACCTCAGCCAAGCTCACAGCCTATTCAAATTGCAGAGAAAATGAACCTGTATGGAGTGGTAGAGGGACCCCTGGCCCACGGGCCAGAAGACTGGTTCTGGGCCTTAGAAAATCACTCTCCCTCAGTGTTTTCATTTCTCAACATAGGTCTGTAGATCTGATCCCCTCTAACATCCTTTCTCTAATATTTAAAATGACTTCATGATGTTACTGTACCATCAGGGATTTTTTTAATGTGATATTAAATTTTGAAGACTGTATATTTTACTGAATTCTTTGATATTCATAACCCACATGGACACCAAAAAGCATAAATAATGGTTTAGTAACCCAAGAAATGAATTTTGTACAGAATTACATGGTAACCATAGATTAAAGTTCCTGAATAAGAAAAATCTCAAATATGTTAATGCGTGGAACATGAGCCATATCTTCTCTTTCACCAGAAAAGTATAAAGATTTCTAGAAAAGGAAAACATTTCTGTTTAATTTTTGAAATATATGCAAAATATTTAAAGATGATACAAATTATAACTGATGGCTATGATTATTCTATTAAAGTATTTAAAAAATATGATTTTTTATTCAGGAAGTGATTTAAGGCAAATTTGATAGACATCAACATATATAAAAGACAAAATTATTTTTTGCTAGAATCCATATTAATTCTTTACATATTTATTTGTAAAATTTTGACAATCACTAAAATATAAGCTCTTTAAAAGAAGGGATTTTTTTTTTTCTTTTAGCTCACTGTTCTATCCCCAGAGCATAAAATGGTGCTTGGGGCATAGTAGGTGCTCAATAAATGTATGTTTGCTGAATTAATGAATAAATGGATACTGGGTTCCCAAGTCATTTAACATAAGTCTACTTAATTATTTGCATTAGTAAAAGTCCTATAGAGCCACTATTTAAAACCAAGTGACATCTGGAAAATGTATTCAGAATTACAACCTGTGATAGCACTAATGAATTTCTCCCTGAGGCACATAAGGTAGAAGAAGTAACTTAGTACTTTTAGAAAAATTGTCTTTCCATTCTGGCTATGCAGTCATGAACCGTCTTTCCTCTTAGACCTTCCTATATAGTTGCCTTTTCCAAGGATATTCACTTGACTCAGTGTATTCTGGTCTCATGGATGGGACTCAGATTATTCCATTGCTAAATATCATCAATTGTAACAATTTTTAACCTATTGAGCAAATATATTCCTCCTTGTAATGGCCACTCATTGGTGTTAAGAGTCCTGGTGTTACCCAGAGTGAATTTCTTGTTCCTTTATGTATTGGTGTTAGTTGTAGGCCAGGTATTGCACCAAATAAACTTTTCATATGATAATTCTGCAAGTTATCAATCCACCTATCATGTCTTTTTCTTCTCTAGGTTCAACATCACTAGTTGCTTACAGTACCAGTTACAAGGTATGGTTTCTGGACACTTCTCCATTGTGGACACCCTCTTACCACATCCAAATCAATATATCAATAGCTTTCTTAAAATATAGCACTCAGGAGTGACAGAACACTTCTTATGAATACATATGGTCTTAATATGCCCTAACAACATGAACACCGGAACACAGGATGGGAAAAGATATAGAAGAGAGAGACAAAGACAGAAATTGCATTAGCTTTATGAATTCTCGTAGTGGAAAAATAGTCTCCTTCCCCATTATGTGCTCTTTAAGAATCTAATATTTGGATAACTAAGTAAAGAGCCCTTGCTCTTGAAAATATCTTTAAAAAACAAACAAGAGAACTTTGAATAAACTCTAAATATAAAAGCATTTATTTTTCTTCTCAAAATTTAATTGAAGATTTCAAAAGGTCAAAAAAAGAAACAGCATGATATTTCTTGCCTACTTTGTTGTAAATTAATTGACCATATGTGCATGAGCCTATTTATGGGCTCGCTAATCTGTTCCATTAATCTAGGTGTCTGTTTTTATGCCAATACCATACTGTTTTGGTTACTACAGCTTTGTAGTTTAGTTTGAAATCAGGGAGCATGATGCCTCCAGCTTTGCTCTTCTTTCTCAAGATTGCTTTGGCTATTGGTGTCTTTTGTGGTTTCATACAAATTTTAGTATTGCTTATTGCTGGGAAAAATATTGTTGGAATTTTGATAGGGATTGCATTGAATCTGTACATGGCTGTGGGTAATATGGACATTTTAATGATACTAATTCTTTCAATCTATGAGCAAGGAATACGTTTCAATTTCTTTCATCACTGTCGTGTAGTTTTTAGTGTATAAGTATTTCATTTTCTTGGTTAAATTTATTACTAAGTATTTTATTCTTTTTGATGCAACTGTAAATGGGATTGTTTTCTTAATTTCTCTTTCTGATAGTACATTGTTAGTGTATAGAAATGCAATAGATTTTTGTATATTGACTTTGTATCCTGCAACTTTATTGAATTCATTTATTAGTTCTAATAGTTTTTTGGTGGAGTTTTTAGGGTTTTCTATATACAAAACCATGTCATCCACAAATAGTGACAGTCTTACTTTTTCCTTTCCAGTTTGGATGACTTTTCTTTCTTTTTCTTGCTTAATTACTCTGACTAGGACTTGCAACACTATGTAAAATAAAAGTCGCAAAGTGGGCATCCTTGTCTTGTTCCTGACCTTAGAGGAAAAGCTTTCAGCTTTTCACTATTGAGTACGATGTTAGCTGTGTACTTATCATATATGGCCCTGGTTATATTGAGGTATGCTACATCTATACTCATTTTGTTGAGAATTTTTTTAATCATAAATGAATGTTGAATTTTGTCAAATGCTTTTTTCTGCATTTACTGAGATGATCATATGATTTTTATCCTTCATTTTATTAATGTTGTATATCCCGTTGATTGATTTATGGATACTGAAGCATCCTTGCATCCCTGGAATAAATCCCACTTAATGATAGTATACGATCCTCTTAATGTATTGTTGAATTCAGTTTGCTAATATTTTGTTGAGAATTCTTTCATCTGTGTTCATCAGGGATACTGGCCTGTAATTTTCTCTTCTTGTGGGAAAGGGAAGTTTCTTCAATAAATGGTGTTGGTAAAACTGGACAGCCACATGCAAAAGAATAAAACTAGGCTGTTTTACACCATACACAAAAATTAACTCAAAATGGATTAAAGACTTGAATGTAAGATCTATAACCATAAAAATCCTAGAAGAAAACATAGGCAATAAGCTCCTTGACATTGATCTTGGCTATGATTTTTTGGATCTGACTACCAAAACAAAAGCAACAAAAGCCAAAATAAACAAGTAGGACTTCAACAAACTAAAAAGCTTATGCACAGCAAAGGAAATCATCAACAAAATGAAAAGCCAATCTACTGAATGGGAGAAAATATTTGCAAATTATACATCTGATAAGGGGTTAATATCCAAAATATATAAAAACTCATACAACTCAATAGCCAAAAACCCCAAGCAAACTGATTTAAAAATGGGCAGAGGATCTGAAGGCACATTTTTTCCAAAGAAGTTGGCCAACAGGCACATAAAAAGATGCTAATCACTTAATCATCAGGGAAATGCAAATCAAAACCACACTGAGATATCACCTCACACCTGTTAGAATGGCTATTATCAAAAAGTCAAGAAATAGCAAGTGTTGGTGAGAATGTGGAAAAAAGGGATCCCTCGTGCACTCTTAGTGGGAATGCAGATTGGTACAGCCACTATGGAAAGCGGTATGGAGGCTCCTCAAGAAATTAAAAACAGATCTACCATATGATCTAGCAATTCACTTCTGGGTATTTATCTGAAGAAAATGAAAATACTAATTCAAAAGATATATGCACCCTCATGTTCACTGCAGCATTATTTACAATAGCCAAGATATGGGAACAACCTAAGTGTCCATCAATGGATGAATGGATAAAGAAGTTATGATATATATACAGTGGAATACTACTCAGCCATAAAAAGAATGGAATCTTGCCATTTGCAATAACCAAGATGGACATAGAGGGCATTATGCTAAGTGAATTATGCTAAGTGAAATAAGTCAGAGAAAGACACCATATGATCTCACATACATGTGGCATCTAAAAATGAAACAAACAAATAATTAAAAAAACAGATTAGTGGTTGCCAGAGGTGAGGGAGGTAGGTGAAATGGGGTAAGGGGGTCAAAAGGTACAAACTCCCAATTATAAAATAACAAGTCATAGGAATATTGTGTACAGCATGATGACTACAGTCAATAATACTGTATTGCATATTTGAAAGTTGCTAAAGGAATAAATCTGAAAAGTCCTCATCATGAGAAAAAAAATACTTGTAACTGTACGGTGAGGGGTGGTAATTAGATTTATTGCAGGTGATCACTTCACAATGTACACAAATATTGAGTCATTACGTTGAACACCTGATACTAATATAGTGTTATATGTCAATTATACTTCAATTTAAAAAAAGAAAAAGAGATGAACAATAAAAGGTATTTATTAAACACCTATGTGCTATGCAATACTGGGTGTTCAAAATTAGGATAAGACATGGTCTCTGGACTCATATTGCTAAGAATCACTAAGAAAAAAGCAATTATTCTCTATAGTACTAGTGATGATTCTAATACTTGTCAATGGCGATGATCCTCTAACAAAGAGCCCTCAGAGGAAGAAAGGGGTCTTTTAGCTTATTCTCTCCACACTGAAGCTTCTTTTCTCCCTGGAGCCCACTTGCATGAAGATGGGATCCTTTACTTTTTCCTACAAAATACCAAAACACTCCTGGATGGGTCTTCAGTGTTTCACCAGGACAGCAGGAGAAAGAAGGAAGCTCAGAAAAACTCCAGGAATGCTAAGACAATGCAGGATCTGTCCTTGGTCCTGACCACACTTTTCATAAGTTTGGGGTTTGAAAAACAGAGATACAGTGGGCTAAAATAGGACCAAAAAAGCAATTAAAAAATGTATAAACCCAAAAATGCCTAGGATTTTTTGCGACCCATATATCCAGAAACCTTTTTGTCTGCATGGGACATGGAGAGAGGATCTGATGATTCTAGAATTTCTCCAGGTTAAACTAGGTAATAAGGACTCCTGCGCATTTGTACAGTGTTTAATTTCCTTTGACTTCATCACTATGACATCCTTTCCTTATTTTTCCTCTCTCTCTCTCTCTGTCACATTCTCCTTGCCTTTTCCTCCACTCCCCTCAACACTTTTAATAAGGAAACTTGGACTATTATATTTTACTTTCATAAAATCCATGACCCCATTCCAAACAAAACATCTAGCCCTACATTATTTAGCCTTGTTCATTAGAAACTAAAATTATTCCAAGAATTTGGTGGTTTCCTTTTTGCAAATTACTAGATGGTTGTGATTTACTACTAAAACTCTGTATCAGAAAATCTTCATGGGACATTAGAAGTACACACAACCTTCTTCATTAGAAAAAGGATATTGTGAGTTTAACACATTATCCTGGATGGTAGAAGCTCTTTGTCAATCTGCCTTGGACTGTTAGCCACAACCATGGGATCCCTAAAAAAGCTGCTTCACTGTGATGCACTAGAAAGAGCATGGGAGTTTGAATCAGGCCCATGTTTTTATCCAAGCTTACTAGTCACTATCTATGTGATGTATTACTAAATTACTCTTAATTTTATAATCTGAAAGTTAAAACTATACTATTTACAGATTTGAGATGGAATTAGCCTAGTGCTTGCCACCTGTAAGATGCTCAATAAACATTAGGTATTATTATAAGCAGGAATATATTGGCTCATACTATATATAATTTTTTTGGCCCTTCTTGTAGCTCATCACTTACCCTATTCCACTCTAGAATCCATAGGGTGGATTCAAGCATTAGAGCTACGTTTAAAAAGCTACGTCAACTACAATAGGAAGAAATGATAAAGCGAGTACCATTTTCAGCATTTTTATATTTAGCTTATAGTGATTACATGCAGTCATGACCCCAATTTGTTCATATCTCCATGTATCCAGGCCTTTTGAAATATTCTTCCACGATGACACTGAGATTAGACATAGGAATTGTTTTGGCCGAGGGAAGAGTTGTAAAAATGCTGAACACAGAGGCTTAAAAAGCACTTGCTCATTGGGTTTTTCCCTCTTCACTCTTCAAACTCTGAGCGTATGTCAACAAGCACAGGCTAGTCTGCTGAATGATAAGAAACATGTGATACAGCTGTCTCCATTGCCCCAGTTGGAAGCCAGACAGCATCCAGAAGCAAAGTTGCCTAACTGGCCAGAAGCTGACCAGAGATGCATAAGTGAGCCCAGCTGAGAACAAAAGAAACACCCAGCTGAGCCTGATCCAACTTGTTCACCTACAGAATCATTACTAAATAAATGGTAGTTGCTTTGCGCTACTAATGGAGTGGTTTGTTATGCAGCAAATGCTAACTGATACATATTTTCTCTCCAAAGAGACAGTATGGTAGAGTAAAATATGGTCTGGACCAGGAGCCTGAAGAAGTGTTTTTCGTTCCATTTCTGCTATGTGATCATCATAGGACCTTGGGCAGGTCAGGTATTCTCTTTTATTTTAGTCTATTATCAATAAAATGGAAATGGTAATACCTGTCTATTTCACAAGTAGGCTGTGGGAAACAAATTATGTAATATATGTGAAAATGCTTTATCAGAAAGTACTATACCAATGTAAGTAATGTCAATTTTATGTTTTTCATATTTAAAATTGTTTCTGAAAAATAACAGAGACTTTATAAAATAATACTCCAAGATAAGTCAACATGATAATTGTTCTTCGAGCAGTTATAGAAGATGGATGGTGTTATGTAGAGGGATTTCTGTGTGGTCTGGGAGGAAGGGGTTTGCTGGAAGGAAGCCATAAGTATTGGGTTGGCCAAAAGGTTCATTCGGTTTTTTTCCGTAAGATGGCTCTAGTAGCACTTAGTTGCCTTTAACTTCATTCGAAACAATTTTGTTAGATTGTACGTGACAGCTGTCATACCAGCGTGCATTTAGAAAAAAGCTTATCAAAACTGGTGAATTTTTGTGTAGCCAGTTTATTATTGAAGATGGAAGGAAAAAAGCAACATTTTTGGCATATTATGCTCTATTTTTTCAAGAAAGGTAAAAAGGCAATTGAAACGCAAAAAAAGATTTGTGCAGTGTATGGAGAAGGTGCTGTGACTGATCAACCATGTCAAAATTGGTCTGCAAAATTTTGTGCTAGAGATTTCTCGCTGGACAGTGCTCCATGGTCGGGTAGACCAGTTGAAGTTGATAGCAATCAAATAGAGACATTAATTGAGAACAATCAATGTTATACCACACGGGGGATAGCTGACATACTCAAAATATCCAGAGCATCGAAAATCATTTGCACCAGCTTGGTTAAGTTCACCGCTTTGATGTTTGGGTTCCACATAAGTTAAGAGAAAAAACCTTCCTGATCATATTTCTGCATGTGATTCTCTACTGAAATGCAATGAAAACGTTCTGTTTTTAAAATAAATTGTGACGGGTAATGAAAAATGGATATTGTACAATAATGTGGAATGGAAGAGACTGTGGGGCAAGTGAAATGAACCACCACCAATCACACCAAAGGCAGGTCTTCATCCAAAGAAGGTGATGTTGTGTAAATGGTGGGATTGGAAGGGAGTCCTCTATTATGAGCTCCTTACGGAAAACCAAACCATTAATTCCAACAAGTACTGCATCCAATTAGACCAACTGAAAGCAGCACTTGACGAAAAGCATCCAGAATAAGTCAACAGAAAACACATAATCTTCCATCAGGATAATGTAAGACCGTATGTTTCTTTGATGACCAGGCAAAAACTGTTACAGCTTGGCTGGGAAGTTCTGATTCACTGCTGTATTCACCAGACATTGCACCTTTGGATTTCCATTTATTTCAGTCTTTACAAAATTCTCTTAATGGAAAAAATTTAATTCCCTGCAAGACTGTAAAAGGCACCTGGAACAGTTCTTTGCTCAAAAAGATAAAAAGTTTTGGTAAGATGGAATTACAAAGTCGCCTGAAAAATGGCAGAGGGCAGTGGAACAAAAGGGTGAATACGTTGTTCAATAAAATTCTTGGTGAAAATGAAAAATGTGTCTTTTATTTTTACTTAAAAGCTGAAGGCACTTTTTGGCCAACCCAATATTAAACTTATGAGGGGCTGCAGTGAAATGTTTTACTAATAATCAGAGCAAGAAAAATCCAGATCTTTACAGAAACTCGTTATTGCTAGTAAATGACATTAGCATACACTGTAGATTTTGTGAAGTCTGGAGTCGAAAAACTTAGGTTTTTAAATGTTAACAATTTTTAACATTCTCATTCCCCTAGATATAAAAGTATCTTGTTCTGAACTACCAGCTTTAAGAATGTCAATTCCTGTCCATACATTTTTTTCACTTTTAAATCCAAATACCTTCTATCTAAATCAGTGTTATCTTGCATATGATTTTATCACTAACATCACACAACACAATCCTTCAGTATCTATTTGTGCCAGGCTTTAAAAGCAACCTGCATTTTTTTTTAAACATCTTTATTGGAGTATAATTGCTTTACAATGGTGTGTTAGTTTCTGCTGTATAACAAAGTGAATCAGCTATGCGTATACATATATCCCCATTTCCCTTCCCTCTTGCGTCTCCCTCCTACCCTCCCTATCCCTCCCCTCTAGGTGGTCACAAAGCACCCAGCTGATCTCCCTGTGCTATGCGGCTGTTTCCCACTAGCTATCTACTTTACATTTGGTAGTGTATATATATCCATGGCACTCTCTCACTTCGTCCCAGCTTACCCTTCCCCCTCCCTGTGTCCTCAAGTCCATTCTCTATGTCTGCGTCTTTATTCCTGTCCTGCCCCTAGGTTCTTCAGAACCATTTTTTTTTTTTTTAGATTCTATATATATGTGTTAGCATGCGGTATTTGTTTTTCTCTTTCTGACTTACTTCACTCTGTATGACAGACTCTAGGTCCATCCACCTCACTACAAATAATTCAACTTTGTTTCTTTTTATGACTGAGTGATATTCCATTGTATATATGTGTCACATCTTCTTTATCCATTCATCCGATGATGGACACTTAGGTTGTTTCCATCTCCGGGCTATTGTAAATAGAGCTGCAATGAACATTGTGGTACATGACTCTTTTTGAATTATGGTTTTCTCAGGGTGTATGCCCAGTAGTGGGATTGCTGGGTCATATGGTAGTTCTATTTTTAGTTTTTTGAGGAACCTCCATACTGTTCTCCATAGTGGCTGTATCAATCTACATTCCTACCAACAGTGCAAGAGGGTTGCCTTTTCTCCACACCCTCTCCAGCATTTATTGTTTCTAGATTTTTTGATGATGTCCACTCGGACTGGTGTGAGGTGATACCTCGTTGTAGTTTTGATTTGTATTTCTCTAATGATTAGTGATGTTGAGCATCCTTTCATGTGTGTGCTGGCAATCTGTATATCTTCTTTGGAGAAATGTCTAGTTAGGTCTTCTGCCCATTTTTGGATTGGGCTGTTTGTTTTTTTGATATTGAGCTGCATGAGCTGCCTGTATATTTTGGAGATTAATCTTTTGTCAGTTGATTCATTTGCAAATATTTTCTCCCATTCTGAGGGTTGTTTTTTCGTCTTGTTTCTGGTTTCCTTTGATGTGCAAAAGCTTTTAAGTTTCATTAGGTCCCATTTGTTTAGTTTTGTTTTTATTTCCCTTCCTCTAGGAGGTTGGTCAAAAGGATCTTGCTGTGATTTATGTCATAGAGCGTTCTGCCTGTTTTCCTATAAGAGTTTGATAGTGTCTGGCCTTACATTTAGGTCTTTAATCCATTTTGAGTTTATTTTTGTGTATGGTGTTAGGGGGTGTTCTAATTTCATTCTCTTACATGTAGCTGTCCAGTTTTTCCAGCACCACTTTTTGAAGAGGCTGTCTTTTCTCCACTGTATATTCTTGCCTCCTTTATCAAAGATAAGGTGACCATATGTGCGTGAGTTTATCTCTGGGCTTTCTATCCTGTTCCATTGATCTATCTTTCTGTTTTTGTGCCAGTACCATGTTGTCTTGATTACTGTAGCTTTGTAGTACAGTCTGAAGTCCAGGAGCCTGATTCCTCCAGCTCCATTTTTCTTTCTCAAGATTGCTTTGGCTATTCAGGGTTTTTCATGTTTCCATATAAATTGTGAAATTTTTTTGTTCTCATTCTGTGAAAAATGCAGTTGGTAGTTTCATAGGGATTGCATTGAATCTGTAGATTGCTTTGGGTAGTATAGTCATTTTCATAATGTTGAGTCTTCCAATCCAGGAACATGGTATATGTCTCTATCTATTTGTATCATCTTTAATTTCTTTCATCAGTGTCTTATAGTTTTCTGCATACAGGTCTTTGTCTCCCTAGGTAGGTTTATTCCTAGGTATTTTATTCTTTCTGTTGCCATGGTAAATGGGAGTGTTTGCTTAATTTCTCTTTCAGATTTTTCATCATTAGTGTATAGGAATGCAAGAGATTTCTGTGCATTAATTTTGTATCCTGCTACTTTACCAAATTCATTGATTAGCTCTAGTAGTTTTCTGGTAGCATCTTTAGGATTCTCTATGTATAGTATCATGTCATCTGCAAACAGTGACAGCTTTACTTCTTGTTTTCCGATTTGGATTCCTTTTATTTCTTTTCCTTCTCTGACTGTTGTGGCTAAAACTTCCAAAACTATGTTGAATAATAGTGGTGAGAGTGGGCAACCTTGTCTTGGTCCTGATCTTAGTGGAAATGGTTTCAGTTTTTCACCATTGAGAATGATGTTTGCTGTGGGTTTGTCATATATGGCCTTTATGATGTTGAGGTAAGTTCCTCTATGCCTACTTTCTGGAGGATTTTTATCATAAATGGGTGTTGAATTTTGTCGAAAGAAGAGCAACCTACATTTTAATCATAAGTATTCAGAATGGCTACTTTGAAAATCTATAATTTACTGAAAGGTAAATGATGTAATTTGTCCTAATAAGTATCTTATATCACATTGCATAAAATGAACTTTAGGGGGAAAATCCTGCAAGGAAGGCTGGGAAGGCTGAGACTATCTTCATTTTATGAATGAGGAAACTGAGGCTCAGGAGGTTAAACTTGTCTAAGGACATCCTCTACTGAGTGGCAAAGTCAGCTAACTCCCAATCCAGTGTGCTTTTCCCACAATGCTCCACTGCTTCTAAGGTAAAGGATTTTATAGTGAATGTCGAATGCTCTGAAAGTCTCAATTATTTAGGGACTGATTATTCAATTTGTAGATTTTTTTCTATCTCTACTTCTTCTCCTCCCTCTTGCTCTGGGATAACCGCTAAATGGAATACCACTTTTTAGGTGCTCTGGGAAAGGTTTGGCATGTCAAAGAGGTCAAACACTAATGGTCAAAATGAGGTTTGTAGAGACAGTTTCATTCTTCCTTTTCCTCACTCTCTTGCATGGCTCTGAATAATCAAAGTTAGCTATTCACATGGTTTCTATTAAATGGGGTTTTCTTCTGTCCAAAATGTTTAGAAGAGGTTAGCAAGGTGGCTGTAAAGGCAAAGACTGGAAAATAATTGAGCCAATTACATTTTACAAGCAAAAGAAGCCTTACTTTTTCACATGAAGATTAAACAAACAAAAAGACCTCTTCTACTCAGAAGCTAATGAAGGTGGGCTTGGGCTTTTCACTTCCATTTAAACATGACAAATTATATAAAGTAGAGTGAATGATTCAAAATATGAAGATTTTATTACAATACCATTTCTTAGGAGGTGCAAGATGTACCTGATTTTTCTTTCTTTGAGCGTGGGGTTTTAAGAGTCCCAGGCAGGGACTGGGCCATCCAGATCATCCCATCAATTGATGCTCTCATTGAAGTGCAGTGGAAGATGCCTGCATTCAATGATCATTCAGTGCGACACATGACAGTATCCCTGGGGGAGCGCACTTCAGAAAAATCATTTAAGTTGGAATATTGAAATATCCTATTCTTTTGCAAACTACAGTATATTTTAAAAAAGAAATCTCATCCAAAATGATTAACACTTCCTACTGTTCAGGAAAAAAGCCTGCCCTTTCAGACTAACAGCTGTGAATCATTAGCTCTCCAGTGATGAGATGTGTTTGATGAGTATTTTTCTTTCTAATTAAGAGATGAGATTCTCTATTTGACTGTCTCTTCAGAAAGAAGTGAAGAAAAAATTCTCTGCCTACATGGAAAGGCCATCTCCTACAAAACAATTAATTATTTCAAGGCTCTTTTAGAAAATCCCTTTCCTCCCTAATTTCAATTCATTTTTTTTTTCTTAAACTTAACACATTTATGGCCTTCACAGTATTAACCCATTTTTCACCCAGCCTTCACCCTCTGTTTACCTGTTTGTTTCATCATTCAAAAATGTCTATATCAGATGAAATAAAATGAGGAAATATAACAAAAGTAAGTACATGCTTATGCTAACAGCATTTGATGTGAGAAAATTCACTGATGTGAGAGAGGCCTCAAATTAGAAAGATAATAAATACACAGTGTTTGCCTTTTGAGGAATTAAGCAATGCTTAAAAAAACACAACTTTTAAGGGGCCTAGCAACATATAAAAACTGGTTATGGTAATTAATCCCTAAAAGGAAACTATTTTACCTCTACCATTAAGACTGGCCCTAAAGAAGAAAGCTAGTGGATGTAAAGTGGAACCTAAAATATACGTCTTTTCTCTTTTGAAAAAGCCATCATCCATGTTAAAAAATTCCTGAATTAAAAACATGATTGGAGATAACAGTAAGAAGCAAATGAAAGCACTGTTTGCGAATCAATCCCATCAACCGCCTCCTTAGATCCTTTCTGGCACAAGGAAAGAAAGAAGGGGTGTAAGGGAAGAGGGTCAACTTTCAAACATTTGGGTGCTGTGCTGCCACTTCCCTCCCCCAGGGTGCATCTGGAAATATGTGGGGATGTTTTTAGTTATCACAATGACTCAAGTGGGAAAGGGGTGATACTAGCATTTATTGGGTGGGGCATGGGTGTGAAACACCCTGAAATATGCAGAACAGTTCCACCCAGTGAAAAATCTTCCTGTCCCACATGCTAATAGTACTCCTCTTTGAGAAACATTGCCAATTCTCACACAGACACTAGGATATTCCACAACTAACTTAGAAAAGAAGAAACAGTAGGTACATACATATACAAATGTGCACAGAAGAAGGCTAGATATATTTCCTAGATGATGGCGTGAGAGTAGTAGAGAAAAAAAATTGCACTCACTCGTATGTATTTGCACTAGATTCTTTCTCTCCATTAACACTCAATATTTCTTAAATATATGTCTAAAGAAGAACTGGAGGTGAACCCATTCTGCCCACTTACTCTCCCTTGGATTAAGTTAGGCTCCATGCATCATCAGGGACTTCAGAACTTCATCTTCTGGGAAGGGGGTGGTTTTGCCTTGATTTAAATAGCCAGATGGTGTCACCACCTGTTCTAAGGTCTTTATTTCTGGTTGATTCCACTAGAGCTTTTGGTACCACCTACGTGAACAGGAGAGAGAAGATAGGCAATGTGAACCTGATTAATTCCCAGCCTAACAATAGCCTTTTTACGGTGGTTTTAAAGTATGACACGTTACTCTCTTGAAGAGAGGCTTTGCTTTGTTTGGACAGTTTTCTAAAATAAACGGTGGTAAGGAATTGGTCGCAACCTTAGACCTGCTGGATCACTCCACCTTGTTTAGCTGTTTCCTATGGTCTTGCTGCAATGACTCAGAGAACTTTATCATGCTTATATGCATGCTTATATACAGTGGCTTTTCTCCCTCTCTCTATCAGAATGAGAACTGAGATGATTCCCTCTATTGCTTTCTTTTTGAGTAGTTACAACCAAATACCAGACTGAAGAGACTTGTGCTGTGTGTGTGTGTGTGTGTGTGTGTTTTATGTGTTTAGAACAAAAAAGTCAAAGTGTACTCTCTACCAAATGATCACTTATATTGATTAGGCAAAATGCAAAATATGTTAAGAGGAACATCTATCTCTGTTGTTCTGGTGACAGAATGAGGTGTATGGTTAGGAGTAGAAAAAAAATGATAAATTGGTTGATTTATTGGCAAAGCTTTGAATTGAATGCATATACTATAACTTAGTTCATATATTTACTGAAGGTGTTAAAAATATCATTGTTTGTTCAGATTTACTTAGACCTCTTATAAATACATACCAGGAAGTTCTGATTCTTAACTTTGTGAAACCGTACACAGGGTTTTTGAAATTGCTACCTGAAACTTAAAGTCTACCATCTTAGAACATCCAGGCCTTTTTGAAAAGCATAGCTTGACTTCATCTATTAAAGAAGCAAGCATGACAACTAGATAGGACTCATTTGAAGCTGTCTTACAAATGACTCACAGAAATACCTACTGAAGAATCTTCACAACAAAATGGACCAAAACAACCTCAAAGATGGTGCTATCAACTAATCATAGCATAATGCACCCTACTCTCCTTGATGGAGATATTAAATCAATAGAACCTGCAAGCCAGAAGGCTTGGGAAATTATTTATTTATTTGGATTTTTTTCTTTTTCAGCTTACAGGTTGTACCACTATTTGGTGTCATTTTTATCAAAGTCAGAGATGAAAGGCTCTGGCTTTGCTTTGAGAACACTGACAACTCCAAAATGTAAAGCCCGGAGTGTGTCCAACTACAGCATCGCATCAACCACACATGAATAACTGATAAGCAATCCCTGCAATGTTGTGAGTTTCTTGTTAGTAAAAGTTTGGATGTAGAATGAAAGTGACAAATGCTTATAGATGCCCAGAGAATGCTGATTCTCTGAGGTCCCTTTCATTAGAAATTAGTACTTTATCTAGTAGTTTGTAATGCCTACCATGGAACCAAGCACAGTTATGCTTTTAATTTTAATAGCTTCATCATTCACAGAAGTTCTCATTCAAAAAAGGCTGCACACAAAGTCCTTCTTGCAGGTTACAGATAAACACATGTTTATTGTTTTAAGTGACCAAATACCAACAATTAAGAGGAATTGGTGAACTGGTATTATTTGGTCCATGAGGAGGTTGCTCGTCCGAAGTAACAACTGCTCTTAAAAAATCCTTAAGGACTACATCAAAAAACATGTAGGAGTGAATAAGGTCGTTAAGCTCACTGAAGCTTGTCTTCTCCTAGAATCCCATTTCTCCAGAATCCAACTGGTTTTGGAGGGACCCATGACAATCTCACTAGTGTAGGTAAAGAACATTTCATGCTTGAATTATTTTCTAAAAAAAAAGGCATTTTAATGTTGGTTCTCAATTTGTTTCTGTTTTGCTTTTGTTTATTCTCCAGTGTCAATTAAAAAGGCATATTTTTCCATGATATTCAAGTCATTATAGAATGTTCTGATATCCCTTCCTGTCTTTTAAGTTTTTAAACTATTATTTAATAAAACTGTTGGATTAACTGTGATATTTTATTTAGGGATATTGTCACACAAGTGTGCCATTTTTATGTATTTTCTAGGGCTTTGGAAGCGCTGTAAATGTTTGTTAAAGCTTATTAAAGATAGTTATCTTTTAAATTTTTAAAGAAATTAATCTATTATCATTACTTTTTTTTTAAGATTTGTTTTCGATGTGGACCATTTTTAAAGTCTTTATTGAATTTGTTACAATATTGCTTATGTTTTATGTTTTGGTCACGAAGCATATGGGATCTTAGCTCCCTGATCAGGGATTGAACCTGCACCCCCTGCATTGGAAAGTGAAGTCTTAACCACTGGACCTCCAGGGGATTCCCTATCATTACTATTTTTGAAGTAGGTTCTTGATCAACTTCCCTCTTTGTGTGTGTAGATGCTGTATCTAGAAACACAAATCTGATACCAATGTTTGCTGATGTACAAAATGTAAAATTTTCCCTAAGCTTGAAATCTGGCTTTAAAGCTATCTCCATCATGAACAGGTACAATATTTAGGGCAACAGCTGGCACTTCAGTTGCTCATGGGGGGGAAGTTCCCTCTGTTCCATATGACATGCCAGAAAATAGGATACCCAGCTATTTAACAAGCCAAACACATGTTAGTGAAATCTGCGATCCAAGTTACTCTAAGAATTAATCCTGTGGTCTTTATACTCCTCCTTCTATCTCACTGAACAGAAACAGATCAATAATCATCCAGTAGTTGGTATGCAGAGGGCTGTATGTACTCTGCCAAGTTTGGGGATGTTTGGTACCATATTCTGATTCATTTCCACTCAAATTATCTCCCCCAGACTTATCCAACTTACGTGATTATCTTTCCTGGGCTACTGATTTCCGATCTTTCTTTTTAATCCCTCCTGACATAACCTAGCTGTTACTGCAGGTTATTCTTTATCCAGATTTAATATCTTCATTTCAATCTTAAGATCACAGAGCCAAAGTCAGAAAGTGCGTTTTTAAATTTTCACCCTCATAAATAGATTTAAGACCTAATAATATCATATATTTCAGTGATCTTACCAGTTTCTGAAACTTCATCTCCCATTCTGTCTTATAATTTTCTAATTTTCTCCTTCACTGGTCTCATTCTCCCCAATCCCTCTGTTCTGGAAAAACTTCAAGAGTTATGTTTAGCAGCTCTAGCTATGTCTGAACATTTCTCTTTGCAATTCAAATAATCATCTTAGGCTGATTTTAACAGCCTCCCTTACTCCATTCCATCTTTTACCCTTGCTGTGTAATGTTTACTGATGAATGTCTTTCTTAACAGATCTAAGTGGTCTAGTTACCACACGGGAAGCCTAGAGGTTTGAACACTAAGTATACATTTCTCTTGGCTATTTTCCACACCTCTAAACATTCTCTTCAATGCAACAGGGCTTGTGTTTCAATGGTAACAGAAGTTATCAGAGAACACTAGTTTAGACAGCAAGCAAGCCGCACTCCAACTGTTCAAACAGCCTGACTTTTACAGTAAAAGGAAAGGCCCTGGGCCAAGACCACTGAGATGAGCAGGTATTTTTAGTTCACTTGTAGGCCAGCTCTAATGTAATTCTGAAATGTTGTCTTCAAACCAAACTCAACTTTTTCAGGGCTGTCCAAATCTGTTTTCTTTTATAGCAAGTACAAATTCTTGGAGCAAGGGAAGCATGCGTATCATTTGCAATGCTGCTGCATGTCTATGGTGTTGATGCCCGATGGCTCAAATTAGTCCACAAAACAGATGAGCGCATTGTAATTAGCTCTTGTCAAACTGTTAGAAATACAAAAACCATTTCCACTGTAATAAAAATTATGAAAAAGAAAAATCTCTCATATCATTTTCAGCCAAAATAGTTCCTGAAATGTCTGGTAGTTTAGGATTCCAGAGTTCTAAAAGAAGGCCATTTCATTTTCAGAAAAGCTTTCATTTCATTGACACGGAGATGCTGAGATGCTGTTGTTGTATTTGATGAGATTTTAAACCTCATTTCTAAAAACGACCTGTCGTAAGTGGACACATTTTGTTGAGCCACAAAGCACTGATGTATGATTCTCAACAAACACATACTTGTATTTTTTAAATTAAGATTTTTTTAAATTAAGATTTTTTGAACTTTTTCTATCAGTGTGTTATGTTTTCCTGAATAACTAAATGTTGTATTTTGTCTAAACAAAAGAGGACATTAAGGGGGCATAACAATAGGTTCAGATGGGATAACTTTGATGTTAAACTCTCATGTGATGGTCATCAGTTTCTTGTTGACAATTTACTAGAATATTCATTGTTAGGACAGTAACACAAAAGATTATTTTGCTCAGTTTTTAAGTTATTCACAAGCTTCAGTTAGGTTCTGGAGCTCTCTGCAATTTAATGTCCTCTCAAAGAAAAATATGAGCTATTAACAGGTAGATATTTAAAAAAGGAAATTTAAATACTAACCAAAAGGCGGTGTAGTTTGAGATCAGGTCAGATTAAAAAAAAAAAAAAAAAACAGAAAAATAATTATCCCCTTCTACTTGCCTTCAGAACTTTCTCAAAGATACCTTCAGGTAAACTTGTGGGAATGAATGGTATAAATGGTATAAATTCATCTGTCTTTAAGAGTAATGAAATTACCACATACAAAAGTTGATATAAAATTAATCACAGAGCTAAAACTATAAAACATCTAGAAGAAAACATAGGAGAAAAGAGTTGTGGCCGTGGGCTAGGTAAAGAACTCATAGATACAATGCTAAAAACATGACCTAAATGTGTATTTAAAAATTAGACTTCATTAAAGTTAAAAACTTTTGTGCTTCAAAAGACATCATTAAGAAAATGAGAAGACAACTCACATACTGGGAGAAAAAATGGCAAATCATTAAGCTGATAAAGGACTTGTATCCAGAGTATATGAAGAACATTTAAAATTAAATCTAAAAAAAAGTGATTAAAAAGCAGACAAAGGATTTGAATAGACATTTTACCAGTGAAAACACATGAATGTCTAATAACCTCATGAAGAGAGGCTCAACGTCATTAGTCACTAGAGAAGTAAATTAAACCACAATGAGATATTGCTTCACACCTGCTAGATTGGTTATAATCAAGGCAGAAAGTACTAAATTGTGAAGGTATAGAGAAACTGGAACTCTCATACATTGCTGGTGAGAATGTAAAATGGTACAATCACTTTGGAAAATAGTTTGGTAGTTTCTTAAAAAAGGTAAACACACATAAACTTAACATACGAACCAACAATTCAACGCCTAGTTACCTATCCAAGAGAAATGAAGACATATGCCCACATAAAGTCTTGTATATGAGTGCTCACTTACAGTAGCATTATTCATGATACCCTCAAATGCAAACAACCCAATTGCTAATCAACTGGTGAATGAATAATCAAAATGTACTATATCCATACAGGAATACTACAATAAAAAGAAGGCACTCCTGACACAATCTGTCACGGATTCAGAATCACTGTGCTAAATGAAAGAAGTCAGAAAGAAGTAAAGGACTACATTTGTATGATTCCATTTATGTGAAATGTCCAGAAAGGCAAATGACTAGAGATAGAAAACAGAGTAGTGGTTGCTACGGGCTGATGGTGGGAGTGACTGTAGTTGGCACGAGGGGTCATACAGCTCTGTAAATTTACTAAAAATCAGTGAATTATACACTCAAAATGGGTAAATTTTATGGCATATAAATTATACTTCAGTAAAGTTGTTTAAAATAAAAAGTGATAATTTCTGTGGAGGTAAATTCCAATCCAAAGAACTGAGAGAAACTAGGCCAAGGCAATGAATGATCATAGCTCTTGGATGTAGCTTGCCAACACTCTCAAAATATTTAAAATGCTAGTTGATGACACCATCTACATGATGGTTCTTCTAACAGTTGCTGCTCCTTTGAGTTCAGAAAAGTTCCACAAAGGCTATTAAGGAATAGCTAAAGCTAACATGAGCATCAATGATTGCTAATTATAATTGGAAAACCAAGGTCCTAGAGGCAGGTGATGAAAAATGGTAATAAAGTGCTTCCGACCCTAAGGTGAGACTATTACGCAATGAGTTTTAAATTCCCATGAAAAATATGACCCATTTTGAAAAGAAAATGTTGAATTCCCTACCCTGTGAATAAGAAATGGCTCAAAGGATGACCAAAAAACGCTGAGGAAAACTCAGAGAAGATAGGGGAAAAAAAGGAAGGAAGGAAGGAGAGCTTACAGCAACAGGCTGAAAGAAAAAAAAAATCAGATAAAGCAAAACAGAAGCATATCTTAGTACAGGAAAATGAGGAGAGAGCATACAAGGTCACCTTCCCTGCCCAGAAGAAAGCACTACTGCATAAATATGACAATGTTTTCTTACTTTGTAATTGTGCTGGGCAGCTCTTTTAATTTGGACCAAGAGACTTTGGTTTTCATTTGAATTCCTCAGTGATGTCTATTACCAAGTTACCTATAGTACCACCTATCAGGAAATAAAACTTTTCACCCCCACTTCCATCCACAAAAATAGCAGGAAAACATTAGGAGAGAATCGTTTTATTTTTCTGGTCAGCAACAGTCAGCAGCTCCCTTTGGTTGGTTGGGTTTGTTTTTCTCGGTATATTACATCAAGAAAATAGAAAGGAAAACTGCTGAACACAGCAGGAAGAGTGAAATAAATCTGAAAACTGCTTCCCACTGTTTTTATTCCAGCACTTCGAAAACTCTGGGCTAATCCTGTATTTTCCTATACCGTTGCGTACATGTCTTAGATTTTTTTTCACGATAAAGCTTAATACGTGTGTTTGTAAGTTAACTAAATTATAGCAAGCATGGAGAAGCGGGTGAGCCCTGGCAGATTTCCCATTGTTTTCACAGCCATTTTCTCTATCAATTGCTGCAATCTACACTGGCTCCCTGTTCTGCTGTCAGTGCTGCAGAGCTATTGTTATCTCCCAGGGCGACAGGTGTGGCTTTGTCCTCTAAGTGCATGACACTGGGCAGAAACCAGCTCACCTTTCACAAGTTCACTGTTGTGGCAACATCACACTTCTTTCATTGATGTGGTTGCCTTTCAGACATGTTTGACCACACTGTGCAGAAGTGTTCATCACCTTTCTCACTCTAATAAAGACATCGACTTAGTGGCATCTCTGGGTTCACTGTTTACTGGTGTAATAACCGAGAGTGACATGTTTCCTCTTCTCTAGCTCTGGCTCAATCTTTTTTTTTTTTTAAGGAACATTTATTTATTTATTGGCTGCTTTGGTCTTTGTTGCTGCACACGGGCTTTCTCTAGTTGCGGCGAGCGGGGGCTACTCTTTGTTGTGGTGCGTGGGCTTCTCATTGCAGTGGCTTCTCTTGTTGTGAAGCACAGGCTCTAGGCGCGCGGGCTTCAGTAGTTGTGGCACGCGGGCTCAGCAGTTGTGGCTCGCGGGCTCTAGAGCGCAGGCTCAGTAGTTGTGGCACATGGGCTTAGTTGCTCTGCATCATGTGGGATCTTCCCGGACCAGGGATCAAACCCATGCCCCCTGCACTGGCTGGCGGATTCTTAAGCACTGTGCCCCAAGGAAGTATTAGCTCAATCTTGAGGAGGCAGGGAGAGGTGTACGGCTTCTAAATATCAACTAGAAAAGAGCACCTCATTGCAAATTACAGCAAAAGTAAATGGATTGGGGTTGGTGTCAAAGAGAGGGCAATATACTCCCTAGAAACAAAACACAGATCATAATATCTATCATGGAATTTTCTGGATTGGCTATATGGCTTTGTTTCTTTCTCTCTTATGACTGACCTATGCAAAATAAAGCGTAACTGGCATACAGCTAGAGACGCAGAGCCTAAAAAGGAACACTGTGAAAAGGTAAAATAAAAAGGGCTTAAAAAACGTTTTCTAAGATTTCTCCCATAAAACAGTTAAGCCTGTTTTCTTTTTCTATTGTGAAACTTTATAGATAATGAGAGCCCCAAATCAGCTAAAACATTTTAGTGTTCAGGGTAAAAGAGGTTATGTATGAATACATTTACCAAGCTATAATACAGCATGAATTATTTGTGTATATGGATATAACATGAGATGTGTGTATATAAATTTATATCTATACTGTATCTATATCTATCGATTCTTTTATTCATTCATCCCATGGGAAGTGTGTAACTTAAATATTAAGTGATTATTTATGGGACCCTCTCCCTCAACTGTAGAATAGAAATATCAATTCAATTATAACATGAAAGTTCATTAAATGCCATTAATGATATAGTTTATCTCACTTCTAAGGAAATAATTTTACACGGGATATATATTGATATAGTACTGTTAATATATTAAGGAACTTTATTATTTTGAAACCTCAACTGAAATGAAAATGAAGCCTGCTTTAAATAATTATAATTAAATAAAATTATTACCATGTGTATTAGCCATAATTTTTTAACATCTACTTTACTATCTTATTTCCAGAGATAAGGTGGTAAAATTGGAAGGATTTTAAAGAATTTTTGTAGACTCTCTTCAAGATCACATGAAAAGATCCTAAAAATATATTTTTAAAGCTTGTTAAATGTAAAAGAATATTTTTATATTATGTGATTTAAAGTCATCATTTTATTAATCTGTTTTTAGAACTTCTCCCTTCCCATTTTAAGATCCATTTAAAAGACTGTGTTAAAGATAAAGTTGTCAAAGATAAGAAAATGATAATCAGTACTGGAAACCTGTAACAGAGAAATCCTATACCTTGCTGTAAACCTCTTATCTTCTCACATCTTCAAGAGTCACCCAGTGCTTCAGCACAGCTAAAATATACCTGGGGACTTCCCTGGTGGTGCAGTGGTTAAGAATCCTCCTGCCATTGCAGGGGACACGGGTTCGATCCTAGGTCCAGGAAGATCCCACATGCCACGGAGCAACTAAGCCCGTGTGCCACAACTACTGAAGCCCGCGCACCTAGAGTCTGTGCTCCGCAACAAGAGAAGCCCTCAATGAGAAGCCCGCACACTGCAACGAAGAGTAGTCCCCGCTCGCCGCAACTAGAAAAAGACTGTGGAAACAAAGACCCAATGCAGCCCAAAATAAAATTAAATTAAAAAAAAATTTTTTAAAATAAATAAAATAAAATATGCCTGGCCTATCACACAGAAGCAGTTGAAACTTGCTACATCATAACCTTTCAATTCCACTGCCTCTTTGACAATTACACGAGTCCTAGTCCCCTGATACACTGGTGACCTAAAAAAAGTAGTGTTGGTTTTTTTTTTTCTGTTTTGGTTGTTGCTTTTGTTGTCATTTCTTCTGTTTTACTTCAGCCTCAATTATAGGTAAATTTTAGTCATATGAGTCTGACTTGATCTGCAATACAAGAAAGTTAGTGTGGGAGGGAGTGTGGGAAGGCATCAGGCCCCACCCAAAATCGGTTAATCAGTTTATTATTTATATGTAGTAGTTCCTAGTCCTATAACTGTTGGTTTAAATATATGTTAATTACTGCCTTCTTTAGGAACCATTGGGCCATCCAACACTGCTCTATAGTTGACACCTCTTGTTTCTTTATTCAGTGCCCTGAACTTCCTTGTGCAAACCCTCTACCACTCTCAGTTGATGGTTTTTGACTCTACCTCTGGCTGCAGAAGGATGGACATTTGACTCAAACCTGGTCTTGACAGCAGTACCTGCTCCTGGTCATAGTGATTGGTTCAAGTATGGGCCAATCAGAACAAGTGAGACTCAACTCTGGGTCTTTGGGCCTATTGAAAAAGAGAGTCTTTTTTTCCTTACCAAAAGCTAGAAGAATGTAGACCTGGGGGTATTGATTGCCACTTAGGAGAAGTCTTGCCTAAGATCAATGTTAACACAGTGAAAACTAAGCCAAGAAATGGCCAGAAACTGAATTCTGATTGAATCATGGAAGCCCCCAGATCCAGACATGTCTGGAAGCATAATTTGGCCTCTCACACATCCACATCCACATACAAAAGAAGATAGAAAGGACAATTCAGACATTTTGATGAAATTCTTACAGCTTTTGAAAAATTTAGATTTCACCCACCACCCCTGGCCCCCACCAGACTGACCTAACTAGAATCTCTGGCAGGAGGGCCCTAGAATCTATATTTTTCATTATTCCCTCAGTGTTTCTGGTGATCAGCTAATTTAGGGAACTACTATGGGCATTCATCAATGCTTCTCACTCCTGTTCCAACACCATCAACGGGCCACATGAAGTTCACCTAATGCCCCAGAGGCTTCCCAGAGAACAGACTACAAAATAGACAGAGTAGGCTGAGGGCCATGGTAATTTTCTTCCTGGTAGCTGTCATGCCACCACCCCTTTTCTCCTCCAGTCAAGAGAACAGACTGCAGTTACGTGGGAGAGACTTTAATGAAAGGAGGTCTCTTTTCTTCCTTCTTCTCAACAGGTTCCTGATAAAGCTGTCTCTAATCCGTGTGTATTCTGGAATATGTGGGGCTTACTCTCCTGATCTGTTTGACTATGACTGGTGAGAAAAGTAGGATGACCAGGTAAAATATAACTTGAAAGTGGGTACCCAAATTCCATTTTTCTCATTGTCTTAGAAAATTCAGGTGGCCTGAATGGAAGGAACTAAGTTTGTCTGTTAGATCTTAGAACTCAGGGCAGGGGATTATTTGGGGGACATAGTCTCATGAGGTTTGGAGTGAGATCTCACTCAACTGGCTGGGTTTCTTTTCCCCCATTTTATAAAGCAAGAGAAATTACTCCAAATTTACCCTCTGGTGTTTCTAACTTGCTTCCAATAACACTGTTCTCATAGTGCAGTTGTTTAGAAAGGTTGAGATTAACAAACACTTCTGAGAGGATTTCCTGTCTTCAGATCTACTTAACAGGGGTTCCAGTTCCTGCGGGTTTGTTCATCTATGTCAGCTCTAAGGGTAGCCAACAGGCCCAGTATGGCCATCCCACTAAAAAGAGGGACCTTTTTATATCATTATTATCAAACTTATCGACCTTTTTATATCATTGGACATTCTGGGCTAGTTTTCCCCATAAAAATGTGCAAGTCTACCTTCTCAGGCCAAAATTTTGTCTAATTAGTAGGCAGATTCTAGGCACAGCATTCTACCACTGACAACTGTACCTTTTAGGAAAGTGACCACAAACCACGTGCTTTCAGAAAGCTCATGCTAATATTTTTCAAAATGGACAGGAATTCACTGTGAAGAAGCTGCATGAGGTCCTCTGGGTCTCCAAAAATTAGTGATCCTATAGAACCTGTCCCTTTGTGTTACCTTGAGTTGGGTTTAATGGTCAAGTTGTCTTGATGGAAAGGAATTTCCAGTGAGATGAAACAAGATGTGTTCTACCCTCTTTCACAGCGGCCCACACTTTATTCTTTTTAACTTGTACCTTAATGACTTGTTAGTTCTTGACTGAGCTAGATGCAGAGTGTGAAGAGAAGAGAGAAAAAGCATTTCCTAAAGTATTGATGTCACGGTGTTATTGTCACAAAATAGGTGTGAGTTTAAAAAGCAAATAGCCTACCATTTACTCAGTATTGAAAAAATGGTGTTAAGATTAATCATCTTAAAACCCAAATAATTACTTTTGGCAGATACTCTGTAACACTTAGCTCACTTACAGCTAACCCCTCTGAACAGGATTCCATCATCTAAGGGTAGCAAGTTTTGGTTGAGGACTCATAGGAAGTTAAAAGGTAAACTCTTCTATGGGTGCTCTAATGGACCTTCCTGATGTCTATGGCACTGGGAGTTTCATTAACACTCTCTAAACTTTTTGCAGGATAAAATAATCACAGTCATGCTCTTTGGCATAGAATTTTGAGGTTTGTGAGAAAAATCTTGTCCCATTCTCAGCCCATGTCCATGTGGAGGCGAGGTGGCATTTCACAGACGTATGTTTTGGTTAGGCTTCTCAACTTTTAAAAGAGTTGTCAACTGTATTCCCATCTCAGCTGAGGCTTAAAGCATGGTCTGTCCCTAATTGGCAACAGAATATTTGCACTCCAAGTACTTGTCAAAAGAGGATAACACTGAATGCTTGCTGCCCAGTGCCTATCAAAAATCAGTCATAGGAAATCGTATTTATGGAAGGTTGCCTGAAGGACATATATTCCCTTTTAGATATTCTAAATTTTATTTTTGGATTTAGCCAAACCACTTGAGAGTAACATACTTAAACCCCATGGCTACGCCACTTCAAAGTAACAGTTATCATTTGTGGTTATGTGCCTAGCACTGAACTAGGTGCTTTTCATGCACTTGGAATAATCCTTGAAGTAATTGTGCAAAACAGGGGTGAATATCTGCTTTCCAGAGGAGGAGGAAACAATCCTGGCACCATCAAACCGCTTGTTCAAGACCACCCAGCAAGTAAACAGCAGAAGCACAATTCAAACCAAAGTCTGTCTGGCTCCAAATTTCATGCCCTGTATACAGAGCTGCCGTTGTTTTACTGAATTGCATTTTGGTGCTGCAGCAGCCCCTATTGAGGGCAAGTATAAGACAGAATTCTATGAAGCACAGCATTGTATTTAACTCTGGAGATTTTGTTCACATTATACACTGTCAACTTGATGGAAGCTCTTGAATAAGAATTTCTAAGGTCTCAGTACTGGAAATAGTTGGACTTTCACTGAGTAACTAATAGGCTTCATATAAAATATTAAGAAGATTGGGAATCATGTAACTAGTAGTTTTCCCCTTAATCTGCTTTCTGGGAAGCCCAGATTCCAAGTTTTGACCTTCCTCTATCTAGTACTTGAGCTATGAATTTTATGTGTTACCTTCACCACTAGCATCATCTTACTTATCTTCCGACTCTCCAGTCATCAGTGTGATTCCTTTACTTACACATTAACTTGCTATAGTGCATGTATTTTTGTAATTCACTTCCATTATTTTCCTGGAATGAGACAGAATATAATCAAACCCAAATAAGAAGACTGTACCTATTAAGCATTTAGTCTCAGGACCCGTGCTAAGTGGAATATTTTCTTTTTTAATCTTTATAGTAATTGTAAATTAGATTATATTATTAGCCCCATTTTACAGATGAAGAAAATGAGGTTCAGAGAGGTTAAGTAAAATGTCCAAAGTCATACAGCAGAGCCAGATTTCTGGCTGACTCCAGAATCTAAACTACTAACCACTATGCTGTACCTCTTCAGCTCCATATCATGGTCAGTTAATAAGACTAGATGGACACAGTAGAATGGGAATAAAAGGATACGTAAGAGAAAGGAAAAAGAAAAGATGGGAAAAAGATGCCCTAAGGAGAAGAAAAGGAGCAAGTAAAAATAGATGAAAAGTCAGGTAGAGAAAAGGAATGAAAGTTAATAGAGAAGAGGAAGAGCATGGGACAGAGATGGAAGGTGTTCACAACTGGGCCTCCGAAGTGTATAATCATGTGAACTGTCAGAATGACTTTTTCTTGACACTTCAGCCACAAGTATTATCAACACACAAGTACCAACTCTTCACTATAAACTTCTATATGTAAACTTCACTACAAACTTCTGTATCTCTTCTTGTCTGAAACACTCCTTTGCCCAAGTATATGCTAGCCTCTATTGTTATTTACCCCATTTTGTGTTTCGGCTCTCAACCCAAGTAGATTCTATCACTTGGTGGAGAATGGGGCCATACTCTTTACGGCACTGACCTGGCAGAGGCAGCATTCATGATGTTTCATAATGTTGATTTCCAGGAAAGAGCCTGGTATTTTTTTTCACTCCAAATAAATTCTTGTCTGTTGCCATCGATACACATAAAAGATTTAAGCACACATACACATAAAAACAAACCCCAAATCAAACTCCTTTGTTTTTCTGACCCCAGACCAAGAAAATATCAATTTTTAGTGCCCTTCCACAGCCAGGGATATAAAAGGTGAATGTGGAAAAAAAAATCACTCTTGAAAAGTACAGCGATTTACATGGGGTTGTATACATCAGAATAAGTTATCCTTGGAATATGAATTAATAATGAACCCTCCAAAACACTTTAAAAGTAGACCTTGCTATATTAGAAAATGGCTTCCTTGTTTTTACTTTCAAATTTAAGATTTATTTTTAAAATGAAGGTTTCTTTTCCCATGAAATTTTAATGGATCTGCTATAGATTAAGGAATGATATGGATTTTAAAAGTTCACATTGGAACCACCTAGGTGTCTGTGAATGTACTGTTGAAATACCTTCGAGGTTAATATCTGTCATACTGATAGTCTTTGAGAGAGTTAGTCTATGTAGCTGTAGGTCCTATTTGGATTCGACATTCCGAAAATGAGAACTTGCTTGAGTTCTTAATATTTTAGATCAAATCTAGGTTTTGTTAAGTTGGTTCCTTGTGGAAGAAATATGTAAGGTGGGGTGCACATTCCTCGTGTTTCTACATGGAAACCCTACCTCACCGTCACATTCTTGGCATCTCTCCTTAGTCTTATCTCCATGGAAGAGATTTCTAAACCCAGACAAGTTGGGTCATTTGTAAATTGCACTGACTCATTAACAAAATGAGAGGACTACAGGATAGTGAAGCAAGCACTGGATTTGGCCCCAGGTTTAGCCCCAAATCCACCACCCATGAAGTGGGCCACTCTGGGCAAACCATGGCCCAACGAATCATGAAAGATTGTTTTGAAGATAATGCATGTGAAGATGCTTTGTAGATGGTAAAACATTAACAAATTAAAGATAATTATATCCAGATTCTGGTCCATATCTAGATATAAATAAAGGAAAGACTCTGGATTTTCATTCTGCTGCTGCCGATTAGTTAACATTTATTGAGTGATGGGAGATTATGCCAGAACACATGGTACCATACATGTCTTCTTAAAACTGTCAGCTACTGAAATGCAGGGTCATATTAAGAACTCAACACCAGTGTTAGGGAGACAGTGAGCATGGCCAGTGGACTGAAGATGGAGAATTAAGTTGATAAGTGGGAATGCCAAGAAAAATTCTAACTACTATTGGATTACAGGTTAAGGTAGTTCAGAGTTGATGACACTAAGTCAAAGATACTCCTGACAAGGCAAAATGGACCTTCATATTATATTCCAGTTCCTTCAATTTTTCATCGTTAGGTATCCAACAAGAGCCTCCAAACCACTGTTGTAAGCTTCCAACTTACAACAAATTATAAAGCATTTATTTTGTCTTTTGTAACCATGTGCAAATAAAAATGTTAACAAAGACTTTTTATAACACTCTTGTTTAGTTTTTAAACTACTAAATTTAATGCCAGAAATAATCTTTGAATGTCCTTTAACGATACACCGAAAATTTTCTTCTCACAGCCGAGAGACACCTGACATTTTAGCCATTAAGCATGGCGTTCCATCATGTCTAGAGGATCCATTTTTACGAGTCAAAGGTGCTTAAATAAGGATCTTTGTGTACTGTGGTTAACCTAAGCTTTAATGAGTTTTCTTTTAAGTGCTCTTTACAAATTGAACTCAAGTTAAGATGTTTCAGAGGGCAAATGTCCACAATGATTTCATGGGAAGGATATACACATTTTCTGGTGGCAAATATTCAGGTATTCAATACTTTCAAATAATAAAAAGGATGAGAAGGAATGTGTTAATGCCAATAATATTCAGGCTAGAGAGAAAGGAAGAAGGAAAGTTCTAAGGAAGAAACACTTCTATGGAATCTTTTACTGAGCAAGTAGCAGCCTAGGACAATTTCTTTAATGAACCTACTGATGTTTGATTAGGGTATTAAAAGATTTCTTTAAAAATGGGGCAATCCCAAGGGTTCTGCAGTTTCTGTGATATCCTTAATTAATTCTACTTTGAGTTCATTATTTAACAACTGCTTCAGGAAAATAAAAGGTCTGCCTCTCTTTAGACAAATGTTTGGGAGTTATTTTATCAGGCAGTCCCTCCGTGCATAAGCTATTTCTTCTAAACGAGATTAAGAGAAGATACAGTGAGAAGCTACTTACGTTACGGAAGGAGTGAGAGAAGTTACCCAGTTCTGCCTTGACTTTCTTAGTGTAGGGAAGAAAGTCTGCAAGTAATCACCATGCCCTTACCAAGAACAAAGCCATTTCTTGGCAGATTTAGCCAATTTCTTTAATAGCTGTAATGTATTTTCCTCATCCTTTTATTTTTTTTAATTTTATTTTTTTAACATCTTTATTGGAGTATAACTGCTTTACATTGTTGTGTTAGTTTCTGCTGTATAACAAAGTGAATCAGCCATATGTATACATACATCCCCATATCTCCTCTCTCTTGCGTCTCCCTCCCACCCTCCCTATCCCACCCCTCTAGGTGGTCACAAAGCACCGAGCTGATCTCCCTGTGCTATGCAGCTGCTTCCCACTAGCTATCTATTTTACATTTGGTAGTGTATATATGTCCATGCCACTCTCTCACTTCATCCCAGCTTACCCTTCCCCCTCCCCCTGTCCTCAAGTCCATTCTCTATGTCTGAGTCTTTATTCCTGTCCTGACTCTAGGTTTGTCAGAACCAATTTTTTTTTTTTTAGATCCCATATATATGTGTTAGCATACGGTATTTGTTTTTCTCTTTCTGACTTACTTCACCCTGTATGACAGATTCTAGGTCCATCCACTCACTACAAATACCTCAATTTTGTTTCTTTTTATAGCTGAGTAATATTCCATTGTATATATGTGCCACATCTTCTTCATCCATTCATCTGTTGATGGACACTTAGGTTGCTTCCATGTCCTGGCTATTGTAAATAGTGCTGCAATGAATATTGTGGTACATGACTCTTTTCGAATTATGGTTTTCTCAGGGTATATGCCCAGTAGTGGGATTGCTGGGTCATATGATAGAATAGAGCCATTTCTTCCCCAGCTTTCAAAACTTCATTTCTACCTAAGGTTATTTTTATTGGGGACATATGCCAGTGATTTTTTGATGGACAACTTAAACATTTAGATCTTCCTCTAGAAATTGCTTTGAAAAAGTACATTTGGCCTTTTTTGACTCACAGTCCATGCTTTTTCCTTTGACTTCTTCCCTCAGTCATTCGGACATAGGTTCTTTTCTCTTGATTTGGGTTATCTGAACACACACACACACACACACACACACACTCTCTCTCTCTCTCTCTCTCTCTCTCTCTCTCTCTCTCTCTCTCCTTCGAATGACTTCATGAGGAGTGGTCTGAGTCGGAGCAGTACCTTACATTTCAGCTGCCCTGTTGGCTCCTGTATTTACAACATCTGAATTTATTGTGGGCCCTTGTAGTGCAATTTTTGACACGTCATTAAGTTCCCTTTTCATTGGGAGCCTAAGGGCATATTCAGGCTCACTGTGAAGAGCAAGCCTAAATAACAGTTAAAACACGTGTCATGAGCTGCAAGGGGCTTGTTTGCCAGCGGGGCAAATAGTTCACTGCAGCTCTAGCAATACCCTACAACAGGGTGGGTAGAAATAATGAGATAACCACACACTACAAGTGAGTTGTTCATCTTTGTCTTCAAGTATCTAAGAACACAGTTATCTCAGTAGGATGGTGCACCCTGGGGAGTTATAAATATCTTTCAGAAGGTAAAGGAAAATAGTCAAAGAAAACACACCTGAAAAATGTAAGTAAAAGAAGAGTTGTGAGCAATTTTTTTAAAGCAAAATTTCATCTATACCAGAACTTACTGAATCAGGCTCATAAGTTCTGTGTGCCTTTTTTGGCAATATGTTTTCTTTTAATTGTATGCACATTTATTCTAATGTTATGATGCTAATCAACCTGTGTAGCTATAATAATATAAAAGCAATGTCAACACCTCATCACTAATCACACTGCTTCTTTCATCCTAGACACTGTACCCTCCCTACAGAACACAAAGGTACTATAAAAATTATTTATACAAATAAACTATTATCTAAAGACTAAAAAGGCATAATAAATTATGTGTAACATGGCCCAATTATGTGATAATTTCTTTGTTTTAATTATTTGTATAGTTTTAATGAAGGGGTTGCTAGAAGGTGGAACCATTTTTATATTTAATGGAAAAAACAAATTTGTTTTTAAGAATGAAAACAAAGATAATTAGCTCTCACATTAGAGGCATACTAATATACGCATGCTCCTACATTATTACCAGGACTATTGTTTTGTTTGTGCTATCAGAACTTTTCTTTCTGGAGCTCTGCTGTTGGCTATTCAAGCTATTTTTCCCATTTCTGTTAAATGTATGAATATCTTGCTGTTCATCAAGTGCCAAAATAAAGGTTAAAAAAGTTCCCGAGATTATCTACAGAAGAAAAATTGGGGTGGGTGATGACAACTATGATCTTTCAAGATGCAGTTTATGAATGCATAATAACTTAAGAAAGTGAGAAAAAAATAGATTTATCAAGAAAAGAGAGAACTATCCTAAATTCAACACAGCAAATCAGCAAATTTCTTCAGGGAAAGACATCAAATTTGAAAGGCATCAATACTTTTCTGCTGTCACCAAACTGTTATTTATGCTCATGTGCCAGCTGGATTTGTGTATGTGCGTGCATAATCTTTTTCTCACCACTGATGTCATCATTAAAGCTGTGCAAGATTTTTGATTTTCGCTTTGCACAATCTTCAGGGGAGACTTGGACATTATGGTGAAAAGTTTGTGACAAGTTTATAACAGTAAGAAATGCAGACTTTATGGCAGTGAAATTTCACCACTGTAAAACAGAGGAAGCTCTCCTGACTGTGTATTATCTGGTCTTTCCAATCCCCATTAAAGAACCACATAGAGCAACTGCAGATAAATAGGTAGGTAACTGTTTGTTTTTTTTTTCAGTCGGGGGAAAGAGAGACATTTGGTATCACCCATGTAACACTCCCCAGAACTAGCTGTTTTTAATTTTAAGCATATTCTAGAATTTTTTCAAGACATACTTTTTTTTACAACATGCAGAAAGCTACTGACCACTAGACATCTGTTTCTCCAGGCATAAACTAGTACTGCTTTTTATGGCTGTAAGCCTTATTTATGAGGTTTATAAGGCTTCAGGACATGAAGATTTTAGGAAGTTTTGTTCAGCAATGAATTAATTTTCAGACTAGGAGTCAGTAACTGGGGAACAATAGTGAAGGGTCATCATTAGGAAGAGACACCCATGGCAAGCCAGAGGCAGCTGGTTCTAGAGTTGGAGATTTCAGGCTGCACAGGTGGCCACCTGTACAGGGTGTGCAGGGCAGAGCCTGTGAAAGGGGTCCCTTCCCTCATCCAAATGGTTTCACTTAATCTTCATTTCTGACTGGCCCGACAGTTCCTTCAGTCAGGAAACATATTCGTCTGTCTAACTCTTTCAGCAATTCTGCAGTTTCTCCGGAAAAAATCTAACCCAAAATAACCCCTCCCAAAACAACTCTTCCTTGGGAGACCTAGCGACTGGATTAGACAATAGTGGACTGTTATTATACATTACTTTCTTAGCTTAATTAGCAGTTAAGAATGCATAGGTTTGAGGAGGGGATTTTTGAAAGGGAAGTAAACTGATTTTTACTGAGTGTCTCTTATAGGAGTTGGCTCAATAAATAGATCTCTTTAGTATGTTTTCTTCCTTTATTTGAAAGAACCCTGCAAGGTAGGTATGAGTCTCCCCATTCTGACAAAGGAGCTAACTGAAGGTCCGAAAGGTTAGCTAACTTGTCCAATGCAGAAAATATAACAGAAAGGAGTTATAATGGCCTGGGTCTGAAGCCTGGCTCTGTCCTAGTAGCTCTGTGGCAATGGGCAAGAGACATCACATCTCTGAGCTTCTTTGTGCTCATCTATGGGGTTAAAGTCCGTCAAGAAAGGGATGCTCTCTATGTACACAAATTTGATGGGTGCCTGACCCATCATATGTGCCCACTAAAAGGGTCGCCTCTGCCAGGGCTGTGATCCTCAGGACTTGGCACAACCACGACATCATCGTTACCACACTTAGATTCTAATTTGCATCCAGGCTGTCTTTCTTTTAAGCTCTTGCTCTTTCCTCAATATAGTTCTTCAAACTGGATTATAGGAAGAATGAAGGAAAGAATAAACCCATCTGTATGCCTGCATTGTGTCATTGAGAGGTACTCGCATAGCCAAAGGTATACGAGTACTAACTGGTCCTCCAGGGCTTACTATCCAGCTGGGGAGAGAAGACACACACATAGGACCGATTTAATACAGAAAACATGATATCGTGTTGTGAAGCAGTGCAATGAAGAGTAAAGACAGAAAGCACTTGAGGAGTTGAGGGGTTTTCATTACTCTATTTCTTCACCTTCTCCAGTCTCCTGTGATTTTTCTGGTTACCATGGAAGCTGGAATCAACTCAGATTCTTTATAAAGACACTCAGGGTTGAGACTTACTGCTGGAAGATTTATACTATGAAATTCCCTTTCCCTAGTGATTTTAAGATCTCAGTCTGAGCCTTTGTCTTTGGAACAGATTTAAAAGACCCACCCGATTGCTCATGGTTTTGTCCAAAGTGGCAACCTTAGTTGCTTACTATATAAACTGGAGCTGATAAAATGTGCAATTTCCGATTTATTACATCTTTGCTTCTCTTAGACAAAAAGACAAGGTATTATTGGATCCTGCTCTGTGGCTTAAAAATCATGGACTTATAAATGAGGGCCATTTGCATCCCAGGAAGCAAAGAGGTTTTGACTGGAAATATACTCTGCTGTATATAGGACTCTCAGTATAGCGCTTTTTACCCTAAAAGCAAAGCTTCTTGTGGAAAACCTGACTTTTCATCTCTTTCCAGGAAGATTCTATGGCTTTGACAGAAGTGAAACTGAGTCACACTGTCCCTGGAGGGGTAAGCCAAGCACGTGGTTAAGAACAGAGCTAGTCTGTTTGGGTATGAGACTACTACTTAGCAGCCACGTGTCTCTGGGTAAGTTACCTCACCCCTCTGTTCCTCAGGCTCTTCAGCTGTATGTAAATTAAGGATAATAGGAGTAACTACCTTATGAGATGGTTATGATGATTAAATGAGTTACTATTTATAAAGTCCTTAGAACAAAGCCTGGCACATGGTAAGCACAACTTTAAGTGTAGGTTAAATGAGTAAGAGCTAAGCTTGCTTAAACATTTCTAGAGCTAGCTTTCTCTTTAAAAAATATTTATTTATTTGTTTGTTTGTCTGTGCCAGGTCTTAGCTGCAGCAGGCAGGATTTTCACCAAGGCATGCAGGATCTAGTTCCCTGCAGGGATCGAACCCTGGCCCCCTGCATTGGGAGTGTGGAGTCTTAACCACTGGACCACCAGGGAAGTCCAGAGCTAGTTTTCTTTAAGCAGCTCTCTGGTTAGAGGGCAGAACAAGGAAATATCTGAAATCTGAAGCCCTTGGGTTTGAGGGTAGGGAAGGGGGCACTGGTTAACTCATCAGCCACCTCTTAAAGTAGAATGAGTCTCAATAAGGGCCCCCAAATCAGACGACTCTTCATGTTCACAGAACGGTAAAGTATTCATTGGTATATTTAACATTCATTTATGCTTGCAAGGAGTCAGAAAGGCAGACATCCTGAGGCACAGCTCTTGGACAGGACTTTTGGCAAATGATATTTAGACATTCCTTCACATCCCGCTATTTGATTTAAGGCAGTGATTTGTTAACTGGGTCATCTGTAACACATATCCCTTCCTTTTTTTGGAAATACACCTGTTTCTGGGATTTGATTTGGCTCCTAATTCAAACAGACCTCCAAGTGCTCTGAAACAAAATCAACCTAAAATTATACACTTTTCTAGAGTTACATTTAGGCCATATGGTTTAAGTTGTCCAAATGTCACAGAAGTAACAGCAGCAGCCATCATCATGCTTTACACTTACCCAGCATCTTTCCTGCCAGAATATTATGTAAGTTATAAAAGTTGCATTAAGATAGAGGTGTTAACCCTAATTCCAAAAGGACAGTCACTGCTGTGTTTCGGTTTAGCTCCATTCCATGGTGGACTGCTACATGAGAACTTCTCAAAGTCCATAATAGTTTCATGATGGTGTTCTTATAACTGATAATGTCTCAACTGTGACCTCTTATGATATGGAAAATGGGTGGCAGGCATGTAGGACCAAGACCTTTTTCTTGGGTCTCTGAGAGGACTCAACTAAATTATTAGACTCACTGCAGTAGAGTCAGAGAACAATGGCCAGGAAATCATTTCCAGAAACCCCTGTAAAATGCATTGGAAACGTCTGAGCAGTGAGGACATCTCAGTGCATCATCTTAAATCTTCACCCATCTGAACTTGAAATTCTCTAGCAGATGACCAGATCTGTTTCTTAGCATCTAGCACCTTGCGAGATATATAGGAGGTACTCAATAAACAAATGCTGGTGGACAAATAAATGTATTAAATGCATGATTAGCCTGTTGCAACAACCAGAGAGTTTTACAGTATATATCTGGAGTAAATGTGATGGATTTAGGCAGAGCAAAGGCAATAAGATGATGCTGGACAAGGGAAATGATACAGTGTTGGCACGGGCAGGTGTGGACCGCTGGGACCAAAGGGATCCTGAGAGTTGTTAGTAGTGAATTCTCTAAGTAGTACGGTGTGACTCAAGACAAAATTCCATCTTGATTTGGCCTAGAATTAGTCCTGTGGCGTTGAATGTCTTTGGAACTATCTAGGCTGGAATACTGTGAAGATCTATGCTTGCCTGCTCACCAACCAACTAAACAATCAATGCACTGACTAACCAAGCCATGGGCTAGGTGCCAGGACACAGAGATGAATAGTTTTCTCAGGTGCCATCCTGCAGTCAGTAAGCTCACAGTGAAATGCAGGAGCTCAAAATTCAATTTTTTAAAACATTTTGCCCCATACAGGTACTTGGCTATCATCTCCAAGTTGAAGTCATCACATCTGAATATCCAGAAAGTTTTATAATCAACTGTAACCATGCCTTTGGGTCAACATCCCATTACTGCCAGATTCTGCTTTACCTGCTAACCCAGAATAGAAAGACATTAAGCTAATATATATTATTTCCCCTGCAGTCGAGTTTTTACACTGGAATACTAAAAAATGCCAGGGTTTGTATAGCAGTTTGCTGATGGCAGGCAGAAGTAAGGCTAAACAAGATAGGAAACTTTTTTTTATTGCTGGGAATTTTAAGAAGATGTAAAATAAGCTTGAAAATGTTTCATAATAGAGTGGCTGTCATATTTATTTAAAAATCATGTGAGGCTTCAAAACAATTTCTTGTCCACCATGGTCCCTTTCAGGCTGGGCAGCCCAGGCCTCCTTGTGATGGCTGTTCACTCTGCTCTACTGATGACTGATGATGGTGTATCTGGGAAGCAATGAGACACAAACCCAACACTGGGTTTGAAGTCTGGCTCTAGCACTTTCTAACTCTGTGATATCAGACAAATTTCTCTTTCAGAGCTTAGATTTCCTCTTCCATGAAATGCTAAAATAACAGCACCTTCCTCAAAAGATGATTATAAAGATCACATGATGACATTTGTACACCACCAGGCATATCATAGATGCTCAATAAATATTCATTCTCTTTAATTGAAAGAAACTAATCCACACATCACATTCTAGTACTTTCTATACCTCGACTCAGTATTTAATTATGTCCTCTGGTAATAATTAGAGATCTAGAATAATGACCTCAGGATAAGCACTAGAAATATGGCTGCATCTGACCACCAGAGGGGATACAAAGTCAAGTCCTTTGAATCAACCTTGAATCACCATAAATGAATCCCATATGCTAAAACTGGGCTGGGTTCAAAGTGATACTCATTTTAATGCAAATAATGTAGCTAGGGAAAATCCCCCATTCCTCAACTCTCAGGGGGATTCTTGGAGCCATCTAAATAAGTTCGAGAGTGGAAGAAACAATGAAGAGAGAATATCCTTTAATAATACAATGATATTAATAGGAAAACACATCAAAATTAGGAATCCTGGGATATACAGAGGAACATCAAGGTGACAAATAGCATCCACTTCTTCCCTCCTTTCTTACTCCTTAATTGCAACACTAGGGGCCTGAGAAGGTGAGTGTGAGAGAAAAGCTGTGCTTAGATCTTCCAAGAGAAGAGCTCATAAGGCAAGAAGAGACTTTGACCCTGCTAGGACCATCTGATTGGGGCTTTTCATTTCCTGGGCTGCTCTAGATTTCTTAAGGCCCTCATCCTTTCCATGTAACCCCTTTGCTTCCTCTTTATTCCTTATTTTGGGTTGGGAGAGGGAAACACTTGGACTGATCAGGGCTTACTAGCCATGTGCTATGAGCACATGATTTAAACTCAGTGGACTTTCCATTTCTGAACTAGGACTACTATCACAAGACTCAAGTACCCTTGTTAGAACAAAATAGCATAATAATTGCAATATAATCTAGATAGCAATTCCTCCTAATTTCTAGAAAGGCAGTATTGCTTATCTGAAAGATAGCTAAATTTGTTTTGAAGTTGCATTTGAATATTAAACAAGCTATTTTGACAAAGCATCTGCATTCATTTGAGGTGGATTTGTGTGTGTGTGGCAGGGGTTGCTGATGAACAGTTAGTTCTACCCTTAGGTTTGGCCATTTCAGATAAAACATCTACGTACTTGACAGAGTAAGTGTTTAATATGGGAAGCATCTTTAACAGTGGAATGCCACAGGAGACCGGAGAGCACAGAGCTGGCTACGTGGCATGCATCCCAGGCTTAAAGGAGAGATGTAGATGGGCTCTTCCCTTGTCCCTCTAAGGTTGCCAGCCCAGTTCACCAGGAAATGGAGACAGGGATTCAAGGACACACCCCTGAGGTGGAAAGGTGCCACTGAAAATAAAATAATGGCATTGCAAAGGAAGTACTTAAGAGGTTGGCAACCTCAGACACAATGGTGGCAAAAGGGAACTTAAATCACAAATCCACGGTCAATGACGAAGACTGGCACTTACAATGGAAACGCTCTTAGGATGTAACTTTTCCCCATTAAAAACAGCTGAAAAACAAAGCTGATTTTCTATGCCGTTGCTACTCCTCATTTCATAGTGGCACAACTCCCACCCCAAATGTTGTGGAATTATATTCAGTATAGATTTATCAGTTCTTCTACCCTATCTATTTTTCAGCAGCTGATTAGTCTCCCTGGGAGGTAGACACATCTCTGATCAAGAGCTGCTTGACTCTTTCCCATCCTCACACATGCATCCCAATATCCACATTACTTATAATAAATGTGTTTATATGTACATATATAAACACATTTGTATGCATATATGTTCCCAATACTGTATTCAAAGACACATTCCAAATGGATGTATATATGCATTCATATACATATAGGAATCCGACTGGATTCCCAGAGGGAAATGTGGAACACATTGTTAAAATGTCTGTCATCCATGTAAGAGAAACAGAAATGTGCTGGGCATTGAATTTGCATACAGCCCTGAGCTCAGAGGTTCCTGTATGTGCACCGTTCTCCTGTTCTTGATGATGGGCATATCTGACAGAAAGATTCTGTCAGGATTAGCTCAGGAAAAACACCCCCAAGGAGATAATTTGAAGACATACTGAGAATTTGCCTCAATACATGAAAATAAACATGAAATCCTCAGCACTCTCTGCACATTGAGAAGTTCCCACCAACACCCCGCTGCACACCGGGGGATAATCTACTGGAGCTAATTAACACCAGTCATACACAGAGCCGTTAGAAGTGGTTGCCACTTAGGATTGATTTAGTTGCTGCAGTGCTTAAAAGAGACTTGAGAAGGTTTTTGTGTAAATGTGGGAGGAAAGAGGAGGAAATAAAAGTGTATAAACAGCTGCAGAATTAAAAGGTGTTAAGGTCTTTTTCTCCCCCTGAAGACATTAGGGAAACTTATTGAGAAACTATTAGTATTCCAGTAAAGAAAGCTTTTTACTTGATTTTATGTTTCCTTCCACATCAAAATTACTCTCTCTCTCTCTCTCTCAATGCAGAGTCTATAGATTGTGGCCATGAAAAAGGGCATGTTTCACTTCATAAGCAGACAAGCTCTTTGTTAGATGCTAACATATGGATTGTGTCATCTAAAAGAACAACAATCTTTTACCTCCATGTCTACTTCTCACTTTATTTTACCCTTCTGAAATATGTAGATTTTCAGCAAAATTAATTGGTAATATGTCTTAGGAAAAATCATCAAGGAATAAACGGCCACAAACAATTCCTTCTTACTAAACTATCTCTGTGATATGATAAGGACAGGACAAGTCTAACTACTTTAAAATGTTCTTCCTCAAAGTGAATGTCATGGATGCTATCCATGAATAAACAATATCTCTGATAATCATGACACTGAAATATCACAACTGAGTAAATAGAGGTTTCAGCAACCTGCTTTTTATTACTGCAACACCACGGAAGTAATATTAAAAAGACCATTAGTGTAAGCCCCATTAAGTCAGGCTTTGTGAAAATTGAGAGAGTTGCAATCGATTTTTTGCCTTGGTAAAAGGGTTTACCAAAGAAAATTATAATGACATAAAAAGGATTTCAGGGGAGAGAACGTGTACTTTGGATTTGAGAGTCTACTTTTTATTTTAGCTATACCATTTGTATCTGATATCGCTAGAAATCATTTTTGATTCAGGGTAGTTCTATTTGGCTATGTTTTGCTTTCTGTTAGTCGAGATACTGCTTATTAAGTATAATAAAGCCTACATGAAAAATTCTGTAAAATATATTTTTCCATAGGTCTAGACTAGCCTAGAAAATAAAATTCAACAAAAACATACTGACATTGAGTATCTGCTATATTCAAAGCCCTCTACCACATCCTTGGTAGAATAGAAAAACACACTCAATCTCTTCTCCATCCTTTAGAGGTTCAACCCAGGAGGGAAGACAGACACATTCACAAAGAACTGGGGAATGGCAACTAGGTTCATCTTGAGAATCAACTCAAAATAACTGGAGCTATTTAGCTACCTGGAGTGTTTTGTTGAGATACGACAGGAGTGCTTGTGCTTGTGCTGTGATCAATTTATAATGCCTGTTGAGAGAGGGCATTAGAAGTGTAGAACATAGGCAATGTCTCTGCCAATGCAATGCTCTGGCCTAGAAGATGGAATATAAGGATGGGGTTAGATTATATGTAAGAAATAAGGTCCGAATGGTTAGTGAGGTTTTATTTTCACTATCTTTCAAAAAATAACCAATTGTTAGCCAGGGTTTTGGAGCCATTAATTGTTCCTCCTTATATGAATTTCAGAGTGGTTGATGTAGAAAATAAAAGCATGAACAAAATATTCAATATTAAAACTGAAGGTACAAAAGTTTACAAGTGTCATAAATACAAGGTGAGAGATTGCTTTGAACTGGACACAATAGTAGAGAAGTAGTCAGGGGTTCTCAGAATTTGCAATGTGGGACCAGCATATCTGAACGAGGCAAACAGGCTGATTATTAGGTAGAGAGAAAGGTTGTGTTCTTGAAAAATTAAGATTTTTTTTTTTTTGCTATGTCTCCAAATGTTTTAACTAAAAAAAGGCTAGCTGGAAGCAGCTTCTCATTCTACTCTCTAGATAGAACAGATACCATGTACCAAAGAGGATTATGAGAGGTCGCCCTCCACCTATATTTCCCCTCATTCTGCTTCTTGGATGTTCCCCCATTAGCACTGTCATCAAGTGACGTCGTGAACTGACAAGCCTTTCACTCTTCATTCTTTAAAAGAAGTAGGAGAGAGAAGGAAAGCTGAAAAATATTTCAACAAATGTGTGGACATATTTGTATTCACTTCATTAATTTACTTCTATAGCTAAACTCATCTACTACAAGAGCACTAAAACTTTACGGATGCCACTTTAAGAGCCTACTTTGTCTTCCGGGTCTAAGGAGGCAGAGAGGCGTGCACGAGGCACGGAAAGATGGAATGAAGAGTATCAGAATGTCAGTCTCACTGACACGCTGGCAGCTCCTCAACTGCCAGTTGTAGAAACATTTTCTGAACCTCCTTCACTCACAAGTTTTACTTTACATTGATGATTTTTAAAAACAATAGTTACCATTTTCCCATCCTCCTCCAGCAATTTCTGGTTTCTTGCCTTGGTCTTTTGAAACTCTATCTCCTTTCCTCTCTTGATTTAGTTCTTCCTTTTCCACTTGATTATATATCCTTTTGTGGAAGGAACCCAGCTGGGTTTTCTGGCCTGACTTCACATTAGAATAACCTCAGGATAGTTGGATTTTACTCATCAGACCTGGCCCCTATCCAGGACCAGTTACATCAGAATCATTCAAGGGCAGAAACTGCAGTGTGTGTGCGTGGACATGTGCATGTGCGTGTGCATGTGTGTTCTTCTAATGTACCCTTAGTGATTCTAATGAATATCCAATAGAGTGGATTATAGTAGACCAGTTGTGCTCAAGGTGTGGTCCCTGGACCAGCATCATCAGCATCACCTGTAAACCTGTTAAAAATGCAAATCGTTGAGCCTTACCTTCACCCCAGTGCATCAGAAACTTGGAATCAGGCCCAGATTTCTGCATTTTTAAGTTCTTCCAGGTGATTCTGAAACATGTTAAAATTTGAAAACCTCTGTGCTAGATTACGGACATTTTTTATCTAAGTTAAGACCTCAAGTAAAACTGTGCTCCCTGACCAGAAGCATCAGGATCACCCAAGAGCTCTACCCTTGACTTACTGAGGTTTTTAACAAGATCCCCAGTGACGTGTATGTAGAGCAGAGGCTGAGAAGCACTGTTCCAAGAACTTATTCAAAGCTCCATGCCCTTTGCCACACAGTTGACTGTTATGATCTTATTTAAAAATGTAACAATTATTCATTTCTCAAAATGGAACCCATTTATTCTTTAGCTATTAAAATAGAAACAAAGCTGTTTTTCCTATGTGGTGCCACGTCTAAGTCTTTTCTACACTGCTGTTTCTGTCCTAAGGGTATTTTCACATCTCCTGAGAAAATGAAGAAATAAAAGGTCAAAATTCCTTTGTACGTAACTTGTTGCTTTTCCCCTCAAAAGAAAAAAAAAGGTCAAAATTCCTGATGTGTTCCTCAATTCTGAGATGTATCCATTTTATTCCTCTGGAAATAGGAGCTCTGAGGTTTGACAAAGAACAAAGATGGAATCTTTGCTTTGTGTCTTCTCTCACACACAGGAAGGAATCTCTGGGTGTAAAAAAAATCTTTATTGACCGTATTAAGAGGCAGCAATGTGTGTATGTGTATATATTGGAGTGGGTAAATTAGAGAGGGAAATGTCATCCCCACCAAGTCAAGTTCATCACCCCTTAGGTTCAAGCCCTGGTGTGAGGATGCCCCAGATTCCTCTATAACAGAGGGAGCTCTGTTGCTTCCTGTGATTATTCTAAAACTATGAGAACCAGTGTAATGGCAAAAGATCACAAACCCACCTGTTCAAGCACCTGTTTTTCTACTCTTCTATTTTCATCTGCATCTTCAGCCTCATTTAGCTCAGATAAGAACTGATCCCTTGAAACTGCAGGTCCTTTATCTATTTGGTATCCTAGCCCAAGCCTTAGTTTGGGAGGGGTAGTGAGCAGATGGGGAGAAGGGCTGTCAGATGATCTACATTTGTAGGCAACAGAACATTTTCAGAGTTTAAAACAATATACTAAAAAATAATGATTTAATACTATGCCTGAATCTGATTAAAACCAACATGCAAATCAACTACACTTAATAAAGGAATCTATCATTGTATCTTTTTTTAAAATTATTTTTTATTGAAGTATAGTTGATTTACAAAGTTAGTTTCTAGTGTACAGCAAAGTGATTCAGTTACACATATATATATTCTTTTTCTTATTCTTTTCCAGTATGGTTTATTATAGGATATGGAATATAGTTCCCTGCACTATACAGTAGGACCTTGTGGTTTTCCTATTCTATATATAATAGTTTGCATCTGCTAATCCCATCTCATAGTCAGAAAGTCTTAGAAAAATAAGGGATTCAAAATCAAATGTAAAGCGTTAAGAAATGAAGAGGTCTCCCTACCACACTAAAGTTAGTTTTCTTGTCCCAGTTTTACCAGTCTGTTCAAAACTTCTTAGTCACTCAAATTACTTCTTTCTGAGCTTTTCCACCACCACCCAGCCCCTGGGGTAACGCTGTGAGAAAATGACTTCTCTATTTAACCACTTAAGATGTGAATATTTGTTGTGAACCAGCTGCAGCTCTAATAACCATGGATCCCTGGAATCAAAGGCTAATTCTCACAAACAATACACTCTTCTTGTTCCTGAAAGCACACTCTGTAACCTTTGCAAGTATTATAAAAAGTAAGTGTGACGGGTCCAAAATGCAATTGTAGCCATAAGTTTCTTACAATTGGATTAATTTCAAACTCCAGAAAAGTAAGTAGTTGAAGTTTTATGAACAAAGGTGATAACTGAGGACATACAATTTCTAGGACTATGGGGCAATTTTTGCAAAATAAGAATGCACTGTATTGCCAATTTGGTCAACAGCTGAAACTTAAAATGCTGAATTTAAAATATGTTGATATAGTAGTGACAATCAAAGGTTGGTTTTTCTCTCACCTAAATACAATTTTCCATATTAAGAAATACAATCATTCAGAAAAAATTTGTTCAAAGGATCCCTGAAGTAAACCAAGCTCCACTCTCTAAAACCCAATGAGTTCCTTGGTAGCAAAGGAATATACATAGAAATGAGGGTTTATAAATTTTTTTTAACTCCTCTAAAACATCATGGAATTAGACAATCACAGGTGTGACATATTACCTAAACGTAAACTATATTAATGTGAGTTTAGTGTAATTAAAATCCATTCCTCTCCTCAGTGAAGCATGACTTTAATAAATGTTTTCAAAGTCAGGTCCTAACCAACTTGGAATCCCAGTGTGGAACAGAGCCGGGACACTCAGTGGGTGCTCAGCCAATGCGAGGAAGGAAGGATGAAGGAATGAAAGTAGTTCAAAATTGAGCACAGATACCTGTTAACAAAGGAGAATTATCTTTCCAGAATAAATAAAAAGTTATTACTTCTAAGAACATCATGTACTATTTTCAACACATGAATTAGAAATAAAGGTACATTTTGGTATGGAACACATGCTCTGCAACTGTTTGAATTAGTATACTGCTGTCAATTATTCCAAAAAACAGTAGAGAAGAAAGGAAGGAAATGATCTTCTTTGCCATTTAAAAAATATACACATAATGGCACTTTTGTAGTATTTGTGTAAAAATAACAAGTCACAATAATAATGCCAGCCCTTCTGGTTTTTAACTATTCTTAATTGAAATAAGATTAAATAGGTCTAAACTGGTAAATGTTCTGAGATGCTAACAGCAATTGCCTCATTGTAATCTTTGCTACTTAAGTACTAAAATATTCTACATTTTAGATGACTTGTGGATTTCCTTTTTATCTGAAAGGCTGTATGAGGAACAAAGCATTATGTTTCAGACAAGAGACCTCATGGTTTTCAAGACTCCAGGTTATTCACCCAACCATTTGGCCATCTCCCACCTACACGGTGTCACAATTGAAAGTAAAGTCACCTCTGAGCAAATTTGTGAACTTCAAGGCCAAACAACTGCATAAATAATCTGTAGGCCACAGACCATCATCAAAGTCTGGAATTTATGCAAATAATTCTGCTTACATTGAACAGATCTGTAAGGCTGTAAGCTTTTCCAGCCTAAATAAACGAGTAATGGAGAGGTTTAATGGTGCAAGATTGCTCCCTACAGGCCAAACTGCAGAATGACATACAAGACAATTGGGGTGGAGGGGAAAAAGAGATAAACAATGTTTTATAAGGCATGTAGGTTATTTACTGACAAGTAGATGAGCGCAGAGGCATGTAAAGATTGTATAACACACATTGGGATATGTATTGACAGTTTTTCTTCTAAAACTACAATCCAGTTTTAGAGTTCTCCATTATTTCCTACTTTTTTCTTTTGGAGGTATTTTTAATCTTCTGAAAAATGTAAATTACTTTTCTGCTGGGAAAAAAGTTCTGTTTCAATAATGTATTCTAATACCTCTGAATGTATATTGAATCTCTATATTCTATAGAATTCTATAGAGAATCTATATTGATAAGTTTGGTTTTGGTAGAGTGATCAGTCTCAAAATTTGGAATTAGTTTCCATGATTTGAACAAATCTCATGAGGCAGTGGTGGTGGGGAGGTGACAGGTTATATACTACTTTCCCCCTGACTCTACACAGCTTTCAAAATTCATTTGTTCAAAACTACCTACTTTCAATATTTAGAGGGATTTAAAGATCATGTATATTTTAAACTGTATTTCTTCTTTAAGAAAATATCAAATACTTTGGGTTTTAATTAAGCACAGATAGTAGTCCCTCTAACATAAAGGAATCTGATTTTTCACTGGAAAAATATCTAATTAATACTGAATTTCAGTCATTTATATAGCCGCTCACATTTTCTGAAATATGGAGAATGATTTTTAAAATGCAGATCTTCAAAACTATAAGACAAGTTATTAGAAATGCATTTTCCCTTCAACTGTAGAGAAATTCCAACTCTAAAGAGAGTAGTTTTCAAAACTGAATAATATATTATGGTTAAAACACATCAACAATCTGGCACACCATATGTATAAATAAACATATCCCACTATCACTGCACATGCCATAAATGAAGCCAATGAAACATCTGAAAAGGTAGAGCAAATTCTTCATCAGACTGTTACAGACGCTAAATAACACTGTCAGCCTTTTCTGAGAGATGCATAAAGGAAAGTTATCATTCTTAACACTGCTATTTATATAGTTCAAACATTCTGCTTGCCCATCTGATGAAGATGTTCCACACATCCTTAATTTTAAATACGATTTAGAACATATTCAGGTTGAAGAAGGAAAGAATACTATTCTTCATGATTGGATTTTGGGTTTGAACAATAATGTTTTAATTATAATATATCTTTGAAATATTTAGAAGTAATAAACTTAGGTGAAATTCAATTAATTAAAGAGCTCAAATATAACAAAATCATCAAAGAAAAGGCATTGTACTAGTAATAAATATGCTTGTTTATTCTGATTTATAGCCCACTGTACATTGGTCAGCATTTCCCCCCAACTAAAGTATGAATTTTAAGCAATTAGGGGATGTAATGAATGTGTGTAATAGAATCCATGACTTTAAAAGTGGAAGTGATGAAGACATTAACCTACAGGTGGTTTTTTCCCCCAACTATTAGGGTCTATACATGTTCTATACATGATGTTTAATTGTATATAATCATAATATAATTACATAATGATTAAATGATCTCAATTTTATTTTAAATAAGTAGATAATCTTTTTATTAGAAATAGTTTTCTATAATTAAATTGTTCAGGAGAAATTTTAGTAAAGATTGAGGATGAACCATGTAATTTTTAAAAGCAGATTCATAACAAACTTTCTGTGAAATTAATATTTAATTCATCTAACAATATTAGTTCTCAGTAAATTGGGTTGCTACTTTTCCAACGGATTTATACTTTGTCAGTCAGTATAATTGTGAATAGAATTAGTGAATATGTTCAGGTTATGTGAGAGAATTATTAATTAAGGGTAAGAAAAGTTTTTAATATTGCCCTCTTAAGCAAAATGGATTTCAAAGGCCGTATTATTATTTACCTGGGGCAAACAAATTCATATGTAGAGGCCTAATTCTACCATAACATAATTATTAACCATAATAAAGGGTAAGAATTTTCCATTGCATTTATTAAGGCTTTAGGAACAAAATATAAAGCTGAATAATAAAAATTATATTATGGTGGATACTTTTCCTAAGGCTATCTATCAAAAGCAACTAAAATTATTGATCACAAGAAAGAGTGTCATTATTCTGCTGGTATAATTGTAATGCTTATAGCAAGATAGACTTTTTACTGCGTTTGTGCATTGTTTTAATGTGGATTTTGTAATGGGAAAATTGCTCATATATGCAACAAAACTATTTTCTCTCAGTTTGCAGAATTTTGACATTTTTTCTTATTTGTGTATTTTCATTATTCTCATGCTAAACATGAATAAATTCTAAAACTAAATTCACATTATCAATATGAATTCTAGGCCCATCAGGTCTCCTTCTAGCAAGGAATCTTACTTTTACCTTTGTTACATTCTCTGCAAAACTTATCGGTAACATACTTTCAGAAAATGCCAGCCAATAAACTACAGTAAAATAATTTTCTTTATAAAAGCACAGTGATCTTTGGCATCGTTCACTATTTTCAAAGCCATAAAAGAACAGATAACAAATATATGACTCACAAATTATCAATTATGAAAAATAATCTGGTTCAGAAAGCTGCACTAATGCAAAAAGATGGATCACTTGTCACAAACCAATAAAGGCTATTGTTTGTGAATCCAATATTTGATTGTATCATTTATGTTGGACAACTTAAAATGATTTTTAAACCACATTACTTTTTGAAAAAAAAATTGTTATAAAGGTGAATGCGGGGGTTTGGGGGGAGAAGAAACCAGATGTGTAATCTGTCATCCTTGAAACAATTTATATTCTTACATTGAGTCCAGCCTACAAATCTAAATCGCAAAGACCTGGTCAGCGAGGATGGATGCATTAGAAAGAACCCTACTGTGTTCCAGAAAATGGACAGATGCAGGAAGGTTAGTAGACTTTGACTATCCTTCCTTTTCATGTGCCATTCCACTGGCTGAAAATTTGCAGCCTTGATGCTTCATTATGCAGGGAAGTTTAAACTCTGTGTTTCTTAAGCTAACTGTGCTTTATTACACTTCTTATGAAGGTACCTGCTTTTGCTTATTTTATTTTGTATTACACAGAGGAAAGCACAACGAGGCTACCAAGCTTAGAAAACCTGCATGACCAATTATCTTCCAGACCGTTTCACATTCATAATTTTATAACAAAGGTCAAGAGGTACAATTCTCACCAACCAAGAAGAACATCTGTGTGCATTACTGGGGCCAGAAATGTCCTATATGGTGTTATCCAAGGGCCACTTGAATGCTCTACCTGCTCTCTGATATCCGAGTTACAACCATTTACACCTGCTTGTAAGTAAGGGCTTGGATGTCTAAGAAAATCAGAAATACTTTGCCCACAAGGCCAGTGATAAAATGCACATATGTTATCTGGAGGTGGCCCATTCCCACTCCTAGACAACAGATTTGATCATCAAATGATACAGGGCAGAGGTGGGTTTCAGTGACATCATAAGTGCAGACACAGGCAGAGGATAGCAGGGACCATAATGCAGATAATGGGTAGTAATCCCAGGATAATGATGTGCCCAGATGGGTATCTGATGGGGAGAATGGAAAATAGTGAAAGAAGGGATGGGTTTAAGGGTAGAAAGGTCATCACATCCTAGAGACATTATTGCACAATGGGCCTTTACCACAGAATTCTCCTCTCCTTACTAAGTGAAGAAACACTAGAAATTCTGAAATAAATAGAAAAAGGGAAAGCTCAAGGGCCTAGTTATATATGCTAAAACAGAGTAAGAAAATTAAGTATTAAAGCCTGGCTCAACCCCTAACAGCCCTGGCTTGTTTGAGGTAGGGGTCATGAATTTTGCTTAAAGCGGGGCTCACGAATGCTCTTGGATATATTCCTACTTGGACTCAGAAAAGAAGTGAAAATGAGGTTGGGGGAATGGACATAATTGAGTAACTATTCAATTATGGCAACTGCTAGCTAATGAAGACCTATTACAACTAAGTTTTTAATAGAAAATGTGCTAATTGACTATGTTGGAACTCAGAACAAGCATATGGCTAAGATATTTGATTACTTAGTCTGGTTCCATGTCAGTGATTAACTATAACACTGTAAAAATAAGGGTTTCTATGACAACTACTGAGCTTGCTGACTAAGGTGTGGGTGACCAACTTGAGGGATGAGTTTCTCCAAATCATGTATCTTCCATTAGTCCCACACTGTGTGACCTGGAGGCTCACCAACCAAAGTGTGTTTTTTCTTGTCCCTTACTCAAAACATCCATCCTGCTCTCAGCCTTGGCAAAGCTTAAATCAGACTCTTACGTGAAGAATAGAGCATAGTATTTATTTTTTAATCAGAAAGGGTATATAAAGCTAAAAATTTAATCTGCTTATAAAAGTGAAACAAGTCAACATAGTCCACCTAGGTCTGAGTCTAGTGTTCAACCTCAGGAGTGATTATAATGATTTCTGAAGTTTCTGGAGAGGGCCAGTCTCGAAGTCAAAGACAGCCTGTACAGCAACTTTCAGGAGATGGGTACTTCATCATCCATAATTTTAGACAAAAACTTTCTTTTCCAGTGTCATTCTAAACTAAAATTCAAAACAGGTGTTTGATGCTAAGGCTGTAACCAAAATATTCCCCTTATAGCCTGCAATTCCGATAAGACTTCCCTCGGAAATATAATGGTTACATAGCCCTTGTATGGCTTTAACAAACCCCTATTTTCTTCTTTCTGCACCATACAATGTGCAGTCTATTTGCACCCATTCAGGACTAAATTACAGATAAAGTTACAGCAAATTTGTTTTCTCAAAAAAGCAGTCAGCCCTAATATCCCTTGAGTAATAAAAGCCTTGTCTTTCATTCAGAACTAGAACTGGCATAATTTTCTCCAAGAAACAAACTCCTACTTCCTGCGACAATGGACCTGTTCTTAAAATTCTGAATGGGATACAGCTCAATTTGCAGGTGTTCAGGTATAAAGGTAAAAGGGCATTTGACCCCCCAACTGGCAATTGTTGCTGTGGTAGGTAACTTCATTCTCCTAGTTATATCATTCTATTAGATAAGCTGCCAGAGTTTTCAGCTCTGAATTACAGAGGTAGGCTCAAGTGAATCAATAATTTATACAGATATATCTCATTCATTCTGATGGTATAAAGATACATACTAACAGCCTGCTGCAGCCACAGAACAAAGCCAGCGAGACATTATTTAAAAAGAAAGGGAGAAAAAGAAACCCATTTATCTATGTGAGCAAAAACATTACGTAATAATGACCTCATGGCTTATTAATTTTATTTTTCAACTGTTTTAACAAATACTGTGATGAGATAAATAAGCCTTTTATGAATCTCAATAAGGTTGCTCTGGTGAGCATTAAGCTAACATTTCGAACTTTCAGATTGATTTTAAAATAGAATGATGTTTTACATAGCAATATAATACAAATCACTTGAAAAGATTCGTACACTTAAGAAGTTTACATTAACTAGCTTAACTAAATCTCTCAAATATTTTATTACTGAATTTCAGTATAAAATTACTTTTTAAAAGATGAGAATCAAATACATTTAGGGACTGTACACTAAGACTATTGTTAATATAGCCTTATGCTGTTAATTATTACCTGGGGACAATTACATAGTGTTTTATTCACTAATACTATGACATTTTTATTAACTCATATTTCCTGTGCTAACAGTGGTGCATTAAACAAGTTATAAATAAGAGGGCAGCAAATAGTTAAAATGTCTACTTTAAAATTCTTCAATCATGTTAAAGGGAATCTGAGCTCCTCTCAAGGAAAACAGTACTAAAACCAGTGTGGTTACAATATAAATTAACAATCAATAGCCTAGATGGCTTGAATGTAAGTTCCTGTTGTCTTGTCCTTAAGGATGAAGGGAATTCATGATCTAAAAACATGATAAAAATCTCTCCTAGCAACTTTAATTATAAACAGTGACTGTTACTTGACAGATCTGAAAATTTATTTGAGGATAAGATGCATTATTAGAATGTGTGCCTTGTCCATTCTACCTCTTTTAGTTCAAGGCCGGACAAATGTCTGGCTTGAACACATGAACCGATTATGTTCAGAGCTGGTTTAGGAAGACGGTGCAAAACCAATCGGGGGATAGATCCAAAGAGAAGGAGGGTAGCAATTAGAGATAATACTCAGGTACCCTATTTTCCTCCACATGGAGAAATTTCCCTTCTTTTCCAAGGAAACCCCTTAGGAAGTAGGGCAGACAATAAAAGTCTGAAAGAAAAGAAAGTGCGCATAGGAAAGACAAAGAGAGCAAGAGAGCTGAGAGCGAGTGAGCAAGCTAGAGAGAGAGAGAGAGAGAGAGAGAGAGAGAGACCAACGCTGTGGTCTCTACCTAGAGTCCTTTAGCCTTTCTGTGTTATGCTCTGGGGCTGCCTGATGTAATCAGTTAACATTTCTGGCCTTCCAAGAAAATATAGCTTGTCCCTTAAAAGTAGAGAGAAGAAGGAGAAATAATGGAGTGTCCCATTTCTGACAGTCAAGAGGGAGAGTAGAGAAATGTTCCCACACTGATCTCATTAAGATGACGAGAATAATGAGTGTGAATCTTATGTATGAATCTCACAGTAGGTAGAGGAGGGCATAAATGTATCCTACATTCACCCTTTTATAATGCCTGATATACTACATTTATTCTCAGCTTCATCTGATACTACTGTTGGGGGTTTCTGTTACAATATTATACAGCTTTAACTTCCAGTTTTGCTGCTGAAGTCATCTGAGTCAGTCATTCAACACAGCTTTATTGAGTGTGCATGAAAACGGGGAAGATCTGTTAATGGAACTGAAATACATCTCAAGCAGAACAGTCTGAATTTATCTCCTGTCACTGGTTGTAATAATGGATTAAAAATACTGAAAAATGGCATTTTTCAGTTTGCAATCTATTTTTTTCCCTAGTTCCTTAAACTTAGGTTAAACATTCTAGTCAATTGGAAATAGAACCCAGGTATTATTACGTCTCCTGCATATTTTTAGAGGAAGACTCATGCATTTTTAGCAAACACTGATGAGAAATTTTTCCTTGTGATTTATTTCCCTTTCTTAGGTCCAGTACAGGATATTTCCAAATAATAATTTTAAGTTAAATCATTTTCTCAAGATTGATACAAATTTTGAAAGGTTACAACAGCTCTCAGAAACAAAAACCTGTGTTGTTGTGGTCTTATGTATTATTCAAGCCTAAATGATCCAAGGGCCCTCATACTTAAGGACTTCAAAGCATTTCATATAGATGATTTCATTTAGCTTTCTTCACTCTGGTAACTCCAATAGCAATAAATTGGTGCACTAAATTTATAGCAAACTATACCTCACATAATTTATGTAACAAAGTGGGCAACACCTTACAAATTCTAATAGTATCTTAACATATGCCCAAATTATTATTAATTCAGTACTTCCACCACTTTGTAAAGGAATATACGCTTCCATTCTTTTGCTTAATTATATGCTAGAAAAGTTTTGATCTGTGTAATTTTAAAGGAAATTTAGGATTAAAGCAAAACAATGAAACTGGATCACCAGTTTTCCTAGGTAATTCACAATACATACACTTTTTTCCTGGCATTTATTCAGTCTAATGGAAATTTAGGCCATGGACAGGTTCATCTCAGCTACCATTAAATCAATATGGATCAATACAGATGGTTTAAACTGTTTAAGCAACTCATGAAAGTATGTGTTTGAAACCTGGGAAATATATTCTTAATGAGTCTACATTTACTTTCGGGAATAAGTAATTTATACTACTTAGAGGCCAAATGACATTTCTTTGCTTGTCTAAAATGTACCTCACTTAAATACACAGTGAACTTTTTGTGTCCTTTATTACTATATACACATCTCTGCAGTGTTTGGGGGAGCTGTAATGTGATGTGATCGCAACTAATAGAGAAGTTCATCAGAAGATAAGATATGCACTTATTACTTGAACTGCAGGAATAATACTAAGCAAAGTGAGCACAGATTTACTATTTTGAATAGGCAGTTCCAGCCCTTTCGATCAACACATTCCTAAATAGGGAATACCAAGAACTGGGAGTCTAATTTTACACGCTTAGAACTCTACAGGACAATGTCACTTGGTTTTCCTTAATTAAGGACAACTTGACTTATAAACTTCAGGACAGAGATTCTCTCCCTCTCTCCCCCTCTTCTTCTCTTCTCAATGCTGCTGTCTTCGAAGCGTCCATTACCAACAACTCGGGGAGAAGAAGTTAGTGCCTCAGTAAGTTCCTCTCCCTTAGAGCACTTTAATTTCCTCTACTGTAAAATGATCTCTAAGCTCCCTTCCAACTGTAACATTCTATGAATTAATCTGCACCCTTAAAAGCCTATACAATCTCCACCTTTGTAGACTCCTTGCCTTTGCCATGAGGAAAGTGCTTTATCCTGAGGTAGGATTGGGGTAGGTGTGTTCCTGGCATCCTGAGCACCAAGCCATGATTGCATTGAATTTACTTCCTACATGTGATATTTCCATTCTACAGCTAGTACTCTAGGAAGGGATTGATAGGCTTTGTGAATGGTTCTATGTCAGTGTTTATGATATTGCCACTATAGAGAAATGCATTCCAAGGTTTAAGCAGCTGTCTTACAAAACAGACTTTTACATCTTGTTTGGAGGTTGTGAGTCTATATGAAAAAATATGTAGTTTTAACTACATATCGACCAAGATTTAGGACTTAGAAATAAAACTGTGGTAAGAGGCTCATATTCTGAGAATTTAAAAAATAAAGGAAACAGTGCACACCCAAACTAGTAGAACCTTGGTTAAAGGTCTCTCTTAAAAATACCAGCCTCCTGGTTGAGGCATGCAATAGTCTCTTGCAATGGAAAAACCAAACTCGATTTAAAATAATTTAAACAAAACCAGATAAGTGTTCAATATTGCTGCCTAACTAGGAAAAGTGACCTCAGCTATCTGAACTTCTATATTTATGAATTAATCTTCTCTGAGTAGCAGCCATTACTTTACTAATATCACTTCAAAATATAACACCTCTTATATGCAACCTCAGCATAATAATTTGTGGATAATTAATGGACTACTTGTAGCCTTGGCATTCTCTTATTTTAAATGAAATCCAAAAGATTTCTCTCAGGAAAATAGTATTTAATTCACCAACATTTTATGACAAAATTGGATGATATATTCTTGTTTCAAACATGTAAGTATTGCCTGAAGTCTTCTTGGCAGAAACTGTAAAGATGCTAACTATGGAAAATGCAGCTGAATTATTTGTATATAGCTAAGTAGAATATAAAACATCATATATTTACTTATTATTGATAAATTACAACAGTAAAAGTTTTTTGATTCCTTTGGGGAACTGAGTAACCAGACATACAGAATAGCCAGTAGAACATGTATCTTCCCTGTTTTAAATGACTATCCTATTCCACAACGCTTTTTCCTTCCCTTCCAATGAAAATCTAATAGGTAATCAAGCCTAAGAAAGCATGCTTTTATATCTCTAACATAATGATATTCATTTAGGAATATAAAGACTATCTATTAGTCATAACTATAGTACAATGTACGGACAAAACCCATCTAACCTTCATAATGATAGAGGTTATATTACTTAGGCCAGAATTAATATTCACCTCACTTCTCCATTTCAGTGAAGCACAACAATGCACCCTTGCAATCGGTGTAGAGAAGAAAACTCTCATATGGGTTTTCATAAGGGGAAGATTCAATTCTTCAATCTCTATGAAGCCAAACAAAATCTTTCCTTTCACTGGACTCCAATGTAGTCAGTAATTTTGTACAGAGATCACTAATTCTTTCTCCAGACTGATTACCTATGGGAATAATTTGCATTGTATGCAAACTACCAAAAATCTAAACTAGACTTTACCACCAAGAGCATGAAAGTAAACATGGTTAAACTCACATTAAACTTCATCTAGAGCATGAATTCTCAACAGGGTTGAGATGGCACCCAAGAGGGTAAAGATCGGTTCTTGGGGGAGAGCAAAAAGAATCTTAGGTATCACAATGATTTGTGGCCCTTCAAAGCTCAACACTCCCTGAGAAAATCTTATTCCTTAGTATTTCATTTGTCTCATTAAAGTAAATGAAAAGCTTCCCCTTAGAGAGGTGAATATGAGAAAAACAGAGAAACACTGATTTAAAACAAAATAAAAGCCAAGCTTTGTCTCTAAAATCTTTTTTCCCATCCTTAACATCAGGGTTGCCTTTCATTTTTATCTAAATATCTGTTTACACTTTGATGTGATTTCTATCTTTCCTTGCTTCTTAGCTTTTCTCTGATTTTCTCTTCATTACTTCCCTTTGAGCCAGTGGCTGATGACTGGTGCTAACACGAGAAATGGTCACTCTTTCATCTTCCCTGTTACTGATCTCTAATGTTACCACTTGCTGAGTATTGGATCTCTGTCATCACAGCAAAATAGAGGACGCAACACAGTGTCATAACTCACACACCTACTATGGCAGGAGTGACTACTGCATCTATAGTCGATTCTGACTGTAATGTTAAAACGTGGTAAAATGATGGCAAGGAAAAAGGCAATGAAAATCTTCCTTAACAGCATTTCAGGTTAGTTTCTCACTTGGTACGTTAACTCTAATACACCACAATTCTAAGGTATATCTTCATAATTGGTCAAAATAGAAAAATCATACAATAGAAAGCATTCTACTCCTTATTTCTTAATATTTACCCAATACAAAGGGGCATGAAAACATGTGGAGAGTGAAGTCACTGTCTAAAGTATATTAATGACTGCATTGCTGTTGTAATTTACAACCTTTCAGAAGAGTTATTACTCTTACTTTACAGAATTTTACTAAAATAAATTATACAATCATCTCATTCATTTAAACTTTCTCCTTTGAAAAACACTTTACAGAATAATACTTTGCAATGGAATATGGCTTGCTGTTTTGCTCAGAATGCATGCGCCTAACAATTTAAATTGAAGCTAGGGGGTGGAAAATCTTTCAGAGGACAAGAACACTGGTTTAGGAATCTGAGGACAGATAGTGAGACACCTCTGATTTCATTATTTTATAATTTTTGATCCTTAGTCAACTTAGTTGTAAAATCTGGAGGCAACATATTTTTTAAGGGTCTCATACAGGTTTTGAGGCTGTAACTACCTGATACATAATACAAGGAGGCTGCCTGGGGAAATGGTACAGCAGCCATACAGCCAGAAGGAGACCACAATGAGGCACTGGTGTCACCTCAACTTTCACTGCACATACCACTAAGGTTCATGAGAAGGCTAATTCCTAGATTCAATATGGTATCATTGTTATGCTGATGATATCTGCAATTTATGTTTGATTATAATATAGCACAACAGTACTGTACTTGAGAAAAAGTGAAATAACTCGAGATTTTCCTCAAATCACCCACAGAAGAAAACGTCTCCAGATTATAGCATCTTACTACTTACTGCTTTAGAGAACAAAGGAGGGAGAGTAGAAATAATAGATAATGTGTGTGATGTGTTATAAGAATTAAATTCTTCTTGTTGAAAATATAAAATAAAATTTAAGAGGAGTAAGCTTTTCAGAGAGTGGTAGACTCTGTGCCTTATGTTATTATCTCCCTCCAAAGAGCAGGAGCCCCTTTTGCTGACATTATTAAAATAAACAAAAAAGGGTATTGGCACCATTTAAAGAAAGCTAAGCGCTGATTTGAGGAAGTGCTGCACTGGTATATGTAACAGCCACAAAAATAAAACAAAAAGATTATACATTCAAATAGACCTACAAACTGAACTAGAGCATCACTCCTCAAGGATTGGAGAAATCTAGTCAAAATGCTTTGTTTCATTAACATCTGATTTTAGCTAATTGTGATCAATCCTAAAACTCAACTCACTTCTAAACTGTGGTCTTTGGGGGGGCTTTTACACAGTTGCAAGAATTTTTATGCAACGCTTTTCAGAAGGTACCAGTTACAAAAAAACAATATTTTCATAGGCCAATGCTTGAAAAAAATTTTCCTTCCATGGAATTCGGATAAATTTGGAAAAAATGTATACATCAACTTAAAGTGCCAGCACGTTCCTATGAATTGGGCACACAATCTATTTACTGAAAAGAAAAATATAGTACTAGAATTTTCTAAGTGTCAATACTCTTTGACTTTGTAAAAGGAATTTTAGGCAACTAGAAGGTATACAATCTTCTAAATCAATGAAACTCTGTATAGGCTTTCTTTTTTTCTCACTTACACATTTGTGAAGGAAATGTTTAATGTACCTTTAAAATTTGTGCAAATTAAATTGGAAGTATTGTTTATAAACTTAGTAAATCCTTATGTCAGAGGAAAGCATCTATAAAGAAGGGTGGGCAAAAGGTCTTGGAAGTTTAGATTTACATAATTCCAGGAAAATTCAAGAATACAAGGATAGGACCATCAGTTATAGATCATTCTGCTTTAGTATTTGTTTCTTTGGTTTTCAGGGGTCCTTCTATTTTGCTGTTGTGGGGAAAGTAACAAAAATTACATCTGGAACATTTCCAATTTTTTCTGCTGGCACTAAAAAAAAAATGGTAGCAACAACAACAAAAGCTTCTATAAAAATCATTTGAAAATTGCTAGAAACCTGAAGCATAATCTTGTTGGTGTGGTATTACTGATGTCTCACACTCTTTAAAATAGAAATTTCTGTTGAAATTTAAAATTACCTTCCATATGTCCGGTACAATCACCCTCTTTTGTTCAGCGATATGAAGGCTAGTAAGACTTGAATCTAAACTACAGGTGATATAGACATGTCTTTGTTTTCACATTAACATTGCTTCTTAAGTGATGCTCCCTTTTTAGTCCTTGAACATGAAGGTCACTTAAAATGTCCTTATTGTTTGTAGTAACTTTTAGAAAAATCCATATGTTGTTTAATAGCAGCAGGCTTTCTACACAGGAAGTACTTGATAAGGTTTCCTCGGGAGCCTATTGTCTTCAGATCATTGTATTATATTCCCATCGCCTCTGCAAGTTCAGTTCCTCCTTTGCTTGTGCTTCCTCCATTTTTTTTTTTTTAAATCATTTGGCTACACAGAGCTGTCTCATGTCATTCTTTGCATACATCATCACTGTTTTTTCTCTTTGCCTGCATAATGGCCTAGCTTTTCTGAGAGACGCTGTTGTCCAGAGTGTGATCCTTTACTAAAATGGGGATTGAATGAAGGTGGAGCTCAAATTATCTAGGAGCAAAGGAAAACCAGGCATTTGAAAATGACCTAGAAAGGAACGAGTAATGAACCAGAGTGGCCTCAATGAATTGCTGTAGAGGGAATTCTCAGTTTTGACACAAAAGGAATGCCTGGATACCAAGGAAAACCTAGGGGAAGAATCTCGGTAGGAAGCCTGCCTCATCGGCTGGTCAGCCCGGAGGGCTGAAGCCAGTAGCTCTCCAGATAGGAACAGAAACACATGTATTTTATGAGTAACAGTTAAGCATTCAAACATGCTGTTTTGGAACACAAGGTACTTTGAGGAGTTGACATCCCTTCGTAATTCATGTTCATTGTTCCTCTAAGCAAAATATGTGTCCCCCTTTAGTTATTCTGCTAGGAATTGTACTTTAAAGGCAAGAGGACATTTTTGATAATGCACATCTTAAACTTTTCATTAAACTACCAAATTTAAATTCTACCTTTTTGTGCACTCTGACATTTTTGTCTGGCATTTTCATTAATTTTGCGACATACATAAATGTAGCTGAAATGTTAACTGATCAATACTTTGTCTCTCTCATGTAGCACTAGCGTTCCATTCCCTAAGGACCACACAGCAGAACAGAAATTAAATGTGTAAAATATCAAATGTTAATGTTAAACACAGCGGCACTTACTGTATAACGACAGAAAAGGCTAAAACAATTCCAAATGGACAGATGGTACCACAAATTATCTACAATCCCATTTAAGGATTAAAGTTTGTCCTGTAAAATAATTCTTTGACGCACACTGAAGTGTGTCCTTTTTACTGATAGCCCGGTTGTCCAATTATTTTTGTGCTCATTACAGTGAGAAATGACAGTACTGAAAAGAAAGAGAGAATGTACACTTTTTTTTTTTCCATGTTGCACCCACTGACATCCACAAGAACACAAATGTCTGGTCAAGAGCCTGATGAAAATTAGGCCCAATTTATGAGACATTTCCACGTCTACAATAGATGATTCCCAAAGACAAGTGGTTGTGCCTTCCACACCACATACATCTGTGTTTGCTCTTAAGCATACAATATTCATAGTAAAATTTAGAAACCTAATTCATAGCACACAACAATAAGGACATTCATTCCCAGGAACGTGTTTGCTTATATTTCATCCATCACCTTCCAGGCCGATTTCTGCTTCTAATACTGTAAGCCAGCTTTGAACCTTCCACAGAGCACATAGGTAGCACATAAAGAAGCCAGGGCAGCTCTCCCCCTGCATTTCACATACTCTCCATTTTAACTGACATAGGGACAAAAATTATTGTTTTTCCATTTTAATTTCATTATTCTACATTTATTTTTGGATAGTAAATTAGAAAAGAAAAACAAAATGGAATAGAAAAAAGGCACTTAAACATAAAGTTTACTGATCTGGGCCTAAAACCAAGAGGCATAATGGTACAAATGCATGTGCTCCATGAGAGGCAGCTGCATTTATGAAGAAGTGGGCCAAGTGGAACCAATATTATAATAATAGACCCGTGATCCATCAACAGGGAATGATGGGAACAATATGTTTGTAACAATGGGGTGCTGCTCATAGCTTCTCCTAATGGAAAGCAGTTCTTTTCAAAAAACTGGCCTAAAAAAGGCTCTGGTTATGCAATAAGATCTTTGAAACATTTCATTTTTAAATACATCATTGAATATCTACAAGATGAATAAAAATCCTACAACAGTTCTTTTTTCCCAAATCGTTATGATATTAAGATTACAAGGTACATACTTTAAAAGCTCTTTTAAAAAGGAAATAATAGCCATGTGGCTTGGGGCAAGGTACTTAACTTGTCTGTGCCTCAGCTTCTCCCTCTGTATATCAGGAAAATAATAGTATCTACCTCATAATAGGTTGTTGGGAATATTAAATTTATTAATGCATAAAAAGCACTTTCATGCTTTAGTGCCTGAAAAACAGTTCTTTGGCACATAGATTTGTAATAAATGTTAGCTGTTATTATTACTATATAAGGATCTTTTTGTATCAGAATTTAATCTGAGACTAAAATAGAAGACTGAGAGAGGATTATGAAATAGTTTAGAATTCAAATGGAAGGTATAGAAAAAATTGCTACAAAGCATTAAGCTATGTCTAGCTTTATTAGAGCAAACCCTTATTTATATGGTATCATTGAAGAAAGTTTCTCCAAATAAGAAAAAGATTTCAGACTGACTGACTGGATCATTGGTTGGTCTATCTATTTAGATAGTCATTTATATTGGAAGCCTACTAACGCTAGATACTCTGCAGGTGATGCTAGAGTCCCAGGTGAAAAAGGCAGGGTTCCCATTCTCCTGGAACTCCTAGTTCAAGTCCAGATAAATGAAGCTGGCTTTTGTTTTCATTGTTTTAATAACATTCAATGGAATGTAATTCAGTGCTTCTTTTTTTTTTTCCAATAAAACCATTAATATTGTTGTTTCTTCTCAAAAGTACTGTTAATGTGCGTTCACATTGTAGTTTTTGGTCTCTTTTTTCACCATCAGTGTCAGGAGTCCCTTTTCCTACCTTTATTGTGGCCTCCCCTGCCCCCCTTATTCTGAAAGCATCTTTCATTCAGCTTGTGTTTTGTAGGACCCAGTCTGTTAGAAACTGACCACCAGCTAAGAGAGAGAATAGTACATTTCTTCCCCAGTGAATTTTGACTCCCTTTCAGTGAAATTACTCAAGTACCATCATGTACATGTAGCTAAGTTTCTCAGAGTTTCACTGCCTGGTATTTTTTTCAATCAGAAAGAAATTGTGAAAAAAAAGTCTGCCATCTTGAATTCATTTTACATGAGCGACCTCTAGAAGCCAGATGAAGTTTATGAAGACTTACACACACATTGTAATGCTAAATTGCCCAAAATGAAGGTTCCTGAACAAATGATATAATTATATAGGTTTCTCTGATTTCAAATTTCACATATAGCTGTGAGGAATGACTTTGGGAGGAGTGAATCAAAGATGGCAGCATGACATTTTCAGTAGAATATTACTGTGTCTCCTTTAAGGTCCCTGGAACCTGGAAGTAATGGCATAAAATACACACAGAAACTCAATATCATTTTTTCCTCATTAACATCAAAGTGCCTCTATGATGCTGAAAAATAATAATAAAGTTTGTTTAACAGTACTCCAATGTATTTATTATGGGAGAGAGCTAAATACAAGAATATTGAAAGAGGCAGATTTTCTTTTCTAAAACTTAATGATGATGACAGTCACTTTCTCTAAGGAGACAACGACATGTCTATGGGAAGCAGGCTGCCTAACTTTCTGGTAACTTACAACACAAAGGGACATATACACTCTTTGTTCCATGTGCTCAGACATTAATGAAAGTCCCATACAAGGCCTGAGAGGAGGACAGAGCTCAAAGTACTAAACAGATGTGCATACACTCATTTGAATGGTAATACTAAAATGTTGATTTGTTACTATAATTAAAACTCTTCTTGTAAGCCCCTTATAATAAAGTCATATTCTGAGAAACTGGCAACTATAAGGAAGCATAAGGTACTCATATTCTGACAAATATGACAATAAAATAAAAGATTTCAAAAGAACGACTCCACTTAAACTTCAAACTGAAACCCTGAATAAGCAAAAATAATGTGAGAGCAGAAAATCCCAGCTGAAGCTCAGAGGAAAGTATTCTTTCAGATTTTCTAGCTTTGCAAGTTGGTCTCATCAGCAGTTTTTAAATAACCAAAGTAAAAGGCTACAAGATGAACACTGTCAGAGGACTATTTGGATCTATCAAACTCTCACTCATGCCTTTTTAAAAGCTGGAAATCTCAGAAATAATAAAATGTGCCTTAAATAGGTCACATCCACTTCCAACTGATTCACATATTAAAGTATTACCAACTAGCATTCTACTGCCAAAGATTTTCATATTTTGAAAAAATATCTACAGGACAAATAAAATTAAAATGAAGATGCTCAAGATTATTATTATTTTTTAATGCTAAGGACTTTTCTTGGCTCTGCTATTGGGATTTGGAATTATGCAATATGTAAAATTTTACATTTTAACTGTCACAGAGAAAATTATACATTGGCTGAGATGTCTTATATTCCGGAAATCTGAGGCGGGGATGTATTCTTAGACTCAGACCCTGAACAATCCATCAGGTTCCTGCCCACGGCAAATCTGCCCAGTCAAGTCTCAAAATAGAAGTTTAAAATGGCCACATCAACATAACTGTAACTATTGCCACAGAAACATGCAGCTATGATTACTGAATTTAATGAATAATAATGTAAGTAATACAGTATGATCATACCACAAAAGCAGCGAGGCTCCTTGCGGGTGAATCCCAGTCAAAGCAACTATTAATGTAGTATGCAGCATTTACGAGCACCATGACACAACGCTTCATTCTGATAAAGTTTCTTAGTAGCAGCTATAGGAAGATGAAAGTATTATTAGAATTTGCAAGACTAAAACCCATCAGATATGCTACAAAATTCTTCTAGTGTGATTTAAAATGGATTCAGAAAGTTAATAAAGTTGTAAGAATATACCAAGCAATTTGGCTCACAAGTTAGAAGAAAAGAAGTATCTCTAGAGAAGATGAAAAGAACTAAATTATAAGTACAATTTCTTAGTTAAATATATTTGCATAAATAATACTATCATGCAAATTGGGCTACCTCTATTCAAAAGAAAAAAAAATCTCCAACAGATCAAAAACATTTTTTTGCCACTTAGAATACTGGGAACCTTAAATATATTTAAGAATTCTGAAGTCCTGTGCTTTTAAAATGCTTTAAATGCTTTAATTTCAAGATATTTCAAAGTGAAATGGATAACTGGGGATGGTTTTATTTAGGGCCTTAGGGAAAAACCTGTCAAGTACTGCTTTATTATAGAAAACTAACATTTTTTTCACCATTTCAGTAGGATTCTCCCTTTCTTACTATCATAGTCTCATTCTCTCTCTCTCTTTTCCCTCTTTGTCCCTCTATCTCCCTCCTTCCCACAATAAATTTCACCCACGTTTTCTCATTACCTTTTCATAATTTTGGGTTCAGGGAAAAGTGTATGGCAAGTACTTTACAAAATCTGTTACTAAAAAAGGTATATGACAAATTATTATATACAAAATAAGCTACAAAGATATATCATACTACACGAGGAATATAGTCAATATTTTATAATAACGACAAATGGAGCAAACCTTTAAAAATTGGGAATCACTATATTGTACACTTGTAACATATAATACTGTACATCAACTACACCTCAATAAAGAAAAAGAGATAGAAAAGCTACAGATACTGAACAAGAAAAAAAAGTACATGAGAATTGATATAATTTAAATTAAAAATTTAAAATTAAGGCATGACTGCAGCTGTAAGAAAAACAGCCCGTACGCTAGATATAGGTTCAAAAAATTACATACGGCTATGTTAATAATTAGAGTAATGTGTCTGCAGGTTAATATTTTGCTACTTCCAAGTACACTTCAAGGCCGATCTGGCATTTTAAAGTAGCTATGTAAAGTTAACTGGGGTCATATAGAAAAAATAATGTATGTATGTGTACATACAGATGCGCATACATGCATACCAGTTTAAACAAGTTAAAATTTCTTTCAGGCAAATTAAAAAGTGTCCCTATTTGTTTCCTTCTTGGCCCCTGATCACCTTACTTTAAGTGCTACTTTTATAACTTTTAACTATAACTGTGGAAATATGTAATCTGTATTTCTGTTCAGATAGGTATTACATTTGTAACTCATGCATTGTCTTTAAACAACTACAGATTGCACGGTTTATGGTGAAGTGATTGGATTAAAAACAAAATATTTTTGGTCTTCTAATAGCACAGGAAATTATTAAAGATTTTAACACACACAAATGAGTTCTGTAAACTTTATAACCTCAAATACATTTGATTTTAGCTGTGTTAATTGGAAGTAAACAATTTTTTAAAGGGGTACTCTTTTTTAACTTGCTATCAAATCGAATTTAAAACTACAAGTCTAATTACGAGATATCAAGCATAATTTAAAATTTCTTCATGATATAAAAATCAGGGTTCCTGATTTTCTATTTTCTTAGCTAAAAATGCCAATAATAGTTCACTTCTAAAAGATTATAGTTAAAATCTAATTAAGAGGAAGGCTTCCCTTAAAAGATAGAGCCCCCTCTCTCATGGATTAGAGGGAAGAGCTTTATACTGGGCTCACTTTACAGACACCTGCATCATACCTGTGGGTGGTCTGGACATATATTTGAACCTCAGCTTTTGGTGTTCTCATTTACACATTCCATGGCAATCAAATTGTATTTTATGTTCAAAATGATCATTCTTCTGCTAACGCATGAATACATATCCATTCTATGCAGAGCCTACAGTATCCCCTTTCCTTTCTGACCACCCCCATCCAACTTACTAGTTTGGTATTGTCCTTGTTTGATCTTTTAAGGAAAGGAAGGGAAAAGAGAAAAAGAAAAAAGAAAAGAAAGAGCCATTTCACATCAGTAGATGATCAAAAATTCCATAGTCTTCCCCCCTCCTTACCTCCAACAAAGTTTATTTGAATTTACATAGATGTTTTACAGATATAATCAAGTCTTCCCAGAGGGATTAATCTTTCCTTGCTTTTTACCTGTTTAGAGAGTCTGTTTTCCTCTTCAATGTACTTCTGTTCTTTGGGTATTAATGTTCGTAAGCTGGCTTTCACCTATACATCAACATATGTGTCTGTTATGGTTTAATATAGTACAAACGTTTACAAGTTTTTCACGCAGTTCAATTTGCAATAATTTTGAAAGTTTCAAAGTCCTGGCTGCTGTGCTCATAAAATATAAATGTATACAGTTGCACATGCATGCACTCCCATTTCTGACGCCGGCAGGCAGTGGCCAGAGCACAGCCACAGCGGCAGCCGCCAGCTATAACAGAAAGTGTGGGTGTGCCAGGCAGTGGCAGAAGCGTATTCTCCAGGATACATCAAGGTTTAGAGAAAATGAGGAATGACAGAAATTCTCTACAAATCAGGAACAAAAGCTTTCATGAAACTGAACTCTTTAGCAGTACAAAAAAGCCAAAGTTAAGACTTACAGCATTAAAAATCACATCTATTTCAAGATAGATGACCCCCTTTGTTGGCCCTGTCAGCTGCTTGTTTTTCAAGACGTAGGCTTTCTGTTCACCATTTTGAATCTGCGGGAAAAGGACATGACAGCCGTCTGTCTCGCGGTCTCCACTGAATACACTCCCTCGGTGACCTTTGACCCCCAGCTGCTGAAACTGACAGAGAACCCAAAACAACTGTGGCAATTCTGACAAGTACCTGTTCATTACCAGGATCAAGTCTGTCAGGAAAAATTAACTATCATGGGATTCAACATGGCCGTGCATTGAGTATGTTAAAATTTTTAGTGTTCTTATTACAGACCTTGGTTGAGAAATGACAGATATAGAGCCGAGGGTTTTTTTTTTTTTCCTTGAGCAAAAGCAACACAGAGCAGTGTGTCAGGTGAATGAAACTTACGGACAGCAATGGTATAGCAACTTTGCCCAGAAAGTCAGCACTTCGATCCCGATCTTCATCATAAACTGTCACTTCAAGAACTGAATGGATATCTTTAATGTTGCTGCATAATAAATATATGTAAGGAAAAAAAGACTTCATCAGTGGGGAACAAGAACACAAATGCTTTTGAAAATTTAGATAGCTCCAGCTGATTTGGTATATATGTGTTTTATGTATACCATTTGCATACACATACATAAGGTAGCTTGGTATCTGACAGAATTTCCCACAATGCACCTTAGTAGACCTGATGGTTCTATTATCTGGAACTTTGAGTACAACTGTAACTTTAAGTTATAATTTTTCAATAAAATATAATTTCCATCTGGATGGGCAAAGAATAAGTTATTGTTAAAAAAAATCAGTAAGTGGCACTTATTTTTTTTTAGATTTGTCCTATTCTCATTATTACATTAATTCCCATCTTCTTGTTACTCCCACATGAAGCACCACCAGGTTTGATTTCAACAAGAGTCACAGTATAGTTTATATAATTTTTCTTTTTTATTATAATAGAATATCTCCTTTATCTTTATAGCTCTCACCAAAACTCTGACTTATTTTTGTTTGGTTTACAGTAAAAATTAACCAACACAGAGTACAGAATGAAGAAAATGTAACATTGATAGCTATTGTACCACCCTAGGATTTAGAAATTAAGTAGTGTTCCATTATGTTCCAAACACAACATACGTTAATAAACAAGTATGCAAGCTCTTCATATTTTGTTTCTAGAAAAATAAGCCCCAATTGTTGACAGCATTTATTCTTTGATCAAATTGTTTACCAAGAAAACATGAATTAAAAGAAAACAAAAAATGAATATATTCATTACTGAAAGACAGAAACCACATGTGAGAAAAGGCTTTATCAGAGCACAATCAATTAATGGCTTTGATAATTATCAATCCTATTCATTCAATTATGCATCCCAGAGAAAAACACTCTCCACAACCTTCTTAGGAGTGCAAGTCTCCTGACCAGGCTTTCATCTCTTATAAAAATGTGAAATTCCTTAAAGATAAATTGGTCAGATAATTAAATCTGATTAGTTACTGGCTCTTAAGCAAGGACATTATAAGAAATTAATGAGGAATTTAGCAGTTTCTCATATACGAAAATAAAACAGTTTCTCATATATGAAAATAAAATAAAACTATGTTAGAAAACTTAAGAAGTACTTCTGTTTGGAGAGTTTTCCTTTGTTCAGAGTTCATTTCTAAAGCCCAGCTTAAAAAAAAAAACCACGGACTTAGGAGATACTATAGTGTAGCATCGGCAGCTTTTACAGTGCATGATTGAAAAGATTTACAAACTTTTTAAAACAAAAAGAAAATTAACTCAAAGTGTTTTCTGGTACATAGGACAGTACTTAATATTCTTATTGTGCTAAAATGCAACAAACCAAAACTAAAGCATCTGCGAATCCGAGACTGGATTGTTTGCTGATTTGAGCAATGGAACAAATAGAGCTTTGTCCTCCTTGTTGTCAGTGCAATTGGGGAGAATTTCAATAGAAAGTATAAAAGGAAGAAGCAGTACGGCAATTCAGTTAATGGGAGCAAAATCCTTCGTCAAATCATATATAAAATGCACAGTTTAAAAAAAATATCTGTGAAAACAAAGAAAAATGGCATACCCTTTCCCCAGGTTTCACTATCAGGAAGGTAATGCAATTATGCAGTTCATTGTTGCTGGCAAAGGCAGGCCAGATTCATTGAGTTGTTAATCAGTTAAGAATAAACGCACAAAAATCTCAAAAATAAATATCATTTAGCAGCAGTTTTGAAATGAGCTCAAAGGAATGACTACTTACAATGTGAAGACTTTGTTCCACTCAGGACTGAGATTTTTGTAGACAGTATGTGTTAGCAGCCTATCATTGTTCAGTTCAACCACACAAAATGGGTCACTTTTACCTACAAGAGATATGGAGGGAACATTTTTAGTACAAATAGCACCCACAGTTCACAGTGTCGTGACCGTGACCACATCTCTTTTCTAAAAAGTTTTACAGAAAACAAAAAGTAAAGTAAAATTTTAAAAATTAAAAAATAACATCAAAATAGAGTTAGGTGTAACTGGGTGATGCTAACAATTGTGATTCAGAGCAATTTAGAACTTGAAAAAAGTAAAAGAGAGCAAATTACATGGCTGTATTTTAATCTGCAATTTTTTTTTTACAAAACTACTACGATAACTGCTGGTTATGAGGGGAAACGTGATACATATCCATCCCTAAATCAGATTTTATTTAATTCAATGACCTTTGAAAGGTTCAGCCCCTTTACTTCAATGCATGTATTTTCCAACTCATCTGACTCACTAGGAACTTGTAATAGAAATTCCTAAACAAGTTTATTTTGGGAAAACTGTTATATTGCAGAATTACAACATTTTAATCTGACTTTAGATTCTCTTCTGAAATATCTATGGCATCACAAAAAGGTAAATTAGACCCTCTGAGGCAGAAAAAAATTCTGCCATTTGAAACTTAACCTCAGTAACCAATCTGCATGTTAAAGAGCAGTATTTTTTCTGTCCACCGAGAGTGAAGGATTTGGAAGTTATCATATATTCAGAGCCACTCTACTAAGCCATAGTCAAACCTCATCCATTTGGTAATTATATCTTGTGATGTCCTCAATATTTTTGTAATGTCATGTCCTGTATTGTAAGAACCCATAAAGTCATTGGCTCTATGGGGGCAGCATTAATGATATTAGTGCAGCATGTAATTTGTTTGATACCTTATACAAATGACAATGAAATCAATATTTAGAGAAAGCTGTCCAGAGGTCATATCTTTTAAACTACAATATTGATTTAGACTACATAAGAGGTTAATGTGCATATTATTAACTTTAATGATAAAGAATAATTGTTTTAAATGCATTGTGAATTGTAGTCACAGTAGTTTACACTTCTGTGAAAGCTTAAATATCACTGAAGATTTTCAATTAAATTTTAATAGGAAAGAATTCATTAGCTATCAGTGACAGATAAGCTATGTATTCCCACACAGCAGTGTATTTACTTTCCATATTGTAATTTTGAAAATGAGCCGTACAAACTGTGACTCACCTTTAATTTAATTTATTAATTTTACATTAAAAAAGAGATTTAATATGTGTGTGTTAGTTTAGTGGCCTCCTATAGCCCAGGATAATTGCGTAATTAACATTATGGCAGTCTTTTCAGTTTTTGGTCTTGGGAATAATTTTCAATAAAGAATAGAGAACTGAAACTCTTTAAGGTCGGGTGAAAATTTTACCTCTGGTTTAGGATCTGTATTTTTCCCCACCTTCTTCAGTCCTCTTGCCCTACCTGTTACCACTCTCATTTACAACTCACACATGCCATGAAAGATGGTATTCAAAAAAATTTTTGTTCGTTAAAACACGGTGTAATAGGTTTTATTTGCCACATCAACAACTTTATTTTCTCCCAAAGAATTCAGGTACAAGCATGAAAGATAGATTAGTTTTCAAAAACTTAGTTATTCTTAAGGCTCATATTAAGCATCTTCTCTCCACGCCTAGCTTTGTGCTGGGTACTATGGTATAAACAAAAGAACAGAGCATATAAGCTCCAACGTCAAATAGTTTATAAAAGGTTTGGAGAGATAAAATATATCTACATATAACAAACATACGGAAGATTAAAGCCACATTTATGATAGAATTCATGTCAAAAGAGTATTTTACTTTCACTTTAGATGAAATGAAAAGCTTTGGAAACATTTACTTAAAAGACAAGTGTAACTCTCATACTCTTCCTTGGACCTCATTTTAACTTTTCTTATATACATGTACATTCATGTTAATCAGTAAAAAGTAACTACAAAAAGATAGCACTTTTCAGTATTTTGTTCCCTCATTTTCACTTGCTTTACTTAAATTACTATTCTATTTCAACTGACTTGGTTTTACTTGCCCTCAAATGACCAACAATGTGTAATAGATTCAGTCAAAACTGTACCACTGCTTCAATAACAAAACACAAGAACAAACTCCAGAGACCAAAATCTATGGTGAAAAAATTTACCTTAAACTTCTACAAACAGAGGATGAAAATCTTTACTTGACTTTTTTCCCCATAGGAAGTATATTCAGTTGTGTAAGACTGAATACAGTTCTTTCAACCAACCCCATGGAAAGTCTCCCAAATCATCACCTTCTTTGTTGCTGTACTTTTAATTTACTGACAGTAGAAGATCTAGAGTCAGTGGTTGGCTAAAGGATCAGAAAGAAACAAAATCTGTGCTTAATGTTTAACATTTTTCGTATCTTGTTAAGAAACTGATACATGTATCAAACTCTATGCCCATGAGGTAGTGGCAATCCATATTTTCTTACTATTTAATTGATTATTTCTGAAGACCATGCCTAGGGAAAACCAGTATCAGCCATCTATCACCACATTACTTAATCTCTCAGTTACTCTCCTCTACTAGAAGAAAGATGTTAAAGAACTAGAGACACTTCCACACCAAAAACAGTGTAGAGCCTTCTAAAGCCACTTCTCAGTCATTTTGCTATTCTAAATTCCAGTGGCATACCATCACTGGCAAAGATATTCTCCTATCAGAACCTATATTATAATTTGGAATGGGTAGCCAATATAATTTTTAAGAGAACATGTTAGACATTATGCAGGATATAATGGTGCTTACATTAAAAAAAAGAGCCTTTGCCTGAGGTAGACCAAACTGCTATTTAACTTGGCTTTAATTCAAGCTGATTTTCTCCAACCTGAAATCTATTATTCTTAACCTGCTTACAGTCATATAAAAGACGGACTGTGGTCAGTGACATGACCCAATCCATGTAAATGCTGTCATTTTCATTTTTCTGAAAACTTCCTCTCAAGTTTAACACATCTTCTTTTCAAGTTTAACATATCTTTGATGTCTTCTCAGAGCCCATAGGTTAAAATTCACATCATATGGTATAGAATATAGTCTTTCATCTCCAATCTCAAGGTCCTTAAAGTCCCTTACTTGAGCTGTATCACACCTTTTGATTCCCCAAATATTCCATATACTTCCAGAGTTCTGGGCAAGGCATTAAAGTTCAAAGCAAAAGCCCAGTGGTCTGGGAAAAATGGCCTAAACTTTGGAGGCTGAGCAATCTGGGGTTGAATACTCACTCTAGGACCCTGGACCTGTTTCCTCACACATTCAGCAGTGACTGTAATGGTCCCTTGCAGATATAATAGTTAGAATACAAGTAGCAGAATGTCTGGCACACTAGCAAGGGCCACAATAAATAATAGCAATAATAAGGGCAATAATAGTAGCAATAATAAGGGCAATTACAATACTTATTATTGTCATAATTGCAAATATTTTCTGAGTTTTTATTATAAGCCCAACATTATGTTTTCAAAAAATTTTATGACTACTTTATGAGAAAGATGCTTTTACTATTTCTATTTTACAGAGAGGAAACTGAGGCTGGCAGATTATATAACTCACCAGGTCACACAGGTTGTAGTGAAGCTATTATTCAAACCCAGGTCTATCTGATCTTCAGAGCCCTTGCTCTACCCCTGTGGTCCATGCTCCCTTTAATTAAATAACATTTAAATGTAAGCCACTAGGCAAGACCTTTCCCAATAACTGTGCCATACCTCAGTATTTAGTGGGCCACACCCAAGGAAAGAGCTGGGTAGTGTCTTGTGTATAGAGCCATTCATTCAACAAATATTTATTGTTTACCACGTACCAGGCACATTCTATGTGCTGAGGAGACAGACATAAAACAATTTAAAAAACCCCTGAACTTATGGAGTTTGCACTGAGGAAGAAGAAAGACAATGAATAAGAACATTTTATAGTATTTTAGAAGGTGATAAGTACTATGGAGAAAAATTAAGTTGGGAAGGTCAGTGAGGAGATAAGGAGTGCCGGTATATATGAGTAATTTTTAAAAGGGCTGCCAGAGAAGGTCTCAGTGAGAAAGCGACATATGGGCAAAGAAACGAAAGAGGCAAGGGAGTGACTGTTGGTCAGAGAAGTGACTGTGCCTGGTGTTTCTAGGAATATTCAGAAAGTTAGTGTGTCTGGAGGAATGAATTGGGGGTGGGGGGTGAGTATTAGATGGCATAGTTAGAGAGGTACAGGGAGGGTGGTGGGTCTCTGTAGGATTTAGCTTTCACTCAAAGTGCTAGGGCAAGTTTTTGTAGGGATCTGGATTGAGGTGTGACAGGATCTGATGGCTGCTATTTGGAGAATAAGGTAGAGAGAGGGCAATGGAGGAGACAGGGAGAAGAGTTAGGAGGATATTACAATAACCCAGGTGACGTGGAGCAGTTCGATTCTGGATATTTGATTTGAAGGTAGAACCAACGGAATTTGCAGATGTCATTATTGAACAATCTATTGTGCCTGATATTATTATTTGGGAATGGAAAACAATATCCTGAGCTTAGCCAAGTCAGTCTTTTTTTGCAAGGTCAAGAAACATTCAACAAAGTGCTCTGACTAGATATTTCTAGAATCCAGCAGAGGAAAATTTAGGCAAGGAGAGAAAGGCAATTTTATTTTTAATTTCCATTTTCATCTTTTCCTTCTAAAAAGTTATGTTTTTACAGTTATCAGTGTGGATGCCAACATTAGGTCTTTACACACTATGTGATTTTTGACTAATTTAAAAAGAATTCTCCTGCCATTAAAGGGCAATTAAAAATTAACAGCAATTTCAGCCAAAATAACAGTAAACATACAATATCAAATACTATAAACTTACTACTAGAAAGCACACACTAGAGTTTTATTTTAAAGGAGTGGCTACACATAGTCAATGTGCTTATCTAGCTTGCTAAATGATGCTTTAAATGACTGGCTTTTCAGTTCCTAAATTTTGCAGTCCTGATTATGTGCCACCTAAACAAACAAAAACAATCACAGAAATACCAGTGATGGACCTAACCATTAATTATCTCCTTAATTATTCCTTCTTTTCATCCTTTTATCATTCCAGTTAGATCCTGTGATATGCTGCTTTGCTTGCTGAGAGTATTGGAGGAGTGGAGTTGACTACAGGATGCAGTGTTGATGTCTATACATCAGTGTTGTCTATATGCAGTGTTGATGCACTGTACTGTGCAAAGTTCTAGAGAGTGATGCAAAGCCGGCCCCTGTTATCATTTTATTCGGGACTGTCAGGCTAGAAGTGCAAGGAATGAAGGCAGCATCCAAAGTCGAAGTGTATTTACTTTCTGATCATTTTTGTCTATCTAAAATAAAGAGCATAAATGCATGGGAACAAACATTATATAATCTCTTGTTTCCCTCTTACTCATTCTTGTCAGAAGACTAAAGCACTCTTCCTTAACTTTTGCCATTTTGGCTAAAAGGTGCCTATCCCTCTCCTTTCCAGTGCAAGAAACTGGAGACTTTGGTTTGGATGCAAGATAGAAATTGAAGCAGTGCTGGGTGAGGACGGGGGCAGGGGGGTTGATTGTGTTACCTGCCATGACAGCTAGAAGAGAATCTTAGCTTTCCTTGAGAACATGGCCACTTTCCATGTCGATAATTTCTAGAGAGAAATAGGAATACATTTTGAAGCATTCATTACTTATTGCGTGTCTGCTTGTCTCACCCCAGAGTTATAATTATGATAAGATTTAGTCCAGCTCTCAAGGCACACACAACTTAGTGGGCAGGATAGACATGTAAATACACAATTATAATGCAGGGTTGTAAGCTCTGTAATAAAGGTAAATAAAGAGTGCAATGGGAGCAATGAAAGGAAGCATATCATTCTCTAAGTCTAGAACAGGAAGAGGAAAAGAAAGTGAAGACTTTTTCCCAGTGGAGATGATGCTGGTGATCTATGCTAATTACACATCTCTATCACCAGCAATTTTAGAAGTGAAGGACTTTAAGAATTTGTGATAAGGACTATTTAGCTTACATCTATTTGTTTATCCCTTTAATAGGGTTTCTGTAACACAAAACCTAGATCTATGTTATATAACAATTGTAAAATAGATACTTACAAATATTATGTTAGGACTGATGCATTTATCCATAATCTAGTTAAATACTAAGAGCTATCTTTTTTGCTATGGATTTTTATAGGGAAAAAATCACCCAAGGGAATTAAAATTAGAAAGCGACTCTTTTACCTTAACTCATAAAAATAAACCTATAACGATCTTAAAGCATCTACTCTATTACTTCAGTTCTCCTTGCGATGAAAAGATATTCCTATAACCATAAAAATAAACATCAGAAATGTCTCCAATGGGCATGTCGAATGGCAAACTTCAAATAGCAGTGAGGATTAAACAGGGTGCACTGACTGGCTAATTCTCTCTCACTCTTAGCCCTTGTTCTCTGAGGTCACCACACTGACATATTTACAAAGAACTGTGGGAAAGTCAGCACCACCCTTGCTCACTTGCCACCTGTATTATGGGCAAGTGGATAACTTCAGTTTGTGCAAACTACTGGTTTGAGTATTAAAGTCACTCAAGAGATAGTAAATGATATTCTTGCTCCCCAAATGGAAAGTTAATTCTGATCCATCAGTGGTGGGCTTTGTCCAAGGTCATTTTGCTGCTGACAAGTAGCACACTTTGCTGGTTGTGATGTGTTATAAAAATGGGTGCGTGTGTGGGGACCCAGTGACCACTTCTTTGTTGCCACGTCTCTGAAAACACAGAGGCTTTCAGTAGCACTGAAAGCAATTCATACCCACAGGAGCCTTTTATTTTGGGGCTACCTTGCACAAATTAAGCTCTTTGGTTTTATTTCCTCAGTTGCCACAGTTTGAAATGGTTATAATTTAACCTTTAAAAATATTATAATCAAGGTTGCCATTTTTCTACAAACTGGAATTTCAATCATAACACATAACAATATTATAGTTGAGGGAATCCCATAGGGGTCCACCAAAATAAAAAGCAACCTACATTGGAGACATCTTCCAATCCTCCCCTTATCACTGGAGATGAGGCTTTGACCTTAGCCTTTTTCATCAACTGACCTCAACATATTTTAAACATCTGATTAGTAGAATTACATTAACTGACACTCTTCACTAAGTTCCCACTGGGTCTGGCTCTGGGACTAAGTAATAATAGGGCTTCTCTTTTCTCACTAAGTCATGAAGCAGGTTTCACTGTGGCATAAAAATGGACCCTCTAGAGTTGTGGCTCTCAGCCCACTAGGTATAAAACATTTTCCTCATATTGTAGATTTTGTAATGCCCTCCTCACTATTCTGAAATACAATAAAACCAACCCATAAGTGATTTCAATATTTAATTTAATGCTATTATACAGAGGAATAAATAGAAAGTTGGGTATGTACAATAAAGTCATATGTTGATTTATTCAACAAATATTTATTGAGTATGTACTATGTGTTAGGCCATATGAACAAACAAACAAAATAAAAGGAAAGGTCTCTGCTCTCCTGGTGTTTGCTTGCAGTGGGGAGGGAGGAAAGAGAATAAATATTGAACATAATTAATAAGCAGATTATATTGTATGTTAGAGAGTGATATATGTTAATGGAAAACAGAAAAACTACAGCAGGATAAGGGGTTTGAAGAGTGTGGGGGAGGGGCACAGTTTATACAATTAATTAGGGTGGTTGGAGTAGACCTCATTGTGAAGGGAGGTCTGAGCAAAGAACTGAATGAAGTGAAGGAGTAGTTAAGTGGATATTGGGAGAAAAGTGCTCCAGGTAGAGGGAGGAGCTACAGCAAAAGCCTGTTGTGCTCCAGGAACCTGATAATAGGGCACAGCAAGCAACGGGAAGAATAGAACATGTCAGAGAAGTAACAGGGAACCAGGTCATGAAGTGCCTTGGAGGCAATCCAAAGGTCTTTGGTGACCATGATAATCATTAGTGTCTATATTTATTCATGCAGAACATGGGACAGTTTTCACTCTTTATGATTGTCTAATGCTTTTTAAGACAATTAGTATCCCTGCCCCTCAACTCCCAACATAAATAGTATTCCCCAACCACTGTGGCAACTTAATTCCCCCACAGATTTCTAAAGCACCCAAGGGGGCAATACTGCCCTCTCCCAATTGAGAATCATTTCCCTACAGCAACAGTTCTTAAACATTTTGGTTTCAGGAACTCTTAAAAATTGCTGAGGATCTCAAAGAGTTTTTTTGTGTGGGGGTTATATCTATCAAAATTTATCATTTTAGAAATTAAAAATGAGAGCATGTAAAGATACACTGTGTTCTTGGGTCAGAAGAATTAATACTGTTAAAATGAACATACTCCCTAAGGCAATCTACAGATTCAATGCAGTCCCTGTCAAAATACTACAGATATTTTTCACAGAACCAGGATAACTAATTTTAAAATTTGAATTGAAAGACAAAAGACTCTGAATAGACAAAACACTCTTGAGAAAGAAGAAAAGAGCTGGAGGAATTATGCTCCCTGACTTCAGACTATACTACAAAGCTACAGTAATCAAAACAGTATGGTACTGGCACAAAAACAGACACAGATCAATGGAACAGAATAGACAGCCCAGAGATAAACCCACCTACTTATTGTCAATTAATCTATGAAAAAAGGCGGCAAGGATATACAATGGAGTAAAAACAGTCTTGAAGAGTACTGAGAAAACTGGCAGCTACATGTAAAACAACGAGATTAGAACATTTCCTCACACCATATCCAATAATAAACTCAAAATGGATTAAAGACCTAAATGTAAGACTGAAAATCATAAAACTCCCAGAGCAGCGGTCCCCAACCTTTTTGGCACCAGGGATGGGTTTCATGAAAGACAATTTTTCCATGGATGGGATGGCGGGGTGGATGGTTTTAGGAAGATTCAAGTACATTATATTTATTGTGCGCTTTATTTCTATTATTATTATATTGTAACATATAATGAAATAATTATACAACTCACCACAATGCAGAATCAGTGGGAGCCATGAGCTTGCTTTCCTGCAACTAGATGGTCCCATCTGGGGGTGATGGAGACAGTGACACCTGAAGTGTGTTGCTTATGCCCAGTCTACTCCATAATCTAATTTTGGTGGCTGTCACTGCAGAAAACCATACTTCACAAAGATAGGATGTTGGAAATGGAAGCAGGCTTTTCAGCGCTTTTGTGGCAGTCTCAAGATATTCTGCCTTGACTTTAATCCAGAACGTATGGAGATCTGAAGTTGTCTCAAACATACTTTTAAGGGCACCATCATTTGCGACCTCAAGTAGTTGATCCTCTTCTAGCATGGACAAAGTCGATTCATCTGACTTACTCACAAATGGGTCAAGGGTCTATTCCTTCCCAGGTCAGGGGTTTTTCGTGGCTGGGAAGTAATGCTCAAACTCTTTTGAAAGTAATGCTCAAACTCTTTTGAAAGTAATCCTCAAACTCTCAGAAAGTTCTGAGATAGGTGATCATGCACCAGCTGGAAGAAAGAAGTCCCTGGCTCAGATTCTTTCAAAATCTCTGCTAATATTTGAAACATGTCAAAAATCCCAATGTTCACTCATCGACCCCATAATTCCAGTTTGGCTTTGAATGCAGCCACTTTATCTGCCGACTTGAACACAGTTGTCATTCTCCCCTGAAGTGACAGATTGAGTTCGCTGAGCAGGTTGAATATGTCACACAAGTAAGCAAGTTTTGCGACCCATTCTGTGTCACTGAAATGTGCTGTCAGTGGTGACTGTTCTTCTAAAAGAAATCTCTGGAGCAGCTCTCGTAACTCAAAAACTCTGGCCAGTGATTTACCTTTAGAAAGTCATCTCACTTCTGTGTATAAGAGAAGACGTGTGTGCTCTGCGTCCATCTTCTCACAGAGCTGTGTGAACAGATGTGAATTAAGGGCATATACTTTAATGTGGTTGATACTTTTAATCACATCCTGCAAAATGTTGTTAAGTTCAGGTGACATTTTTCACCTAGCCAGCATTTCTCTATGGATGACACAGTGCATAGACTCACATTCAGAAGCAACCTCTTTAATTAATTTATTTATTTATTTTTGGCTGTGTTGGGTCTTCATTTCTGTGAGAGGGCTTTCTCTAGTTGTGGCAAGTGGGGGCCACTCTTCATTGCAGTGTGCGGGCCTCTCACTGTTGCGGCCTCTCTTGTTGTGGAGCACAGTCTCCGGACGCACAGGCTCAGCGGCCATGGCTCACAGGCCCAGCCTCTCTGTGGCATGTGGGATCCTCTCAGACCAGGGCTCGAACCCGTGTCCCCTGCATTAGCAGGCAGATTCTCAACCACTGCGCCACCAGGGAAGCCCCAGAAGCAACCTCTTTGACTGCAGTAGTGAAACCAGAAAGCCATCAGTCATGGCAGCTGCTCTGTCCATGCATATACTGACACAAAATGACCAATTCAGTTTTCCTGATATGTAATTGTTCAAAGATTTGAATAGTTCTGCAGCTGTGGTGTTGGTTGGCAACAAAAGTGCACATAACATATCCTCATGCACATCCTCCTGAAAAATAAATCGCACAAAAACAAGCATCGTTGCCTTGTTGTCAACAACAGTAGACTCGTCAACCTGGATTGCGTACCATGGTGACTCATTAATCCTCTCTAACAATTGTGCCTCAATATCCTCTGCGATTTCATCAGTTCATCTAGTTATGGTACTAGCCGAAAGAGGAACATGTGTCACCTTTTGAACTGCAGCCTTTCCTAAAAGTTCATGACAAATGTCCTTAGCAACAGGCAGGATCAACTCTTTACCAACAGTAAAGGGCTTCTTAGCTTTAGCAATGAGGTTAGCCACTAAGAATCAGTGCAGACACATTTGATGAAGTGGTGGCCTTCAATAATTGCTTCTGTTCTTCGTGTTCATGTTTTTTCCTTTGAAAAACTTCAAAGTCTTGTCTTTTAATGCAGGGTGCTTGGTCTCCATGTGGCAAAGCAGTTTTGAAGGTTTCATGGCTTTGTTGGATAGCCAGTTGCCACATGTTATACAAAGTGGGCTTGGAGAATGTGAATCACCCGTTGCAATGAACCTGTAATTTAAGTAGGACTCTTGGTATTTTCTTTTAATTGCAGCTTTCTTTTTGTTGGCAGTCTTACTTCTGGTGTCTCATCATTGGGTCTTTCCCCCTTTTCAAAGAAGCTCTCTAGCGATGTTTGTTTTTTACTCATTTTGGCTAGGGTTAGCTTGTGGGCTTACCAAAACTGTGACTGAGACAAGAGCACAGTGCAGGAAAGAGGTGTGGATGAAAGTGGTAAATAAAATAATGGGTCGGCCATGCACAGACTAAAATAAGTGTCGGATTCTGACTTAAAACCTGCCACCAGATGCAGCTGTACAACTGAATTACATCAACTCACTTGCCACTATAAAGCCTGCCACCAGATTCAGCTTAACTGTCACTTGCCACTCACTAATAGGGTTTGATATGAGTCTGCAAGCAACTGATTTATTATAGTCTCTGTGTGGTCAAACCTCTCTGCTAATGATAATCTGCATTTTCAGCCACTCCCCAGCGCTAGCATCACCGCCTCAGCTCACCTCAGATCATCAGGCATTAGATTCTCATAAGGAGCACGTGACCTAGACCCCTCACATGCGCAGTTCACAGTAGGGTTTGTGCTCCTATGGGAATCTAATGCCACCGCTGATCTGACAGGAGGCGGAGCTCAGGCAGTAATGCGAGCGATGGGGAGCGGCTGTAAATACAGATGAAGCTTCGCTCACTCACCGCCGCTCACCTCCTGCTGTGCGGCCTGGTTCCTAACAGGCCATAGACCAGTATCGGTCTGTGGTCTGGGGGTTGGGGACCCCTGTCCTAGAGGATAACATAGGCAGAACACTCTTTAACATAAATCAGAGAAATATTTTTTGGATCTGTCTCCCAAAGCACGGAAATATAAACAAAAATAAACAAATGGGACCTAATTAAACTTAATTTCCTTTGCACAGCAAAGGGAGCCATCAACAAAATGAAAAGACAACCTGCTGAATGGGAGAAAATATTTGCAAATGATATGACTGATAAGGAGTTAATATCCAAAATATATAAACAGTTCATACAACTCAAACTCAAAAAAACAATGTGATTAAACAATGGGCAGAAGACCTGAATAGACATTTTTCCAAAGAAGAAATGTGGATGGCCAATAGGCACATGAAAAGATGGTCAACATCACTAGTCATCAGGGAAATGCAAACCAAAACCACAATGAGCTATCACTTCACACCTGTCAGAAAGGCCATCATCAAAAAGAACACAAACAACAAATGTTGGTGAGCATGTGGAGAAAAAGGAACCCTGGTACACTGTTGGTGGGAATTTAAATTGGTGCAGCCACTCTGGAAACAGTATGGAGGTTACTCAAAAAACTGACAATAGAACTGCCATATGACCCAGCAATTCCACTCCAGGGTACATGTCTGAAAAAAACAAAAGCACTAATTTGAAAAGATACAGGCACCCCAATGTTCATAGCAGCATTATGTACAATTGCCAAGATATGGAAGCAACCTAAGTGTCCATGAATGGATAAAGAAGATGGGGTATATATATACAATGGAATACTATTCAGCCATAAAAAAGAAGGAAATTTTGCCATTTGCAAAAACGTGGATGGACTTGGAGGGTATTATGCTAAGTGAAATAAATCAGACAGAGAAAGACAAATACTGTCTGATATCAATTATATGTAGAATCTAAAAAATACAACAAACTAGTGAATATAACAAAAAGGAAACAGACTCACAGATATAGAGAATAAATTAGTGGTTACCAGTGGGGAGATGGAAGGGGGCAGGGGCAATATAGGAGTATAGGTTTAAGAGGTACAAACTATTAGGTATAAAATAAGCTACAAGGATACATTGTACAACAGGGAATATAGCCAATATTTTATAATAACTATAAATGGAGAATAACCTTTAAAAATTGTGAATCACTATATTGTACACCTGTAACTTACATAATATTGTACATCAACTATACTTCAATTAAAAAAATGAGAGATGTGACCTATCATTCATTAAGAAATAACAATAATATATCCATGACATGTTAACATCAGAGTGATCAAATATTATGTAGCCTTTGAAAAACTCCATTGTACACTCATGGGAGAATGAAAGTGAAAAAAGCAAATAACATCTCAGTATTATTATGAAAACAGTTTTGAATTCACAAATTCCTAAATGGGTCTTGGGGATCCCCAGAGGTTCCCAAGCCACACTTTGAGAACCATGACTAAGAGCAATGGAAATAAAGTTTAATGTATACATGAGTTTATTTCCCTTGGTATATAGAACTAGATGCAAAAGAATATTTACAGCATTGTGTTTAACTAGATGCATTCTTGAGTCCTAGAAGTAAACCTTCTTGGTATTAGCTGGGAAGCTCAAAATTTATGACAGATGAATGGGCAATAAAACAAGACAGACAAGAAACTGGAAAATAAAGAAAGAGGAGACTACGGGATTTAGAAAATGAGGAGAGGCAATAGAGAAGTTATGTCTAAGCCTTTAAGAGTTTAGATAAATTATGGTAAAAAAACATTTAAAGGCTTTATTTTCAATTAATATTTAATAAGAAGCTACATACAAGTGACGTTACTGGATTAGAAACACAGAAGTTGTTTGGCCTCAAATACATATAAAAATATATCATAAGCTCCTTTGATTTTACAAGCCCTTGAAGATACTTTAGGACCTACGTAAATACATATTCAATTAGATTCTCCACAGAGAAGCCTGAGGTTTCACATAATCTTTCCTATAAGTAAATTAACTAGCTGGAGAGGTCTTTTGCAATGGAATAAAATTCTTTAGACTTAAAAAATTAAGAACTGTTTTAGGTGATTAAACCTTTTTATATTTTTAGGCAATAAAACTGAAAATTGCCATCTGTCAAGCCTTTGTCTTTAGAATGATATCTTTGTCTTTTTATTTCTCTTCTACATAATATCTACTCATTCAGGTATCTGTTATTCATCTTGGCACCCTTTGCAGGATCTCAGATTCTTAGGACTGGGAGAGAAGCCTTAGAGGTCAAGTTCAAAAGCTCATATCGGACTTGAATCCCCTCTGCAACCAGGTGGTCATACAGGCTTGGCTTCAAAGGTTCCAGCGATGTGGAATCACTACATCCACAGGAATATTGTGATCTATTTTTTGGCAGTCGTAATTTGGGGGAAATGCTTCTTTACATTTTATGTCTCTCTAGCTATTGTCTATTCTATGATTTGCCCTCTGTAGTAATTTTTGAAGTTTAAATGAAATAATGGGTGTAAAGGAGGGGCACAGCACCTGTATCTGATTCATGTTTGTTACCTGCTCTCCTGCACTGGATAGTGTGGATGGCTTGCTGAGCATCTATTCTAACTATTTCTAGTATGTCTCTTCCTGACCTAGAGAGGCCACAAGGGCCTCCCTTGCAGCTGGGGGTGCAGATGTGATTTAGGTTGCACCAATCAGAGGTACTTGCCTAATATTTGACCTTAGAACTCAGTTATCTGAGAGGGTGTGGAGTCCATTCTGCTGCTGCTCACACAGCAAGCAGGAGTAGTGTAAGCAGCTGACACAATGTCTTCCCAACATACCCATGTGGCAGGAGCTGAAACTCCTTGGTTCTTTCATGTAGCTTTAGTATTAACTTCTGGAAAGTGAGCTTAGAGCTTGTTTTCTTAGACCCTTCCTGCCTCCAAAGATTCTGTGATCCATTGAAAACTCTATAACAAATCCCTTTCTGATTAAATGTGCTAGAAGGAAGTTTGCTCTTTGGCTTGAACCTTGGCCATTACTACTTCTGCCAAGTCCTATCAACACCCTCCCCATGACAGGCTTTGGATAATTGACAAAAGAAATCATATCCAATTCCACATCTTCCTCTCTCTGGTTCAACTTCATGGCTTCACTGAATAGATGTGGATTGGCATCCCTGCCTTGCCATGTACAAGCTGGGGTGTGTGTGTGTGTCTGTTGATCTAGACAACTTACTTAACCTCTCCACACCTCAGTTTTCTAATTTGTAAAGTGGAGATAACAACAATACCTAATTAGATTGTTGTGAGATTAACTGTGATAATCCTTGTACCAAGCTTAGTGTAGTGTCTGACATGTGATAAGGGCTCAATACATATTCGTTGCCACTATTATTGTCATTATCACTTTCACTGAGCTATTTTCAATGGCCTTGATTTTAAAATGCCAGATATACCAACCAAGGATATTTTCTGGTCAGTCTGTCAATGTCCTTCTTTAAAGTGTAGCTTTTAAAACTGAATTCATACCCCAGGATGTCTGAGGAGCCCAAAAGAGAGTATCATTCTCAACATTCTCCTTTTATTCAATGTAACAAAACTGACGTATGTATAATTCACTCTCATGGAGATTAAACTCAAGTCAAACTCAAAGTCTTTTCTGTATTTTCTACTGTTAAAGCAAGATATCACTGTTTTGTACAGAGGTAAGATTTTTGATTTATACTTTTTAATGTTCATCTTGCAGAACTAAGCCTGTAATTTCAGTCTGTTGATTATATATATAAATTGTATGTTGTACCTATTATACATATATATATATAAAGCATACATACGTTGGTCTCATGTAAAATGAATTAACTATGCCTCCTAGCAAGTTTGATAAGGAAGCAGCCAATTATCTCCTCAAAGTCATTAGTAAATACATTGAACAGGTTAGACCAAGGATAGAGCCCTGCATTCCTCCATTTAGCCATTAATCCTTTAATATAATCACCCTTTGGGCTTGAAGGTTTAGTCATTTATGAGTCTAACTACGCTATCATATCATCCAAACATCCCTGTAGTAAGATTTTATTTCAATAGCCTAGTTAAATCCAGATCCTGTCTGCAGCATTTCCCTAACCCACCGTTCTAGAAAACGCATTTCTTATTTACACACCAATATCATAATGTAACAAAGTATATATAATAGTTTAATTTTAAACACTAATTCTAACATCTGAAAGCATTTCTTCCAGCACTGAGTGAAACCCTGGAGCTAGCCCTCCAAGCCAAATCAGCAATTCTCTATTTCTTTACTCAAAGGATCATTTTGTAATCTTAGTTCCACAGAACTCAATTAATTATTTTATAGTATTTCTCTTTTCCTCATTTCCCATTGATAGTGGGACCACCACTTTCTCAGCCCATAGTCCTTCACCTCTAGAGCATATCAAACCCAATTATTAATCTCTTTTGTCATCCCACCTATTCTTCCAGAGCAGTATCTTCTAACCATGTGACCTGCATATGAATCACACATGATTTCTGTAATTCCCTGTAAAACACTAGTTCAGACTCAGGCCTCACCAGCCCTTATGTTAAATTATCATTTTAATTCCTCTTTTCACAAATTTATCAACTTTTGGTTTTAGATGGACACTTTTGCATTTCTATAATTAGAATATGATTTAGCTTTTTAAAAATAAAATTACTAAAAGGAAGCAGCTTTTATTTCTATATGAAATATGGTGGCATAAAAGAATAAAGAGTAATGATTTTCTTTCTTTCCTTGTGATGCCTTTGTCTAGTCTCATTCTTACGGAAGAGATTTATATAGTGTTAAGACATTTAACATGTATGTGCGTCATACTGTTTTCTAAACTAGGTATATTATAATGATAAGAATGTCAGGTGTTGGATGTTTTTAATGCATTCTAAATTGCATGAAATTTCTTCTCAAAGTATACTATCTGCTTAACAGTCTTCTACAAGCTTAATTATTAAAAAGCAAATAGAAACATTAGGTTATATAAAGGAAATAAAGCATACTTGGGAAATTTACAATGTATTTTGTGTAAAACTTTGGTTTATGTTTCAGGAAATATAGTTTTAAGATTGTAAGACAATGAAAGTTTAAAAATTACATCCACAAATAACCCCCTTTTTGGGTAAATTATTTTACCCTTGATAATTCACAAATAGGAAGGAATTCCACTGCATTAGATATATAATACTTTCAATGGGACTATGTAGAGTTTAAAGGATATCCATTTTCTTTTCTTCTAACATAGGTTTTAAATAATGATCATAAACTCTAAGGCTGCATTTATCAGATATCGTCAATGTTATCAAATGTGATGATGGCAATGAAAGTCATATGCTATTAAAAATTCAAACTGCTGGGCTTTCCTGGTGGCGCAGTGGTTGAGAGTCCACCTGCCAGTGCAAGGGACACGGGTTCGAGCCCTGGCCCGGGAGGATTCCACATGCTGCAGAGCCACTAAGCCCGTGTGCCACAACTACTGAGCCTGCACTCTAGAGCCCACAAGCCACAACTACTGAGCCCACGTGCCACAACTACTGAAGCCTATGCACTTAGAGCCCGTGCTCCGCAACAAGAGAAGCCACTGCAATGAGAAGCCTGAGCACCGCAGTGAAGAGTAGCCCCCGTTCCCCACGACTAGAGAAAGCCTGCACGCAACAACGAAGACCCAACGCAGCCAAAAATAAATAAATAAATAAATAAAATAAATAAATAAAAATTCAAACTGCTACAATTCTATAAAAGAAACAGCATAGCTACTCCTACCAGTAGAGCTACCATATTCTGAGAGCCACTCAAGTGACAATTGCTCATATCTTATGCAATTTGCTTGAGTAACCCACAAGAGTTAATTTTTTTTTTTTTTTTTTTTTTTTTTTTTTTTCTTTTTGCGGTATGCGGGCCTCTCACTGTTGTGGCCTCTCCCGTTGCGGAGCACAGGCTCCGGATGCGCAGGCTCAGCGGCCATGGCTCACGGGCCCAGCCGCTCCGCGGCATATGGGATCCTCCCAGACCGGGGCACGAACCCGTATCCCCTGCATCGGCAGGCGGACTCTCAACCACTGCGCCACCAGGGAGGCCCAAGAGTTAATTTTTTAAAAGGATAATAGCTTGGATGTATATGTGCTTGGCATTCAGTATATAAAACTTTCAAAGAAGAGGCTCGCCTTTCTCTGTACAGCTACCTTTTCATTTTTGTTCTCTGAATAGACCTATAATATTCAGAGAAAATATCAAGAATAATAAATCCAAATCTCTGTATAAAATATACCTTCATGACACACTCAAGCTGGAAATCACAGGAACCAATAAAAATGCATGCAGCCTACTGATAATGAGGTCAGAAATACAAATAAATTTACTTTTAATGAAGACTGGAGGCACAGTAATCAAAGTGTTAAAATTCATTTCATGCATATCTCATTTGCTTCCTAGCTGATATTTACCACACAATCTGTGAGAAAGTAGAGACCTAAGATGCTCCAGATAAATGGCTCAATTAATTGTACAGAGGTAGACTTCTTTGAGCTGAGCCGGAGCTGTGAGCTCTTTATTAAAAGCACTATTCTGTAGCCCATAACCTTGTTCCTTGACTCCTCTCTGGTTTCCAATTTAAACAAGTCCCCATGCGGCCTGCTCTAAAGGGCTTTGTCTCCCTGTCATTGTTAAGAGAGCTGAGGCATCCTGGAAGTGTGAAATCAGACCTCATGAGTTGAACGGTTCCCCAGGGAACGCTGGACTGCACAGAAGGTCAAAGTCATGGGCCGGACCATCTGAAAGTGTCTGATCGCCGGTCTGTGACACAGCAAGTTGGGGTGGGTTGTGGAGGCTAGACTGAAGAGGACTGAAATTGAACACATCTTAATTAAAGCCCACAGACAGCAAAACAAAATGTTTTCTAGGCAGCCTGTCAAATGGGGCTTAAATTTAGCTCTGCTAATGAATCTGAGCTGCTAACTGTTATTTCTTAAGATAATAAGACTCTCACGGAAGCTGATAAAAAAACCGTAGCATGTCTTTTTCTGCTGTTTTGTTACTGAAATATTTTCCAACAATGAAGACAGTTTTCCTAAAGAAAAACATGGGAAAAGTCTATGCAAATAAAGGGGTAGTCAACAGCTCTCTTAAAAACTGGTAGATTTCCAGACTATGGAGCTGGTGAGTTACAAATCTTTATGTGTAGTGTTGTTCTAGAAAAAGATATGCTATTTCAATGACAGCTTATGTTAACTGTAAAATTCTCTCCCTCTCTTCCTTTTTTTTCTCTCTCTCCCTCTATTGTTTCCTAAAAGAGATGGCGCATTAATTTGAGAGATCAATTCACCTGGAGTGAAGAAGTTTTATATTAGTGTACCTTTTAATAGAGTGAAAAGGTAGGGCATCTTTTGAAAGGGTTTCACAGTTTCCCATATCAGTGTTTCTGAAACTGAGTGGCTGGTAATCCCTGGGGAGGCTGTGACCTCTTCCTCAGAAGCTCAAAAAAAACCCAGGGGAAAATGAAGGGGAGGGGCTGAGGAGAAGAACCTTTTTCTTTTTCTTCTCTAAGAACTTGAAAGAACCAATAGGCCAAGTCTAAATACGCTGCAAAGAAAGCCTCACTCAATACAGAAGACTTTAAATGTTCGGCTGAAAGCAAAACTTAGGCCCCATCCAAGGAAGAATAATTAGAAACTAGAAAAGACCAATTCCAACATACATGAACTGTTTCCCATCACCACCACCAAAAAAAAAAAAAAAAAAAAAAAGTCCACCATTGGTCTCTCTCTCCTCACAGTCTGTCCAGTTTCAGGGAGCACTTGATTTAGTGGTAGAATCTTCCCCCAGTGAACACAGGGCCAGAGGATCTGCAGGTTTTGCTTTGATGATCCAGAGAGACATTAACCTTTTCACTGGTTACGTGAAAGGTAAGTAAGTTGTACCGTGCAGTATTTTTCAGTTAATCAAACTTTTTCCCTCACGAAGAATTTAGCTGACCAACTTTGAAAACCGGAGTGCCACTTTCTCAGGCTGTGAAAGGCTGCCCACAATTTGACTGAAATTTCAATCCACTCTTGTGCCTCGCTCAATGCATGTGTATGTGTGGGAGTTGTAAATTGAGGCCTTAACCACCAGAGTTAATCTCTTTTTAAAATCTGTATTAACCTTAATGATTTGAAGTGCACTGTCCAACACTGGGCTATTGAGATGGAAGAAAAAACTACCCTCGACTATCAACAGTTTATTAGGGGCTTAACTGAAGTGACCTACTGTAGTAGACTTCAGCTGAACAAGGCTATAGGCTTTTTGTGGAAAGGGAAAGAATTGAGGGTTTCATTAAAAAGTAATTTGTGCTTTATACTCACTCATTCAAAGAGAGTCTCAATTGCTCTTTATTCACACAGAGTTAATACAGTATCACAATGTTTCTCAATGAATGTGTTGTAACAAAAGAAAAATTTTACATTTTGAAAGGAAAAAACTCTTTGTAACTGCAGTAAGATTGATGGCTACTTAAAAGATTATAGAATCTCTTTTCTCTTGTGCTCATGCTAAATGACAGAATATTGTAATTTAAAATTTTTTGCTTAAACTATGGAAGTTTAACTTTATGTTTTAATCATTAAACATATTTTAAATATAGGGTAAAGTTGGGCAAATATGAGTTTGTGTTGTTGGACTTGTCTGGGAAAGTGTTCAGAAACCAACTAGGTATCTTATAGCTATAGCCTCATTCATATCAGGTCAAAAAATATTTTTTGCTATCAGTGATTTAAAATGTCCCCTCTCCATCTACAACAATCCTAAATGGATGCTAATTTGAGCATCTGAAGACGCACCATGGATGCTACTCCCTTCTCTCAAACTGTTGCTGAATATCTTGTAGAGCCTGACTATGATTATCCACTGAGATATAAAACATATTTTTAAAGTTCTTCTTTGAGCAAGTAGGAGATAAAGTATGCAAAGAGCTTATTTGTGATAAGCTCAAATTTCATGATACCCACATTTCATGATAAAGACCAGGAAGGATCAGTATACATATAAATATTTATCCTTTTCAGAAGTAAAGACTTTTTTAAAAACTTGGTGGACTATTTCAGACATTTCTGTCTTAAATACATGGTCCTCGGTTTCTGCCACCATCACAAATGTCATAAAGACCACAAAAGGTCCAAGAGTGAGCAAGGTCAAAGACTGAATTATCCTCTTGCCCCTGAATAGTTTAACATCTCTCTTATTCAGAGCACATTAGATTATAAGGTCAGTGAGGAATGAGGAATCATTATGTCTCTAAAACTAGAAGGAAAAAATGGAGGACCTGTTATTTAGTATTCCCCAAATTAAAGTTCATTTTATCAGATCAAAATTATGTCTCACTGAATCCCTAGGGAAAAGGTGATTCTTATTCACATTAATTTACCTAGAACCATTATGAAAGAAATACATCTATTTTTTCCAGCTTCAAGAGAACATGTACTTTAACTTGTTTAGTGGCATATAGGCCAACTGGGTTAACGTGGTTTGCATATTCATGAAGTTTCAAAAGCAATGACAGCTTCTCTCCAAGAGAGACAAACATATAATTGCATTTAACTTGTGTAATGGGCAGGTATATAAACTTTTGAAGTAAAGGGGACTTGAATTTTTCTGTAAGAAATTACTGTGCCCACTATAAATACCCAGTGATAGTTCTTAACACTTAGGTGCCCTCTGAGATACTTTTTATTTTAGGCGTTTCTCCCTATCTTCAGATGTTTTTAGCCCAACACTGGTTGCTCCCCTACCCCGCAGAAAATCCTGAAGAAAAGTGAAGATATTTCCCATGATGGTGAACATCTAGGCCATGAATCCCTGAATCTACCTGCTGCTGGGAATCAAAGGCTGGCCAGAACATCTGTAGTGTAAAAGCAGCCCTGCGTTCCTGTTCTGGTCTTTAAGTTAATGTCCAAAGTGAACAAACAAAAAAAAAGCAGTTAGTCAACCATTCACTGTTGACTGTTGGTTCTAATAACGAAAGCAGCATAATAATTTAAAAATCATTGTGTCCAGATTAATTTGATTTTAACCACATCAGAAATAAAATACAAAGTGAATAAACTTAGCATTCACTAATGGTTTAGTACAAGGAGCCACGTCAGTATATTTGCAAAAAGATTACAGATAATCCTCTCTCCCACTATTTTCAGGTATGCCTATTTTGAAATAATATCTGACAGTTGTTATTATCTTCTTGGTTACAAATGAGTTGATAAAATCCTCTTTAAAGAAACTGTAAACTCTCAACGTTTTTACTTTTATAACACAGTAAACATTCATTCAATACTATGCAAATATTAAAAAAATTTAAATATTGCCATTTTTGAACAGATATCTGCTATTTTAGTTTTAAGGCATGTGATCTTTTAATTAGGTTTTGATTCTGTTCCATGAATTAAGGGCAGCAGTAATCATGTAATGGGTTTGCAAGCCCTTATATGGTGGGAAAAGTACATTTCTCCCCTTCAAATAAGTTAGCTACCCTTTAAGGGTCAACTTGCTGGCCATTCACAGTGGTAAGCATATTTCCACAAATAATAAGTGGACATTTTCTTTCAGGAACAGGGAAATATGCACAAAATTGGTCAAATCAGTCCTATTTATTATCCACCTTGAGATGGACAATTTAAGGAATTGTATAAATACCCCCCAAAGCCTATGAAATTAAAGAACAAGTGAATGCTCACATAGTTGCAAATTCAAAACAATAATTTAATTCTGGAAATTGATGAAATAATTAATTAATTAACATGTCACAGAAACAGCAATATCCAAATCAGGAAGCTTTAAGACATCATACTGAGTCTGGCATTTTTACAGGCCTGCTTCTTGGTTAAAAAAAATTTAGAACAATGCAGATATTTAGTTTAGATCCAGAATGATCTCTGGGATGTGCTAGGGAATTTGGACAACTAAGGGATTGTATCAGCAACCCAAATACCAACAGTTCATACCAAGGAATTGAGTATTATGTATCTAAACTTTTCAGTGAACTATGCAACAGATTTCATGCATGTTTGAATTATCAGTGTTGATGCTACAATATCATCTGAGGAAAGCTGATACTGTCTAAGAGAAAAAGATACAGCATTACTACCCCAAAATGCCAAAATGATGAAACCTGGAAGAAATATAACCACTATGCTGACTAAACTTTGGAGAAGGCAACAATTCAAAAGTTGTTTCCCTTTTTATTGTTTACTTTTTAACATGTTACCCTTCTTTTAAAAAGCAGAGACAGTATAAAAATCAGGTGGATAGCAAATCTTTGTAAGATCAACAAACTGTGTATTATTTACTCTGATGATCGAGTCAGGTGAAATGAAAAGCTCAGTCATCAAATGGTGTACACCTTGCATGCTGCTTGATATACAGGCAAAAGGAAAACTGCATCGGCTCTTACCTGTGACATCAGCGGCCATTAACCCTTCTGCTCTGATCACTTTCACCTGGAGGAATCCCACATCTTTCAGGTTGTGAAATATCCGCAATGGGCTCTGAAAGAACCCAACATCAGTATTAGAAAAGAAAGGTCATAAAGGGTCTCAAAGAGTGCGCTGAGGAAATATTAAGTGTTACAGTTGATCTCAGGATGCTGCTTAAGTTATCAAAGGGATATTTGTGTTTCTTCAGTACAGATGACCTTTCCACCATCAAGAATGTATACAGACACACACACAGACACACGCACACACACATTTATGTAGATAATTGTTGCTATATAAGTAGATTTTTTGAAAGAGTAAAAAATACCACAACATTTCTCCCCCGTAAGTAATTAGCAGTAGATGATGAACAATAAATTATAAAATATGACATGTCTGCATTCTTCCATCAGTCTCCTTTACCAAGGCGCTCCAAGAAATCTTTTATCTATGGGCATGATGATTTGTAGACTATTGATTCTTAATACTGAATCTTAAGTTGTTGGTTAAGTAACACACTTCAAACTTTGGGAATAAGAAAGACAACATTAAATTAATTATTTTTCTACTCTTTTCTTCTTGGGCAGCTTTGCAAATGGTAGGTGCTAGATAAGGGTTAAATTATTTAAGACTATTTTCTAATATTTGATTCAAAAGATATATTTCTACCACACACCTTTTAGGTGTTTTTAAAATTTATTTGTTTTATTTTTGTCTTCGCAAATAAATCAAGTTGATTAAAAAATAAATTCAAAAGTGATGAGTAATTTTTCTTAAATTTGTAATTTCGTTTGTCATAGTAGTAGGTATAGAAGTATACAAATTTTGATAGAAGAATCAGATCCAAATGCTGAAACCTATTTAATTTCATAAATTAATAATGGCAGAGTTTGAATAAGCGTAATACCAGAAGGAATTAAAAGAGGGATAGCAAGAAAATAATTCAGAACTCTAATTAACAGACACAAATAGAGAGTAAAATCAACCTATAGAACATGATATGCATTTGTTTATTTATACTTCATTGCATCTTTCTCATGACAAGATCAGCACTTTTATTCAGTAAATCAAAGGTACTTCTTTATCATAATCATTCAAATGCTTTAAAACCAGGAGCATAGCATAGTTTTACCTAATAAAGTTATCTATTAAAATGTTACTATGGAACATTCCCATCTTTGCATTGAGAATGTGAGAAGACTGACAAGCACAAGCTTACCGTGATATTAACTTTATCAACCCTATGTGACTAGTCATTGTTTACACTGATGCTCTGACCTTGGCACACTGAGAGGAGGAAAGGCAGATATACGTGTAATCTCAGAGCCTAACTTTTAAAAAAGAGTGTTTAGCACAAGGATTAGCTCTTAATCTTTTATTGTTTTTAAACAGTTGTTTATCACCCAAACTGTGTTGAAACTACGCCCGTGACAGGGTTCAATAAAAATGCACTTCTCTCTCCATTTACATTCCTGTAAATTACAGTTTAGAAGTGGAAACTTTAGACCGCAGTATTATAATTCAGAGATTTGTAGGCATGTTGTCTTCCTAAGGGCGTAATGATCAGGTATGGGAAGCTGCTTCTTATTCAGAGCTTACTGAGTGTTACAGACCAGGTAAGTCTCCTAATCTAACGATGGAGAAGAGTTTTAGCAAAAGGTTCCTGTCCTTTAATTTTTAGGAGCAATTTAAACTAAGTTTCACTGTGACTAAAACAAATATCTTCAGTCAGAGAATCGTTTTCATTCTGGTAACCTCACTGCAGAGTCACACTGCTTCTGGTGCTTCAGCTCCTAAGTTCTGCTTTCCATTTGGAGGGGTAATTATTATTTGAAGGTTTCATTTCCTCGAGTCAGCTGATGTTCTGTAATTTATTGCAAACTTCAACTGCTTAGGCCAGTAACACATGGATTATAATAAGACCATCAAAAAACAAAAAAGGAAAAAATGTAAATATATCAGTTTAAAAATATAACTTTAAGGAATGCTTCATCAAGAGGTATTCCTGCCTTGTTATTTATGGTTATTTTAGAAGGCCTCAAAACCTGGATGGCTTCTGAAGCCAGAAATTTCCATAGCAGAGGAATCTATGATTTGCTGTGTATCCTTTCAGCCCTCAATAGATGGGAAAAGATTGAAAGGCTCTGGAGAGGAGTCCTCTTTATTTTTTTAATGAAAGGCTGTATAATATATTTTCTCTATGGCTGCAGCAGCTGTCAGGGAGAGCATCTCAGTTCAGCTCTATTACGGGAGAGGCAATACCCTGTCCTATGGCATCGAGATGCTCTGAGGGGCCAGAACTGATTGACAGCTTGTCACCGTGACGTCTTATTCCATCTCTGTTATGGAGAAAATTAATGTCACACCACCAGCCTTATGACTCGCTGTCATCTTAGAACCGCTCACCTTTTATCAATGCTCTAAATAACATTTCAAGCCTATCGTCGCACGGTGGACAATCCGGTCAAGGGACATTAAATCAGATGACTGTGAAATGTCATAATAAAAATGGAATGCTAACAACTTCTTCTCTAAACTAGCTCCTCTGGTTTTTAAACTGTGACAAGGGGGAGCAAGGGTTCAGCATCCCCATTCTGAAAAGGTCATACAATCGCTCTTGGTCTACTACCCATTACTACCCGCCCCCTGTTGACCTTCCCTGCTTCCCCACCACCCGCCCCGCAAAAAGAAGAAAAAAAAAGAAAAATGGAATTAGCCATCTTTTCAGGATGGGGTGATCAAATAATGGCACACACAGTAACGTCTGTTTAATTTGTGGGGCTTCAATGCTTTGCAATGAACAGCTGAATGACAGCAACGGAGAACCTTTTCAGGGCTGTTTCTTATAAGAGTGGGGCAATCCACTTACTTTCCTCACCAGAACCAGAGCCAAATCAAATTCTTAGGTTGAACCTAAACTTAAAAAAAATAAATACACAAGTCCTCACAGGAAAACATATGTATAATTCTCCAAATAAACTCTTTTATATTATATGTTTCTCCAAAACAAGTGATATTTCAAACATCATACAGTATTCATTCATGTTATAATCTATAGAATAAAAAGGAAACACTCTGAAACCCTAAATTACAGATCTTTGTCCTTGCGTTGCTATGAGTAATCAAAATACATGTGCTATATTGCATACACTAGCTTCTTAGCAAATATGATTCTAAAGGGAGATACAGGCCTATGCTTGAAATTCAGGGCTAAAAAAAAGTATATTTAAACTTGGTTCACTTTTTAGTATATTGAACAGAATATAATCTGAGAATTAGCCAGGACATCCACATAATATTTTACATTTTACTGAAATAATAACTAATATTTGAAAGTAGGTATAGAAACAAATACTCAAATTCTAAATGGAAATGGCTGATTTAAGGAATCCCTTACAGCAAAAAGAAAAAAAAAAACAGTAATTGGATCATTTCTAATTACCTAGCCCGTAGTATCATTCTAATATACGGGATAGTATCAAATATTAATCCATCAAATACAATATTATAATACCTAGAATCATTTTTATATTAATATATGAATTAATTTCTTTAAAATTGTTTTAATTCATGAGTCTCACTTCTGTGAACAGGAGAATATGTCTTGGTGGGTACCAAAATGTGAAATAATTTTCACAACTGCATTTGTATATTAGAAGAGGCCACACAATATCTTGGGCTCTTAGGTGGTTTAAAAATATATACTGTTTAGCCTTGCTAAGTCACCTCTATTAAATTGTTTATGATAACACCGTTGGTGGATGAGTTGTACAAGCATTAGCAGACAGCTGATTCAGTGGAGATAGCCAGAATAAATTTGCTGAAGCACACATCCTGCTAATCTGTTTGAAGAATATTGTAGAGCATTAGTACCAGCACTTCATGTTATCTGCACAGCCTGATAAGGTACATCTTTATTAAATTCAGTTATTGGAAGGATGTCAGTCAGCAAATAGGAATATTTTAAAATCTGAAAAAAAAAAAAAATTAAGCGGCTCTTTGTTAGTCAGAGCTTGGTTTCATGACTGAGTGTCTAGAGGAGCCTTCTAAACACCTGGCAGCATTGTACAATACAAGCTTTGTAATTTTAAGTGGAAAAGCTTTTCTTTTTTCTTCCAGCTTCACGGGTACCGAGACATTCACTTTCTCGAGGCTTCACTAAGAGAGAACAATGGAGTAAGAGCTCCCCTCTCTGTTGATTCAAGAAAACTACATGGTGGGAAATGCAGACCGTGAGGATGCTGGGAAATAGGTAGATTTGGTTGTGAATGTTTGGGTTTGATAAAATTTGAGAAGGGTACTTATTTTAGTGACTCACTATGCCACCCTATCACTCCACATCTGATCGAAAGGTAAGAAAGCTTCCTTTTAATTATATTTCACATTCGATTTTTAAAAATTAAAGGAATGAAGTGAGGCTTTTCTAAGCAGTTGAAAGGAAAAAGTATTTCTGTGAATATCCTCCAGTAACCAACCTACTAATTAAAAAGTAGGTGAAGTTAACTCCATTTCAAACTTGCAAAGACAAAGAAATCTTAATTCCAATGACAAATAATCAATGAACTCATTTTAAAGTATTATATAAACTCGACTTTCCATTACAGGAAGTTTCCCTGCATGATCATTTTGTGGTGTGATAAAATGACTAAGGAGAAGCTCAGAATCTAGAACTTGCTCTGGAAGAGAGTCGAGAGAAGACCAGGTGTCTAGATATCCATGGGTACCCCAAGTGCTTCTGCAAAGATATGCATGGTATTTGCATCTGCCCAGGCTTCTGCTTCTGCTGATTCATCTGCACTTCTATCACTCCATGTAAATTAGTTACAATCTCTTCTAGTCACCCATGACCCTGAAGGAGGAGGCTTACATACGTACATATCTCTTTAATATTTCCTCGCGTTCTTTCGGGTCCTCCAGGGAGTTGATGGAGAGGTCAGAGATGCTGACTGTGGCCGAAGCTGTCAGGGTGACCAGCAACACCAGGTGCCCCTCCCCTTCCTCCAGCTGCAACTCCAACTTGTGTGTCTGTTCCCTACTGAGAGCCGACAGGTCGATCTGGCACCTAAAAAGAAATGTTTTGAATTAGCAAAAGGCTTTTTTTTTTTTTTTTGCCACATCAAACAGTGGAGGTGCAGGCTGCTCAGAGCTATGTGAAAAATAAATCAATGGAAATACCATTTGGACCACTGGAAGCATATGTATTTCATGTCAGCTGACTTCACAAAATTCAGACTCTGATTATTTTAGTATCTAATTGCTTATTTCTTGTAAGATGCAAAACAAATGTGCTTATCTGATTTGATTACTACCCACTATCACCATATTTATAAATCAGCAGGGGCTTTCAGTCCCTAGATGGCCCAGATCAGTGGGGCTTTGCTTACAGAGAGACTAACGTGAGCTGTCTAAAGAGGCAAACTACCAAGAGTGAATTTTTGTGTCACTCTAAAACAATAGGTGTTTTGCCCTCGTTCTGAAATGTTATTAAGCAGAGAATAGACCATTTACTATGATGATGTCATACGTTTTACATTTTTAAAACCATGCCAATTTATTCATAGAACACTGCATAAATCTAAGTTAACAAACAAACAAATCCTCTGAAAACACTACAGCTGAAGTGTTACGGACGAGAGTTGCCTGAAGAGAGACTTCGTAATAGTATGGCAACCCATGCTCGATATATCACCTCCTCAGAGCTGAACACTTTGCAGACTCTTTTCTTAAAAATGTCAATTGATTGGGAAGAGAAAGATACTGTGGTGACCAAAACCACAAGGCAATAATCAGAGAGAAAGGGGGCAGACATGAATAAAAGACATTTGAAACAGGAAATAGCCAATTATAAGAATAGATGTGGTATCGTCATAAACAAGGGGTGGTCAGCTATTAGGGACAGATTAAATTTTTGCCCCTTCTTATTCTGCACTCTATTTATTGTTTATTATTTTGCTTTTAAGTTAAACATCTGTGAATAGGGCCTCAAAGCTTATGGTTGAGTTCAAACATCTTTAGTGAGAGTGATTTTAGAAACTGAATCAAAGTTTGACATTTATGTTTTATTTGTGCCTATCAAAAATGACAAGAAAGATAGCCAGACTAGAAACAATTGGGAGAAAGAGGAATATAGATGCAAGAAATGAAGAAGAATAGAAACGTCCTGGTCAGTGACAGAAAATCTGCATGCACTAAATGCTAACTATCGAGATAGCCGGAAATTAGGGTCTGTACCAAGTCAGGAAAACATCTTCCTAAAGTTAGGATGTATATCAAGTAACCTCACTGTTTCTGCAAACACAATATCCATTTCAAAATACTCTCATGCTGTCCCCTTAGATTCTAAACGATGAAAAAACATATCAAATGCCTTATTTAATTTTCAAATTTTAATTGGAATTAGTTCTTAATAATACCTGGAACGAATTGAGGGTTAAAAAATGCAATGGTGAAGAACAGCTAATCAAATGCATTCTCTAATAAAAAGGAGAAACATGAATATGATTTTCTACAGATCTTTCCAGCATCTGGCACAGTGCCTAACCTATAATTTGTTGAATGTGAATGAATCTTTGGACTAGATTGAGAGTATAACACTGGAGAATTGAACAGGGATGACAGTTCAGATAGTACTTTTGGTTGGTTAACTTGGGACCAAGAAAGGTCTTTCACTCACTCTGATCATGCATTTCCAGTCCTGCTCATGCCCTATTCCTATGTATGATACTGCATCACTCTTAAAACACATTGAAACCTTCTGGAGGATTTCCTTTTATGCCTATTACCATTAAGTGCTTGTCATTTAGGTGTTGGCCTCCTCCTCTTTTATATTAGAGTCATTGCATTTAATTCTTTAGAGTTGGGGAAGGTGTTCTAAAGATGCAGTCCAGGAACTGCAAACTGGCCACTCTCAGATCAAAGCTGGTCCATAGATTTGTTGTTTTTATTGTGCTAAAAAAGTTTTGAATTTAAATAACTTTAAAGAGAGAGCAAATGTCCTCTGAGTTATTGTCCCCAATACTGTCTAACTTACAGCTAGACTATTTCACTTAATTCTGTACCCAGTGCCAATAGGCATAAGGATTTGTGATCCTCAAAATCTCCTTAATTTACCAATGAGGAAACTGAGGGCCAGAGAAGTCACATGAATCAATGGAGATACACAGTTAGTTATTAGCAGAGCCAGACCTGAGCCTAGCACTCTGGAATCTAAGATCTAGGCTTTTTCCTTTACCAGTCTGTCATTGCTGTAATTGTGCATCCTGGAGGAGTGTGCTATGTGAGGCAGTTTTTAAACGGGGTGATATCCAGACTTGTTTTGAACAGGACACATTAACTCAGGTTTCAAGTACAGAAGTGTGTTATTTTTATGCTTTAAAAATATGTACGAACTAGGAAGAATGTTGTAAGTAATTGCTCTTAGAAGATGATAAATTAAGACAAAATTAAAAATTGAATTTTAAAAGCTATAGAACTAATAAAATTTAAATTACCATTGCACATCTATAGGAAGGATTATACCTTTCTGCTGCAACTAAATTTTCAATATTGGGTACACTCGTAGAAATAGTCCCAGGTTCTGTCCTATATTTAATGGTTCAGAATTTTGACTATAATCATTCTCATATAGAAAATGCCTATGTATACACATATTTTGAAAAGAGAGCATTAATGAATTCAAGATGCTTTTTGCTAGTTGAGGTTACTCAGATCTCCTATTCATCTAAAAACTCTGCTCAGGAGTAATCCTCAGATGCCATTTAAAGCAAAATGTCACCTGATAACCCAGCAAAATTGTCCTATTAACTTCAGGATAAAGTCAGCATTACAGCATCACTGATATCTGCATTAAATGGATATCGAATCAGATTATTGCTGGAATTTGGTGGAGAAAAAGCTTTTGCTATTCCTTTGTTGTTATTGAATAAATATGTACAAAGATGGAACTCCTGCAACATACTGTGTTGCAAAGTGAATTCAGGACTAATTACTAGGGGCCAGTGCTATGGTTTGAATGTTTGTGTGCTCTCCAAAATTCATATGTTGAAAACTAGTGCCCAATGTGATGATATTAAGAAGTGGGGGGCTTCCCTGGTTGCGCAGTGGTTGAGAATCTGCTTGGCGATGCAGGGGACACGGGTTCGTGCCCTGGTCCGGGAAGATCCCACATGCCGTGGAGCAACTAGGCCCGTGAGCCAGAACTACTGAGCCTGCGCGTCTGGAGCCTGTGCTCCGCAACAAGAGAGGCCGCGATAGTGAGAGGCCCGCGCACCGCGATGAAGAGTGGCCCCTGCTTGCCACAACTAGAGAAAGCCCTCGCAAAGAAACGAAGACCCAACACAGCCAAAAGTAAATAAATAAAATTAAAAAAAAAAAAAAGAAGTGGGGTGGTTGGGAAGTGATTAGGTCATGAGAGTGGAGCCCTTGTGATTGGGATTAGTGCCCTTATCAAAAAGGCAAAAGAGAGATCTCTCACCCCTTCTATCATGTGAGGACACAGAAGAAAACAGCAGTTTATGAACCATGAAACCAGACACCAAATCTGCTTGTGTCTTGATCTTGGACTTCTCAATCCCCAGAACTGTGGAAAATAAATTTCTGTTGAATTCCATCCACCCAGTCTATGGTGGTCAGTTATAGCAGTCCAACAGGCAGATTCACCTGTACTTGGCTTGCCTGTACTATTATGTTCTCAACAAAGGAAGGATTCACTGTAGTTTGGTTACAGAAACACTAGGTGATCATTCAGGTGGTTCAGAATAAGCAAAAATTGATGGTTTTATATTGTTATGAAAATGAAAAGGCAAATTTTTAAAAGCATTGAAGCAAATTCATGAACTCCAAAAATATATACACAGACACATTCACAGGGGAAAGAGCCTGAGACTGGGCATCAGATTCCCTTGGTTCTAGCCCTCCATCTGTCACTAATTAGTTGGATGACCTTTTCCAAGACAACTTAGCCCCTGGAATTCCAGGTTTCTCATCTGTGATATGAGGGAATTGAACTAGATGAACTTCAAATTCTCAAAACCCTCAAATTCCACAATTTATTATAACTCTATCCATGTTTACCCTTGTTTACATCTTCCTTTCTTTGCAATTCCACAAACCAATAAAATGGTAAGAGAACAAATTCATCTTACAGGCAATGAAATATTATTCCTCAGATGTATTACACGTCTACCCTGATGAAAAAAGTCTGAATGTTGGTGCCAGAAGGCAGACAATCTAACCTAATATCAAACTGTCTTCTAAGGAGCACTAGGAGGGGGTGCATCCAGGTCACCATGCATGGAGTAAAAAAGGGAGTGTGGATTCTCCTCTTTTGTTCAAAGAACAGCTCCCCTTACATCTGTTTTATATCTGGGTTCCACAAGGAACTCCTGGGTCCTCAGCTGCCTGCTTTGCCTCAGCCTCGACTTTGGCTGGGTCTTTCCAAGGGGCTGGTCCTCATCCCACCACTGTGACCAATCGGCTGGTCTTGAGTCCTTATACGTCTTCCACCTGGGGCTGGCCTAGGACTGTCCTAACTTTCACTTGCTCAAATGGGCTGAGCACTCTGCTTGGCTGCCACTGTACATCTAGGCCCAACTGCCACATGCCCCAAATTTCTGGCTTCTAAGGCCACTTCTACACTTGGATAAAAAGCCACACTGTGGAGTATGGGATCTGGCTTCCTGATCAACTGCCAAAGAAACCAGATGAAACAATGCAGAAGTTTTCTCCTTATGGGGTGAACTTAGATCAATGGCACAGGTGATGGGAAGATAACTCCCCACGCCTTCCACCCTCTCACAAACCATTCCAAAGCAGGATTCTCCACATTGCCTATCCACATGTGGCCAAGTGGGCACACCTGCTGGGCAACCACTGTGTCTCTGAAACACAGGGAACATGGCCAGCCCAGAAACTTATCACCGTGCATTACTTCCTAGTCTTCCCTGCCTCATGTTCTTTCTCTCTCTCTCTCAGGACCTGGGATTATACCTCCCAATTAAGTATCAGCACCTAATCCCTGCCTCAAGCTCTGTTTCCTAGGGAACCTGGTCGAAGGCAAAAATTATTGATACAATTTAATCCCCACAGTTACAGATGCCCAAAACCCAAACCTGACCATGTCCCACTCCTGGCTCCCCACCACCTTTAAAATATCCTACCATCAGCTTGGGTGTCATTTGTTGACTTACACTTACTACTTAAGTAATTCCTGACAGCTTGTAATTCTCCCATCATCCATGCTAGGGCTCACCTGTTTCTTTGTGTTTGCATGAAGCAACCCCTCTGCCTGAGATGATGTATCTACCTATGTATGCTTGGCTAATCTTTAACTAATTCTCATTGAAATGTCTTTTCCTGTCAATCTCCTGATACACCTCAAGGGCAGGCACGTAGCACAGAGCTGGAATATAGTTGATGCTCTGTAAGTATTAAAGTACTTATGGATGAGGAGACAGAGGTTCAGAAAGGCGACAGTGGTAGAGCCGGGATTAGCCTGTAATGTGCTCATGCTACCATTTCTATATTGTCTTCCCAGAGAGAGGGTTGATTTCTTTCCAACACTCATTCATTCACTCATTCATTAACTATTTATTAAGTGCACGGTGTGTCAGGCCTCTGTTAAATTTGGGGGATTCAGCCCTTTCTAAGCCTTCTGGTTTCTCACATCCTTATTTCCAGAACTACCGCAGACCTAGTGTGTTGCTTTTAGTGAAGTTATTTGGCTTCAGAGTTCACGTCAGGGGTTCAGAACACCAAAGTTTTAACAAAGCTGAATTATTCATTAGTATTGTGATATCAAGCAAGTTATAAACTTTTTGTGCATCAGCTTTCCTCGTTTATGCCTTCTCTTTGCATAGAATTGTAAAAACACAGGAATAACAGATGAAAAACTACTTTGAAAAGATGAAAGTACTATGTAACTATAATACATAGTTTTATTATCTCATATGCCTTAGTTTGATATTGTACAATTTTAAAATGTACTGTCTGTTCCGAACTCATCAGTCAATCAATCATCAATAGAAGAATCAAAAGAGACTCAAAACTGAGATTGGAGAGCTATTTTCTTTCATTCCACAAATGGGGAAACTGAGGCTCAGAGGAATTAAGTGACGGCAAGACTTCACATTTACTGACTTCCATAGCAAAGCTTGAAATTCTTTGCACCTTTTAAAAACTATATGCATTAGTTAGCCACATGAAAGGAATATATCACATTTATTTGGTGACGTTTTCCCCTAAGTTCAAGGAGAAAAATTTCAGTATTCTTGTCACCTTTTTCTCCCCGCCTTTTCTTCTGCCATGCCTAAACCAGTAACCAATGATAGTTTTACCCAGATGAAACAGTTTTGTGATTAGCACCGTTGATGTACACACGGGGTACAGGACGTAAATGTTAGGCCTATTTGGATGTATTTTTTAATTTAAAATAGGACAGGAGTCAAACTTCATAAATATTTTATATATGCATTAACACTGGTAGCCCATACATCAGATATGTCACATGTGACCTGCAAGTATTTTGAGGGACGAGCAGAAGCTGCATGACATGGAAGGGTGGACAGTGGCCCCCAAACTTGCTGACTGGTTTTCAGTGAATTGCAGTCCATATATGCTCGGTTAGGTGGACTTACGGATTATATCAACTAGTTTTAACTGAACTAATCCTCACAAAATGGACAGTGGCTTTCAAAAATCCCAGTAAATTAGGAGGTTGGGATTAACATACACACACTACTATGTATAAAATAGGTAATCAACAAGGACCTACTGTATAGCACAGGGAACACTACTCAGTACTCTCTAATAACCTATATGGGAAAAGAATCTGAAAAAGAATAGATATATGTATATGTATAACTAAATCATTTTGCTGTACGCCTGAAACTAACACAACATTGTAAATCAACTATACTCCAATGTAAAATAAAAATTTAAAAAAGATCCCAGTAGAGAAACTGTGGATTGAGTATAATACTAATTGAACAAGCATAAGTGAACAGAATGATAAACAAGAACACACAGAGTTGACACGTTTACTCCTAGCCCATCTGTCTGTCAGCTACACTCTGATTCTGGTTTACAAACTAATAGTGTGGCATAATCAGATCTAGCAAGAATTCAAAGAAAATTCAACTTAAAATTATCAGTAAGAATATCTGCAACAAAAATTTACATCTCCTCTAACAAGGAACTTCTAAGTGTGTTTTGTGCCCTGAAGTACTAGCTCATGATATTACAAAGCCATCATGATAAGAGGACATTTAAAAATGAAGCCTTCAGGACAGGAAGACAAGCCTCTAATAGAATTTCTTTGGTGGGGGGGTCATTTCTAAAAACACATTTTACTAATTTGGACCAAATTTAACGATAAAATTAGGAAGCTTTTTGAGATTTATTGCATGAGAGCTACTTTACGTTAGTAAAACAAACACATAGTATAAGATCTTATATTATAAATCAATATGATACCTAATTCTTTAGAATCTTTGCATTTTAAAGAATTCAATAGGTAACCACTAATGTGTTTTCAAGTTTCACGATTACGCAGTGTACACGCCACCTCTGACATTACTAACTGCTAATGCAGTTATTGCCTTTGTGTTGTCAGCAATTGTCACTGTCCAACTGTCTTTGGGGAGACGGCTTTATCAGAGCATACTTCTACAAACTTGGGAGCTTCCCCATTCATTGCCTCAAAGGTAAGCTATTTAATATACACACTGTCTTTGGAAACTGCATGGTGCATGGAAACTGTCTTTGGAAATGCTTATCGTAGACAAAATACTGCAGTGAGTATAAACTTTCTGAGAAAATCTTCAGAAGAAAAAATAGTAAGCCATGAAAGAAAATGGATTAAAATCTTAATATACTTGGCTTAGGTTGAGTTTAGGAAAAACCAAGACAAAAATCAATGACATTCTTTACTGAAATACTGTCTCTTTCCCAAATAAAATATTTCACTCAATCCTTAGTAAGAAAAATGGTGAAATAGAAAGATTTCATTAAACACTCTCTTCAGTTTAGAATTTTCTCACTAATTATCTTTGTGCTTTCAAATTAATAATGAGGCAGGATTGCTCCTACTCTTATTTACGTAGGAAGTAGAACAATCATCGTAGTATTTATATCACAAATAAGAAACACTGCAAATCAGAATCTATAGTGTCAAATGCTTAAACGCAATGACCTTCAACTTTAAGAAAACATTAATTTAGTTAACATGCAAAGTCAAAGGCTGTTTTCCTCATTTACCACACTATACCTAGACAGACATACATGTACTATGTATAGTACATAGGAGGTACTCATTCCACATTCTCTTTCCTTTGGCATTAAATATAGAGTCATAGATTTATTTTATGGTTGAAAGCATTTGTTCTTCACCCGGAACTTGCCCATTTGGTGTAACTTTTTCTTCTATATTAGTAATAAAAATTGTGTTGAAATAGAACTCTCTACTGAAGTTTACATCTATAGCACTTTATTGTCATGGGCAGTACCAATGCCTCGGCCCTGATCACAATGCAACAAATAAAGTTAGTAGTAATCCACTAACCTAAAATATATGTGCTCCAAATCAATGCCACTTTAAAGATAAAAAAGCATTTTTCACACTAATAAATAATGCTATAAATCTTGCTATATTGGATTGCAAATAACTCGACTGAATGAAATTGCTTGACATGGGATTTACTTACTCTGCACGTTCATAAAAACAACTTGTTCTCTGACAGCACTCATTCTTGGCAATTTACCACAGCTGTCAGCAGACAATTTGTTCAGATTACTGCTCTGCATAAAAGTGTAACAATCAGGAGGATTTATTAGCTGATTATCGTAAAGGTGGCAGTCCGTCTTGCCTGCCAAAATGCAGGTAATCAGAAAGTTAAATAATTACACGCAGATTAACATTATTTCACCTTCCCTTGAAATCTGTAGTTCAGCGACAGGTAAAATTTGTTGTTCAAACTTGCAGTACAGTGCACACCACCCAAGTGGGTTTACTGACTTCTTGGCACTTTATCGAGCCCTTAATGGCTTCAGAACATACTGAACACCAGACTGAGGTGAAAGGGGCATGGACTTTAAAATCAGGAGTCCTGGATTTGAGTCTCAGATCAATCACCCCAAATTCACACTAGATGAACAATCTCTAAACCTCCTTTTTTGCTATACCTCTAAACCTGCCTCACTTTTTGCACCGGCAAAATTGGTACAATATGAAGCATCCTTGTTACCCCCTAATATTGAACTAATGTATGTAATAATAGTGCCCTATACAGTGTAAAGCACTATTATTATTGTTTCTTTCCATTCATGGTAAATTTATTTTTGTGTAAAATTTAACAACCAGATGGCATTAACTCACTTGATATTATAATGGTGAAAAAGTTATAAGTATCTTGGTAAATGCATAGGCTACTTTTTATTCAAATGCAACCATTCAGTATTTTTTAAGTACAAAGATTACTCAGACACTTAGACATTTTAACCCATTAATTCTCCCTTTTGAATTATATACAAATATCTTTCTTAATTATACTGAAACTTTGTACTTTCCACTAAGGCATGCTGTTCTAATTGCCTTTGCATTAACATCAGGTGTCAAATGCTATATTTATTTAGAGAAGGAAGAGCCATAATTTCCAGTATTCAGTCAAACTTCAGGTATTTAAATTTAAATCCAGCAAATATTTATTAAGCACCTATTACTTGCCACATACTTTAATAGGTATTGAGGATGCCACAATGAACAAAGCACTCAAAAACCCCTGGCTTCATGAAGCTCACATTCAAGTGATGGAAAATACATGATAAAATAAGTAAGTGAAATGCATAGTATGTCAAATGGTGATTATTTGGATGGAGAAAACAATTCTGGATAGAAGAAACGTAATGTCAAGGAAAAGAAGTTTCGATTTTAAATAGGGTTGGTATGGCTGTCTCCCTGATGTGACATTTGTGCATAGACCTAAAGAAGGTAAAGAAGCAAGGCAGGTGGACGCCTGAAGAAAGAGTGTCACAGATGGAGGGAAAGATCCTGAGGTGGGAAGGTATATGATGCACCTGAGGAACAACAAAGAGGCTGGGACAGAGCAGAGGGAGGGAGGGGCAAAGTAGCAGAAGTTCAGGGCAGAGGGGTCGCAGGGCCAGATCACCAGGAGCATCAGAGGGCTCTATGAGGACACTGGTTGTACACAGACTGAGATGGGAAACAACTACAGGGCTTCGAGCAGAGGAGTTAAATTATTTTGCTGATGTTATGTGGAAGGAAGGAGAACAGGAGGCTCTTGCTGCTGCCCACATGAAACTGATGGTGGCTTCAACAGGAAACAGAATGATTGAGGTGATAAGGGTGATTTCTGACTATATTCTGAAGGAGAAGCTTTCAAGTTGCTGAATGAATTTGATGAGAATGAAAGAAAAGAATAAAAAATGACTCCAAGATTTTTGGTGTTAGCAACGAATGAGAGAGAATCCTGATGGAGGAGCAGATTTGGGGCGCTGAGGGTGAGAAGTCTGGCTTTAGACCTGCTAAATTGGAGAAGCCTATTAGACGTCCAAATGGAGACTTCAAGCAGGCAGTTGGACGTGGAGTTAAGGAGTGGATCTGTATGTTTGTCGTTGTCAATCTCAGGTGGTATGGAAAGCACAAGAGTGGGTGAAGGCACCATGGGGGCAGGTATAGACAGAGAAGATGCCCAGGGAGTGAGCTCTAAGGGTCTCCAGAATTAAATCCGGAGGCAAATGAGGAAAAATCTGCGGGGGAGATGAAGAAAGAGCATGTGATGAGGTAAGAGGAAAACAGAGCCCTCTGTTCTGGAAGCCAACTGAAAAAACCTGTTTTAAGGAAGGAAGCCAACAGCCAAGCCCAGCGCGGCTGCTGGATCAGGTAAGATGTAGGTTAAACACTGGCCATTGAATTTAGCAACGTGGTGGTCACAGGTGACCTTGACAAGAGCAGTTTGTTGGGGCAAAAGCCTGACTACGTGGGATAAAGTGAGAATGGGAGTGGGTACTGTTCAGTGTAAAAATAGTTTTCACTGTGTTGACACCCCAGATTTGCAAGTGGCTCTTTCATTCATAGCCAGTCTTATCTTTGTAATAAACAAACAAACAAAGCCCTGTTATAGAGTATACACTTACAAAAACTCATTTCAAAAATCATTATATGTGGGAGACCTTCAAGATGGCGGAGGAGTAAGACGCGGAGATCACCTTCCCACAGATACATCAGAAATACATCTACACATGGAACAACTCCTACAGAACATCTACTGTACGCTGCCAGAAGACCTCAGACTTCCCAAAAGCCAAGAAACTCCCCACGTATCTGGGTAGGGCAAAAGAAAAAAGAAAAAAGAGAGACAAAAGAATAGGGACGGGACCTGCACCAATGGGAAGGAGCCGTGAAGGAGGAAAGGTTTCCACACACTAGGAAGACCCTTCGTGGGCGGAGACTGCGGGGGGCAGAGGGGGGAAGCTTCGGAGCCACGGAGGAAAGCACAGCAACAGGGGTGTGGAGGGCAAAGCGGAGAGATTCCCACACAGAGGATCAGTGCCGACCAGCACTCACCAGGCCGGGAGGCTTGTCTGCTCACCCGCCGGGGCAGGCGGGGCTGGGAGCCGAGGCTCGGGCTTCCGGCGGAGCGCAGGGAGAGGACTGGCGGCGTGAACACAGCCTGAAGGGGTTAGTGTGCCACAGCTAGCCGGGAGGGAGTCCGGGGGAAAGTCTGGACCTGCCGAAGAGGCAAGAGACTTTTTCTTTCCTCTTTGTTTCCTGGTGCGCGAGGAGAGGGGATTAAGAGCGCCTCTTAAAGGAGCTCCAGAGACAGGCGCGAGCCGCGGCTAACAGTGCGGACCCGAGACTGGCATGAGACGCTAAGGCTGCTGCTGCCACCACCAAGAAGCCTGTGTGCAAGCACAGGTCACTCTCCACACCGCCCCTCACGGAAGCCTGTGCAGCCCGCCACTGCCAGGGTCCCGTGATCCAGGGACAACTTGCCCGGGAGAATGCACGGCGCGCCTCAGGCTATTGCAATGTTACGCAGGCCTCTGCCGCCGCAGGCTTGCCCCGCACTCCGTACCCCTCCCTCCCCCCAGCCTGAGTGAGCCAGAGCCCCCGAATCAGCTGCTCCTTTAACCCCGTCCTGTCTGATCGAAGAACAGACTCCCTCAGGCGACCTACATGCAGAGGCGGGGCCAAATCGAAAGCTGAACCCAGGGAGCTGTGCGAACAAAGAAGAGAAAGGGAAATTTCTCCCAGCAGCCTCAGGAGCAGCGGATTAAATCTCCACAATCAACTTGATGTACGCTGCATCTGTGGAATACCTGAATAGACAACGAATCATCCCAAAATTGAGGCAGTGGACTTTGTGTGATTTTGTCTGTTTAGCTTTACTTTTACCATTTGTCCTAGGGTTCTGTCTGCCCGTTTTGTTTTGTTTTGTTTTTAGTATAGTTTTTAGCACTTGTTTTCATTGGTGGATTCATTTTTTAGTTTGGTTGCTCTCTTCTTTCTTTCCTTTTTTAAATTACTTTTTAATGTTTTATTTTTAATAATATTTTTTATTTTTTAATAACTTTATTTTCTTTTCTTTTTTTCTTTCTTTCTTTCCTTTTTTCTCCCTTTTCTTCTGAGCCATGTGGCTGACAGGGTCTTGCTGCTCTGGCCGGGTGTCAGGCCTGTGCCTCTGAGGTGGGAAAACAAAGTTCAGGACATTGGTCCACCAGAGACCTCCCGGCTCCATGTAATATCAAACATCAAAAGCTCTCCCTGAGATCTCCATTTCAACACTAAGACCCAGCTCCATTCAACGACCAGCAAGCTACAGTGCTGGCCACCCTATGCCAAACAACTAGCAAGACAGGAACACAATACCACCCATTAGCAGAGAGGCTGACTAAAATCATAATAAGGTCACAGACACCCCAAAACACAGCACCGGATGCACTCCTGCCCACCAGAAAGACAAGATCCAGCCTCAACCACCAGAACACAGGCACCAGTCCCCTCTACCAGGAAGCCTACACAACACACTGAACCAATCTTACCCACTGAGGGCGGACACCAAAAACAATGGGAACTACGAACCTGTAGTTTATGAAAAGGAGACCCCAAACACAGTAAGCTGAGCAAAATGAGAAGACAGAGAAACACACAGCAGATGAAAGAGCAAGGTAAAAACCCATCAGACCAAACAAATGAAGAGGATATAGGCAGTCTACCTGAAAAAGAATTCAGAGTAATGATAGTAAAGATGATCCGAAAATCTTGGAAATAGAATGGAGGAAATACAAGAAACGTTTAACAAGGACCTAGAAGAACTAAAGAGCAAACAATGATGAACAACACAATAAATGAAATTAAAAATCCTCTAGGAGGAATCAATAGCAGAATAACTTGAGGCAGAAGAAAGGATAAGTGACCCGAAAGATAAAATAGTGGAAATAACTACCACAGAGCAAAATAAAGAAAAAAGGATGAAAAGAATTGAGGACAGTCTCAGAGACCTCTGGGACATTAAACGCACCAACATTTGAATTATACGGGTCCCAGAAAAAGAAGAAAAAAACAAAGGGACTGAGAAAATCTTTGAAGAGATTATAGTTGAAAACTTCCCTTATATGGGAAAGGAAATAGTTATTCAAGTCCAGGAAGCACAGAGAGTCCCCTACAGGATAAATCCAAGGAGAAACACACCAAGACACATATTAATCTAAATATCAAAAATTAAATACAAAGAAAAAATATTAAAAGCAGCAAGGGAAAAACAACAAATAACATACTAGGGAACTCCCATAAGGTTAACAGCTTATCTTTCAGCAGAAACTCTGCAAGCCAGAAGGGAGTGGCAGGACATATTTAAAGTGATGAAAGGGAAAAACCTACGACCAAGAAAACTCTACCCAGCAAGGATCTCATTCAGATTCGAAAGAGAAATAAAAACCTTCAAAGAGAAGCAAAAGCTAAGAGAATTCAGCACCACCAAACCAGCTTTACCACAAATGCTGAAGGAACTTCTCTAGGCAGGAAACACAGAGGAGGAAAAGACCTACAATAACAAATCCAAAACAATTAAGAAAATGGTAATAGTAGCATACATATCGATAACTACCATAAATGTAAATGGATTAAATGCTCCAACGAAAAGACAAAGACAGGCTGAATGGATACAAAAATAAGACCCGTATATATGTTGTCTACAAGAGACCCACTTCAGATCTAGGGACACGTACAGACTGAAAGTGAGGGGATGGAAAAAGATATTCCAGGCAAATGGAAATCAAAAGAAAGCTGGAGTAGGAATTCTCATGTCAGACAACATAGACTTTAAAATAAATATTACAAGAGACAAAGAAGGAGACTATATAATGATCAAGGTATCAATCCAAGAAGAAGATGTAACAATTATAAATATTTATGCGCCCAACATAGGAGCACTGCAATACGTAAGGCAAATGCTAACAGCCATAATAGGGGCAATCAACAGCAACACAATCATATTAGGGGACTTTAACACCCCACTTTCACCAATGGACAGATCATCCAAAATGAAAATAAATAAGGAAACACAAGCTTTAAATGATACATTAAACAAGATGGATTTAATTGATATTTTTAGGACATTCCATCCAAAAACAGCAGAATACACTTTCTTCTCAAGTGCTCATGGAAAATTCTTCAGGATAGATCAGAACTTAAGTCACAAATCAAGCCTTGGTAAATTTAAGAAAATTGAAATCATATCAAGTATCTTTTCTGACCACAACGCTATGAGACTAGATATCAATTACAGGAAAAGAATCTGTAAAAAAATTTAAAAATGGAGGCTAAACAATACACTACTATATAACCAAGAGATCACTGAAGAAATCGAAGAAGAAATCAAAAAATTCCTAGAAACAAATGACAATGAAAGCACGACCACCCCAAACCTATGGGATGCAGCAAAAGCAGTTCTAAGAGGTAAGTTTATAGCAATACAATCCTACCTCAAGAAACAAGACACATCTCAAATAAACAACCTAACCTTACACCTAAAGGAATTAGAGAAAGAAGAACAAAAAACCCCAAAGTTAGCAGAAGAAAATAAATTAAGATCAGATCAGAAATAAATGAAAAAGAAATGAAAGAAACGATAGAAAAGGTCAATAAAACTAAAAGCTGGTTCTTTGAGAAGATAAACAAAATTGATAAACCATTAGCCAGACTCATCAAGAAAAAAAGGGAGAAGACTCAAATCAATAGAATTAGAAATGAAAAAGGAGAAGTAACAACTGACACTGCAGAAATACAAAGGATCAGGAGAGATTACTACAAGCAACTCTATGCCAATAAAATGGACAACCTGGAAGAAATGGACAACTTCTTAGAAAAGCACAACCTTCGAGACTGAAGCAGGAAGAAATAGAAAATATAAACACACCAATCACAAGCACTGAAATTGAGACTGTGATTAAAAATCTTCCAACAAACAAAAGCCCCGTACGAGATGGCTTCACAGGCGAATTCTATCAAACATTTAGAGAAGAGCTAACACCTATCCTTCTCCAACTCTTCCAAAATATAGCAGAGGGAGGAACACTCCCAAACTCATTCTATGAGGCCACCATCACACTGATACCAAAACCAGACAAAGATGTCACAAAGAAAGAAAACTACAGGCCAATATCACTGATGAACATAGATGCAAAAATCCTCAACAAAATACTAGCAAACAGAATCCAACAGCACATTAAAGGGATCATACACCATGGTCAAGTGGGGTTTATCCCAGGAATGCAAGAATTCTTCAATATATGCAAATAGATCAATGTGATAAACCATATTAAAAAATTGAAGGAGAAAAACTATATGATCATCTCAATAGATGCAGAAAAAGCTTTCGACAAAATTCAACACCCATTTATGATAAAAACCCTGCAGAAAGTAGGCATAGAGGGAACTTTCCTCAACATAATAAAGGCCATATATGACAAACCCACAGCCAACATCGTTCTCAATGGTAAAAAACTGAAACCATTTCCTCTAAGACCAGGAATAAGACAAGGTTGTCCACTCTCACCACCATTATTCAAAATAGTTTTGGAAGTTTTAGCCACAGCAATCAGAGAAGAAAAAGAAATAAAAGGAATCCAAATCAGAAAAGAAGAAATAAAGCTGTCACTGTTTGCAGATGACATGATATTATATATAGTGAATCCTTAAAGACTCTACCAGAAAACTACTAGAGTTAGTCAACAAATTTGGTAGAGTAGCAGGATACAAAATTAATGCCCAGAAATCTCTTTCATTCCTATACACTAATGATGAAAAATCTGAAAGAGAAATTAAGGAAACATTCCCATTTACCACTGTAACAAAAAGAATAAAATACCTAGGAATAAACCTACCTAGGGAGACAAAAGACCTGTAGGCAGACAACTATAAGACACTGATGAAAGAAATTAAAGATGATACAAACAGATGAGAGATATACCATGTTCTTGGATTGGAAGGATCAACATTGTGAAAATGACTATAGCACCCAAAGCAATCTACAGATTCAATGCAATCCCTATGAAACTACCAATTGCATTTTTCACAGAATGAGAACAAAAAAATTTCACAATTTGTATGGAAACATGAAAAACCCTGAATAGCCAAAGCAATCTTGAGAAAGAAAAATGGTGGTGGAGGAATCAGGTTTCCTGACTTCAGACTCTACTACAAAGCTACAGTAATCAAAGCAGTATGGTTCTGGCACAAAAACAGAAATATAGATCAATGGAACAGGATAGAAAGCCCAGAGATAAACCCAGGCACATATGGTCAGCTTATTTTTGATAAAGGAGGCAAGAATATACAATGGAGAAAAGACAGCCTCTTCAATAAGTGGTGCTGGGAAAACTGGACAGCTACATGTAAAAGAATGAAATTGGAACACTTCCTAACACCATACACAAAAATAAAATGGATTAAAGACCTAAGTGTAAGGCCAGAGAGTATAAAACCCTTAGAGGAAAACATAGGCAGAATACTCTATGACATAAATCACAGCAAGATCCTTTTTGACCCACTTCCTAGAGAAATGGAAATAAAAACAAAAATAAACAAATGGGACCTAATGAAACTTAAAAGCTTTTGCACAGCAAAGGAAACCATAAACAAGATGAAAAGACAACCCTCAGAATGGGAGAAAATATTTGCAAATGAAGCAACTGACAAAGGATTAATCTCCAAAATTTACAAGCAGCTCATGCAGCTCAATATCAAAAAAAGAAACAACCCAATCCAAAAATGGGCAGAAGACCTAAATAGACATTTCTCCAAAGATATACAGATTGCCAAAAAACACATGAAAGAGTGCTCAACATCACTAATAATTAGAGACATGCAAATCAAAACTACAATGAGGTATCACCTCACACCAGTCAGAATGGTCATCATCAAAAAATCTACAAACAGTAAATGCTGGAGAGGGTGTGGAGAAAAGGCAACCCTCTTGCATTGTTGGTGGGAATGTAAATTGATATAGCCACTATGGAGAACAGTATGGAGTTTTTTTAGAAAACTAAAAGTAGAACTACCATATGACCCAGTAATCACACTACTAGGCATATACCCTGAGAAAACCATAATTCAAAAAGAGTCATGTACCACAATGTTCACTGCAGCTCTATTTACAATAGCCAGGACATGGAAGCAACCATGTGTCCATCGACAGGTGAATGGATAAAGAAGATGTGGCACATATATCCAATAGAATATTACTCAGCTATAAAAAGAAAGGAAATTGAATTATTTGTAGTGAGGTGGATGGACCTAGAGACTGTCATACAGAGTGAAGTAAGTCAGAAAGAGTAAAACAAATTCTGTATGCTAACATATACATATGGGATCTTAAAAGAAAAAAAAATGGTTCTGATGAACCTAGGGGCAGGATAGGAATAAAGATGCAGATATAGAGAATGGACTTGAGGACCTGGGGAGGGGGAAGGGTAAGCTGGCATGAAGTGAGAGAGTGGCATGGACCTATATACACTACCAAATGTAAAATGGATAGCTAGTGGGAAGCAGCCACACAGCACAGGGAGATCAGCTCGGTGCTTTGTGACCACCTCGAGGGGTGGGATAGGCAGGGTGGGAGGTAGAAGCAAGTGGGAGGAGATATGGGGATATATGTATATGTATAGCTGATTCACTTTGTTATAAAGCAGAAATTCACACACCATTGTAAAGCAATTATACTCCAATAAAGATGTTAAAAAAAAAGAAAAAAGAAAAAAAATCAGTATATGTGACCCAAACTGGAAAATAAAGTGAATAATAAAAAAACTATAACACAGTACACTAGTGTGTGTAGATAATCTAATCCATTCACGTGTTCCAAATTTGGGACTAATTCAGACAGGATCCTTAAAAACCATTATTAGACATTGATGGGAGAGTTACCCTCCATGGCCAACTTTAAATTTATTCACCAGCCACCAATCAACTCCCAGAAGTCTCTAATTTCTAAGTGAATGGAGGCATATCTTAATTATTCCCACCACACACACACAAAAAGATAATTATGTGACGTGATAGAGGTGTTAACTATAGCTATGATGGCGATCATGTTATAATATATAAATCTATTAAAACAATACATTGTACACCTTAAATTTACATGTTACATGCAAAGTATGTTTCAATAAAATTAATTTATTAAAAAAAGTTAATACAACAGAGAATGTTGCAACAACAGCTTGCAGAAGAATTCAGAAAGAGTCATGTACCACAGTGTTCACTGCAGCTCTATTTACAATAGCCAGGACATGGAAGCAACCTAAATGCTCATCGATAAATGAATGGATAAAGAAGATGTTGTACATATATACAATGGAATATTACTCAGCCATAAAAAGGAACAAAATTGGGTCATTTGTAGAGACGTGGATGGATCTGGAGGCTGTCATACAGAGTGAAGGAAGTCAGAAAGAGAAAAACAAATATCACATATTAATGCATATATGTGGAACCTAGAAAAATGGTACAGATGAACCGGTTTGCAGGGCAGAAATAGAGACACAGATGTAGAGAACAAACGTATGGACACCAAGGGGGGAAAGCGGTGGGGGGGTGGGGATGGTGGTGTGATGAATTGGGCGATTGGGATTGACATGTATACACTGATGTGTATAAAATTGATGACGAATAAGAACCTGCTGTATAAAAAAATAAAATAAAAGTCAAAAATTGAAAAAAAAAAGAATACAGAAGACCCTGATGACAGTTTTACTCCTGTTACTTTAATCTTAGAACTCAAATTTAATTAGAAGGTAACTATTCTCTTCTAAACTATTCTAGGACCAAGGGATTCTATTATAATCTGCATTATTTCCACTGTTACCATACAACCTTGACATAAACACATGCAACTCTCTTGCCCACCACTGAGATCTAATAATATATTGTTCTTCAGTGGCAGGATGTGTGTAAAGTACAATTTAGTAAGTATAAAGTCAGATACCAAGAGTTTCTGCTGTTATCTGGCCATCACGTAGCTTGGAAATGATGATATTTGCCAGGGTCATTTCCTTTTTCTGCAACAGGCATCTTTGTTAAATTAGCAAAGTGTACAACAATTTTGTATTGTCCACTTTGCTTATCTCAAAATTCAACAATAAATCCTTTTACTGTGTAAAATGGTTTAAACTGATACTCAAAAGCTGTCTTAGGAGTCTTCTTGTCTACCTGTGCTCTTGTTTACTCTAAAACTTTTTGGCTCAAATTGCTTTCTTAGGCAATTATATTTGGCATATGACCAAAAGCGAATGTTTTTTAGTGAGGCTGATGCCAGATAAGTTTTTATTATATTTAGGAAAAAATGTAACTGGAAATAAAAGTAAGTCATTCAAAATAAATGAGAGGTTTAGAAATCCCTATAATTCTTTAATGGTAGTATTTGGACTCACCATCCAAGCCAGTTTTAATCCAACCAAGATACTGGGAAGCAGAGCACACAGATTTGCCCATCAAAGCAATGAGGGTGCTGGAGCCCAGGGCTTCTTGATCCTGCTTGCAAGGTTCTCCTGGGTAATAGCCACGGGCATAAAGAACTCATCCAACAACCCAGGCAAAGCCCAAGCCAGAAACTATATGCAGGTGGTAAACACCTCCAACAGCTAAAAAAATAAGAAGGGAGGATACACTTCCAACTAGATTACTAGTTTATTATGAAAGGATATAACTCAGGAATGTCTGGATGGAAGAAATGCACAGGGTTAGGTATGTGTAAGGGGTGTGGAGCTTCCATGCCCTCTCAGGGCACAGCACTCCCCCAGCACCTGCACATGTTCACCAACCCAGAAGCACCAAAAATGGATTTCTTCTCTTTTTCCAAACTTCACAAACCTTCTCAGCTCCCCCAGTTGTCTAGAGCAATCACTGTGATCTTCACACAAGCCATTTATCACTGTTCTCTCAAAATTCGCTAAATATGGACAAACCCATAGAAACGAGATGAAGTAAGATAAACAAGTCCACCTCTCTGCCAAAAATTTCTTAAAATAATTAGGCATGCCCTTGAAGAATTTGTAATATTATCAAGTGAGGAAAAGGGAAAGGTCAGTACAAAATGGGCTGAGAAATTTTCATAATTTCCAAATTTGGAGATGCTTTTCAAAGAAAGAAAAATACGTAAAAGGGTATTTGTCATTATGGAAAAAAATGGAAAAAAGAATAAGAAGGACTTCATGTAATGTGGACCCAGAAGTACAAGAAGCCAGTACATTTCATCAACTACTTCGTTATTTTACTATGATAAGCAAGTTTGAATACAAAGTAATGAGATTGAGGTAGCAAGTTACATATGACAGCCATTCTGATTTCCTTGTGGTCACCAAATAGAGCTAGTGTTGCTATAAATTATGAAAATGAATTAATTATTCAAGGAATATCTAGAAAGCATCTACTTGAGAGAGCTCATAGCTTATTGAGGAAGATGGAAACAGACATATATATATAATAAAATGTATTCAATGTATTAACAGATCTATACTGATACTTAAGCCGGTGGTATATCCCAAAGAGAGCAAGGTAGAACTTTAAGAAAACACTGAAAATAGTATTTTACTAGAGGGAAAAAATATGCAGTGAAAGCTTGTCCTCTAAAAAGGATTGAAATGTAATACAGCATTAGCTTGCAGTGGTGTTTTTCTCATTTCATTTTATAAGTAAAATATTAAAGGTTAACTGAAGCTGATCTGTGACCTCTCACTTTATAATACTATGAAGAGAAAAAAACCATTGTTTAAAACGTATTTCTTAGAATAACGAAAGCCAAAGAGACAAATATATTGGGTTGGATTCCTATTTTTGCTTTTTTAGTGTAAAATTCCCTTTATTATTATTAGTATGTATGCATTTCTTCAGGCTGTATGTTTAGAGACTTGGAAATCATGTCAACTATGATGAAGAAAGAATTTTCTAAGCTAACAAATTCTTCTGTACACCGTGCTTTATTTCAGTATTGGCAGGTTTCAATGTGTTTTGCTATAAGGACACATATGTAACTATTGAAAATATTAAAATAGGCTTTAAAGTAAGAAAACAATTCATATAATTCAAGCAATCATTCAAAATAACCTTGTCTTTGTGCAGAGATGTCATGTAAGCTTCAGAATACTCTTTTCTTCACCACATTATCAGATTAACCTGGATCTGCCTCACTTACACACTTCCTTCACTGAAACTTGAACTCCTGGGAGATTTATGAACTCCTAGGAGATTATCAAGATTCTCTACCTTGCAGGGAGTTGTAGGAAACAATGCATTTTGCGGTCACAATATGCTTTATGAAAAGTAATATTATCTCAGATCACTTTGCAGACTATGAATATGTTTTTTGTTCCTTTTAAGTATCTTATATCAAATGAGATTCCTCTTTCTCAACTCCCGTAACTTTTATGCACAATGTTCCTGACATCTGGAGAAAATTTCTGGATATCAAATTCAGATAGCCTGTCCATCAACTGGTCAAAACTGCCACCTACTGGTCAGTTTTCAAATCTATTTTTCAGTTCACCCAAGCATTGCCTTACCATGATAAGATCCCTTGCTTCAAAACAGTAAAGATCAATTATAATACCAGACTTACAACAAAGCTCATCCTGTCTAGGGTGATCCAAAAATACCAAATTGCACAAACCTGCCAATAAAGTCATCCCTTTTCCCAGCGTCTTTGTCCCATGCAGTGATATCAATGATTCCGCCTCTTTCTTCATAGAGATGAAAATCAAATTGTTCTCTCCACTGAGGATTCAAAGTTTTTGGCATAATCTGAAAAACCAAAAACTCATTACCATCTCCTCAATATCAGTCTTAAAAAATTTAATTTGAGACATAAATCAAAGTTTATGTACTATCTAGAAAAGCATGTGAGCTTCTAGAAATGATGGAAATAAGTCATTAGATCTCAGCATCTTGACTACATTTTGTATAAGAGAGCCCAAAAGAATGTGTCCTGAAAACCAACAGGCACCCTCTCATTATTTTGAGTAACAGATAACAGATATGAACTACATAGAAAAGGCAAAGAGTCTGTAAGTGAAATAGCTCACTCAGATACTAGCATTTATTTTACATAACCAGTTAATACACAGATATAACTCATAGTCTGTCATCTTATAATAAAGGAAGATGAGGATTCCCAGAGTTTTTTTCCCTCACTTCCTACACACATAAGAATTGCAAGCTGAATAATGAAGAAAACGGACAACGAAGTTCTGTGGGAGAAAGAGGAAAAAAAAGTAATTTGGGGGTGGTCAGGCAAACTTTTACCTTAAAATTATAGCACTGATGTATCATCCCAATTTTATACATGGAGAAACTGAGACCTGAGGTTTAAGTGACCCACCTACAGTCACTAGGATTTAGTAGCTAGACTCTAACTCAAGTCTTTTATTAGAGCTTCAGATCTCTTTCCCCAAAACACTATGCCAAAAATGTTTGTGAATTAATATGAATATGTGTGTGTATAATCTCCAGGTCACATAAAGATATCTTATCTGACGTGCAATTTTGTAACTTCAAGTATTCAGACAAGACACCTGGTAGAATCAATGAATCAAGTGACTCATACTGATGTGTTTTAAAATTCCATTCACCATTGAGTTAGACCACATTCATGTTTGTTTCCCTACTCTTTCTTTTTAGCAGGAGGGCATGTAGCGGCCTTTTCTCTTTTTAATGTATGAGAGACAGATCTTCAGATGTAAAGACTTTGAAAGCAATGAAGTATGTTATGTGCAAAGGTAACGCAAATGAATCACAATTTTTAAAGTTCATAATCTGAAATTAATCAGCAATAGATCGTGGAAAGAAAGAGCAAAGAGAGACACATGTCCATAGCTGGGTTTCATATTTCATACCTAAAGAGCAGAACTATAAAAATAAGTAATGTTTTAAGCCTACCAGAACATGGAAATAATGTTAATTGATAAAAGACAAGATAGAAGTGGTCACAGGTACCTATTTTTGGGATCAGTAGTTTCTTTAAAATGTTATTATTAAACCCATGGCAGAAAAAAAAAGACGGCACTGGATGGATGGTATGACAATTCAAATGTCTCATAATTGGGTTCAGATGAACTCCCTCAGTATTTTGGGGAGTGGTCCGTCTTACTTATCTGGCCAAAAAAGAACTTAAGCTTTCAGTTTTCTTTTTTAGGATTGTCTTCCCTATATGATTTCCTATAGGTCAGAAGTGATGCCTTCCCCTTCGATGTGGGCACTTAAGAAGGTAACCAATCAGCCTGCTAAGAAATCACCTCTGATATTTCTAATACAAGATGGGTGTAATCAGTTGACCCAAGCTGTCAATGAATACCAGCTATAGAAGCTGACCATTAAAGAGGCTGTATGTGGATGCAACACAGATAAATGTAACTATCACTATATAACCATGAGTACTATGACCTTTACTAATTATTATTATTTCTGCTAATAATATGATAGTGATATGAATATTTAATATGTTATTACTAATAATACAAGTGTTATTACATAATATACTTACTACTGCTGCTACTCTTCCTCTTCCTTCCGCTACTACTGTTTATTGAGTATTTATTATGGGCAAAGCAACATTCTAAGCCCTTTACATGCATGACATATAGTATTCAATCTTCTCAATAACTTTTTAGGTAGGCATTATTTTAATTCTCATTCTCACAGATGGGGAAATGGGGGTATGGAGAGGCAAAGTAACTTGTGCCATGGCACACTGCTGTAGTGGCAGCAGGACCTTGGCCCTCTGTTTTCTAAATAAATTTTTAAAAGCTTGCAATCTGCATTGGTGCATCTCAGTTTGAAAAAATGGTTCAGAGTAATGCACAAAGATTTTTCATACATGTCAAATAGTGCTATTTGTAGTACTTGCACTAGTACTAGATGCAGTAATAATAGTAGCCAACATTTTCTGAGCACTTTATGTGCCAGGTATTGACTTAGGTTTGCTCCGGGTTTTTTTTTTTTTTTTTTAAGAGATAGTTCCTAGTATTATTCCGTGTGATAGGTGAAGAAACTGAGACATAGAGAAATAGTTTACCAAAGGTCACACAGTACATAAAGTAAGAAATGCAATACAATTGTTAGTACTGTTGCCTGACATGATGTTGAAAAGTAGTTCTGTAAAGCATTAAAAAAGTGTCTAGTGTTTTCATGTCTCAGAGCATGGCTGTTAACCAACCACTGCCTTCCAAGCACTGATGGGAACACACAAGAGATAGGTCACCTTGCTCTTGTACTTCTGATGCCCAAGCCGGAACTTCACATAGGGGTCACTCAACCCATTTGAGTCCATCGCCTTGAGGTCTCGCCCCTCAATCAATGTGATGCTGACTATTCCTCTCCAAAGATGTGGTTTTCTGTGTACGTCTGACAGACGTAAACTTTGGGTCTGAAACTTGTGGCAAAGGAAAACAGAATTAGATTACTGTGTTTTAAACCAAAATACCACATTTGGCATTACCCTTTCCTCTGTTATAGTTTTTCAAAAATAAAAAATAGGCAGTTACAATTTTTAAAAATAATTAATAGTCATTTATTATATAATTATTGATAAATATTAAATTATTATCTCATAAATTTAAGGTTGTGTAAAAGAGGTGTGTGCTCAAAATAAAGTCTACTTTTACAACTCTTAAAATTACATTTTAAGAATATCACAGAGTATTTGCATATGTGTCAAATATGCCTGTCTAAATATGTATAAATAAATATAAATGCAAAAGGCCTCATCCACACTGTGATATGTAATTTTTAATTAGTAACAGTTTTTCTGCTACTTCAAAGTTTTTATTATGAAAAATCATAATAAACACATCTAGCATTTGTCAGTAACAGTTTTTGAAAATCTTTTTTCGTGTTACAAGTGGATTTTACAGTCGGTTTTTAGTTCTAAGATTAGTTTTAAGTTCTATTCAGACAATTAAAAAACTTCTTTATTGCCACAATAAGAGATAACTGAGTTTCAGCTCTCTAAAAAACTACTTAAGGTACCACAGAACAGAGAAAAGTCAATATGCCCTCCCGAGATAGCCTGCTTATGCCTGAAACTTGCATCACAAATTTAAAAAATTACATAAGTGATTTATATTGGCAGGTATGTTTCTGGATTTAGTTCTCTAGTATTTGAACATTTTCTTTAATAACTTTTAATTGTTCAATTCTAAGTCACAGTACTCAAGTCAGTGAACAAACTCAGAATTTTTAAAAATCAGCAAGTCTAAAAATGCCATATAATCTCTTGAACTAAATAGCATATAAAACAAGCCAGAGAAAGTAGCTAAAATATTAAAGATCTTTTCAATCTGGATTCAGAACCAAGGAGTATTATAAAATTGCTGTTTTTTTTTATGTTGTCAAGCACGTTTTCTTCACTTATAGTGATTTCATGAAGAAATTCAATGTTTCTCTCAACCTCAGAGTACTCCACTTCTAAATTATGGATTAGCTCTACTTTTGGTCTAATTCTTTCCACACTAAAGTGATAGTCTATTTTGTATAACTCCCCGTCCCACTTTGGATTCTTACTTTTTCCCCCATACCATAATAATGGCATAGCCATTTTTAATCTATCAAAAGTCTTGCGTTTCAGGATGCTTATTAGGAAAATGAAAACTATATTCTTCAAAAGATAATACTTTTATTATTATTATTATTATTATTTTTTTTTTTTTTGCGGTACGCGGGCCTCTCACTGCTGTGGCCTCTCCCGTTGTGGAGCACAGGCTCCGGACGCACAGGCTCAGCGGCCATGGCTCACGGGCCCAGCCGCTCTGCAGCATGTGGGATCTTCCCAGACCGGGGCACGAACCCGTGTCCCCTGCATCTGCAGGCGGACTCTCAACCACTGCGCCACCAGGGAAGCCCGATAATACTTTTAATATTTGAACATGTCCATGGAAATCTTTCTAAATCACATTGCATATTTCCCTGCCTTGGTGATCAGCAAATTTTAAACACCACTTCTTGGTAGCTCTGCCTTATTAATATCAATGCAGGACTTTGCCTACACATCCCTCACCTCTGTGAGCCCAAGAGCAGTGTCACCTGTGTTCTGAAGAGAAGCCAAGGTTACATGGAGCACCTGTAACTTCCACAGGACTCCATACCCCACTTCAGTGAAGTCCCTCTGCTCCCATCTGTTTTATATCAGTACATTGGGTTTCCACATTGATTGTGTTTGAACCAAGGATTTCTCAGATTAAAATAATTGTTTAGAATTCATTGCACCAAATAATTTTCAAGTTTTTTTTTTGGTTCTAAGATTTCATACTACTTATTTTATATAATGCAGCAATCGATTTCAGTGCCTATCTATCTATCTGACTACTGCTGCTCTTGAGACTACAACAGCAGACTCTAGAGAATCAGGTTGTCAACTATGCATCTGAAACTTTTGTTAAGGGGTATGAGTGGCAAAGAAGGAAAACAAATTTTTGGCAAGTAAGAAGAAATAATTATCTTAGCGAAGACTAAGGAGTTAAAAACTACCCATTTATATAGAGCTTTCGACTTTGAAAGTGCCTATATATACATTACATAATTTGGTTTCCACTAAAACCCTATGAAGTAGGAAGGCAAGTCCTGCTATTTCTATTTTACTGATGAGAAATTTGAGGCTCCAAGTGGCTGGGCTAATAAATGATGGATATGGGACCAGAACTCAGTATTTCTGACCTTTATTCCTGAGCTTCTTCCAATATTGGTCTTTAGGGCAGAGACTCTCCCAGAGGTTTTAAAGTAGTCATGATTTAAGTACAATGTTGCTAAAGGGTACTCTTCAGTTAGGTGAGTTGCTTATATTTGAAATGACATTCGGTCTACATTTTCCTGTGTGGCTAATACATGACATCACCTTCTACTTCTCTGTCATATGAGCACATGTATTCAAACTTACAACATTCCAGCTTGCAGATGGATGTACTTAATGACATTTCCTACACACTCTAGCAGCACATGTCATACACTGCACTCATCAAATAACAGTTGGGTACAATGTAGGTTACACAGCAACTTCGGTTAGCAATGCCGAGTTAGGTTCTTGAATGGTACCAGGTCTGAAACCCTTACTTGCTCTCTCCTCCTCCCGTTTTTCACAGGAGAACAAGAATTTTACTTTTAAGATGAGAAGGAATGCTTTCCATGGGATCCTTCATGCTTTCACAGAAACAGAATGAACTTAATGGAGGCTTTACCTAGTGCCACTAGTTGTTACCAAATGCTTTTCTATAACCTGGAGGAACATTCCCAAAACGACTGGGGAAGCTAAGGGGTGGGGAGTGGAGGAGGGGAGAATATTTCTTAACAAAAACAGGGCTAGTGATTGTTGAAATTAAGGTGACCTGTATAAAAGGCTAAAAGGAAAACAAAGGTTGGGTTTTAAAAACATACTAACCAAATATCATTTTTTAAAGTGATTTTTTTTCAATTTATTTTTGTTAAAATGGTACTCTTTTAAAAAGAGACTTCTTAATTCAGCTGTGATTTGACCAGCTACATAGTCATGAAACAGATAAATATTTAGTCTGAGTGTGAAAAACAGGAACTTGAAATAAAATTATAAGGTAAAGGGGGAAGATATAAAACTTAGGCTACCAGCAGGAGAAAAGACAAGGGCTTAGCATAAACGTCTACTTGCATCTTTCTAGCAATTTCTGACTATGTGACTTGGGCACATTGCTCCCTCTCTGGGCCTCAGTTTTCTTATCTACGGTTTCCAGACAGTACACCAGGCCCCCATGTACTAAAAGCACTGCTCTGTGTGAGGGGGGTCATCGGGGGGGGTTGTTGGGGTCTGAATGGAAAAAAAGTATATTCCACAAACAAAGAAGATTTAATCCACTTAAGATAGCTAATACTAAACTTAGTTTTTTTTGTTTTGTTTTTTTTTTTGTTTTTTGTTTGTTTTTTTGCAGTACGCGGGCCTCTCACTGTTGTGGCCTCTCCCATCACGGAGCACAGGCTCCAGGTGCGCAGGCTCAGCGGCCATGGGTCACGGGCCCAGCCGCTCCACGGCATGTGGGATCTTCCTGGACCGGGGCACGAACCCACGTCCCCTGCATCGGCAGGCGGACTCTCAACCACTGCGCCACCAGGGAAGCCCCTAAACTTAGTTTTTAAATCAAAGTTTTGGGGAACTCATTGGGGAACAAGTAGAATTCCACAACTAAAACAAACAAACTTTGAAAAGCACTAGCGTTAATGCTCCCCAACATAGCTTCTGAGTAACTTGCTGTTCTGGTTAAAGTTTCCTTCCTCTGTATAGCAAAGCTCTCCAAGTATGGTCCACAGAGCAGTGGCATCAGTGTCACCCAGGAACTTGTTAGAAATTCAGATTCTTTAGCCCCATCCCAGACCAACGGAATCATCAGCTCTGGATGCCGGGCCCACTGCTCTGGTTTAACCAGCCCTCCCGGGACGGGGTTCTGATATGCACTCAAGTGTGAGACCACCACCCCCCGCCCCTGCTTTAAAAGTTCTAAGGTACATGCACACTGGTCTTCTCCTATGTTCTAATAACTAGTATTAATTACTATAATTGTAGACATCATCCACTCTCTGGGATGGATACTATATATGCTAATTAAAGTCCTTCTTTAGTTCTGCTTCCTAATTTACTGATGATGAAAGCACATTGGTCTGGGTATTTGGAACATTTAAAGAGAGAAATAGGAGGCCACTGAAAAATTATGTGGTTTGTTTAATTTGTTATTTCCTTTGTTAATGATTTTTCTAATAGGATGTATTTAAATAATTAACTGAATAATTGATAATCGGTCAACCAAAAATTACTTATTGAGCACCTAAAGGGCAAGGAGTGTTAAATACATCCAAGAAATCCCTCAATAAAATTAACATATTACAGCTGGTACTTAGTCATCTAAGGTAATGTTTTCAACTATGTCCTGGTTGAAATAGGAGGGAAAGAAAAAAGAAGGGAAGAATAAAAAGGAAAAGCAACCCAGCTTCGAAGCAAAGAGCCAACTCCATAAAAGGAAGAAGTACTCTTTGAACTTTGAAAGCAGTAATTCCCCAGTTTTAATGGGCAATTTGTTGAAATCGCCAAGCCTGATCCTCCAGGATATGATTCAGTTCTTGTGGGCAGAGCTGCACATGTTTCTCCAACATGTGCCCCATGTGGTTCTCATGCACACTGAAGTTTGAGATCCACTCTCATAAGGAATATTCATCCAAGTTCAGATTTAGTAAAGAATATCCAGACACCAGGTAATAATATAAACTTCAAAGTCTCAGGTAATTAGTCAAAGACGTGTATCTTTAGTAAGATTTTAGAATTAGTGAGCTGGCATTTTAAACAGAATATTAGCTTATGTACATTATTCCTTGAAAACAAATTCAGGACTTCAATCCCTTTTCATATACATAAAAGACGTTAGGATACCGAATGGTTTTCAGAAGAGTAAGTCAGCCATGAGAGTTCACAGCTCATGTAAGCTCAGAAAACATAAACAAACTGGTTGAACTTACTTGTGCATTTTGGTAATGAGCATTCTGAAGCTCTGCTCTGCAGAAGCCCAGGACAGGAGAAGCAGTCCTGCCGCATGTCTGGATGGAAATGAATGATCAGAGCCGCATGGGAAATCTTTGGGCAACTATCAACACCTCATGTCAATCAGAGTTTGGCATCACTCTTTAAAAAATATTATTTGAAAAAAATATGTATTTGCTTCTCAAGTCACTGTAAGAAAATGTCTCCTAGCACAATGAAGACAAATGCCAATGCCACGATAGTTTCCAGCCCCTTCTTTAGTAACATAATGCTGCAGTAGTCAAGAAAATAAAGTACAGAGATTATATGGTGATGGATCCGGTTTGAGTGGTTTCAGGGTTTTATTAGTAGGTGTAGCAGAGAAAAGAAACAGAGCAAGAGAAATCATGGAAAGAATCACTTTCCCAAGTCTGTTGCTCCAAAATTTTTGGAGACTGTTTCCAAAGTCAAAAAAGTGATAAGGCTCCAGAAGAATAAATGTTGCATGGACAGGCAATAACTATAAGCATGTTAACTGTATCTCACATGTGAATCTTTTGTAACTTTTAAAGAGATATTTCTAAAGTAACAGAGAAATTTTACCCCACACAATACTTATCTTTGTTGCCTTTGCTACTAAAAAAATAACCCTAAGTTCCCTTCACTACTAAGACCAAGAGCAGCAAGAGATGGATAAAAAAGATACAGATGAACAGGAAACAATGGAAGGAAGTTATCATGGTGGAGTTAAAGTCTGTATTAAATGACTTCTAGAGCAGCTAGACAAAGTTTCCAAACAACAGAATTATGATGAGAGTCATCAGCTTTACTAATATCAACAAGGAGGACTGAATTAGGCCAGTCTGAAAGATGGGTTAGATCGCACAAAGAAGTAAACATGTATTGAGCAGCTATTATGTGCTGGAGTTTTCATAATCCAGTGTTTTTCGGGACAAGTGTTTTTAAGGTATAGAAACTGAGGCACAGAGAAGATAAATACCCTACTTAACACCAAATGGCTGGAGATTGGCAAGTCTGAGATTTGAATCTGGGATTGCTGATAACTAACTGACGATTTTCCCTACTACATCTCAATTTGTGGACAGAGCCTACGAAGTTCACCCCCCAAAATACGTTTAATTTGTACAGGATTTGTTGAAATACTCTGACTTATGTTTAGATGAAATATATCCCTAGGTATAGATTACTAAGAAAGGCTAATCAAGGGCTTAAAGGAAGAAAAAGTTTTTGAGTAGTAGTAACTCTAGCATATATTGTTAAGCAAAACATATGAGAGTTAACTGTACTCTATAACAAACTGTAGTCTCATTAAAAAGGTGGTGAAGCTGTAGAATCTTTCATACAAATTAAGAACACTTCTATGTTCCAGTTCTCATTAATAAAGTTTACTAATTGCATTCCTTAAAACCTGGATCACTAATGATAAATTCCTATTATTCTAGATCCTGATTAAAACAGAGAACAAAACCAAAAAAGTCTGTTTAGACTTAATGGTGGCTAAAGGAACACTCAGTCATACCAATCTTCTCCCTGTTGTGTGCAAATAAATAATCCTTGGCTTTTGTTATCTTGGATTTTTTTTTAAACCTGTGTACAACCTAATCCTTCTAAATGAGACCTAGACACTATGAAACTGGAGTGAAAGACATTGCTTGTGTCTTTACAATGGCTGTGTGTGGAGGCAGCCCTTTCCTCTATCTTCAGCACAGAGGTGCACATGCTTTTATTTAATCAAATGATCCACAGACACTACAAAGAAGAGATAATGACAGCCTGGAATGACTGTTTTGTGCTGCAAAGCTTGGAGCGTGGAGCAATTATTAGCTCAATCCCCGGCACAGGCATGTTCTATCTTTCCCTTTTCCTGCTGAGTTTATTCCAGTGAATTGCACCTGGATGATAAGTAGATTTGTTCTACAGTCCATCCATCCGCTCAAAGCAGGATTGCCTTTACAGAAAACCCTCCCCGTGCTTTGTCCAGCCTAGTTTGAAGTGTCTCATCTAATAATAAAGCTTCGATCCCTTTTTTTCTTAAAAGATGATTCACTGGTGCTATAATCCTTAGAGAAATTCTCCAGGTTTTTATCTGTAAACCTTCTTTCCTATTTCTACTGCTTCTTGATACAATTTATGTTGTCAGGAAGGTATTTATGTTTACTTCAGATGTTCTAACTACCCTCTCTAAACTTAACTGTGGCCAAACAAATGCTCTTAAGCTTTTACTGTATTTGCTCAAAATATATACTAATAGAAAAGCACCATATAACTTGTAACCTTGTTGGTTTGCTGAAGTAATCTATAGGTTTCTACCAATAGTATGGTAAAGAAATAATGAGTCCCGTGTTTGACTTACAGAGACATTTTTCGAGACTTTAAATTAAAAGTTAATTTTTTTTTCCTGAGGGTCTTACTTTCACACCTATTGATAGAAATAATACCTGAACTTTTCTTGGGTGTATGTCATATACAGTTGAGTTGTTCAGAATGTAAGCACTTCCACAAAGGATCATATTCTTGTTTTACAAAGGCAATATCTCTTCTCCTTGGTCTGCAGGGTCTTCCTTTAACCATACTTCTGTTTGATCCTACCATAAGGTAGTGATCTCACATAACTCTGGATTGTTCTGTATTCTGTGCACTCCTTTTCACCCATTTCATATTACGATCCATTCTCCATTTTTTTGTATGAGGTATCTTTGCATAGCCCAGCCTTCTCCATTTAAACAATATTAAAATCTCTCTTTAATTCACTACAATGCTCTCATAAGATGGATTGTTCAATTAGCTCTCAGTCATCAGAATCTAAATGTCTTTCAATGGAGATAACTGAGAAGAAACTTAAATGTACTAAATATTTGAAAGAACTGCACTGAATTGCCATCCTTTAATGGGAAGTTAAAAGTCTTTAATGAAATTCTGACTTAGAGTAATCCAATTGGCTTCACATATTTTTATTACTCTCAAGAGAAACATGATAATTACCATAACCACTGCTTAATGTTTCGTGTCCTAAGATACCATGTTTTGATAAATTATAAATGGCATGCTTTTGGAAAAATTAGAATATCCCTTTATCACTTTTCTTTCCATTATTCTGCTCTCAAGAAAAGTAAGATACAGCAAGTAGCACTGACATTCGTTGAGCAAGTTCTCACCAGGTTTAGTTTCACTCAGTGTAACTCAGGTACTGTCTGCTGGACACATGTGTTAGTCCTTATAAATAAACTGTTAAATTTTTCTTTCAAATCACATTCTGTTTAATTCAGGAAGCACACATACTCTCTTCATGTAAGATTTTATCTGAGCTGTTATGTTTTCTGCATATCTGAAAATTTTATGGGAAACCTCTTTTCATATACATCTCCTCTAAAAGTTCATCAGAATACAAACATTGCTGGGGCAAAGGTCAATGAGGCTGGTTATCAGAGTGACCTTTGAATGTGAATATGAAAGATCACACTGATCTAAAGCAGACTTGGTCACTGATTTTCTGATTTTATAAAGTGGAACCTAAAATACAGCAACATCACAGCCCTGAAACATATCTACTCATTGGTGGCTTAAGGAGCTGCGGAGGAGAGGGTCACATAACGCAATAAGAATTTGAAAGGCTGTCAATGAAGACTAACTAAGGGGCAGCTCTACTTATATATTGCATCTCTATTCATCAACCCCAAAAGGAACTCGAGTGCTTTAAGTCTTCACCAAAACATTTATTTCTATGACATTCAGAAAGAGAAATATTGGCCCTGATCATACCATTTAGGTACTCCAGGGCAATGGCATCACTGTTCTGGGCCTTACTTTCCTCATTGATAAAATAAATGACCCCGAAAGGTTCTGCTTTTATAACTCCATTCGTTTGTCACTCAATATATGCTCAGAAGAAAGACAATAGATCACTGTACTTCAGACACAAAAAAAGCTATCTTTTAAATGTGCATATTTGATATTCTAAAATAAGACAATTTAAGAGATTGAGAAAGGTTAATAAAGACTATTTAAGGATGGATACAACCAAAAGGGAAGTACTGATAAGTGGAAGACTAATTTGGAAGTAGAAAGTGAAAAGAAGCTGCTGAAAAAAATCATTTGAAAGGAAAACCCTTGAAAAGTAGTGTTTATGGAGTTGGTCCTGGTGGCAAGTCTTCAAAATGATCATGCTGCATATTTGCTGCATGCAGAACAAACACAACACAGAACACCCCTGAATTCTGCTTTGTTGGCATATGAGCTCACAGTAATTGTGGGTCTTAAGAAAACAGAGAAAAAAATTTTCCCAAAAGCCATTTTCCATTTAAAGTAATGGGACAATTCTAAAGCAGTCACTCTGTGTGTTCATGGATAATGCATGAACATATAAGAGGAAATATTATTATTTTACCAACGATACAGAATAACATCAGTGAAGGCAGCCATCAGTAGACTGAAAGGAAATAAAGAGGCTATAATAATTAAAATGAGCTCACACAAATACAAGACTGCAAAAAAAAAATGTGTGTGTGGAGGAGGCAGAAGGTAAAGAGATGTGGGTTTACTTGCTCACTGGTCAAGTCGATGCATAACTTAATCTAGTACCTGCCAGTCTGCTTATGAGACACTGCAACAAATCTTAAAATTCTAAAAGGAGAAATGTAGTTTTCAGTCATGAGCAGTTTAAGAGCCAAGAAAAGAAAATGGCAAAGTTCTATGAGTGTAGCATTTTCATTGCAGTATCTATTGCTAGGTAATCATGTGCCAAGTGTGAACATTCAAAGAAAGAGGGAAACTTTTGAAGGCAAAGCAGTGAGTGCATTAGTAAAAATGCATAAATCATTAGCAAAAAGGCATAAATCACGCCTTGCACAATGCAGAATTAAAGCAGAGGAAAAGGATGACAGAACTCATTATGTTTAAGTCATGAAAGCGTAAATAACATTAAATTGCAATGGCATTGAAAACAAGTTCTCTGTGGAATTTTCTTTTTTTTTTTTATTCAAAGCAAAAGCAGAGTTGCTGTTTTCTAATTCATAGGATTTTTTTTCCAAAGAAAAAACACTAACTAGTATGTATATAGTACAAGATCACCGTAATAGAAGTACATTTTTCCCAGATAGATGGAACAGATTTTACAAGAAGGGAAAAAGAACCTTTATGGAACCTCTAGACAGTGCCATCATATTCCTGAAAGATCTGTGGGCCTCTAATTGTTAAGAATCTGGGATAAATTTGGGCCCACAAGGAACTGACTTCAAAGCAATATATTAAATATATGAAGTTCTTAGTTTTTACAAATGAAGAATGAGTCACCTAAATGACTTAGAATAAGAGTTAATAAAGAAGACAAATGAATACATCTATCTGAGAACCTATTTTAAAAAGGGAATTTCTTAATTCACATTTAACTCTCAAAATAACTATTCAGAACCAAAAGTCCAGAACATTAATATAAAGGATTTAGACATTACCCTCCAAAAGAAAGACTTCACAGAGGAATAAGATCCAACCACTTCGTTTTCTGAGAGTTCCTAAAAATAAACAAATATTTAGCTAAATTTTGAGGTGTCTTGAGAATACTTGATTGGCTCAGCAAAATTAAGACAAGTAAAAACCCTAAAATTATATATGCTAAAGACACTTTGGATGTTTATAAACTGTAAGTTTTTTCTTCTTTTGAATAAATTTCTTTATCTTAATTAAAGTTTGTCTTATTCATATCTGATACAATGGTAGTAAAGTTTAGAGAGGATTATTTCTGTAATTTTAAAAGAATATACTTACCTCTTTATTAGTTGTTGATTAATATATCTGAGTCTAACATTTTATCTTAAAAAGTAGAACTGTTTAAACATATTTTAAAATTCTGAAATAAACCAGATAATATCCATTCCTTTTAACAAAAAAATTTAATACCACAGACCTTCAGAGCATTTTTAAAGAATGATAACAGAAATCTTATTTATAAACATATACCTAGTCAAATTTGGCTTAATTCCTTACTAAAAACTTCCTAGTTTTATGATATAACATTTAATATATAAGATATAAATTACTTAGTTAACTGAAGCTCCCCCAAAATAATTTTTAAAATACTAAGAAAAGGTGGCTATTTAGTTGGAAACAAAGCAGTGGATTCATATTGGACATTTTATTACTTAATCCTCAGACTTTTATAAAGTGAAACCAATTTGCCTTTAGACAATCAAAAGCACATTTACTCAGTTTTAAAGAGAACATTTAAATTACATGCATCCTTTAAACTTTCATGTTTTGCATCCTGTCTCTGGGTGTCAATTATGGTAATATTATGGGAAACTGATGACAGTTATGAGAAAGCATCAGCCTTTGACACTGTGATGTAGAGGAAGCCGTTTTGTAATTTATTTGATTATTCCATGATTTTGTGTTAGCAACTAAGATGGTAGTGGTCCAGCACCACGCATGATACCTAATTATGCATAGTAGGTGCTCAATAAATATTTGATTGACTGTTAGTCACATGGAATTTCATTTGCTTAAGGATATATATTTCTTTCAAAGTGATCCTTCCAAAAATCATATCAGAAAATAATAATGAACTAAAGTACTTTAGGGTGTGCAGCAATTTGAGTAATTTAAGTTTAGCTAGAATTATATCAGAGATCATCTATGCAATCTACCTGTGCTTTTTACATGAAATCTATTTCTTAATGAAACTAATTACATTTTCCTAAGTTACTTGTATACGGTTTGGTCAGGTAGCATATTAATGTCAGGGTCATCGGGAAAAAGTCTTGAGTTTAAGACACGGTTTTACCATCACTACAGAGTTATAATTCATTTACCCTTACAGGTATGGTTCTCATCTGCCACACTTAGCACACTGTTGTATCAGTTTCTGAAAAGAAAATTCTAAAAGAATACACTTACATTTGGACGTGAGGGCACAAACCTTAGATGGAATGACTGCAGTTTTTTTGATGCTATGCTACTGTTTAACTCAAAGAAACCTTATTCTAGCTTTTGGAAAAGATGCAGCTTTTCCTATTCTACTGCCAATTCTCTTCTTACCTTGATTCCCAGTTCTCTTTTAATTAAGCAGCATGCTTAGCAAAATGTGGATAAATTTTAAAGTATCGTATGAAAGAAATTATTTCTCGAAGCTCCTTACACAAATAATTTCCCCAGAGTCAATAAAAAGTTACTTAGCTAACACTGAGTTTTTTCTCAATGTTTCTCAACAACAACTAAGACAACCATTTAGCATTTAAAAATATTGTTACTTCGTTTAAAGTTTAGGTGGTCTAAGGTGATCTAATACTGAAATTGCACCAACTCCGTACTCTCCATTCTTCCTCAGATGAACACAGAGGGCAATGATCTAATTATGTGATTAGTATGCAAAGAGCAAAATGAGATTGATGAATTGGCGGCGGGGAGGGGAGGTTTTAATTATCAAGATTTAGAACTTACATTTCTCTGTTAAAATTTGAGAAACAAAAATACCAGTCACATTTGGATCCACTGAAGTCCCCAGGCTGTGCTTTTCATGCCATGTTTAACTACTTCTGTCATTATTAACTAAAATTTATATTTCATTTTACAACCCACATTGTCATGCAAATTTAGGTCTTTATTTGAAATGGAACAAATTAATTTTCCTGTGGAACCTTTTGCCATTTATAGCTCTGATAAATATAAAATTCACAGCAAACTAGCCAAGGCCTTCTTTTCCCTAGAGTTTCTAATAATAACAAAAACAGAAAACAATAATAATGAAACACCTGGAATTACGATAATGAGTTCTAAACAAAAGTGGTGATTTTAATATGGAGGGCAAGAAAAGCAGAATAAACTCTTCAAGAATCCCAGGGAAGACTTGTCCTAAATTATAATTATAGATATTTAGTTACACTTCAGTCTCCATCAAGACAAGAGGTTGGTAAGTGAGGGAAAGTGCCATTTTAAAAGTGCTAAAATTATAAAGTAACAACAAATGGAAACAGAACAAAAGCCAGAGGTATCAAGTTGATGAAGGAAAATAAGTGAAGTTATTCTGAATGGTGAATTGTTGAACTACTTCTGCTGAGGTTTTGAATTTATTAAGTAGCAAGATCCATTGGTAATATTGTTTTTAAATCTATTTTTTGCCTCGAAAAAAACAACACAGACTAAGAAAATTTCTCCTCAAAGATCAAAAAACCTTCTGTCAATCTAAGAGTTAATGAGATTTTAAATTAAAAAATCTAGAACATGTATTCTTTTTCTCAGAGAAATAAAACTAAAGGACAGTTCATTTTTTCCCGTAACAAATGAATATGATGCTATTTTCACCCTTCTATATAAAATAAATTGTAGAAATCTTCAATGTCTTTGCCATCAGACAAACAAGGATAGCCACTGAATTTTACTGAAAGTGGTATCTTTTGTTAGCCTTAATATGTACAGGCCTTTAAACCCATTGCGTGTTATTTTAATTCAGCAATTCTATGACACTCAAGACATTCACAATAGATTGGAAATTGTGAAGCCTGAGATTCCAATGTCAAAGTCAAGCCAGGTAGCAGTATTATTACACAGCATGTTTTTATGGGTGCATAATTTCCTTTTATGAATACCTCTTTGGGCATTTAAGAGGTAAAAAATGAATAAATTCATAAGTAAATAATTTTCATAGACTTTCCTGGTCAGACTGCAATCTAGTTATCAAAGCTGTGGCTCTCAGATGCCTCCGTCAAGTTGACTAAGCCTATCGATGTGTCATTGAAAACAGCGATGTGAAGTAAGTAGAAATGCACACCGAAACACAATTTTCTGGTTCCTCAAATAGATGTTCATATCATTTATACTCATTAAACATAAATATAATCCCCCTGCAACTCCCACTGTTCTTTTAAATATTGTTGAAGGGAGAGAGACAAGGTCAGGTCCCCAGAGGACCCACCCTGTATCTGAAGGCTGGCCTTGCTTTGTCTTTTATTGTTTTTAGAAATTTTACCTTAAGTGTTTCATATGTGTGTGTATGTTTGTAGATATGTATATATAAATACATGCATGTGTGTGTATATATATCTGTCAACCAGGGCTTGTCAACCAGTCCTTACAAAATTATGATTTAATTTCATTGTAAACATTTAGCGGGCTTTAAAACCAATAAATCTCCTCCCGGTCACACTCAATTTAACATATATATATACACATACATATGTGTATATATATATGTATATCTAACATATATACATATATGTGTTAAATATATCTGATATACATTATATGTATATACATATATACCTTTGAATTAAAAGGCCATGTAATCTGTGAACGAACCCTTAGCTCCATCATCCTGGAGTCAAGTTATATTAGTTCCCTTCCCTTTGATCAGCCCAGAAAGGGTCTTGGGAAACCATCAGCTGACTTGGTAGCACACATTAGTAATGTGAAGGCCAGTCTATGACCCCAAATTAAACATCTTAGAGCTAGCACGCAGGCATTATGGAATCCATCTTCTGCTTGAGATTACATTTTGTCCTTTCACTTTGTGCCAACTCATCCAGATTCTCTCCCCAAAGGACCCACAACATTTTAAAAATTCAACATGAGTGGTCAAATAAATGTAATGCCATTGTTACAGAAATCCCTGTAGTTATGAATTACAATACATAAAAATGTATGATATCTTATACCTATGGGAAAACCCTGTCAAAACAGCAGGAAAAAAATCATCTCAATATAAAATTTAATTATGGCTCCATGTATTTTGAGGGGATAATCAAATATTTACTGACATTAAGCTATCTCTATTTTAAATAAACTTACTACAAATTTTAGGAGTGTAATTAATTGAGATAAAAATACAGTCCTTTAGAATGCAAATGCTCATGCTATTAGCTCTTTGTTTATTGCAGCATTGTGGACTCTTAGAAGCCTTAATTATGACGTTGACTTTATAGCATTTCCAAATAACAGAAATTTGGGAGGATAAAATTAATAGAAAGAATTTTTTAAAGAATTTTATTTTCCTTCAAAAACATGTAAGCAACTAATTTTTTCAAATACATAGGCATAATCATTTGAAGTGAGACATCAAAGAAAAGCCATTTTGGTCATTCACAGTTGAGAAAGTAAATGACCAATAAAGTTTTCATTTTTTGCAATTTTTTAAAGATCATCATCTATGTATTATCAGGATATGAGGTCTTTGTAGAAAGGACATGATAATTGTTAAATAATGACTTTTTTCCCCACTATGTCTGACTGTGTGAGACACTTAAAAATGTGTTAATCTGTTTCTCTACCGTTTCTTAAATTAAAGCACTTAGAGGTTTTCACTGATGCATTTTTAATGTGTCATCCAAGGTGTCAGGTTTAACTATGCCCTGCAGACTTACAGTGTTGAGAGTGTTCTCTAGTTTAAATTAACAATATCCTTGCCAAAAGTCTTATTATAAATTGCCTCATTCAACCAGTGAATAAAGTGTTTTATAGTTCATTAAAATTATGCTAAGTGATTAAAATAAAATCTTTATAAAAAAGATATATTACTAAAAAAATAAGCCATCAAGTAACAGAAGATATGCTAATGAGATGTCATCACATAGTCATATTATATTATTCAAAGGATGAACTCTCTTTAAAACAATTTTCACCTGTTATTGTTGAGAATAGAAAATGCAATGTGTATGTCTTTATATTAGCACAATGGTTACTTCTCATAGAATTAAAGTGATTTATTGAAAGCACATAAGTTTATTATCATACCCACTGATAAACTCATTCTTCTATGTTAAAACATACACAATGTAGTATAAAATCATTTCTGCTTGCCATCTGATAGAGGCAATTATTTCATTATTTATTTTCCATTTTTTGTTTGACCCCCACAGAATTTATTCACAAAATTCATATACACCTTCTCTTCTAAGCTCATGAAACTTTCTTGTTGAATAATTTAGCCTTATAATAAATTATCAATGATAAGCTTCTTCTAAAGAATAAAATATTACAATAACTCAAAGCATCACCATTTCTCTGCCAAAATGCATTTTGTCATCTAAGTATAATACTTTGACCAGGATAATTATCCAGTTGCCCAAGTTTATGGAGACATCGATCCCTTTCTTCTTAAAGTAACATTTTTCTACAACAGCTGAGTGTGGGCAGAATTAGAAATGTGCACAATGGAAAGTGTGCTTGTGGAAAACCAGAATGAATGTTTTAAAGGATGCTACTATCCCCAGAAGAGGAAACACTATGGAATTCATAATTATTTACTGGCTAACACACCATTTAAATATAGCATGTACTTTATACATTCTTCCTTTTCAGGGGTAAGTTTAGGTGTATTTTTTTCCTACTCATTATTAGGTGGTAACACATTTACTCCAAATAATATCTAAGTCTGTCCTGAACAGCAATTACTCCTCAAGTCGGCTCTTCACCTCTCTTGTTTTCATTAGTAAATACAACCCCACATTATGTGATTGCCACAGATTAGATTTCCATAGCAGAAAAAATCTGCTATCGGCAAGACAATGAAAATGAAAAGCAGATATTTAAGTAATGGGAAATTCCATGAGCTGATGAAATTGTATACAGTGGAGATGTGCATATTAAAAAGCTAACAATGTCAATTTAGCACTTCCCCGCTCCATGGTTATATCACTTCTGAAAAAAACAAGCAAAGAAAAACTCCATAGTGGAGAGAATATCTAACAACACTACCTGACTCTATTGAAGTCTTTGCCACAAAGTGTATAATTCTCAGATCTCACCTTCACCATGGGTGCTCAAAGATAGGCAGCACACCGAAGCCCTGCTATAAAAAAGCAGACCTCATTCCCAGAAACCAAGATTCTAAAGAAGAAAATGACCTATTTATATGAAAACTTCACCTTTGACTTTGAGCATAGTTCTATCAAATGTAAAATACTTGTATTTAAGTGTCATGCAAATAAATTATATTCTCTTTCCAAAAATAAAAGAGGCAAAATCTTTACTCACACAAGAATCTTTAAGGGGAAGGCTGAAATCATTAGAAAAGGGATGCATTTCCACAACACAGTAACACATGCAACTACACGGTATAGTCATTTATCCCTTAGTTTCTCAGGAAGCACAATTTACTTGAACATTACCCTCCCTCCTTCAATCCCTGGAGGAAAGAATTGGGGGAGCAGTCTCATTGTGTGTGAAGGATAGCGGACTAGGTGGTAATTGAAATTTCAAACTTTCCCTGGATTTTGAATTTAACACTCTGCTCTTGTAACACTAATATGGATGAATATGGCACATGTTTTAGGGGACATTGACAAACTGAATGAATTATCAGGTATTCAGTATGTTCTCAATGGAAAAAGAAACCAAATGATTTTCTTCTACACAGCATTCAATATCCCCATTAAACTTTATAAAACTGAAAATCCCTTAGGCTAAAAACCCAAAAGCCATATTACCATGCACACTAAAAATAATCTCCCAATGAGTGCAGTTAGACACAGGGAATTCTGTGTCATCAATGGCCAGCTAGAAAATTCACCAGTTTGAATGTACAATTGGATTATTAGTAATGAAGAACTCTAAGAAGTTTAGATATAAAAATAGTAAAGAGTAGATGTTTATTTATTTTTATTTTTTTGTAGATCAAAGGAAAAGACATGGATTTATGTTGACTTAATTGATCCTTAAAATTAAATTTAAATATAAATTAATGAACTATTTAAAGAAGAATCTTTATGTTTGTTCCTGTACCTTACAATAAAATGGATTATTCCCACTAATTAACACTAAAAACTATATAATATCCTGTTCTAGCATTACATGTTAACTACAACTGGAAGAGAGATATTGCTACATATTAATGGATTACAATGTTTTTACATAGATATAGTATAAGATAGACACAGAACGAAGAAAGCCAAATTACCTGAATTTTTAAACATATATACTTTTAATATAACACTAATTCTGAAGTACAATTACAAAGAAAAAAGTGTAATACAAATATGAACAGTGCAAACATTTCTTTAAGACTGTTGAAATTTTATTTTGGCCTGTAGAAAACAGTGAATAGTAAGTCAAAAATATTCAGCAATTTTCCTTAATAAATGTTTTTCATTTTATTAAAATGATAAAGGTGATTTTTAATGTGGACCTGACCTTTTTATGATCCAAATTATCTTTTGGTCATTAATTCTATAATAACTGGGAAGAAAGTTTTTATAGTAAGAAATACTTGTTAAAGCAATTAAGACATTACCATAACTAAAAAATCATTTTGATAAGTATTTTCTTAATTCACAATAATAAAAGTGACAAAATCAAAGAAAAATTTAAGTAATAGCATGATTCAATCAGAATGGAAGAAAAAAGATTGTCATGTTCCAGGGTCTAAGAAAATGAATCACTATTCAAAAGGAATACCAACTTTTAAAAACAGAAATTTGAGCAAAAAAGATTTTTACAAATAAAATCCCTTTGATTTATTCCAAGGAGTAGTCATACAAAAGTCAGTTTCATCTTGATATTTATTTGTGTCCAAGGGTGGTACCACCACTGAAAAAATTAGAAGCTTAGTTTATATCTTATATATTTTACAAGTTATAAGAAGAGCCAGAGCTTGGTAAGTTATAGGATCCATAAACTCCTCTCACTCCCAAGAGCTATTTATTTCTTGAAGTGAGAAGAGGCAATGATGGAAAATTGTTCTCATGATACACTCCAAAGATGTAGCAATAAAGGGATTTTTGAGTTTAGAAAATCTTAGACTCAGTTTTCAGTGAACAAAAACAGTAAATTACATGGATCTTCCTTCTCTCTGGAGTTGTCCCTACCCTAGTGCCATTATTTTATACCTGATCTGGAGCAAAGGCATTTTCTAGACCCTGTGGTACACAGAACAGAAACCAGATGTTGCGAATGATGCTGAGAAGTGACCAGAGATTAGCAAGAGGATGATTTGGATGTGATTGATCAGTGTGATTTCTATTTACTTAAAAAGCATCACATGGTTTGCTTAAAGTTTATGGGGAAAAAAAAAACAATTGAAGAGCGATGAAATCCTGAGGTATAGTTTAAAGAGGTATGAGAGAGATTGGGAAAGCAGCTGATAGTGCTTCTCAACAAGAAAAGCTGAAAGATCACATGCTAAGTGTTACCTTACTTGATCTTTTCCAACTCTTCCTCATTAGCATTTTCTGTAAATGAAATAAAGCATTTTCATTATCTTATCACTCAAGTACAGGACAGGGCAGCCAATTGTTTCCTGGAGGAAGCTTGACATTTAAACAGCAAACAGTTTTCAGCCACAATTACACAAGACAAAAATTGTTTTTCACGTACACGCAGCTAGAAGAAGCACCTTTAACATTCAAGCAGTCTTTCTGGTGAGAGTTCATTTCCTTTATACTTTTGTACAAAGAGATGGGACAGTATATTTTAAATAGAATGGAAAATTTGAAATATCTTATTGATAGGATAAAAACACACTAAGTCTCCCAATTAGCAATTGTTACTTTTGGTGGTGGAGGCTGATGATGTACCATGACTTTATCGGGTGTATAATAATTTTTCTCTTCAAACTCATTCAAAGTCTGTTGCATTGGCAGCATCTTAGAATTGTCTCTGCTTCCAGTTAATCTTTAATTACATCAGGGTTTACAAAAGCTTTCAACTGAGAAAAAGTGCTGCATATCGTGATGGCTATTAGTGGATCTTCCTGCTAAATGTTTAGCCATGATATATCCTTTAAACTAGTTTTTTCGTGTCAGAGTAAGAGATATTTATGACTTCAAGTTTTAATTAAGGTTGATGGAGATTCGTGATGAGTGCCCAAGATCACTGGTCTCTTGCAGAAAGTAACTCATAAAAATCCAATGACTTTTAATTTCCTCTCCAGTTTTAAAAAAATTCTCAATGAACACTGAGGTATTAACTTCCTGATAACCTCTTTACCCTCTCTTAGCTTTATCATTACTTTTAAGGCAGATGAGGGAATATCTGGAGCAAAGAATACAGCTTATAGAAATGCTTGCCGTATTTATATATCAAGGAAGTACACTCGTGCCTTTAAGAACTCTATCTCCTTCAGCAAAATTCACTATAAAGCAAGACCATTTCAGAAACCACCCATAAATTACAAAAATACAAAAAAGGAAAGATTTTAATATAAGAGTAAGTCATTTAGTAGGCAACCTTTGGCCTAAACCAAGACAAAGGAATTATGTAGAGGTTCTAGAAGGGGAAAGGAGAAATATCATAAAATTGTCAAGGTAAGGATACATTCCTCTTTTCTGCAGATAGTGGTTTTATAGGTTACATTTTCTCTATATACACTCTGTGTTAGATATTGACCAAAATACGGAAGAGAAATAGACTTCCTAAGGTTACAATAGCTCCCAATTTTTTTCAAATGGAGTCAGGAACTGCCAAGTATTATTTTATAATTTGTCTAAGTACTAATGTCCAATTTATTCTGAAGCAAAACCCACCATCGGGTTACGGAGATGGACGTTTAATAGATGTTCGTTGTTGATGTTAAATGAGTTAGTCGTCGTCATCACCACCACCACCACCACTTTCTCATCACTAAAAGGCAATTGGACACGAAATACTTTTGTGGTATGCCATGTTCCTAAAAACTGCCCCGTGAAGAGTCAGGCAATAAATTTTCAACTTTCTCAGAAAGCAGAGTTTCAGTGAACAAAGAATGCTAATTCCTAGGGACAATGTTCTGAGTCAAATCAGGTGAGAACAATTAACATAAGTAAATCAAAAAGGAAAATCTCTTAACTCATGGCCATTTATCATCATCAACTAGTATCAAAGAATCTTACAAAGTTCCATCTGGTAAGAAATGCTACTATGAAAAAGGGGCTAAGAACATGAGGAAGAGTTGACTCGCAGGGCAACACTACTCAATATTACACAGATTCACTACTGCTGGTCAAAGCCACATCCCCCCACTCAGAACCACTGCACGCGATTAACCTTCTACATGTAAAGCAAACTATAGGGTTGGTATTTTCCTGTCTCTCAAAATCAGTCTTACAAACAAGATGCATGGTATTATTTTTCAGACTGGGACACTGATACAAACAAAAGGTCAGTAATTTCCCTGCATATAAGTATGAAAGATTTGGCAGTTACAGGGACCAATTCATTATTTTACTGGTTCAGTTTCTAGGAAACTGGGTTTCTAGGGTTGAAGTAGATTCAGTAAAACTGGAATCAGTATTTAAAAAAGTGAATTTAACAGACATACTATTAACATTGTTACCTTTACTAACTGTGGGACATGTTAGAGAAGAAAGATTGGGGAATGTTATACATAGGAGATGAAGCAAATTATAGAAAAATAAGATTTATTTTTTGCTATTTGATCTTAACTTCAGCTGAGAAACATATGAATTTGTTTTTGAAAGTGTCATTATCTAATATTATAGTACCTTCAAATTCTTTATTAGTAACTCAACTTTCTTTGAAGCCCAATAAATGGAATAAGTAGCATAAAAATATGGCATATGAGCTGCAGAACTGATTATGTTTTTAAAAGATTCCACAATCTCAATCCATTTTTTGCTTTTCCCTTTTGTTGCAGTGATTTTTTTTTAGGCAATTACATGACTACTATAGATATAAGAAAAATCACAGAATGGCTAGATACTATGGTACATACATATTATAAAACATATATATTAACTGTTTATAGGTGGATATTTTTTCAAATGTTAGCTTATGGAATAATTCAGAAATTTTTCAAAAATAAACCATAGAGAAAAATATATTTTTTGAATTCACTAAAGATCAACTGAGGTTAATTCATATGTTTCTTAAAATTTTTTACTTTTTAGCTTTAGCCAAGCAATTTGTTAGGTCTAGGTTATCTAAGAGAGTGTGTAACACAAATTAACTCACTTTTATTTCATAAATCCTCCAATGAAGAAAGCTGTGGATTGAACTCTGCTAGAAAAAGAGCCAGAAAGAACTCAAACACACTATCAGACCAAAATACCATATATATAGGACACACATGTATGCACAAAATGCTTTTGCAGGATCAAACAGGGCATGCATTCAAAACAGAAATGACAGTTGTGTCATGCAAGTCATCAACATGCCCCCCAAGAAGATTTTGGTTTCTCATACATACAACACTGAAAATTAAAATATATATATATTTGTTCACATCTGGAATCTTTTAAAAAAAGACTCAATCAGACTCAATGGAGAATATTTTAATATAAGCAACTATGAAATACTTTTGCTATGACTCATTTACTTCTTAATTAACTATAATTAGATGTTCTATGTTTGAGGGGCTTTAGTAGATACAGTAGGCTGATAGAGTTTTCAACTTGTTCTTCATTTTTACTGAGTTCTAGAACTGGCAATCCACACAAGGAGAAATCATCCCAACCACATGATTCATGGAACACATTGTCAGTATTAACAGTGTTTTAAACACTCACAAGATAACTGATTTAGAACTCTTAGCACTTTGTGATGCTAAGCCCTCTGTATTTCCCGTTACTCATCTCTTCCTACTTTTGATAGCATTTCTTAACATTAATGTTCTATTTCCTACTTGATGGTTAGGATTTATTTGTCAATGGCTCTTGAAATTCATATCATCCATTCTCCATGTTAATCCATAAAAAATATTTAGCAAAGTCTTATAAACACAGGCATAAGAATAAACATGTGCTTTTCTGAACTAAAGTCTTAAGTCCCAAAAGCTTAAAATAGGTTATTTCTGAGCTAATAATCAAAGAGAACAGAACTCGTAATTTTGCTGTGTGAAGGTCAATGCAAAATCATCCTTTATTCCTTCTCTATACGTCATTCTGAATACTAAGTGGACTTGTGAAGCATTTAGTAACTGATTTCTGGTTTGCTGCATTATGAGTCTGAATTTCTCTAAATAAGATTTGTTCTTGGATAATTTGTGGAAGTTCAGCGTGTCATTTTCACTGCAGCAATATGTTATATATTTCAGGCATATAAAAATTTAATTTGAGGATACATTGGATAATTGACTGTTTTTAACCAAGAAATTTCAAATGTATTCCAGGGAAATATATTTAGCCAATGCTAGACATGTTACCAAAAGAAAAAAAACACAGTGATGTGCTTCTAATTCATTGTCATCATTAGAAATCTTGAGAAGAGCAATATAGACTGACTTTAATCAGATTATCATTAATAGAATAATTTTAAGAATTCAAAAGGAAAATTAAATCATTATCTCCAATATTGTTTGTGACAACCTCAGGGATTTGAATACGGAAGTAAGAAGGAAACTTAAAATACCTTTCCCTGGACCTTTGAAGCATCCCATCAAGCATTCTCTAAGAATCCTCTTAGAGATTCATCCACAGCCTACTGAATAACCACTAGGTACAGAAAGGTGGACTAGGTTTTGAGAGGAGTCATCATAAGAAAGGTAATCAGAAGCAATAATTTATATATATATAAATATTTATGAATTATTATTATTATTTTAAACCAGGAGTGATGGGCTATAGGATGGAAGTGAGGTGAGGCACAGTACAGGTATATTTTAGGTAGGAAAGGTCACATTGGAGAAAGCTTGGACTTGAGAGGAGGTGAGCTGTGTAGGAGTCTGTATGGCTAGGATAAAGGGTACAAGTGAGGGAACATATGTTGCTCACTGGAGAGTCTTAAAGCCCTTCATCAGGAGTTTCCATTTCATTAGAGAAATAACCACAGGTCACTGAACACTTAGAAGAAGAATAAAGAGGGAGTTATAGAACTTGGTACAATGCTTATAGATGCTCAATAAGCGTTTTTTTTTCAATAGATGTCTACAACTGGCATCTCTTATTCAGAGTGTCAAAATCTCCTAACTAGTGTCGCTTGTCAATTTTAGAGATCTTAATTAATAAACAGCTCTAGAACTGCTATATAGACCGAAATAAACAAAAGGGGAAAAGCACAAATTTATGTCTTTGTTAGAAATTTTCATCATGTAAAGCATATGCTTAGAAGCCCCAATCCCAATCTAGGAATCCCATTAGCCAGGATACTGGGGGTCCCAATAGAAGTTCCTGTAGGGGACCTTTCATGCTTCCTCCCCTGTCCCTGCCCCAGCTGCTTGTCAACAACCAACCCCAGGCTCCCGGTTACTGATCATGCCCACAGGAGGAGCCAGTATAGCCACACTGGTCACTCTTCTCACTGCTTCTCAGTTGTGGCTGAAGTCAAGAGAGCTCGCCAGCCAGAGGCGAACTGCTGTACCTTTTCTGAGGCACTGGCCCCTGATAAGCCACTTGCTTCTCTGATGAAGAAGAGAGAAGCCAGGTGAGAGTCCAACATGGGAAGGAAGAAGACACCGGTTTTCAGTTGCTGCAGCAGAATCAATCCAGTGCTATTTGGGACTGTGAAGGGGGAGGCATGAAGTAAGGCAAGCAAATGAAAAATACTCAGCAGTAAAAGATTTTTTTCCAAAAAGCTGGGGGTAGCCACAGAAATCTGAACCAAGAAAATGGCATGAAGATTTCAGGAAGAACTCTTTGTGTTAAGGGTGAATGTGGCTGGAGAGATACGATAAAGAGAAAGAAAAAGGAAGAAAAGAAGATTAATAATACCAGATTTTTGATGTGTAACTGTTTCATGTAACCTGTTTTCGTTCCTATTCGTGTTTGATAAATCACTGATGACCAGTAACCAGACACTATAATATTTTTAAATGATCTTTTCTAATTAGAAAGACAGTGTGCCTAAATAAGTTTGAACAGCAGTGGAGATTGAAGGGTTTTTGCGAGAATGGTTGAAGAAAAATGAATGTCAGGAACTACTCTGCCTGTGCTGACATATATTTCTGTGTAATTTAGAACAATTCAGCAGCCTCATCATAAAGTCTCTTGATACTAACTTAATCCCTCAAACCCTCAGTTTGATGTTAGAGTATTTAATAAATATGCTTTTAATGTAAAAAATCAGCAGACCCTCCATCATCAAATCACCCAAATAACTAAAACAGCTGCCATATCATTTGAATCCCCAGTAATACTGGCAGTTTGGATGGTTTGGAGACACGTCCTAAGACCTCAAGCACTTAGGTATTTTCATTTATGGTGTTGACCTTCATTAAAATAACAAAGGATCCCGCCCCCAAAAATTCTATCACCAAGTTTTGTTGATTTTACCTCCTATAGATAAACTTCTTCATTTCTTTCCATCTCTACCTCTGACAATTCTAATCCAAATCTCCATCATCTTCCACCAGGATTTTCAAAATAGCTCCTAGTTGGTCTCCAAGTATTCATGCTTACACTTTCATCTGTTTTCTACAATGCAGCTACACACAAAAGGCAAATAAAATGATGCCATTTCCTATTTACAGACTTTTCAAAGGCTTCCCATTGCTCTTTGGGGAAAGACCACAAACCTTAACATGGCCAACAGTCCCTATGCAGTCTGGGTGTCTCCCTTTCACTGTCATCATGCACCAGGATCTTTCACACTCTACTTCCACCTTCTCTAAGCTCCAGTACTTTTTCAATTCTTGGAGTGCAGCTTGGTTTCTCTAGCCACAGGGCCTTTGCATGTGCTATTTCCTCTGCTTGAAATATTTCCTCTCTTCCTGTGTTTTTGCCTTTATCAACTTCTATTCACACTTCAGACCTCATCTCCCATTTGACTTCCTTGGAGAATCCCTGTTCCCGACTAGAACAAATTCTCCTATATTTGCTCTACAGCAGCATGCACCTCTCTTTTATGGCACTTAAAACAGTTGTCATTTTACATTTTCTTCCATGATTATTTGATTTCTGAGCTCTCCACAGGATTTCAGTTCTACTGTATCCAAAGGGTCTAGCACAGGATTTGGCTTATATTAGGTTCCTCTTGAATACTAGGATTATTTGAATAAATGAACACTTATACTTTATTCCTGTGTATGGATTAGCCAGCTAGCATATACTCCTTGGCTTGCACTGGGTGAAATAATATATTCTGAATTGGTGACTTTTAAAACGATGGGCTTTTATTTCTAAATGTTCTCTGTGAAAAAATGTCCTCACACACCCTTCCATCTGCGCAAATGGACCTATGCCTGTGCACATACATACATTCTTTCACAGTGCTAAGTTCTCCAAGTAGGTATTATTTGATAGTACTTGTCCGAAAAGAAAATTTTCTTCCTCACTGAATGAAATATAGATACTTAAATCATTCTTTGCAAATATTACATATGTGCTCATTGTTTAATTTTTTTAAAGGATAGAGAAAAATACCTTGAAAAGGGTGAATTTTTCAATGAGTTTAAAACACTTCCAAATTTGAAGTTGTAATGCACTATTTTTATTTACAATCTAGGGAAAAATGCCAATAATACCTTTCCAGCAGAAAACATATACCAACTTTAATCATGCATTATTTTAAACCAGCAATACACACATTGCTGAAATAGAGTATTTAAACTTGCCTAAAAAATTATGTCTACTCCTAAAATGTGTTGCAATCAGAACTAGTGAGAATAGCTACCAGTATGTGAAAGTACCCCGAGTCTAATAAATAAATTCTGGTAAATTGTGGCAGAAAGTGCACTGGCAAGCATACCGATGCAGGTCAAACCTGATATTTTTTTTTTTTTTTTTTTCTTTTTTTTGCGGTATGCGGGCCTCTCACTGTTGTGGCCTCTCCCGTTGCGGAGCACAGGCTCCGGATGCGCAGGCCCAGCGGCCATGGCTCACGGGCCCAGCCGCTCCGCGGCATATGGGATCCTCCCAGACCGGGGCACGAACCCGTATCCCCTGCATCGGCAGGCGGACTCTCAACCACTGCGCCACCAGGGAGGCCCAAACCTGATATTTTTTAGCGTCACTTCAACAGTGCTGGAGTAATTAGCTCCTCTGTATCCCTTGTCAGTTTCTCATAGTAGCATGGTGTGCAAGGAAGTACAGACAGCCAGGGCTGGAAAATGGGTAACACTGATATGGAAGCCCATCAAGAAGATGAAAAGTACTCACTAATCATTCATCAAACAAATACCAGAAAGCAGAAACTCTATTGTAATTTCACCTCATTTTCTTTGTTATGATACATCTGACAATATAATCAAAATAGTAAGGTCTGGACACCTCAATGTGGAAAAATATAATCTCTGAATAAATACCACCATTTGCTACAAATAACAGTCTTAAATTGGAAAATAAAATAATGATAAAAGATGCAAATGTATCCCTTATTTATAAGAGGTTCTGATCTGGAGAATAAAATAGGAAATTTGAATTCAAAAAATACAATACAACTAGACTACTGATACCCAGGATACTCACAGAAACAAAGAACAGGCCAGATCTTCTTATGCTGTTTCTCTTTAATATTACCTCTGGGTTCAGAGAAGGCTCACGACACTCAAACAAGTGAGAGCAAGAAAGCTACAACTAGGCTGAAGGGGAACTTACCACATCCCTGTGTTCTCCTTCCTTAGGGGTAAGGACGACTGAGAGCAAAATGATTCCAAGGTCATGGTCAGGATAATGGGGATCTTTCAGTGTTACGGTCACATCTGTGGGCCTATGATATAAAATATTAAGATTTTGAGCATGAAGGAAACCATTGACAAAAGGCAAACTACTGAATGAGAAAAGATAGTTGCAAATGATATATCCAATAAGGGTTTAAGACCCCAAATATATAAAGAACTCATACAACTCAATATCAAAAAAAACAAGCAATTTGATTTAAAACTGGATAAACATGTTTCCAAGAAAGACATGCAGATGGCCAACAGACACGTAAAAAGATGCTCAAAATCACTGATTATCAGGGAAATGTAAATCAAAACCACAATATGTCACCTCACACCTGTCAGAATGTTGATTATTAAAAAAGCAACAAGTAATAAGTGTTCGTGAGGTTGTGGAGAAAAAGAAACACCTGTATACTGTCACTGGGAATTTAAATTGGTGCAGCCACTATGGAAAATGATACAGAGGTGCCTCAAAAAATTAAAAATAGAACTATCATATGATCCAGCAATTCTACTCCTGGGTATCTATCCAAAGGAAAAAAAACAGCAATTGGAAGAGATACATGCACCCCTATGTTTATTGCAGCATTATTTACAATAGCCAAGATATGGAAATAACCAAAGTATCCATCGATAGATGAAAGGATAAAAAAGATGTGGTATTTATGTGTATATATATATATAAATAGGTATATATATATACACACACATACACACACACACACAAAGGAATATTACTCAGCCATAAAAAGAGAGTGAAATCTTGCCATTTGCAACAATATGGATGGACGTGGAGGGTATCATGCTAAGTGAAATAAGCCAGACCAAGACAGATAGCATATGATTTCACTTATATGTCAAATCTAAAAAACAAAACAAATGAAAAAACTAAACAAAGCAGAAACAGACTCATGGATACACAGAACAAACTGTTGCCAGAAGGGAGGGGAGTGGGGGAATGGACTAAATAGGTGAAGGGAATTAAGAGGCATAAACTTCCAGTCATAAAATAAATACACAGGGATATAACGAACAGCATAGAGAATATAGTCAACAATGTTGTAATAACTTTGTATGGTGACAGATGGTTACTAGACTTATTGAGATCATTTTGTAATGTCTATAATTGTCAGAGCCACAATGTTGTATACCTGAGACCAATACTGTATGTCAACTATGCTTCAATAAAAAATAAATATATAAAATATAAAAAAAGATTTTGAACTGTCATTAAATGAATAAGCCAAAATATATACTATATATATATTTTTAACATCTTTATTGGAGTATAATTGCTTTACAATGGTGTATTAGTTTCTGCTTTATAACAAAGTGAATCAGCTATACATATACATACATCCCCATATCCCCTCCCTCTTGCATCTCCCTCCCACCCTTCCTATCCCACCCCTCTACGTGGTCACAAAGCACCAAAATTGAGTTATTTGTAGTGAGGTGAATGGACCTAGAGTCTGTCATACAGAGTGAAGTAAGTCAGAAAGAGAAAAATAAATACTGTATGCTAACACATATATATGGAATCTAAAAAAAAATGGTTATGAAGAACCTAGGAGCAGGACAGGAATAAAGATGCAGTCGTAGAGAATGGACTTGAGGACACAGGGAGGGGGAAGGGTAAGCTGGGAGGAAGTGAGAGAGTGCATGGACTTATATATACTATATATTTTTAAGTAGAAAAGAAATTTTGTCTTCCTTTAATTTCCTGGTACAATTTTTGTTGTTATTAAAATAACATCAATGTATTAAGTTATCCAATAAATCATGGGCCAATTGGGTATACTTGGATTCACTGTCTAAGTTTCAGCTCTTCATGGGGTTCTAGAAAGGCCATGGGGTTGCTGGAAAGGCTAAGGAAGTACAGCAGTATTAAGAAAACTGTAAGGCCCTTCTCTGTGATCTCCAAATACACAGAGAGCAATAGCAGCTATCTTCTATAAATTTGAGTCCAACAACTCAATGATAGTCTTTTACTGACTACTACCTTCCTTTTAGTTCTTTAAGATTTTTTTTTTCTTAATCAGAAATATGACTTAGAGTAAACAAACAGGTGGGAGAAGAGGAAAATATAAAATATAAATTGCCTGATATACATTATAAATATACTTTAAAAACAATGTATAGTTATTTGAAGAACTTCTACTATTTAAAATAATGCTTCTATTTTTGGCTATTTAAACCTATGCCTAAATTTTTAGATTCAGAAATGCAAGGAAACCAGCACTTAGAAGAAGTGATCAATACTTAGAAGGCTTCAGAATTAGATAAGTATCTCTGAGGAAGAGATTATGAATTGCTCAATATTACCCACAGTAACTTTTAGAAGATAATGTAAAATACACATTCAGCTGATAATGTGTAAGTAATGTCTTGTTTACATATTTCAATTAATATTGAACAAATAGGGGTTCATGCCCTCCTTAAGCCTAAGGGACTGTGGAACATTCAGCACCACACTTGAATCCTAAAATGTTGGCAAATTAGGAATGTTCCCTTGCTTGTTCAATCATTTATTCATTTAATTCACAAAACATGAATTGAACATATGTGATACTAGGTTCTGGGTAAAAACCAGCAGTCAAGACCAAAGATAAGACACTTGTCTTCATGGAGCTTAACATTTAGTAAATGATACTATTGGATTCTAGTACTGGGGAGAGGGCTTGATGGGGAAAATGGTCCAAATAAAAACTTTCAATCCTGGCTGCACCTCAGAATCAATTGGAAAGCTTTTAAAAAGTGCATAATCCTGAACGCTACCCATAATGATTCTGGTTCTGTAGACTGGGGGTGGTATCTGGAAATCTATACATTTATAAAGGTCCCCAAATAATTTTGGGGAACCACAGGTACCTTTCAATGCTAAGATTTTACAATACTAGGACACTCTTTCAAATGATGCTTAATTTACCAATTCAAGAAATGGTGTTATGAAAAATATGAACAGTTTTTTGATGTCAGGGGTTTTAACTGAAACATAAGTAACCTATCAAACTGATAATATACATAAGTTACAATAGTTGTGATGAAAATTGATCCAATATTAATTTAGTTATAACTAATCATTGTGGTTTGATGATAACAACTTGTTCCTTTTAACAAATGCATATTAGGCATTATAGTATATATGTATATATATATATATGTACATACACACATATGCATATATATACACACATACACACATATGTATTTATATGGGGTTCCAATTTGATTTGGTTCATTTTCCTGTAAAAATGATTACATATAAAAATTAATAGCCAAAACTTCATTACATTTTTATAATGATTACATGATAAAGATTTAAGAACATTTGTAATTCTTTATGATGCTTATTTATTATTTTTTTCAAAAGCAATACCTTAATGCATTATATAGTAGCATAAGTATTTATACAGCTACTATCATTATCCATCTGTCTACATCCAGAGGGTACTGATTTCTCTTTTTTTTTTTTTTCCAGCCCCACTACGTGGCTTATGGGATCCTAGTTCCCCAACCAGGGATTGAACCCAGAACCCAGGCCCTTGGCAGTGAAAGTGTGGAGTCCTAACCACTGGACTGCCAGGGAATTCTCATATTGATTTCTATACATAGAATGTAATCGCACACACAAAAATGTGATTTTTAAAAGCGGTAATTTGATGTTTATGTGGTTTTGAGGGGAGGGTATAGTTAGCTAAATACATAAAATAAGTAATGTGGTAAAATAAACACCAAATGCTTATACCTAATCTTTTGGTTTTTTACCCATCTCATATGTTTTCCCATTTAAAATTATTTTTCACCAGTAATCTATCTTTAATAGAGAAAAAGAGAAAGCTATGCTCTGTAATTAAACCTAGTAATTTGCATACCCTTATGCAGAATCTACAGAGAAAACAGCCGTGGCCTTTACGAAGAACAGCACAGCCCAGTCTAGCTGGAGCTCAGTTTCACGATAACGGACCACAAACAACACCACCTAGGACTTCCTTCAGCCGTGGTGAGGCGGGGAGCAAGCAATCACCCCGAGGTCAGGCCTGCTAGGCTCTGGGTTGGAATGAAGGACACATAGGAAGTATAGAAAAGGCCACTCTTTTGTCCAGTTTGAGGCACAGATGGTCATTGGAAGACCACCAATAAGCTGCCACTGTGCTCAGACTACAACATATAAGGAGTTCTACTATTTATATTTCATCTATATTTAAAATATAAAGTTATGATCTGACCCATTACTCTGCTTTCCACTATTCCTGCCACATGATATAACATGATCATCAAAACCAGCGGTCCCCAATGTTTTTGGCACCAGGGACCAGTTTCATGGAAGACAATTTTTCCACAGACCAGGGGTTGGGGGATGGTTTCAGGATGATTCAAGCGCATTACATTTATTGTGCACTTTATTTCTATTATTACTACATTGTAATATATAATGAAACAATTATACAACTCACCATAATGCAGAATTGGTGGGAGCCCTGAGCTTGTTTTCACTTGCCACTCACTGATAGGTTGTTTTTTTTTTACATCTTTATTGGATTATAATTGCTTTACAAGGTTGTGTTAGTTTCTGCTGTACAACAAAGTGAATCAGCTATATGTATACCTATATCCCCTCCCTCATGAGCCTCCCTCTCTCCCTCCCCATCCCACCCCTCTAGGTCGTCACAAAGCACCGAGCTGGGGGGCTTCCCTGGTGGCGTACTTGTTAAGAATCTGCCTCCCAATGCAGGGTACACAGGTTTGAGCCCTGGTCCGGGAAGATCCCACATGCCGCGGAGCAACTAAGCCCGTGCGCCACAACTACTGAGCCTGTGCTCTAGAGCCCGTGAGCCACAACTACTGAGCCCGTGTGCCACAACTACTGAAGCCTGTGCACCTAGAGCCTGTGCTCCGCAACAAGAGAAGCCACTGCAATGAGAAGCCTGTGCACCGCCACAAAGAGTAGCCTCCACTCGCCACAACTAGAGAAAGCCCGCACACAGCAATGAAGACCCAATGCAGCCAAAAATAAACAAATAAATCAATAAATAAATTTATTTAAAAAAAAAAGCACCGAGCTGATCTCCCTGTGCTATACAGCAGCTTCATGAGTCTGCAAGCAATGGATTTATTATGGTCTCTGTGCAGTTAGACCTCTCTGCTAATGATAATCTGTATTTGCAGCTGCTCCCCAGAGCTGGCATCACCGCCGCAGCTCCACCTCAGATCATCAGGCATTAGATCCTCATAAGGAGCACGCAACCGTGCAACCTAGATCCCTCGCAAGTGCAGTTCACAGTAGGGTTCGCGCTCCTATGAGAATCTAATGCCGCTGCTGATCTGACAGGCGGAGCTCAGGCGGTACTGCGAGGAATGGGGAGCGGCTGTAAATACAGATGAAGCTTCGCTTGCTCCCCTGCCGCTCCCCTCCTGCTCTGCGGCCTGGTTCCTAACAGGGGTTGGGGACCCCTGATCTAAACCATCTCTTTAAAACCACCAAAGATGATTTGGCAGCCTCCTTTGTAATCCATTCCATCACTGCTGGACCTTTTAAAACCTATTTTTTCTTCTGTAGTATTAATCAATTCTTATCTCCTATGTTGAAATACATTAAAAAAATAAAAGCCCATAATTTGGTGCAAGGAATGGTTAATATTTATAACATTAATTTAGTTATAACTAATCATTACTTTACAACTAGTCAAGCAATGATAAGTTAACGTAACTGAGTAAATACAACCAATCTGCCTCCACTTTCAGGCTACTCCTCGGTAACCTAGGATTACTGATGATGGCAAAATTAGATTCTACTTTGGCTTAAGTGATAAGAGTGCTGCTATTTTCAATGCATAGTGTATTCATCTTATTTCTTATGTGGTGGCCTCATTCTTAAATTAATAATTATGATTAACATGTATCAGCTTCTTTATGCCCCATTATAATCATACCATCAATGTGAGAGCAAGGAATGTGTGTTAATCTAGATTTCTGGTGCTCAGCACAGTCTGGGGGACAAAGAAAGTGTCTTAAGAATTTTTCTGCTGGGGACTTCCCTGGCAGTCCAGGTCCAGTGGTTAGGACTCTGTGCTTCCACTGCAGGGGGTACGAGTTCCATCCCTGGTTGGGAAACTAAAATCCCTCATTCTGCATGGCGTGGCCACAAAAAAAAAAAAAAAGAATTTTTCTGCTGAATAGTTGTTGTCAAATGAGATAGGGAGGGAAGATGCTAAGTATTATTTCCACCAGGTAAGTGAGAAAGACATACTTGAGAAAGCCTGGCTAGCACAAAGACTCACAACCATAAGTGACAGAACAGTGACTAGAACCCAGATCTGTTGACATTTTCTGTTACACAGGCCCAGTTTCATAAAAAGGTATAGTGATATTACAACAGTTCAAAAGTTACCTGTTTAACTCCAATTGTGTGAGATCCAGAAAGGCTGAGCCCATAAAGTCATCCTGTAGTCCAAAATCATAGTCAAATACCTATGAAGCCAAAGACACAGACATTATTATAAACAATTCCAATATAAGCTTTAAGTGAAAAACATCTTCATTATAAAATAGTGGTTGTCCATGTCACCAAAATCAATAAAATTTCCTAAGATTTATTTTTTTTTAATTTATTTGTTTTTGTGTTTTGAGATACTAAGGTTTCATAAAACATTCAAAGGAAATTACATTTAATTTTTTAATTAAAATTACTGATTTGTATAAAGTAGAATGTCAAAGAAGGTGATAACAAAATCAAATAAATTATAGTGAATCCTCAAAAATGTGGGAACCACAGGTTTCGAATATTTTCCTCTCATTATAGATGGTCTATTAGCATTACCGAAAGGCAAAGTGAGTGGGTATGAAATTCAACAAATATGTCTTCCATACTGGGCTGTAGGTGATGAAGATATGACTCCAATTTCTTGTATTTTTCAGGTCATCAAAGATATATTCTCTGATATTATAGGACAATGCCATTTTAAACATACAAATAAGTAAACATTAAGATATTATGATTAAAGTACTTCATAAAGTTATTCTAAGGTTAAATTAAATTTTTATTATCACAAGCAATGATTAGGGCATAATATTAATGTGACTAACAACAACAAAACAGAAAGAGAAAGAATGTATTTCTTTCTTCTGTCAAAACTATCTTCTTTGGGCTTCCCTGTTGGCTCAGTGGTTGAGAGTTCACCTGTCGATTCAGGGGACGCGGGTTCGTGCCCCGGTCCGGGAAGATCCCACGTGCCGTGGAGCGGCTGGGCCCGTGAGCCATGGCCGCTGAGCCTGCGCATCCAGAGTCTGTGCTCCGCAGTGGGAGAGGCCACAATAGTGAGAGGCCCGCGTACCGCAAAAACAACAACAACAACAAAAAAAAACTATCTTCTTTGTGCCCTTCATGGTTTGTATTCATACTATGATGAACAAGACAGGCAATGTGCTTGACCTTCTGGACCCTACATTGAACAGCTGGGAGAGTCCATAAAAATCCAAATAGATATATACAGTTCAGTGAGGAGCACCATGGAGACAAAAGTGTAAGGCAATGTGTTGGGAGCTGATATTTTATTATTTTTTTAAATTAATTAAAAAATTTTTTATTCAGGTATAGTTGATGTACAATATTATATAAGTTTTAGGTGTACAACACAGTGCTTCACAACTTTTAAAGGTTATACTCCATTTATAGTTATTATAAAAATTGGCTATATTCCCTGTGCTGTACAATATATCCTGTAGCTGATTTATTTTATATGTAGTAGTTTGTACCTCTTAATCCCCTACTCCTATCTTGCCCCTCCCCCCTTCCCTTTCCCCATTGGTAATCATTAGTTTGTTCTCTATATCTATGAGTCTGTTTCTTTCTTGTTATATTTATTAGTTTGTTATATTTTTTAGATTCCACATATAAGTGACATCATACAGAATTTGTCTTTCTCTGTCAGACGTATTTCACTTAGCGTAATACCCTCTAAGTCCATCTGGTTGTTTCAAATGGCAAAACTTCATTCTTTTTTATGGCTGAGTAGTATTCCATTACACACACACACACACACACACACACACACACACACACACACACACACCCCATATCTTCTTTATCCAACCATCTCCTGATGGACACTTAGGTTGTTTCCATACCTTGGCAATTATAAATAATGCTGCCATAAACACTGGGGTATATGTGTCTTTTCTAATTAGTGTTTTCATTTTCTTTGGATATATATCCAGGAGTGGACATACATCCATTTTAACGCTACAGTTCATTGAGTTTTGACAAATGTCTATGGCTACGCAATGACTGACACAGTCAAGGTGGCAGACAATTCCATAACTCCCAAAGTTCCCTCATGATCCTTTTCGACATTCTTCTTCCTCACCTGCTCTGCCCTTGGCAAACACCGATCTGCTTTCTGTTTCATAGATTTGCTTTGTTTTTCTATAATTTCATATAACAAACTACTGGTTACCAAGGGGGGAAAGAGGGGGTGGGATGAATGGGAGATTGGGATTGACATATATGTACTACAATGTATAAAATAGGTAACTAGTGAGAGCCTACTGTATAGCACAGGGAACTCTACTCAATGCTCTGTGGTGACCTAAATGGGAAAGAAATCTAAAAAAAAGTGGATATACGTATACATATAACTGATTCACTTTGCTGCACAGCAGAAACTAACACAACATTGTAAAGCAACTCTACTCCAACAAAAACTAATTCAAAAAAGTAAAAAAAAAAACATGATGCTGAGTGATATAAGCATTCAATGAGAATATACATTTGGAGCTGATATTTTAGATTGGGAGTCCAGGAAGGCCTCTCAGAGGAAGTGTGATTGTGTAGAGACTACAATGATGAGAAAGATTAAGCCATTAGAGTGACACTGGAATGGGAAGAGCATACCAGGTGGAGGAAACAGCAAGTGATTAGCATGTTCAAGGATCAGCCAGAAGCCAGTGTGGCTGAAGCAGACTGAGAAAGATGGAGAGAGGAAGGAAGATGGAGAGAGAGCTCAGAGCTAGATCAGATGGGGCCATTTCCAAAGAACTCTAAGTGAATGGGAGTTGGCTAATTTCCATCCATTTAAACATTTTCTTACTCATTTATTTCCTTGGTCAACATTGATTAAATGCTTATTATGTGCCAGACACTGTGCTAGGTATTGAGTAAACTGTGGTGAGGAAACCTCACATTGTCAATGCTTATAGTTTAGTGAGAGAGGCAGATGTTAAACAAGGAAGTGCACAGGTGATAGAACTACAAACTTTGATGACTGTTGTAAAGAAAAGAACAGGGTACAAAAAGAAAAAAATTACACTAGAGATCAGGAAAAGCTTTTAAGATTGAAAAAAAGGTTAATAGATGGAGTTTAGAGCTGTGTTTCTGAACTTTTCAAATAGAAAATCACTGTATTGCTCGCTGGAGTAAATGAGCATAAACAGGTAAGTCTGCTCTTGAAAGGATGACCCAGACCACTGGACTCTCCAGGAGGTGAGAATGCACTGGGCTGAGAGAACCCGTAGCTCAGCATCCCTCTGCCCAATCCTTGACACAACAGTTAAAAAGCTCCAAGCTGGGGCTTCACTCGTGGAGCAGTGGTTGGGAGTCCGCCTGCCAATGCGGAGGACGCGGGTTCGTGCCCCGGTCTGGGAGGATCCCGCATCCCGCATGCCGCGGGGCGGCTGGGCCCGCGGGCCTCTGGGCCTGCGCGTCCGGAGCCTGTGCTCCACGGCGGGAGAGGCCGCGGCAGTGAGAGGCCCGGGTACCGCAAAAAAAAAAAAAAAAAAGCTCCAAGCTGAGGGAGTAGTATGTACAGAAGCCCTGCATCAGTTACTGTTTTCTTTTCTCTAGTACAGGTATACTGCAATTTAAACAAACTTAATATGTAAAAAGTTGATATTAAAAATAAAATCCTTTGCTTTACAAAGGGATTCTTAAATTAGAAGAGTCACAAGGGATTTATTTAAGTTATAAGCTCCTCTAATGCTTTTTAAATTATTCAATTTATAGTCATTTGATTTACTTACAACCTTTCAGGAGTACATTTGTTGTAAAAAGCGCAGCACTCCCGCAGTAAATATTCTCCTTGATCAATTACACTTCTGAGCTTTAGTCATCTGCTCAGTGGCATATCTTATACAACTGACACCTTGGTATTTGCAAGTGGCTGCAGTAGTGTATTTTACAACATAAAATTTACACCAAAATTAGAGAAATTTCTCTTGTGCAATCTCTTCTGATTGTATCAGCCTAAGGATTAAAATCTTGGGGAGACTACAGTGACATATAATCCATGAGAACACCTGGGATTCACCTACACATATGACGTGGAAAGCTGTGAGTCCAGTGAATTGATCAGTATAGACAGCCCAAATGGGTGAGTCAACATTCAAACTCTGTTTATTCTCATGGGGAGTCTTTTCTACCGTCGTAATGCTAGATGTTTACATTAGTTCTCAATTCCTATTACTCAGCAAAGGCATCAACACAGGGAAGAATGGAAACACCAGAATCCATTCCTTAATGAAATTGTTTGCTATGTAATTTGGTTCCAAGCTCTATAAACTATTTGTCAGCGGGAGCATTGCTCTAGGGTGAAGTGTCAGAAAATATAGAACATAGAAGAGTGATGAAATAGGAAAGGCACTCCCACTGCAATAAGAAGGACAGTTAATGATGATTAATGTTTACTCAACATTTACCATATATAAGGCACTGTGTTAAACACATCATATAGATTTTTAAATTTCATTCTTATACAGCTTAGTGAAGAAAGTATTGTTTCCATTTGTCAGATAAGGAATCCAAAGCTTAAAACATTTATGTTACTTGCCCCTAAATGCCCGGGCTAAGAAGAGGTCAGATTCAAATCTTGGAATGGATTTCAGACACAGAACATATTTATACTGATGTACAGTCAGGGTTGAGGGTTGTTGGTATATGACATTCCTTTTAGGACCCTTAGAACCTACTGAGAAATAATTTTGGACAAGACAGTTATATGGTCCTTAGCTTGACCCATGCTTTAAGTACATTTTCAATTTTAAATCTTAAGCTTAGATAGATGTGAGTTATTTAAGGAACTATCAAGTTTGTTAAAATGACAATCTGAGAAGCAGTACTATGGCTCCAAACAGAATAGTTTTTCTAGTTATCAAAATCTTTCTATTATTTAGAAGAGTCCTTTCAATTTAGCTCTTCTAGCTCATGATTAGGCCAAACAAGCAACAATTTACATTTCTCCTTTTAGATTACTTCTACCTCTTTCCACTGTAATTCTGGGTGCTCATCATGTACCTGGAATAATAGTGTCAGTGAAATTACAATGGAGAATCTGAATTTAATTCAACTGAAATGGATGCTGAATTTACTCTATTATTTAAGATGTGTGCTGGAGCATTTCTGTGGATACAGAGCAGGCTCCAGGGGCTCTTATCTCAATTAGAAGCACTGCATTTAACTCCCAGAATCTACTGCTACCCTACGATAAATATGTTTCAAGCCCATCCCTGCAGCCTTGTTTTTACCTGCCCTTACTGTGAAGTCATTCATAACTGAAGGAATATTCTCTTTCTATCAAAATTGAAAGCTATATGAATTCCAACCAATTGGAAAGTGTATTTATTTATTTTGTGTAGTATTTAAAAATGACAGTACCAAGATTTTTTAAAATTTGTTTTTACTAGAAATGTTACTAGTACTGTAACTTCAGTGTGATTTTATAACCTTTGCTTAGGACTGAATTTTGTTTCCCTTGGTAATCTTTACACTGATAGAAATCAGATTACAGTGTGCATGTGGACTTCTTTTTCCTTGAACCACAGAGAGGAGGGTTGAAGACAATATTTTCTTTTTTTTTCTGTTGTTTTTTTTTTTTTGCTAAGACAATATTTTCTAATCATCTAGTTCACGGATACATTTTCATATTACCTGTCACTACAGAATCAGTTAGTCCCTAAGAAATCTTTCAGGCAAGATTAATTTCCTATCACAGAGGATGTGGGCATCATATAAAAGTCAATCACACAGAGCTATGTAGAGACAATGAAAATAATGCAATCTTCATGAAGTTCTAGTAACTTAAAATATCATTTCCACCAATGTATATTATTTAGGTCTTTGTGTGTCCCACATTAGGCAAAAAGTAGATAACACAAAACATGGGAAAAGTAAAGGTGAAAGTTAGAAAATTTTTTTCAAAAGAAGCCCTATGCATGGTCCAGAAAATGAAAATCAAATGAAAAATATCAAAGCATATGAAAAAGTATAAAGCATTCATAAAAATAAAGTCTTGTTACTTTATGTTTGTACTAGTATTTGAGAGGCCAGTGTGATTTCTGTTTAACTTATTTTTTATTATGTAGAAATGTAAAAAAAAAGTGTCAAATCTTTTACAATTCACTATGTATCTTCTATAAGGTGGAAGTTAAGTTGTGGCTACATAATGTTGTACTTTGGAAACTCAAAGTGGTCAAAAACAAAAATCACCCTTGGGTTTTCTCTCCTAATTTCTTTGTTCCCAGTGTGTCATTAACCAGGCCTTTGGTCTATAGGCAGTGTTACAGTCTCCATTTTCAGTATGTATGTGTATCTATTCTTGCTCTCTTAAACCAAAACAAAAATTTTTGCCACCATTTTTTTCTGTGTACTTCAGATTTTTGTTTGCTTTTGAGCCTATTACGATATTCCTTTTGAAATACACATTTGACATCTGGATTTCTGCACAGATGAATTTCATTCTTGAACACAAAAGAATAGCAGAGGGACCCAACCATTACCTAATGTAACACTGGAACATTCATTTGTAACTGCTTTAAAGACTGGAGATCCACATGCTTCTATCATAGAGTAATAGCCCATTAAAGAAACAGATCCACAGCAAAAGCAATTAGAAATTAATCCTTTTCTTCCATAATTTTTCTCTTAAGGGACATTATATGAGATCCCAATGGTCCAGTGCTATCCTTATTAAATTAACCCTGCTTTCCTTTCCTATCCATTTCCTTCATGGTTGCAGCTGCTCTAACTTATTTCTTCTAAACCTCCCTAGGAATAAGCTTCCTTAATCCTACTTGTCTTTTTTTTAAATTCCTTTTTTCCCCTTATCTCAGTTCTTTATTATGAAGGTATTTCCTTTTTTCTCATGTAGACATTTCTTTCTCTCTAGAGATGAGGAGCAGGGGAGAAACATCTCTGACCATGGAGGTCTTCCCTTTGGTGGGAGGAGGGTTGGCCATGAAGACTCTCACATTACTAATTCTTGGGTCATGATTTTTGAACACTAAAAGATAGCTCACTAATTCTATTTAACTGATTTCCTTTAGCCATTGTCCATTTGAGAAAATTTCTTAAGCAAATACAGGTCTATGCTCCCCATTATGACTTCTAGAAACTTATCAACTACATACTTGTAGTTCTCTTTTTCATCGATTTGGTAAATGGTCCTGCTATGATTTTAGTAACATCTTGATTACTTTTTCCTTTCTGTGGAAAAGAGAAACAACTGGAAGCAATGCAAATGAAGATGTGAGGGGAAGAAGGATCTCTCAGCCCAGAGATTGCTGAAAGAGTGATCAAGTGACCTTTGGGGCTCACGTGCCAGTTGTGACAATTTAGAGAAAAGGATGGGGCATGTGATGTGGTAAAAGCAGAAAAAGGTTTGATCACTGCATGGATAGTCAGAACATAAGAGTCAAAAAGAATATAAGTACCTAGAGATATGAATTAAAGGGAAGTCAGGTTTGAAAGTAAAATAAGGAATTAAGGTTAACTCCATAAATTCTTCTTCTTCTTCTTTTTTCTAACTACATCAAATGAAAGGAAATACTTTTTCCCCCCCATCTTTGGTAATGTAATAGAGACAGGAGTTTTTCTCCCTCTATTATGTTTACCCTCCTCACCTTCCAAGTAAAGCATTTTGTTTACAACCAGGAATGGTAGATCCCTGATATAATTCTTTCTAAAAAATTTATTTACTTATGTGTTTGTTTGTTTGTTTATTTATTTATGGCTGCATTGGGTCTTCGTTGCTGTGCGTGGGCTTTTCTCTAGTTGCAGCGAGCAGGGGCTACTCTTCGTTGTGGTGTGCGGGCTTCTCATTGTGGTGGCTTCTCTTGTTGCGGAGCACAGGCTCTAGGCGCACGGGCTTCTGTAGTTGTGGTATGCAGGCTCAGTAGTTGTGGCTCGCAGGCTCTAGAGCACAGGCTCGGTAGCTGTGGCACACAGGCTTAGTTGCTCTGCGGCATGTGGGATCTTCCTGGATCAAGGCTCAAACCCATGTCCCCTTCATTGGCAGGTGGGTTCTTAACTGCTCTGCCACCAGGGAAGTCTCCCCTGATATAATTTTTAAACAGAAAGGGTGTGTTCTGTGCAAGCTCTTCGTGCTAGATTATATGGAGTCTTGTTTTTATATGTTCCCAAAGTGCACTAAATCAGTTAACTGCACCAAGCAGCAGGAGACAGACTTCATAATTCTCCTAAATATAATTGATAGTAGAACTGTCCAGAAGAAAAATGCTCCCACCAGCTCCCCCTCCCCTATAGCTCATTTCTGTCGCATCACCAGCAGATTAGAATTGCGTACAGCAGAACATACCTCTGGTGAAAAATCTCATCAGACAGACAGACATTACAAAAAACCACTAAACGGGGATTTCTATATCAGATTACATTAGGGAAAAACAAATAAATGGTTCACCTTTATATACAATGGTTCCTTAAGATGATCAACAAGAAGGCAAGCTTTCTCCTCCCACACAGGATTGAGGCTCTTGTGTATTATTTTACTTCTAAAAACTTCTTTTCCTCCAATTTTAAACTTCACGTATGGATCACTTGTCCCTGTTAAAGAGATACAAATTGATCCATGTTAATCATGCTTTTCTACAGAAGCAAGAGAATAGCTCATCTAAACATTAGAAAGTATTTAAAGGAATAAAATTTAAGTAAACCTTATCACAGGAGAAAAATAAGTATTAGGTGCCTTTTCCTAAATTTTCCCTTAAATATTCAAGTGACAGTAAATAATAATAATAATAATAATTATTATTATTATCTTCTGATCTTAATACTGTAACTCTGTTCTGGTATTTTAAAACTCTACTGCATGCTGCATTTATAAATTTGATTCATGTTGTAAATGATAGAGATTAATCTGACGTTTCATCTGGTCAACTATAAAAAAGATGATCCATGATCTTGGCTGATTTAACAAGTTTTAGACTTATATATGCTGCTAAAAATTTACACTAGTTTAACGGGTTTCAGAAAAGGTGAGTCTTAAATTGAGCTTCGGTTTTATCCTTGGTCCCATATTTTCTTCACAGGTATCAGTTTTATCCATGGGCCCGTATTTTCTTCACAGGTTTCAATTTTAGAATGCTAGGGAAGGATGCTTCAGAGGAAGGCATCAAGAGGAAGGGCACAAATGATTGTTGAATAACCTGTATACTTCATATTATCCATTAATACCTCCTAAGCTCCCTATGAAGATAAAGGAAATAAGAGCCATCAAATAAGTTGCTCTTGGGTACACAGCTAGCAAGAGATGGAGTGAAGATTCCAACCAAGGCTGTGTGGCTCTAATGCCTGTGCTTTTTTTTTTTTTCCCCTGCAACTTCAAGAGGGAAGGACCTCTATATACATTCATTTATATTATACCATTTCTCATTTTGACCGATGAATAACATCAATCTTGGCCTCATAACTCTATGCTGTTATTAAGGATTCCTAGAAAAGGTGAATCAGGAACATCACAAGGAAATCATTCCAGTGTGTGACACTCTTCAACCTCAGAAAATAATTTTTTATACATGATCTGACTCCCTTAGAATAAAATTTTAATTCTTTCTGTTTTGTCCAACCTGAAACTATAGTCTACACGATTTAAAGAAAAATATGAGTGGGGCTCAGAAAATTGTAAAGCACCATATAAATGTTAGGTATTAAAATTATGAGGCTGATATACTTAAACTCACTACCTATATTCCTCCTCAATACACCACTCACCTCCATGACACATAAATATCTATGCTAAATATAAGGATTGCCTTATAGGATATGCATTTTCTTATTTAATCATTTGGGGGCTCTCTCAAAACTCTCCACATTCCCCTAGTAAATTGAAGACCTTGTTTTTGTATGACTAGACCTGGGTCTAATAAAATAACGACTTCCCATTTTGTGAAACCCCCATTTTGACAGCTTGATTTTATAACAAGACAAACTTTAAAAAATGTTTATAAATGTAAATGTAGGCTTAATACTAAACTGTTACAATTCATTCTTTAAGGGAATCAATGGAACCAAAATGTTTAACAGTTAAAATGGCTATTTTTTAAGGCCCTGATCCCCAGCTACAGGCTGAGCACCCCGGGGAGTGGAAGTGTTTTAGCATGTAATTTGAGAGATATTAACATCCATGTACCCGTCTGAATTTCCTCAGTCATGCAGTTTTGTCTTTGATTTTTAAAATCATCTATGCAACTACTACCAGCTGCTAAAATACAATATGCTCCATGAGATCAGAGCCATTTGTATCACTGTTTTTTAAACCTCCAGCACTTAGTGCAGAATTAGACATATTGTTCCTCAATAAACATTTGGTGAGTAATTGAATGATTTAATGACAATGATGTGGGTGGTAGACCTCTCTTCTTGCTGACTTTTGTCACCTCCACTTGGATACATAATAGACATTCCAGTGTTAACATAGGCCTGGATCCTCTCTCCTGCTAAGCCTGCTCCTCCCTCAGGCTTTGTCAGGTCGTTAAAGGCTCCATTATTTGACAATTCCTCAAGCAAGACACAGGGAAATTACTTTCCATACCTCCTTCTCCAGCCAGGACACCACCAAGTCCGATTAATTCTCCTCCGCTCTAGTTCAGCTACCATGATTTCTGTGCTGTGCAACTACAATAATAGCCTCCTAACTGGGCTCTCCACGCTTCCGTGTCCTCCCCCATTAATTCTCTATATGGCTGCCAGACTGACCTTTTAAACCTGCAAATTTAATCTTCCCCCTTCTTTGCTTAACACATCTCAACACCTTTCAACTACACCTATAATAAAATCCAAAATCTCTAACATGGTATACAGAACTTGCTGCTTCTCCACCTTCATTTTTGGCCCGTACTCTGTTCCAGCTTTCCTGTTACTAGAAGTTCTCCTCTGCTTCCAGTCTTCACATATTCCAGCCAGGCGCTCTGCTTGTAAAGTCCCTCCTTCCCACTCTCTTCCCCTTTTGCCTGGCTGACACTTCTTATCTTCCAGGTCTTAGTTTAAATATAATTTGCTCAGGAATGCCTTCCTTAACCATCCCAATCTGAATTAGGTCTCTTAGTCACTTTCTCCTGACATTTGCTCTTCTGCTTAGTAGAACTAATCATTATGCTACTTATAGGTTAATTTGTATGTCTACCAGTTTACTGTAGGAATTTTCCCGTTGGCTATAACCCCCACGAGGGCAGGACTCTGCCCCAGCACATGGCACAGTGTCTGGGGCAGAGCCTGTACTCAGTAAGGATTTGTTCAAAGGATGAGTAAATGAATGACCTTACAGTTCACAGAGTACACAGTACTATACTTCCTCAAAGTGACTCTGTGAAGTTGGTGAAAGCATGTATTATCAACCTACATTGCAGGTGAGAAACAACCTGAGATTCAGTGTGACTTGCACCAAATCACATAAGAAGCTAACAAGTAACAGGATGAAAGGCAAATTTACACTTCAGACGCCAAGCCCAGGGTTCCTTCTACTCAGCTTTTTAGGAAACATGGACATCCATATTTTCCTTTTTTAACTCTAAAACACCATCACAGAATTATTATGTAAAGATGTTGCACAATCATTTAGACACTACAAGTAATGCCAATATTGACAAGTAACTTATTCTCACTTAGAAAACTCTCACACTTATTATCTGTCTTAATCGCCCTAAGGCCCCTGTGAGTCTAACTACTGCCTCTGTTCTACAGATGAGACAAGTAGGAAAGGTCAAGTGGTTTGCTCCAGGTCAGACTAGAACTCAAATCTGGAGCCTAGTCCAGTTAATTCTCTCTCTGGCACATCATCATAAATGGTTCACCCCCTTCAAGGTATAACAATCTTGTATCTCTTTGGTCCAAAAAAGGTATGAATAAGCCTTTTACAAGAAAAGTGACTTCAAGAAAGTTGGACTGTGTTTCTTAACAGTTATTGACATTAATATCTCACACTATTTAATTTAGCTATTATGCAAACAACTGACATAACTTATGATTTAGCACAGAAGCCTATACACTCAAATGTAAATCTTTTTCGGAAGCAATCTGTTTCTTGCTCCTTACCAGAAACATTTTCCTCAACCACTGTCTATGCTAACTGTCAAAATCCCCTTAGAATTAAGGACAACTCGTTCCTAGAATCCTGCTGGGTGATCCACTAGGTCTTGATGGCAGAACTTAAATTACAAAAAGGAATCTAGATCACTCTTGTTAACATTTACTGAACACGTACTATGTCAAATATAACATACCACCCAATGAGCCTGTGAGGTGAGTTGTAGTGTTATCTAGGTTATGGTTGAGGAAACCATGTTTCATTTGTTCTGTTGGCATTTATTGAATCCCCTTAAGTGGTATTACATACAAATATATAGTGTGGAACAGGTAAGTAAATTCCCCAAAGTCACACAGCTAGGATGCTGGAACCTGAAATTAAATATCACATTAGGCCACCTCCAAACAACATTTTTCACACTTAGTATCATATCCTTGATGCCGCTTGAGGCAGTAAATATCCAATGGCCTGAAGAAATAACAATCCAGATAACAAGAGTCGGTCTAAGGGTTAAGTTAAGGGTTAGGGACAGATTTTTGACTCTTTGATAGGCACTAAGATCTCAGGGATTGGTATAAAAAAGAGAGAAAGGCTGTTTTAAGGGACTTTGAGAAGATATTATGATGGTGAAATATATTGTAAATGTGTGGCTTTGGCCACAGGATAACCTGGATTGGAGATGGTACATATGTCAGAAAATTTCACAGTCATAAATACAGGAAAACAGCTCCAGATGCACACACATGGCAAGTCAGTCATCTGACTTTTCCCGCTGTGTTTTGACTCCATAGAATAAAATCTGCTACATTTCTCCCTTTCCAACTATCATTCAGAGGCTTCTGGGTGCTATTATTAAATTTTAATAACTTTTTTAGTAGTCAAAACTCTTTAAGGAATTTCTAATTGTTTACTTATTATTGTAACTGAGGGACCTTTGTTGACTGAGATTCCTTAATTTAAAGTTCAAGACCTTCAGCTTGTGATTCCAACACAGAGCTGGAGACATCATTCTTTTAATTTAGTTTCAGTAAAAGATTTGTACCTAATGCTCTAATTCTTTATGCTGAAAGGTAGTCACTTTATTACCTGGTAATGTTAATAAGTATTATTTGTTTTTTAAAAAGGAATTCTGTGGTCAAGCATATTTGGAAAATGCTGGTTTAATACAAAATTAAACAGATTAATTTTCTATAGCTTTTAAATAAGATAATGTGCACTTTTACTCTCCAAGGGGATATGACAGGTCTTTGACCATAGAGCCTATTTATCTTGAGTGTATCTTTCAGGACTAATAATCCCTGATCTCTCTTTGGGAAATGCTACCTTATTATATATATTTCATAGATGAGGAAGTTTCACATGTCTTGGAGGTTCTTTTATTGTAATAGATTTTCCAGTGAACTCAAGTCATTTTATTATAACAAAACTCCAAGTAAATCCAAGCCACTAACTTGTGGTTAGCCTTTAACAAATATATTACACACACACACACACACACACACACAAAAGAGGTTTAGTTTGTTGGTTCAAAAATTAAATTCAAGTGCCAGTGCTGTTTTGTTGCAATATTGCATTCAACCACAAGATGGCACAAACACTTATCAAATTACTATTGTGAGGCCTGTGGTTCTGCTCTTCAAAGTTAAGGCATCTCTGCTGCACCGTTGGCAGCTCTCAGGCATTTTCTAGCAACCTGTGCTTTGTTGTTATTGGCTGGACTGTGACCCTCATTACAATCTTTTTTAGGATGATAATAAAATGTAAACAGGGCAAATAAATATAGAAGAAGAAACTAGGAAGTGTTAGCCCTAAAATAAAATTCAGATTTTATTAATATCATATTCAAGAGCAACCTTTCACACATTCATTTTATCAGATAGCATTAACTTCAGCATTTATTTTAAAACATTATTATTTTATCTTATAATTATAAATTCTGTGCTTTAAAAATTCCAGAGTATTTTAGATCTAGGGAATTTTCATTGTATATATCTGAATCTTAGGAACAAATTGTTTGAAAAAGAGGAATTAGATGGTTTGTATAATGTTTCTTCATGTAGTAAAGAAAAACATGTCCCCAAGCTATGGTTTTTGTTTGTTTATTTGAGTCAGGACATCTGAGCATTTCAACATTTTGCGTGACTATTTAGCCTTTAATGTAATTTAAGTCCAACATAGAACTAAACTTTGTCTGAATGGGTCCCCTTTTGCGCAGCAATAAACACAGCACACACAAGATGGCAGTCTTCCTTTCCTTAAAATAATATGAAAGCTCTTTAAAATGTAAATAGCCATATAGTAATGAATGTCCTGTTTTTCATTTTCAGAATAAATGAGCCTCCTGGTTAACAAGTTTAAGTCAGTCTTATCCCAAACCAAGTATATAATGAAACAGAAACAGCTATTCCTGTTTCAGGGGCTTATACTTATTCAATAACGCTAACTCCTAATCAAAAACAATGCGAAATCGAAACTCAGTCTTATGGAGAAAGAGAAGGAGAAGGAGGAAGATGAAAAGACAGAAGAAAAAAGACAAAAGAGAAAAAGAGAAGTGAATATAAATATTAAGTGTGAACAATTAAAAAGAATTCAAATTTAGGGTGGATCTTCCTAAAGGTATTCAATCCTTCTACAAACATTTAAAGCTAGCTACTTTTGTTGACCAAATACAACAGAGAAAATATCTGTTCTCTAACAAGGTCCTTCACACTTGAAAGAGGCCTGGAAAAATAGAGAAGTTCAAAGCATTCTGAGAGCAATAGATTATATCTTTATATACATTTATTTTTATTAATGATTTAAAAATCTTCAAAACAGGTACCTTATTTATACATTAAAAGTATTTCTTAAACTGTCTCTTTCCTTCTTCATTTTTTGTTTTTTTGAGATTTGTAATGCTCTACAGTGGAAACATTACATAGGGCTAAATAACTATATTAAAATTAAAATGCAAAAAGCTTATAATCACATATGGTTTAATGTTATAAAATAAAAGGAAACTAAAATCTTTTTCCATAATGAGGAATATGAATATTCCAGTGATTTTTAAATTGCTGGTTAATGAAGTTACCATGATACAGCACAGAGATGAATGAAAACTAATACTGTGACAAAATGCAGTATAGGACTGAACTAAATAAATTTCTTTTTTTGAGGAGTAGAATACACTTCCAGACACACCATGTAGGGAAGGTGTAAATGACAGGAACAGACGGTTGATTTTTATGAATAATTTTTTTGGCTTATTTTTCTCTTGTAAATGCAGAGTTCTGAATATGTAAAAAATATATATATACGTATTTGGGGTAAGTTCCCCTTCACACACGGCATAAATTATAGGTGGTATCTACAAGCAATTTCCTGGTAACTTCTGGAAGTTTTGGTAAACTAAAACATGGAAGGGGGGTGGTTACTTACATTTTTTTCACACAGATTTAGACAAATACTGCTTTAATTGTGAATATGAATTAATTGTATATTACTCTATGGCATAAGAGCAACTGCAATAGAGAAGAATGTTCTGGATGTCATAGTCATTCTTTCCAAAGGGCTCTGTTCCTCCCACCCCTGGGAGCTCCCTCTGTGACCAGTGATCAGTGCACAGACTTTGGAGGTACAAATATACTCCTCATCCTTTAAGCATGATTTTTACCTAAGGAGAAACAATTTTCTCTGGAATTCTTCTAGAATATGTTACTATGGTTTTACAGCCATCCTAACCAAACAAGATCAAGTATAATTTTTTAAAAGAAATGTTAAGCATTGAACTTTTGTATGTAAAAAATATCAGAATATTAAACTTTTATACCCTAAATATCTATACTCTCCTCAATCCCTTTTCTTCTGGCTATCTCAATACTTTTCTGAGACTGTTGCCTTGAGTGTCACTAACTTTTTTTGGCTTCCTTATATGTTGTATTGTATCATTTCATACAACAAGAATGTATTAGTCACTAGTAACTTTTAATCACCGCTTTCAATGGCTTTTTCTTAGACTGCAGCCCCTTCCATCTATCGGTGGGTCACAGTGAGTGTTATTAACTCCACTGACCTCGAAATTTTCTTCTTTGTGGATTCTGTGACACTGCTCACAGTAAGTCTTGTGCTGGAAAGAATACTGACCAAAGCCACTTTTGCTTCTTATAAGCAGTGTGGTCTTAGAAAAGTCATTTAACTGCTCTTGTCTATAGTTTTTCAACCTTTAAAATGAGGGGATTTCTCAACTTTCTCTGAGGAAAGTCAAGGATCTATGATAAGATTTCACTTCCATGCCCTTGACAGAGAATGAGCCATTCCACATAAGTGTATTTTTCAGGAAACTAAAAATTACTGTGTCAAACACCAAGACCATTTTTATTAGTAAGTTTGAAGGAAATATTTCTAAATTATATTTTTCTTCTTTTTGGGTAAATAATGAATACAATTTTTAAAAATGGGGCAGAGCATCATTTGCTGACTATATGTATCTGGGAAATTATCATCAAGGTTCTAGGAAAGCAAAGTTAAATCTTCTGTGGAAAACCAGTGAAACTCGAGTAGCAATATTTCATTTTCTGAAACTCACAATGGAATACTGCTAAAAACCAGGAGATATTCCTTTTATCACAGAGTCTCCCCCATGGATACTTCTATAATCTGTTTATTCTTATTTTGTTTCATTTCTTTCAATTTAGAGTTACAAACTCAACAACAGTATTATTTCTTTTGCTATATATGCCAGTGAACAAAATGTGTTTCTTAAAATATAACAAATTAAAAGCAATTTGAGGTGTAAGAAGCCTGATTTCCCAAAACACCATGTGGAGGAGAGCTATCTGCCAACCGGAAGCACATGCCTTGGACTATCACATGGGTGAGAAATAAACTCCTATTACATTTGAGCCATTAAATAACTTGGGGGTGTATTTGTAATCGCAGTTCAGCCTATCCTAACTGATAAAGATTCCTAAGCCTTGGGAATTCTAATTAAAATTCCACTTGCAACCACAGTTTAGCCTATTTCACCCGATAAATGTCCTGAAGCCCTCTGATTCTAATTCTTAAAATATCTCTTGAAACCATCTCTGCCACCACTGTCTCATCATTCCTTGTCTAGATTATTCTAAGAGCCCTCTGCTTGGTTTCCCTTCTCCCTTCAAATCTATCCTCTGAACACTGCCAGAGTTCTCTCTGTCAAGTACAAATCAGACACTTGATTCTTCCTGGACTACATTTCACTCCATCTTCTGCACCCACAAGCGCTGCTGTGGGTAACGCAGGCTCCAGAACTCTGACTCAGGGTCAGTATTCAAAGCCTCTCCTTGTCCAGGAGATTTTGCACACGTGTTTGTGTATTTTTATTATCTTATACTCTTACCATGGAGCCTTCTGATCCTAATTTGGCTTCTGTGGCAGACTGAACCCCTACATCCATTTCTCCTCTTTTTCATTTTAGTAATAGAGTCTCTGTAAGTTTAGCAGGACATGTGATTATTCCATTAGAGAACTCCTTATTTTCCAAGCAACGGGTAGGGCCATGTGGCCAAGTCCGCAAGATGTGTAAAGTGACATATGCAACTTCCAGATCCTTTTTTGTTTGTTTGTTTTGGGTTCTTTTTGGTAAGTTGGCTGATAGAGTATATGCTTCCTGTAGTGGTTTTTTTTGTTGTTGTTGTTGTTGTTTTTAGTTTTTTAACCATTTAAAAAAATTGAAGTATAGTTAATTTATAATGTATTAGTTTCAGGTATACAGCAAAGTGATTCAGTTATACATATATATATATATATATATATATACACACACACACACATATATACATTCTTTTTCAGATTCTTTTCCATTATAGGTTATTACAAGATATTGAATATAGTTCCCTGTGCTATATGGTAGGTCCTTGTTGTTTACCTATTTTATATATAGTAGTGTGTACATGTTAATCACGAACTCTGAATTTATCTCTCCCCACACCCTGCTATCCCCTTTGGTAACAATAAGTTTGTTATCTATGTCTGTGAGTCTATTTCTGTTTTGTAAATAAGTTCATTTTTATCATTTTTTAAGATTCCACATACAAGTCACATCATATGACATTTTTCTTTCTCTGTCTGCCTTACTTCACTTAGTATGATCATCTCTAGATCCATCTATGTTGCTGCAAATGGCGTTAGTTCATTCTTTATATGGCTGAGTAATATTCAAATCTATCTATCTATCTATCTATCTATCTATCTATCTATCTATCTATCTATATATATATCTCACATCTTCTTCATCCATTCATCTGTAGATGGACTTTTAGTTTGCTTCCGTGTCTTGGCTTTTGTAAATAATGCTGCTATGAATGCTGGGTTGCATGTATCTTTTCAAATTAGAGTTTTCTCCAGACAAATGCCAAGGAGTAGGATCGCAGGATTATATGATAACTCTATTTTCAGTTTTTAAAGAAACCCCCATACTGTTCTCCATAGTGGCTGCACCAATTTACATTCCCACCAACAGTGTAGGAGGGTTCCCTTTTCTCCACACCTTCTCCAGCATTTATTATCTGTGGTCTTTTTTTTGATGATGGCCATTCTGACATGTGTGAGGTGATACCTCATTGTATTTTTCATTTGATTTCTCTAATAATTAGGGATGTTGAGCATCTTTTCATGTGCCTGATGGCCATCTGTATGTCTTCTTTGGAGAAATGCCTATTTAGGTCTTCTGCCCTTATTTTGATTGGGTTGTTTGTTTGTCTGTTTGATATTAAGCTGAATGAAAAAGCTTTCAGCTTTCCACTGTTGAGTATGATGTTAGCTGTGGGTTTGTCATATACGGCCTTTATTATGTTGATATATGTTCCCTCCATGTTCACTTTCTGAAGAGTTTTTTTAATCGTAAATGGATGTTGAATTTTATCAAAAGCTTTTTCTCCATCTATTGAGATAATCATATGGTTTTTATTCTTCCACCTGTTAATGTGGTGTATCACACTGATTGATTTGCAGATATTGAAAAATCTTTGCATCCCTGGGGTAAATCCCACTTGATCATGGTATATGATCCTTTTAATGTACTGTTGGATTCTGCTTGCTAGTATTTTGTTTAGGATTTTTGCATCTATGTTTATCAGTGATATTGGCCTGTAATTTTCTTTTTTTTGTTATATCTTTTTCTGGTTTTGGTATCAGGGTGTGGCCTCACAGAATGAGTTCAGAAGTGTTCCTTCCTCTACAATTTTTTTGGAATAGTTTGAGAAGGATACATGTTAACTCTTCTCTGAATGTTTGGCAGAATTCACCTGTGAAGCCATCTGGTCCTGGACTTTCCAAATAGACCTTCCTTCTAGAAAAGTGTTTTTCTTATTGGAATGATTTATTTGACTTTGTACAATCAGTCTTGGTTGAATTCTATTCAATTCAGTTTCATAAGACTAGGTGGTATGAACCACCTCTTCTTACAACGTGGCCATTCCTGGGCACAGGGGTTTCTCACTTAAAAAATGGAAGATAATATCCAGTAAAGAAAAAAAAATGGGTTGAGGTGGGAGGAAACTAATTTTCTTGAATACTTAGTATGTGCCTGGGGCTTTTCATATAATATTTCATTTAGTTACAACTGTAGTCCTGTGAGGTAGGTTAGACCAGCACAGCAGAGGCATCCAATAAATGTTTGTTCAATCGATGAATAAATTAATATTCTTAGTAATTTATAGATGAGTAAACTGTTTCAGAAAGATTAGGCTGCTTGCTCTAGTCATAAGGCTAGTAAGTGACAGCTCCAGAATTCAGTGCAAGATCTATTTGATTCTAGATTCCAAGTTTACTACACCATTAAGTCTAACCAATCAACCGACCTGTCCCACGTATCTCAAACTATCATTTCTGAGCTTAGCCGTCCCGTAAGGTGCCCCCATCAGAAACTGGATTCCATACTAGGAAGCCATGGATCTCACTAAACTTGGCAAACATTAATTCTGAACCGTTATCACATCAGAGTAGCAGTTAGACAAGCATGACTGAATGTGATTGGGGAGATGACTTAGTTAGGGCCTTTTATCTCCATAAGACAGAAATCTCATGAGGGCAGAGACCTCTTGTGCATCTCAGAACCTACCACAGAGCAGGTACTCAACTGATCAATAAATATTCGTTGACTGTATGAATACAAACATTAATATTACATACATACTTTACTATTAACATATTTGCTAAGCTGGGCACTTATTCAGACGCCTAAAACCAGGGTTCTCTGTTACCTCAACTGAAATTGAGATAACAATTATTATTTAGCTATTTTCCTTAACCATTTAAGAATACATGAATATATAGCAGAAAAGTAACGCTTATTTTCAAGGTACTTCTTCCTCCTAGTTATGTAGAGATAGCAATTCTACTGGATTTGTTAAATCAAGAAAAAATAGCCTATAAATAATAATAAAGATTACATAAATAATCCTATGTATAAGGAAGTACCATAAAATATGACATTAAAATGACTGGAGCCCATAGAACATATCCACTAAATAAAAATCACTACTACTCTAAAAAGAAAACAAAATTCTCTTCAATCAAAACTGTAAGTAATAACAATAAAAACAGTTTTATGACTCCTGTTGATTGATTACTATCATTACCTGAACCAATTTCAAGACAGTTATATTACAGTATGACTAAAATGCATGGTACTTGAATAACCCATTCCTTAGCATATTCACGAATTCAATGTGAGAAAAAAGAAAAGTCAATGGTCTCCTCTTTATCTCCTTGCTCTAGTCTTCCCCACTTCAACTCTTTCTCCAAAATCTTACAGCTAGAAATTTTTCTGAAACAAAAATCTGATGTTACTCCCTTGCTTTAAAATTCTTCATTGTTCTCATTGATTTCAGAATAAAGTTCAAGCTCTCTAGCACGACATACAAGTATCTCTTTGCTAATCTCTCCAGACTCATCTTTCACCAGAGCTCTAATCTACAGAACACCTTGCAGCACCTCAAACCCACAGCTTCTCTCCAGTGTCCGTGCCCCTCTTCATCTCTTTCCCTTGCCCTGAATGAACTTTTCCATCATCCTTAGTTCTCTTTGAGTACTAAGTTCAAGCCTCACCGCTGCTTGGACATCTTCTCTGAGCCATCCCATGGACATTATTAGGCCATTCCCACGTGCTCTCTAACATCCTCCACAAATAACACTTGTCACATGGAGGCCTGGTTTAATTTCTGATCCCTGATGTTTGATACAACCCCTGGGTTATAGTGTGTGACCAAGAAATGCTGGTTGACTGAAAACACTCCTGTATAACTGAATGAACGAATATCTGTACTATCTCAAAAAAATAACAGAAACTAATGAGGTAACCAGTACTTACATTGCACACCCTTTATTTCCTACTGTTTTTTTTCCCACTCTAATTCACTGTGATTCTAGGAATCTCATTGAATTTTATTCTCAGATACTGAATCTGAAATATGTAAAGCTTAATATCACAAAAGCACTGTGCCATCATTTCTGCAACAGTACACATTTTGCCATTGCCACTTTCCCAAACTATGGGAATGACATTCATTGTGATTCTTCAAAATGGTCACAATGTCACAATGACATTCATTGTGATTCTTCAAAATGGTCAATCTGTTCTAGTTTTACAAAGTGCTTTTAGACAATCTCATTTTAGTACCAATTTGCTTATAGTGTTTATTTATATGATTGATTGATTGATTTAGATTTATTCAGAACAATCAATTAGAAACCATACCAGAACAAAGGTGAATGAATATGCTTATGACATATCTCTCCTAACATTTTATGTCATATGTCCAATAAATAGATATAATACACATGTAGTAAAAGCTGACATATTTTTATGCAAAATGTTTAGAAGGAAGGTTATTTTTATGTGTACAGAGAAATTATGGCTGAAACTACTACCCTTCACTGACATCTGTGTTTTCCTCTCCTTCACAGGCAAGAAGCTAAACTTCATTTCGAGTCCTTTTATTTAGGTGTGGCTATTGTTATTGAGGAGTGGGTTCTGGCCAATGGATTATGAGCAGAAGTTGAATGCCACTCCCAGGCCCAACCAGTCCATGACATATTCATATATGCAATTCTCTCTCTTTTCCCCCAACACTGAGAACCTAGATGAGGGCAGGGCCACACAACAGAAAGAGCCTGGTGTTTCCAAATGAAACAGAAGCCCTGCTATCACTTACAGAAGTGATAAAAATAAATAAACTTTTGATTTTGTTAAACCACTGAGATTTGTGTGTTTATCTTTTACAGGTCCTAATACTACTTACCTCAACTGATACAAAAATTGATTCTAAGAATGAGTGTTGACATTAAGAAAAAGAATCCCTAAAATATGTGACACTGACTTAGTGGATGGGTGGTGGGTAGCAAGGAAGGCTGTAGAGTCTCGTTAGGCCATGGTAGACATGTGGTAAAACTGTTCCTATGGTAACCCGAAAGGCAGGCTGCCTGCCACTGAACTTGAGCTTGAGGGGACATGGTTGGGAAGAGCCAGAAAGAAGGTGTGTATTTTCTGAAATTGACTGCTTTTAGTAAGTAATCATAAGAGATGAATTCAGGAGAAAATAGGCTGATCCACAAGTAGAAATGAAAGGGAGTAAAGAATTTAAAAATGACTTTGAACAACAAAAGCTCATTAAAAATGTCTAGAGGCAAAGGTCAGATTGGCCCTCCCACCCAAGCACAATGGCCTTAAGGTAGCTGCCATTACACTGAAAGGGAGGAGCAAAGGAATAAGTCATGTTTGAGGAGAAAGAATACTGGTTGCTGGTGCACAAAGCCTACTCAGTTTCTGAGAGAAAGAACTCACTTGGTTGAGATCCCTGATCTTGCACCAGCAGGAAGCAGGATATGGATGCAGTGCAGTTCCCAAGGGGGGCAGGCTCCTCCACGCCCATTTCAGATATGCTACAGAGGATAACAGAGGGTAAAGAACTTCCCAGATGGTGGAACTACTTGCTACAGACAACAATAGACAAGGGGATTTTCCCCAAATAGTAGCATTCTAGTCAAGGAATCTCCCTATTCTCCAGGTAAGTGACCTTCATAAAGCCTGTCAATGGGGATTTCAGAAATGCTATGGACAATTAACTGCTATGAGTCTCCCATGCTTTCCTTTTGGTTGTTATATATTGGACATGTATGGGGAAGTGTTAGGCAGATTCACAGTCCACGGGGCTACAAGGAACCGCATTTGGACGTGATAAAGGATTTCCCTCTATTCAGATATCCTTGATTTGGAGCTGGATACAGGGACCATATGGGACCCTGGGCTGTTTGCCTTGAAGAAGGGTGAATGTCTTCTATGTTCAGGAACAAGAGTGAACCAGATATTTGGTGACCAGAAAGGTGGCTTGTAGCCAAGCCTGAGATTACTTGGCAATATCCATGTTTTCTTCTTCTTCCTGGGCACATGGCTGGCCAGTAGCTCCCAGCCTCCTATAAAATTAGGAGCAGCCGGGGCTTCACTGGTGGCGCAGTGGTTGAGAGTCCGCCTGCCGATGCAGGGGACACGGGTTTGTGCCTTGGTCCGGGAGGATCCCACATGCCGTGGAGCGGCTGGGCCCGTGAGCCGTGGCTGCTGAGCCTGCGCATCTGGAGCCTGTGCTCCGCAATGGGAGAGGCCACAACAGTGAGAGGCCCGCGTACCGCAAAAAAAAAAAAAAAAAAAGTAACAGACGACAGATGCCCATGTGGACAGAATATAGACAGCTTGAATACTTTCAACTCAGCACTTTAAAATTAAATTCAGTATTTATTGAACACATACATTTTGTGATGTCGTATTTTATTTTGGACAGGTCTGTTATAAAGTGTACGTTATAGAGCTAAGATGCCTCCTGCAGATCTCTAGAGCTATAAGAACATAGCTAGTCCCTGTTTCACAGACACCCCTTTCAAGCATGTGGAGTCCTTAATATATACAGTCATCGGCACAATGATATATCTGAGGTCATCAAAACAAACATGCAATAAGCTGATTTCTTGTCAACTGTTTGTCAATGAGAGAAATTTTAAAGGATATACTTCCACAAGTAAAAGATTTTTTTCTTTTCAAATACAAGTTTAAAATCCATGTCTCCAGATTATTAATTAAAGCCTTTTCTTCAATTATCTTATTATTTGATGTAGTCAATGGTTATATAAGTTTTATAAGCAAGTAAAAAAGATAAGCAAAGCAAAATGTTAACACCTACAATGTAACTAAAATACTTGAGGAGCAATGAAAACATTCTCATCCCTTATGCTAAAAATGGTTAATAAGTTTTTAAAGTGACAAGTGACTTCAAAACTTGCAATTATCCTGCTAAAGCATGTCGTCACCGATAGAAGCAAAGACGGCAGATACAGGAGAGTAGTAGGTGTTGTGAATCCTTGTTCCTGTCTTCAACACAGCATTCCCTTCAACTCTCTGACAGGGTGTGGGAAAAGTCCATGGTCTGAGTTGGTAAGTTTAATAAAAACTGGAGAACCAACCTAGGCACTGCATTACTCGATGACCCCTCTTTCTTGCCTTCTGCCTTTCTGCCAGACTTGCTACTCTTCCCATTTCCATTAATGTTCTGTTAGTTTTTAAAAGAAGACAGGGCTCGTGTTTTTTTTTTTTTTTTTTTTTTTTTTTTGGTACACGGGCCTCTCACTGTTGTGGCCTCTCCCATTGCGGAGCACAGGCTCCGGACGCGCAGGCTCAGCGGCCATGGCTCACGGGCCCAGCCGCTGCGCGGCATGTGGGATCTTCCCGGACCAGGGCACGAACCTGTGTCCCCTGAATCGGCAGGCGGACTCTCAACCACTGCACCACCAGGGAAGCCCCAGGGCTCTTTCTTAATACAAGACTTGTGCTAGTTTGAAGAGTAAAGGAATTCTCCAGCTGGTATACTTTTCCTTTTCTGAAATACATTGATGCATTTAACAATATTTACTGGATGTCTATTATCTAAATAGGTCCTGCTAGGTCCCGGGGATCCAGCAGATCATAAAGTCCCCACTCCCAAGGATCTTTGGTTGCAGTGGAGGGAATCAGGCAAAGAGCCAATGAAGAGGTAACATGTCATGTAATGATAGATGTGGGAAGGAACATGAAGCCACAGGTGAAGGGATGGTAGTAAGAGGGGCCTGCTATTTTAGATAGGATGTGGAGGAGAAGCTTCACCTATGAGCACACCTTTGAAAAGGGACCTGAACCAATAAGGCAGCATTTCAGGCAGAGGAAGCAGCAAGTGCAGTGGCCCTGAAGAATTCTAGTGTGGATAAAGTGAGTGACCTGGAAAGAGAGTGGTGGGACATGAAATCAGAGCTTGGAGAGACAACAGATTATGTGAGACTCTACAGATCCTTGGTAAGGACGTGGGATTTTTCTTCAAGTGAGTTAAAAGAGAAGAGCAAATAAATCAATGGATAAAAATATTTTAAGATGGCCTCATGTAATGTCAAGTGATCAGTCTTTTAGTAGCAAATACACCAAAATAAAACAGGCTGTACTCAGAGGGCCAATTATAAAAGGGCAAGTATATTGTTTTCAAAAACTACTCAAAACAATTTCTAAAGACTAACTGGTCTGAAATATGTTGACAATGTCAACCTACAGGTTAAAAATGCATGTACAATGAATGTGAATTCTTATATTCATCTTTCTATCTACAGTGCATCCTTTAAAATTTAGATTTATAAACTACACATAAAAATATAATCAAATAGAAATTATTTTTAGAATCTGTTATGACTCCTGTTGATATCAATATTATCTTATCTTGATATTAGTATAATAACATCAGGGGAGATTTGGCAGCCACATTCATCACTAAAATAGCATATTTAAGGCAATGAGAATTTATTAAATGTTTTTGGCTTGCCCAGCACATAGTGAGATAGCCTTTATTGGGAGCTGGTGGTAAATGTCTTCCCTACTGTGGTAGGTAGAATTCTAAAATGCACCCTTAAGATTTCTCGTCCCAATCCCTGGGCTGTGAATATGATATGTCTGTGATTATTGCTACTTATATGAAGAAAGGGATTTTGCAGATGTAATTAGGTTACTAATCAGTTGACTCTGAGTTCACCAAAAGGAAGATTGTGAGGGTGGACTTACTCTAGTCTCCTTTAAAAGCACAGGGTTTTCTCTACCAGGCAGCAAAAACGAAAATCAGGTTTGAAGCACGAGGGGGATTTTACACGCTGTCCCTGACTTGAAGATGGAGGGAGTCAAAAGAAAAGGGCCTAAGACTGGCCTCTAGGAGCTCAAAAAAAAAACAACAAAAACAAAACAACCCTGGCTGGCAGACAGCAAGAAAACAGGGACTTCAGACCTCCAGCTGCAAGGAATTTGAATTTTGCCAAGACCAAGAATGAACTTGGAAAAGGACCTTGAGCTCCAGTTGTTTTGTTTTGTTTTTGCAGTACGCGGGCCTCTCACTGTTGTGGCCTCTCCCATTGCGGAGCACAGGCTCCAGACGCGCAGGCCCAGCGGCCATGGCTCACGGGCCCAGCCGCTCCGCGGCATGTGGGATCTTCCCGGACCAGGGCACGAACCCGTATCCCCTGCATCGGCAGGTGGACTCTCAACCACTGCACCACCAGGGATGCCCCTGAGCTCCAGTGTTTAATGTTAAGTCCAGCTGATGCCTTAACTTTGGCCTTGTGAGACTCTGAGCAGAGAAGCCAGTTACGCCATGCCCAGATTCCTGACCTACAGAATTTGTAATCCACCTATTAAATGGATGTTGTTTTAAGCTGCTAAGCTCATGGAAATTACTTAGAAAGCAATAGAAAACTAATGAGTCTACCTTGAAGAACACATTTATGATGTAGCTAGAGAAATTTTTGAGAAAACCAGAAGAAGGAAACTTAGTTGAACCTAATGAAAGACTTTCTTAAAAAGGGTGTCAGTGTATTACCTAGAGGGCTGTCTAAGCTGCCATGACAAAGAGATCAAAAAAATATAGTGGATTAAACTAAGAGAAATTCATTCCATTCATGCAAAACCGTACAGGGAAAGGTAATCCTAACCCAATACAACAATTCCACCATTCTCAGTGTGAGGCTTCTGACCCTTGGTCCAAGACAGCTACTCTTCTTTTTTTCCAGCTTTACTGAGATATAATTGACATATTGTATTGTGTAAGTTTAAGGTGTACAACATGATGATTTGATATATGTATATATTGTGAAAATGATTATCACAATAAGGTTAGTTAACACATCTATCACTTCACATAGTTACCTTTTGTGTGTGTGTATGTGTGTGGTGAGGACATTTAAGATCTATTCTCTTAGAAACTTTCAAGTATACAATACAATATTGTTAACTACCGTCACCATGCTGTACATTAGACCCCCAGTACTTACTAATCTTATACCTGGAAGTTTGTATCCTTTGATCACCATCACCCATTTCTTCAATCCCTCAGCCCCTGGCAACTACCAATCTAGTCTTTACTTTCTAAGTTCTGATTTTAGGTTCCACATATAAGTGAGATCATACAGTATTCAAGACAACTCTTGTTCTCTTCATCTCCCAACTGGAAGGAAGATAGAAGAAGGCTAGAGAAACACTTGTGTATTTGTCTTAGGGGTATGATCCAGAAGTTGCACTACCCAAAGTAGCACATATGGCTTCTGCTTACATCTCATTGGCCAGACCTTAGAACTTAGCTGCAAGGGAGGTTGGTAAATGCCAGCTTTAGCTGATAAAACTTATGCCTACCTAAAACATGGGAGCTCTATGATGAAAGTTGGAGGAAAAGAATACTGGTGGACAATAAGCAGTCTCTGCCACAGTCCAACTGATGAGCTCGGTACTGCATTATAAATAGAGTTACTCAAATTGTTAGGAATTTCTTCTGTGGAAATGAGTCAGATATCTACTTCATCAAGACTCTCCCCAATTAGACCTAAATCTATTTTCTAGATTCCAGATTTAAAGCAAAAAATAAATAATTCTTCTTTTAAGTAACAGTCTTCCAAATATTGGAATCAGGTTGTCAGCATCCTCCATACGTTTCCAGACTTACTACCCTCTGATCCCTCTCCTATTCTTCCTTAGTTACCATCCCTCACTATCTTAAATGCTTTGGACTCATTTTTTTTTTTAATTAGTTTCTGCTTTATAACAAAGTGAATCAGTCATACATATACATCTGTTCCCACACCCCTTCCCTCATGCATCTCCCTCCCTCCCACCCTCCCCATTTGGACTCATTTTTGCTTGTCAAGAAATCCATTAAAATATGGCCATCAGCAAAGAACACAGTCCTCAGTGAAAGGCTCTTGGCTAGAAACTTGAGTTGGCCAAGAGGACAAGTATGTATCTACACATACATACAATGGAATATTATTCAGCCTTAAAAGAGAAGGATATTATGCCATTTGTGAACCAATGGATGAATCTGGAAGTCATTAAGCTAAGTGAACTAAGCTAGACACAGAAATACAAATCCTGCATGATCTCACTCATATGTGGAATCTAAAAATGTCAAACTCAGTAATAGAGAGTAGAATGTTGGTTAACAGGCATTGGGGGTGGGGCAAATGGAGAGATGTTATTAAAGGATATAAACTTTCAGTTATAAGATGAATAAGTTCTAGAGACCTAATGTACAGCATGATGATTAAGACACATTAATGATAATACATTATACTATGTATGATATATACATAATATTGTACTACATTAAAAATTATGTATTATACACTTGAAATTTGCTAAGAGAGTAGATCTCAAATGTTCTCACCACAAAATAAAAGGGTAACTATATGAGGTGATGGATATGCTAATTAGCTTGATTGGGGTAACCATTTCACAATATCCACATATATCAAAAGATCACATTGTTTCAACTATACTTCAACAAAATTTTTAAAAATTAAATTAAATTAAATTTTAAAAATCATATACTTTAAATATATAAAGTTTTCATCAATTATACTTCAATGAAGCTGGGAAAAAATAATATTTTATGGAAAACAAGCAAATCTTAGTGATCTTAAAAGGCAAATCCAATAAACTAATTTGATCAAACAACCAAAAATTGGGGGAAAAAAAGTACATGAGTGGCAAATGTAACCAAGTACCTTCTTTAGTGAATGAACAATAGCTCCTCTTTCCTTAATATCACAGGCCAGTAAAACAGACTACTTAATGTCAATATATGATTGACATACATTGTTAATATAGAATATTGACATTAAATTGATAATTGATAATTGAATATAATATTGATAAGCAAATATGTTGATAGTTAAATCTGAACACCACCTTAAATGGGACAAATGATTTGAAGCCCCAGTCATTAAGGTTTTCAAATTTAATTTTGTTATAAATAAGATCTATTTTTACTTTTTCTGCTCTTAAAATTTTCACATCTACCATCCCTAATTGGAAGTGCAGTATAGAGATCAAAGGTCTTGCCCTAAGGACTGGCAACAATGCTACCATCATCAACGTATCACAGATTTTTACAAACTCTCCCAGTTCTGGAGCTTTTTATCTAAAAAAATGAATTCCAAACCTGTGTCCTACTCTCTAATTTTTCATTGATTTGTGATAGTTATTTCATAAATTCTGTTTACTGAACTCTCAAAACACATGCTGAGTGGTCTGGCTTTTTCTGGCTCTGTAGCCAGAATGAAATTTTAAAAGTATGAAAAATAAAAATTTTAGAAATGCAGAATGTGACTATCATCGTTTTTATTATTTTTTCCCTGCACATATAGATAAATAGTCTCAACCTTTACCTCCCTACTTCTCTTTTGTTTTCCATGTTTTGTAGCAAAGCATCCACTTTGGCGTGTGTTATCATGGGCCTCTGCCAAACTTCGGTTCTTTGATCATCATCTGTTTTACTAAGGATGTAATACAGGGTGGTTGTTTTACCTTAGCACTGTGCTTAGGTCCATTTTTAGTTGTTATTTTTATTAATATAGTTAACACCCATTACCCTGCTTACTATATGCCAGGCATGACTCTTTTCACTTTACATGTTTCAACCCACCGAAACTTCAAAATGATTTCTCACTATATTGTTTTATTATTTTATACTATATATTCTCTAATTGATAGTTACAATTATTATTAACACCACTGTCGCTTATGTCACTCCCAACACAGGACTTTGCAGGGCTGCTGGGTTACAGAACTCCAGGTGTGAAGGGTGCTTCCTTGAACTGGCAGCGTGCCAGTCAGTGCACTGACTAGGTGCTCAGCAAATGTTCATGGGATTTGATTTTCTAACATTTTTACACTTTGTGCTTTTCTGTGTTCCTTTTCATATCTCTGGTGTTCTAAGAAGTTCCTCTGACCTATGTTGAAGATCAACTCTCGAAAAGGCAATATTTATAGAGTTTTCAAAGGGAGTACAAATTGAAAGTAGAATCTGCCTTAGATTGGCACAGGGAATAACATTTCAGGGGCAAAAACAACACAATAGAGGTCTTTTAATGATGGAGTAGTGTGGGCTACATCTTGGGCCTCCTCGAGATAATCACCACCAGCATCTGCATAACCTGAACACACGAGTATGAATAGAAAACAGTAGTATGCTCTGTCACTGGTGTTTAGGAGGTAACACAGTATTTTTGGTAAGTCAAATGTATGATTCCAGGAAAGCCCCAGAGCTTTCAGTGTTACATGGAAGATCACTTGGAGAGCTTCCTCATGCTTAGGGCGGTTTTACACAGGGAGTTTTATGGGCTTACTCTGTTTGCTTTAGCCTTTCATATTTAATTATATTCTCACTACAAAAGTCTGTAAAAATTATAAAGTCCAAATAACTAATTTCCTCTTTGCTACTGTCAGACACATTAATCCTGTACAGTGTGACAAAACTGTTCTCCTAGGCTAGTGATGTTTATTTTCATATTTCAATTTACTAATTTTCTTTCAAGTTGTTTCACTATAAATTTATTAAACTAGTTTCTTCCAAGCTAAGGCAAATCTACTTTTCATGGATACTAAAAACACTGAAGGCTTATATTAATATTTATTCTTGAGACAGAGATATATCTTTCAAAAATATCTCTATGTTAATGGTTAATGGATATTGAGGGCTTTTTTTTTTCTGGGCTGATTTGTAAGTCTTCACAGAATAGCAGTGCATTTTTTCTGAGTCATTTCAATCTTCCCTAACATCCCCATTTCCATTTAGAAAGTGACAACTGAGCTCTATTGTATTCAAGTGGTTGCTACCTCAAGAACTAATGAATATATTTTCTAAATGTTAATGTTTTAGTGAAATGAAAGTGCTCTTTAGCAATTCTGTTCATTGGATGCCACAGAAATAATTTTTTGCAAGTGGGTTTTTGAAAAAACTTGGCATCTGATAATTCCATATGTTAATTTATTTGGTTCTCTACCTCTCCCCTCATTAAGGGAAATTTTTTAAGATTTGGTTAAATCCAATGGCTCAAAGATTTTTTTTTTAAAGAGTATTTTCCAGAAGGATTGAAACAGTCTGGACAACATGGAAGCAAAGACAAAGAAGGTACCTTCTGTCTCTCTCCTTAGTTTAGACTCTGTATTAGTCTTCTATTACAGTGTAACAAATTACCGTAAACATAGTGGCTTAAAACAACACACATTTACCATCTCCAGGTTTCTGTAGGTTAGGCTTGACATAACAGGGAGCTCAGGGGTAAGGGTCTCACTAGGCTACAATCAAGTGTCAGTTTGGCTGAGTTCCCATCTGGACCACAGGATCTTCTTCCAAGCTCATTCAGATCGTTGGCAGAATTTAGTCCCTTGCAGCTATAAGACTGAAGCTCTTAGCCCCCAGAGGTCATTCCTCTCCATACTCAGTTCACAACATGGATGTTTGCTGCTGCTGCTTTTTTTATTATGTAAGTTTCAGGTGTACAGCCTTATAGTCTGACACCTGTATACAATACAAAGTGATCACCACCACAAGTCTAGTTACCATCCATCACCATACAGTTGATCCCCTTCACCCATTTCATCCACTTCTCCCCACTCCCTTCCTCTCTGGTAATCACTAATCTTTTCTCTATATCTACAAGTATGTTCTGTTTCTTTGTTTTGTTTTTTTAGATTCCACATATGAGTGAAATCATTTTATATTTGTCTTTCTCCATCTGATTTATTTAACTTAGCATAATACCCTCAAGGTCCATTCATGTTGTTGCAAATGGCAGAATTTCATTCTTTTTCATGGCTGAGTAGTACTCCTGTGTGTGTGTGCATATGTGTGTGTAAATATATATATACCACATCTTTCTCCATACATCTATCAATGGCCACTTTACCATTATGTAATGCCCTTCTTTATCTTTTAGTTCAGTCTTTGTTTTAAAGTCTATTTTGTCTGATATGAGTATGGCTGCTCTAGCTCTCTTCATTTCCATTTGCATAGCATATCTTTGTCTGTTCCTTCACTTTCTTTCTGTGTGTGTCCTTACTTCTAAAGCAAGTCTCTTGCACGCAGCCTATAGGTGGGTCTTGTTTTTTGATTCATTCAGCCACTCTCTGTATTTGATAGGCAAATTTAGTCCATTTACATTTAAAGTTATTATTGATAGGTATGTACTTATTGACATTTTAAAAATTGTTTTCTGGCTGTTTTTGTAGTTTCTCTCTGTTCCTTTCATCTTCTCTTTCTCTCTTCCCTTGCATTTTGGTGGTTTTCTTTAGTGGTATGTTTAGATTTCTGTCTCATTTTCTTTTGTGTATTTATATAAGTTTTGTTCTTGTGGTTACCATAACCTTCGTATATAACATCCTAGAAACAGTCTGTTTTAGGTTGGTAGTAACTTAAATTAAAACACATTCTAAACCTTTATCTCTTACTGCCCCCTCAGCTTTATACTTTGGATGGCACATTTCACATCTTTTATTTTATCCCTTAACTAATCATTGTAATTTATTTAATATTACTATTTTTGAGTTTTAACCTTTATGCTTGCTTTATAAGTGCCTGATCCACTACATTTATTATACATTTACCTTTTCTAATGAGATTTTTAATATTAATTTTGCCATTTCTTTTCAGCTCAAAGAAGTTCCTTCAACATTTCTTATAGGGCTGGTTTGATGATCACGAACTCCTTTAGCTTTTGCTTATCTGGGAAGCTCTTAATCTTGCCTTCAATTCTGAATGATAACCTTGTTAAGTAGAGAATTCATGGTTGAAAGTGTTTTCCTTTCAGCATGTTGAATATGTCATGATACTTCCTTCTGGCCTGAAAAGTTTCTGCTGAAAAATGTACTGATAGCTTTTAGGGTTTCCCCTGCATGTAGCAAGTTGTTTTTCTCTTGGTGCTTTTAGGATTATCTCTTTATCCTTAACTTTTACCATCTTAAATATAATGAGTCTTGGTGTCTATGTGTGTCTTTGGGTTCATCTTATTTGAAACTCTCTGGGATTCCTGGACTGGATGCCTCTTTCCTTCCTTAGATTAGGGAAGTTTTCAGCAACTATTTCTTCAAATATATTTTCTGGCCCTTTCTTTCTCTCTTCTCCTTCTGGGACCCCTATAATCCAAAGGTATCATTATTTTTTAAAATACTTTTAAAATTTTGCTACTCTGAGTGTTTCATTGCTTTGCCTTCCAGCTCACTGATTCCAGTCTGTTGTTGTACCCCTCTAGTGTATTTTCCAGTTCCACTATAACTTCTGCTTGGTATTTTCTTATATTTTCTATCTCTTTGTTGAAGTTCTGACTGGGTTCATCCATCCTTCTCCCAAGTTCAGTGAGCATCTTAATGACAATTACTTTGAACTCTTTATCAGGTAGTTCTTTTTCTGAGATTTCGTACTGTTCTTTTGATTGAAACATGTTACTCTGTCTTCCCATTTTGCCTAATTCTCTGTATTTGTTTCTGTGTATTAGGTAAATCATCTACCTCTCCCAGTCTTGAAGGAATGGCCTCATGTAGGAGATATGTAGGGTTCAGAAGCACAATCCCACCTGAACACCAGAGCCAGGAGCTCAAGGGAGCCCCCTATGTGGACGCTTATGCCCTACTGTACTGGCAGGGCCAAGGCTGCTTCTGCAGCACATGTTTGGGTAGGGCTGGTCCAGGGCCCAGCTGCAGGGCCTGGCTATGGTTATTGTATCAATAGTGCACTGGTGGGCAGGACTGGCCCCCAGCCTGGCTGTAAGACCTGATGGCTGTTTGCTTCTTCAAGGCCAGCAAGAGGATCTCTCTATCTCAAGAAGGGCTCTGGTTCCTTCTTTAAAACTCATCTAACTATGTAAGGCCCACCAAAGATCATTTCCCTTTTGATTAATTCAAAGTCAGTGGATTAGAGACATTAACTGCATTTGCAAACATCTTTTTACTTTTGCCATGTAACATAATATAGCATAATCACAGAAGTGATATTGCACCATATTCACAGATTCCACCCATACTAAAGGGGAAGGGACTAACACAAAGACATGTATCACTAAGGGTTGATTTAGAATTCTGTCTATTCCACAGGTCCTAAATCCAATTTTATTAAACCAGTTTCTTATCTCTTCTTTTTCAGACCTCACCACAAGCTCTCCAGCTAGAGGCCAAGACACAGAATTATCAACTCTGAGGCTAGGTCTGTCCCCCCACAGACTTCCCATATTACTTTTGCTACCATTTCTCCTACAAAGTAGTATATGCAATGCTTTGTCTTCACAAGGCTATAAACTAGATCCTCCTATCCACTCAGAAGCACAATACCTAATAATAGATCAAATCATAGGAAGAAACAGCTTCATAAGTATCCTATATATTTGAGATCTGTAAAGTGATAGTATGCGTACCATTAAGCAATAGTAAATCTAAAATGTTCTTGTCTTTGCTAATAAATTTTTTTTTTTTTGGTGGTACGTGGGCCTCTCACTGCTGTGGCCCCTCCCGCCGTGGAGCACAGGCTCCGGATGCGCAGGCCCAGGGCCATGGCTCACGGGCCCAGCCGCTCTGCGGCATGTGGGATCCTCCCGGACCGGGGCACACACCCGTATCGCCTGCATCGGCAGGCGGACTCTCAATCACTGCGCCACCAGGGAAGCCCTGCTAATAAAATTTTAAGGACAATTTATTTTCTTGGGGAAAGTTAAAATGTAATCTTGTTCAGTCTTCTCCATTACTGATACTCTAATGTATTTCAAAAATGATAATTAGCCATTTGAAGTGCGCTGTCCTTTTGCTCTATCAGTGGCTTGGTATACGTGATGGAGTAAAAAGAAAAACTATTGACTTCCTCTATGACACCTATTATTCACAACAGTAAAGAACAGTTTGGTTTCTCAACCTTACCGAATCAGAATAGTGAAACTGAAATCAATAAAAATAAACTTCAAGCCATTTTAAATACTCTGAGATGTTAATTGCTTTTTTCTAGCTTTATTTTTCTTGCCATCTTGAAAACTGACAATGATTCCTTTCCATAATTGTATTTTGATGATCTCAGAGTGCAATTCTGAAATGATTAAGGAATTATGAATATGATATTTTAGGAGAAAAGACAAGCTTTGTGCTTTTAAGGTTTAGAAACAAAAGGATGAGAAATATCCTCAACATCACAAAAACAATTGCTTTTTTCAATTCTCAATAGGAATCCTACTTATCTTTCCCTGTGAGGCAGATGCGCTGTGGCATTGGAGCAAGTAGTACAAAGACATACAGTGAGTTGGCTGCCAACAACATCAGTCAACTGTTAGGGCAAAAACTATGGTGTGTTACTGTAGCATGCAACCAGATAAATTCTTAAAAGATAAAAACTCTAAAGCTGAATGCCAGAACACATTAGAATATATAATACTCGATAAGAATAATGGAAAAGAGAAAAGTCCTTGCAGCTCTCATTTAGAAATATTCACAAATTTCATCAATATCATCTTAGTTAATATCATGCTAATAATACTGCTGATGTTGATGAGGATGAAAGGCGATGATTAGAGGGCTTACTTGTGCCCTCTCTAAAATGTGTAGAATAGCAGTTAACTTTGAGAACAAGCCTAGGAGGCAGATGCTCTTGTTATCCCCATTTTACGTATGAAGGTTAGTTTTTCAGCAACTTACTTCTGCTCTCTCTGATGCACAACCTACGCTCTAGCAGATGCTATTTTTGTCCAGCCATCTCCCGTCTGCACTCCCAGTTTTCCTAAACACCAAAGGCATTCTACCTCCACCCCTTCTTCAAGCACTTATGGTGTTATAGAAGGGTGTTTGGCCTGTGCATGCACCAGGCCACAGGGGCCACACCCTTGGGAGCAGGCCTTAGCAAATGGAAAATGGGAATTGTTAAATAAATAGCCCATCTTCTTGGCTCCTCATTGGAACCTGCTGGGGGCATTTCACACCACATCCCAGAGGTCCCCAAGATAATCTGCTTCTTCTTAATCCTGTACTGGCCTCCTTCCTTCCCTGTCTCATCCTTGCCCTTACTGCTGCTTTCTGGGATTATTCCACAGAGGAGCACAAATCCCTGTCTCAGGCTCTGCTTCTGGAGTACCCAACCTACAACATGAGGTCTTTTCTTCTATTACAAACTGCTAATAAGATATTAAAGTAAATTGACTGAAGTCTGAGAATTTTTAAACTTGAATGTACTTTTTGGAAAAGCAATTTATTTTAGTTATTCTTATAGTTATTCTTTATTAGAGAACAAAGCTTTGTTCACTCTTTTCTAAATTTAATGAGGAATTGTTCTTCAATAAGTTTTTCAAAAGATAATGTGTTCTCAAAACTCTAGAAAATTTAGAAAAGCATAATTATATAATTTTGTAGTAATTGTCTCTAAGTACCTTTTGTTATAAAACTGTAATCTTTCAAAATCTGAAAGAACCCATTAGTCTACATTTGAAAGATGTTTGTGAATGACAAATTGGTCATTCTTTAACAATGAAGAAAATTTCACTTTAGACCATAATTGTAAAACATCTACACATATTCATAATGGACAACATCCATGCTTAACAGAAAGGTAAAACAAATAACTAGGGCATAATAAATGATGAACTATATGCTATAAAGATAGGGTGTTTCCTTTTCCCCAGAACCATCTTCTTTTTGTATTCTACGGTTGATAGGTGTTGGGCTGCAGGCCGAAGGCCTACAAGCCCTGTAGCTGCCCAGCCTTGAGACCGAAGAAAGACCCAGGAGTCAGCAAAAGAGACATCAGTGGTTTAGTGGATAGGGCATCTCACATGCCTGAAGCAAGGTCCTGGAGCAGCACCACACCATGTACAGTCTTTGCTAGTGGGGTAGGAGGAAGAGGGAGGCTACCAGTTAAAGGGGGGATGCGATGTTAAGTTGACTCATCGGTTACCAGGGAAACTAGCAGAGGGGCACACCCCTCACTGGCCCTTTGATAAATGATCATAATGGAGCCCTTCTGATCTAAAGATTAGCACAATCACTAGCTGGGGCTGGGGGAGGGTGGACGGGTGGGTGGTGGGCAAGCAGGTAGGCAGTTACTCATTAAGCTCTATGATTAAGAAGGAAGGTCAGTCAGGTGAGTAGGGGTAGGGGAAGCAGAGACTGGTTGAGCAGGGGATGCACAGAGAGCAAGAGAAGAGTCATCTTGAGTGGCCTGACCATATGATAGGCTTAGAGCTATGAGTGTACATTTTAAATGGCTGTAAAGATCTAAGAATCTTCTCTGTTCCTAGGAGAGGATATGTTTATGTTAGGAAGATGTGTTCTTTTTCTCTCTCAAGAGGGGCTGCTGTGCAGCAGTTCTTATAGAAACTCCAAATCGCATAATTTGGGGGTTTTTCTCCCACAGTACAGACCCCTTGTGTTTGCAGCTGACATTTGCTCTCATTGCATCTCCCCAAAGGGAGAGAGTGGAGCATGGGGAACAAATCCTATAAATAATAACGTCTGATCTTTGATCTAGAAACCTTGTTTGCTTTTAGGAAAAAAATGTGAAATAAAATCGATATTTTATGGCAAGACAAGAAAAATTTAAACATTAAAAAATTTTCTCTGCCCTTTGGCCTCTCCTCTCCCCTCTACTATGCATTGTGCATCTGCATTATACATTGACCAGACCTCCCCATCGGCAGAAATAGGTGCTCAACCACAAAGAACAGCATTCTCTTAGTACCAAGACAACTCCTTAAAAAGATCTTGTGAGGGGCCATGATAATCCACTATCCATTAGATTGTATAGACTGTCAATGATACGTCACTTAACGTACAGCCCTAAGTTTCAAAAACTTATATAACTGTGCTTTGACCTCTAATGGGCAGAATAGGTCTTGAAGCTTTTTGAGAGGCTGTTCCTGGGTTATAATCCTCAATTGGGCTCGAATAAAATTTTCCATTTCTTTCTTAGATCAACTAACCTTTCATCAATAAAATAAATATAGCTATCAAAAACATCAATAAAATGTTCTCAGGAGTGAATCTTTAAATTGGCCTACCAGGGGCCTTTTTGCTTGTAGAAAAGTTTGTAATAAGTTTCTGATACACTCTCATAACTCAATTGACTGAAATTTTCAGTCAGTTCTAGCCACAATTCTTGGAGGACCCACAGAGCCTGCTTCATAGGAACATCAAGGTCAAGCAGACGTCAGCTTCTAAATCAAGGAACAACACAAGAACACTCTAGATTCCTTGTGTTTCCCTGACCTTCCTCTTTAAGAGCATCTGTGACCAACAAACTACTAGGCTTTTCAAAAGTGTGGCCATTCCAGCTCATGTTCAGAGCTCCTTGCTGTACAGTCTAAGGGCCATTTGAAAGGGCTCCTGTACTGTGGTTTTACGGCATCTTGCCATCTAACATTAAACCCGAGAGAAGTGAGATGGTGAGTGAGAAGTGAGACTGGAGAGAGAGTTAAGTATCTAGCAGACATCAGGGGCTCCAGGAAGGGGAGCCCAAAATGGTTTCACGGGTTTCTAGAGAATGGTTAGATACGAGAAATTCTGTGGTTTCTGAGTTGTATTTGAGCAGTTCCATGTGGCTAGATTCTTAGGACATTTACATCATTGGTTTTCAAACTTACATGCATCACTATCACCTAGAAATTTTCTTAAAACACAGATGGATGGGCCACACACCTAGAGTTTAGGATTCAGTAGATCTGGGGTGGTGCCCAAAGATTCCAAAATTCCAAAGTGATTCTGATGCTGCTGGTCTAGTGACTCAACTTTGAGAATCACTGCTCTATATCTACATCTGCCCATTTTTTAAAGAGTATTTCTAAAAAATTAAGGATGACTGTGTACGTCATAAGAACATCAAGTTAAATGAGTAAGTAAGTCTACTATAAAAATAAAAAAATCTGATCGCTAATTTCACAAGAACTTGAAAAAGAAAGGGATACTTTCTTGCAGAATATGAACTAAATAAATAGCTCTACTTTTAAAACAAACAATTGAGCAAGTTAACTTTCTTCCCAGGGGTAAAAGAGCTATTCCCTAAACAATGTTAATGCAGAAATTTTCTTTTTGACAATGTGCCTTTACCTGCCTCCAGAGGGAAATCAAAATTGTACAGTCTCTCAAATTTAATAGAGCACAAATTTTGATTGGTTTAGAGATTAATATATGCACAAAAATTAAGAACAAGGAGTCGCAAATGTCCTGTCCCCACATAAATGGAAGAAAAAGGTGCTCAAAGGGAATGGTAGGTTTAGTTATTGGGTGTCTTGGTTGCTAAAATAAGGTGAAGAACAAAATAAATGCTAATAGCCCACCCTTAAAAAAACTTTTTATCTTCAGACTTTAAAGCAAGAGTTAAAGACAGTTAGTATTACTTGGTAAAGACATATTAGGTAATTATAAAAAAATTCTTCAAGTTAATTAAGTGCTCAATATTCCTGATCACAGAAAATACTTGAATAACAAATTGTTTTGTTAAATTTGGCTAAAAAGACAACTGAACGTGTTCTCTTTGCCTAAATCAGAAAGATATATATAACATAACATTTAGTTCATGTCAATCAGATTGATTTTATAACAGAAAACTGGAAAATTTGCATACTTTTCTCACAGAACAGACGAGTGACCATTAATTACACTAAATTTAAGATTGCGTGGATAGAAGTATGCATGTAACCAAACTGAATTAAAATAAGTAGTAACTTTATTTTTAAAAACATGATTGCTTGAAACTTCAGACAGTGTTGCATGCTATTTCATTTGGATTTCTTGAGTAAAATTTTAGGATTCTGATAAGTTTTTCACGTCAACTGTAGTTCTATTACTTTGTGTACTTAAACTAAATTAAGATACAGAGCAAAGATACCTGATCACCACAGAGCAGCGTTTTTTTTTTTAAATAGACTTTATATTTTAGAGCAGTATTAGGCTCACAGCAAAACTGAGTGGAAAGTAGAGAGTTCCACATACCCCTCCCCCTACACGAGCACAGCCTCCCCATCTACCATCATCCCCAACCAGAGTGGCACTTTGCACCGATGAGTCTACATTGACACATCATCATCACTCAAAATCCATAGTTTACATTGGGGCTCACTGAGTAGATTTTATTTATGTATTCTTTCAATATGTAAATATATTTGCAATGTAAATAGAATCAAATTACAAGGGTAAAATTACTGCTGTAAAAAAGTATCATGCTTTATAAAATTAATTATATTCAATCTCTAAAATTTATTATCATTATTTCATATACATCTGCCCATATTTAAAATATATACATATTGAGGTAATTTAAAATGATTTTTACAGATATCATATCAGTTGTTGCCAGGGGCTAGGAGTGTAAGGAGAGAATTAGACATAAAGGATCATGAGGGAACTTTGTAAGGCGATGAGAAATGTTCTATATTTTGATTTTGATGGTAGTTATGACTGTATTTTTCTGTCAAACTCATCAAACTGTAAGTTTTCCTCTATGTAAATTATACCCCAATAAGTTTAAGATGAAAAAATTGTAAATAAAATCATTTTTTAAAAGAAGTTTATGTATAACAGAGAACTGGTAGCTTAGAAAGAAAAATGGTCATTGAGTACTGAGACTGTTCTCAATACAAGGTAATAAAAAATTTATTGCTTTCTGCATAGAAGAAAGGTTTTGCCTTGCCTAAACTGAATACATACTTTCAGAAGAGTCTGCTTTTACTGTGATGTTGTGTATTTTATGACCATGGTCATTTATTTACAAAAAATAAGCAAACAGAAAGAATAATAAGGGTCTGTTATGTCTACACAACCTAAAATCACTAAACTGTTTGTTGTTTTTCCTTTGTTATGGTTGCTATAAAGTGTTGTTACTTTGACTAATAACACAGACAAGGTTGTAGCTATTTCTCATCCTTGAGCATTTGTGTGTTTGTCTGAAAATTCTCTTTGATTTTGCTCTTCTCCAAGGTCAGCCCCTGAATTTGGACTAACACATCTGACAGGGTATTCTACATCCAAACCAACTCTGATGCTTCTTCAACAGCTGCTAGGTAGCACCAAAGGCTTGAAATCACCTCACCTTGAAACCCTTCCTGTGGCACTTGAGCAAGGAGGGGCCGAATGATACAATTAGGCACAACTGGAATGCCCTATATTTTCTTAATGCTCTCAATGCTTGCCCCAGTATGAGGAAACCATTTCCTTCTTCTTCATGAGAATAGGACCTTTGGTTAACTCTGTATTTCCCTTATAACCCTGAATAGATAGTATGTCAACTATGTTGTTAAGCAACACAAGGTAAAAGTGATGCCCTGGTTGGTAAATTTCATCTAGACTGGGAGAAGTAGAAACAGCTGTTAGGAAGCCATATCTTTGGGCTTCCTGAATGTAATGATTCTTGTAACTGGGCATGTCCCTGGAAACTATGAAGTAGTTACAAGAGATACTAGCTCCTGTGAGAAAGGAGGCTTTTACACCATAGAGGCTCCCACACCTGTTCAATGCGATCTTGTCTTTTTCCACCTGCACTGTGTTACCTGGTAGCTAAGGAAGATATCTCCCGGATGGCTGCAGGGGCTGCTGCATGGGCTGCAGCAAGGGATAGCTGAGGTAGTCTTGCTGCTGAGCTGTGGTTCCCGCCCTATATCCTCCTGAAGAGGTGTCAAGTGTGGCTTTGGATTGTCTTGTGGATAGTCTTGTGGGTCTGATGTTTACTTGAATCTAGGGGGTCAAAATGGGCATGGAATATTCTTTTTGGGGATAGGGGAAAGTTTTCAAAACAAAAAGAAAAGCTCAGTCTACCCAAGGTCAGTTTTATATCAATAAAGTATTACTTTTTGATATGCAATTACAGGCCCCATTGGGGTCTGGGAGTGGAAGCATGTTCATACTTATGCACAAGGGATGACGCAATGGCTGTCAATAAATTTACTTCTGGGAAGAATTTTATTTGTAGTTTTAAAACACTTTTTATCAATTGGAGATGCTTTTGGTGCATGCTATATAGTATTGATTGCAAGGTTTTGAAGACTTGCCAATGTCTTCATTGTCCCTAACATATTTTTCCCCTCAGGGTAATCATCACCTGATGACCCCATTGCCCGATGCTTATGTGATCACTTCCAATAGGAGATTCTACTCTTTCATTCTGGTATGATTGGTTTCTGTAATAAATTAACCAGAAGCATTCCATCTACCACCAATGCGTGGCCTCTTTTTTCCCCTCCTGCTTGCCTAAAGGTTCCCACTGTAAGCTAAAGATCAGACATTGTGTCTTTCGTTAAAATAAGAAAGTAAGTCTCAGAAGTTGGTGGAGAATATTGTTGAGGCTGCTAAGAATAAACCCATGGCTGAGGTTTCCAAATGTAAGCTGAGATTGCCACCAAGAGTAAATTAAGTACCTGACCAACTGAGCCAGTGGACTTGAAAGTCAGGATTTCCAGGACTATTTTGGTCCAAAGACAGATGACTTTGTGAAAGTAGACTGTGAACCCAAGATCAGCAGATAAAGAAATAGCACCTTGTAAAAGCAAAGAGACATATCTAATTGTAGTTATTTGCTTTAGAATATTGTTGCTATTATTTTTAATGGTTTATTTTATGATAAGCACTAATAAAGCCCCATAGACCTTTTCACTTTCTCTCTAACCCCAAATTTAGAAGACTAATTTAGTGCTAATTAGAATGAAGGCTCTCTCTTAAAATAATCTTAATTAGTGGGCCATACATAACCTTATATAGGTTTGACTATATTAAACAGTTTACCAGTTAGGAACGGGTTTACATTTTTGGTACAACTGTGCCAACTGACCTTTCAAAATTTATGGAAAGGGTAATTTTGTATACTTTATATGATCTAAGTTCAGAGAATGTGAAACTAAATTCCTGAGAATATTTCTCCCTATAGGCACAATGCACTGAAACCCATGAACACATAAAATTTCCTTTATCCTTACACCAAGAAGGAGCATATCCTTTAAGAAATCTAAATATGGAAAACTATGAAAGCAAGCTAATAACCTCAAGTGAATTTAAGGATGATGTCTCTAATAAATGGAACTCAGAGATGCACTTTTAAAATGAGTTAAGCTTAAAATCATCCTTTATTAACAGAGGCTGAATTAAATTATACTTATTTTAAATCAAATTCATCTATAAATAATCAAATCATATTTTAAAAAAAACCCCACCACTGCCAAAGTCGATGCAGATTCTGAAGAAAATATGATACATATTGATTGGCCTTGTCTATCAACCCCTGAGAACAGTGTCAGGTATTATACACAGTGCCTTTCCTGGGCCTTTTTACTTTTCATGGCAATGTATTTTTTCTGTAAAGGTTAAATAAAAATTGGTCCCTCTTCCAACCTAAATATAATTAAGCAAAGCAAATTTGTAACCATAATAGCAGAAGAGATAGCATGTTTAAAAGTGAACCTAGGGGCCTCCCTGGTGGCGCAGTGGTTGAGAGTCCACCTGCCAATGCAGGGGATACGGGTTCGTGCCCCGGTCTGGGAGGATCCCATATGCCGCGGAGCGGCTGGGCCCGTGAGCCATGGCCGCTGGGCCTGCGCGTCCGGAGCCTGTGCTCCGCAATGGGAGAGGCCACAACAGTGAGAGGCCCACATACCGCAAAAAAAAAAAAAAAAAAAGTGAACCTAACTGTTATGTGTGATATGACTGCATTTCATATGTGGAAACATCATCTTCAGAGTTTCTTCAGAAAATTTGTATAGTACTTGCTCTATGTCTTAAGGAGTTCCAGATTTACACTTGGTAAAGGATGGCACCTCTTTGGAGAAGAGCCACCAGACCCTTTGCCTCTGCCTCAAAATAAATGAAGTGTTAAGACTAGTATAAAAATCTTTCTATGAAAAATGTGTAGTCTTGGAGTCATTTACAAAATCTCAAGATAGAAGTTCATTCTCAAGATTTAGTAATTGTATGGCTGTAGTTATATTAACAGGAAGCAAGGAAATCTTTGGGTGTCAATGAGTGATTTTTTTTTCATCTATGAAAATAGGACAGGAAAAACACAACAGAACGTATACGTTCTGTAGAAGCATATAAGTATGTATGAGGTATAGTAGATATACATTATATAATATATATAATGTACATATATATACATTATATATAATGTATATATACATTACAAGTCCTAACCCCTGGTACCTGTGAATGTAACCTTATTTAGAAATGGTCTTTTTGCAGATAAAATTAATTTAAGAATCTTGAGATGAGATCACACTGGACTTAAGGCAGGCCCTAAATCCAATGACTGCTGTCCTTATGAGAGAAAGAAGAAGGAGATTTGAGGCTTGCAGACACAGAGGGGGAAGACGGAAGCAAAGACTGGAGTGATGCTGTTGCAAGCCAAGGAATTCCTGGAGTCACCAGAAGCTGGAAGAGGCGAGGAAGAATTCTTCCCAAGAGCTTTTGGAAGGAGTGTTGCCTACCACAACTTGACTTTTCTGACTCTTGGACTCCAGAACTGAGATAATAAATTTCTGTTGTTTTAAGCCTCCAGGTTTGTGGTAATATGTTAAGGCAACCCTAGGAAATTAATACTTCCTCCACGATACAAATTTCAAGGCATTAAGTTGTAGGGAATTGCTGTCACCAGACACACCTACACGGATTGCTCTTTTTTTTCTAACAATACAAATAATCTTGTCAAGACATGACTTTCAAAACGTGACAGATGATAATATAGTCCTGAAAAGCCCAACCCAATTAAAATAAAAATGGCAGTTTAAAAGAGAGCTACATATGATGGTTGTCAAAGGGCTGCCAGATAAAACAAGGAACTCAGTTAAATTGGAACTTCAGATAAACAACAAATAATTTTTTAGTATAGGAGTACTCCAAATAGCACATGAGAGGTATGTATGTATTTATATTATTTATTTTTTATTGAATAAACTTGACATGTAACATTGTGTAAGTTTAAGGTGTACAGCATGTTACTTTGATGTACTTATATACTGTAATATGTTTGCCAATGTAGTGATATTTACCACATTACATAATTATAGTATAATATTATTATCTATATTCATTATACTGTGGATTAGATTCATGAGATGTATTTATATGAAAAGATAATGGGTTATCTGAAATTCAAATTTAACTAGGCATTGTGCATTTTTTATTTGCAATTGCAAATAAAAATTGCAAATTATTTACAATTGCAGCAGAGAGACTGCACAGCTCACTCAAAGTCACACAGCTAATATAATGTTGAGATTGGCTTTGAAATTATGTGGTCAGACTCCCTAGAAAGTCATGTATTTTCTAGTCCATCAGGCTGCTTAAAGCAGGTATAATAAAACTTTGATAAAGGCAGTAGCATTCCGAAAAGCTACCTGGTTGTTCTGTAAAACAGGCTATAAAAGTGGAAGAATGATGGCCAGTTTTGCCTGTTGAGCCCACCTCAGTGTCTATTACATATAAAGATTCTGAAGATGCAAAGTTCAAACAATCTTCTGGCAATGGTGGGGATGGTGGAAATGAGTTTTCCCTTCCATTATTTTGTGCAAGGGTGAGATGGGACATGGAAGGCATAGGCATTTTGGTTTTGCTGGGGAGTAGCTGAGGGTATCAATGTAATAAATGACAAGAGAGTGTAATTTCTTCTAATTCTAATAGTTACACAAATATTTTCGCTTACATGCACCTTTTTCCAAAGTCCACATGGCTCCTAGTCATCAGCAGCCTTAAAATCTCAATAGGTTTTTGAACCCCCCTCACCCAATTGATCTCAGATGCTACTGGACATTCTCCAAACCATCCCTCCCATTTTCCTTTCCTTCTCCAGTTCCACACCATAATCCCCATTCAGGCCCTCAAAATTATATATCTATATATCTATATCTATATCTGTAGATATATAAAATTCACAAATCTGAAGGGAACCAATGCTATCTATCCAATCATATGCTTAACACCATCTGTTATTTACAGGTGGGTCTATGATAAATTTTAATCAATCCCAAACTTAACTCAGGTTATGATAAATATTAATCAATATCAAACTTAACTCAGGTTGTTTCCTCTGTTTATATATCTCCCCTCATATCTACCAACTAAAACCTTCATAAATGCCAGGCAAGTGAGAAGCTGGATTAGAGTTTGCATTTTAAACACTTTGGGATATTCTTCACTTCTACAAAGTAATATTTTCTCTCCCATTTTTCTTAAGAACACGACCCTCTCATTTTATCTTTAAAAAATTCCTATTTTGGGCAGAGGCATCTGGAGAGAATAAATTGCTACTACAAGAAAGACAGTGGTGCATACACAATGCCATCCAGACTCACAATTGTGGAGGCACGGAATGGTGGAAAAAGACTGTGCATGCACTGCCTAGAGGGCAGATGCTACTTAGCTCAGGTAACTGGCATCATACGTTGCCAGAGTTTGCCTGATGTTTTCTCATGATGACATTGACTTTATGCATGGTTGACAAGAATGTCACACAGGATGTCCCTTTCTCAGCACATCATATCAGCAGGGTCATTACATCTGTCTGTTTCGTTACTGCTGATGTTAACTTTGCACTTGGTTAAAAAGATGTCTTCCAAGTTTCTCTCCTGTAAAGTTACTTTTTTTCCCCTTTGTAATTTATATGTATCTTATGGGGAAATACTTTGAAATGATGCAAATATCCTGTTTCTCATCATAATTTTGCACATACAGTTTTAGCCTCAATTGATGATTTTTCCCTGTACTAATTATTATGGTGGTGTTTGTTAAAAGGAGATTTCTATTTTCCTGTCTACATTTGTTCATTAGAATTCTACCATAAGGAAAAGCTTTACCTTACCTCACACCTATTTATTTATTTAATTATGTGTTTACCAGTATGAAATCATAGGTATTTATATTATTCTATGGGCTATAATCCATTATTACCACTATTTATTTTGTTGCTGAAATTGTCCCAGTTTTGATCATTAGGAGCTCCTTTAAGTTGGCTCCTATTTCATTTTGACATTCTGACATCAATTTTTCAGTACTTCCTTATTTTCTGGCACTGCAAAATGTTCCAGGCTCATCTTGTACTGTCCCTGCCCCAGATCTGCAATCAACCATTTCTCCAGGAGCCCTGCTTACTTTTATTGGAGGAATTGTATTTAGAAACCAAGATCTGAGCCAAAAATATGTGGAATTCTACTGTGTCATTACACCTTTGTGATGACTTCTAGGCCCTCTCAGCAGAGAGATCACACACACATCTCTATCCATCTTAATTGCTATCTATCTGTATATATATTAGAAACCATCAGTTCATACCGATACCTTTCTAACACCACAAGGTGCATTCTAGCTTTCCCCCATTCCATGTCTTTGGTCTCTTTCTCCAGCAGTAAGAAATCTGACTCTTCTTATCTACAATATACTTACTTAGTTGCTCATTCCTAGCATATGCAGTAAGTAGTTTCAGAATTGAAAATCATGCTCTGAAGTACATTATTTATATATCGTTCTTTTTGTCTTGAGTTTTATAGTGTATAACCCAAATACGGTTTTACTTAATCACTTAGATTAGTTGTTTTATTCCCATTCCCCTGAGGTGTGGTTACAGATATCAACAGGATTCAGGAACCTATCTATCTATCTATCCATCCATCCATTCACTCATTCATTTCTTTCTGTAATATTGTCATGGTTAAAGAGTTAGAACTATACAAGAAAGTTTACTTGTATAGTGACAAGTATATTGTTGACATTCTTGTCAACAATGCATATAGGACTTCCTCCTTACCCCTTTTACCCCATTCCTATCCCACATTCTGGACACCTGTTCTTACCTATATTGTGTTATGTTATCGATCTCATTCATTTCTGGATTTTACTTCTGATATTTCTTTTTGGAGAAATGAACAGATAATGCATAACCCCTTATACTCCCTTCTTTCTTACCTAAAACATTTCATAATGTTGATACCCTTTGCACTTTGCTTTTTCAATTAATAATATATCCTGTAACACTTTCCATATCAATTCCTAAAGATTTTTCTTATTTATTTTACAGTTGCATATTATTTCATCACGTGAGTGTACCATGGCTTATTTAACCACCTCTTCTATTTATGGGCATTTTATAATTACAAAAAATTCTGCAATAAATAATTGTGTGCATATGTATTTAATATTATTGGGAGGACGTATCTAGGACTAAAATTTTGATCTCCTGATGCCTGGTTCAATTCTGTTTTAGATCAAATGTTGTAATGTAATGTAATTAAGATAGCTTTGAAGACTAAAAAATGTTTTATAAATACAGCGAAATAATACTATGTTAATAGCATTATTTTTGTCCTCCAAGCTAATTGTAACTTCTTTTGAGACCAGCAGTTCAAGTCCATAAACATTTGTCCTCAGCTACTAAACCCGATGGTTAATTTTGAAAATTCCCCCTGTGTTTAAATCCTAACATTTCTAATCATACCTTCATTCATTAAGAATATTCTGATATTTACTAGTTTGTACTTAAACATTAAATCTATTATTTGTATCATCTCTAATCTTACAAAACCCACTGTTATGTTACTCATTTTCTCTAGTTTATTTTTGTAGAGACAGGAGATAAAAATTACAAATTATGGTCTTATTTGGTTCCTTTCACTGCCTAAGTATGGATGTCAAAAAAGGTGGGAGGAGAAAAACAAGATCCTGTGATGCCAGGAGCACTCTGCAGGTCATCTGACAATGAGCTCAGGGGCTCTCCTCCTTCTTAGTGGGAGGAATTACACCTAAATTCAGCTTCCTTTAGGAATGTAGGCCCTCAGATCTTCACATCCCGAAGCGGTGTTGTTTCAAAACGTGCGAAAGATGCTGTACGGTCTGGTTAGGGTCTATCTTTTGCCCTGCCCCTAACCAGCGTTCAAGAAATAATTAACGTACCCCAGGTAAGTTCATCAGGAGATTGCCTTGTGATATGGAATCCAGGAACTAAAGAGTATTTGCCTTGTCTTTTCCTTCATCATGGACTACAGAGACCTGTTTAATCCACCATGAGATTATTGCCAGGTCCAACCAAGCCTCAGAAAATCACTTGCTGGGAATCTCCAAATTTTTGGTGAGATGTTAGTCCAAGATTCTGCAGTTTCAGGGGATTCAATGGAGCAAATCTATGCAGCAAAAAGAATTTCAGGTCTGTGAAAAGGTGAATTCTGATATGGCTTCAAAAATGTGCTTCATCTACTTAACTGATTATGTCACTAATTATATATAATGTAGAGTCTAATTTGTCAGCAGTTTGGTAGGGATCTTGCTGTCTGGGTTGGGACAATTCAGAGTTTTCAAACTTGCATCATAACCTCTTCCTCTACAGTCACAGGAGTCAGATGATATTTCGAGCCACATCATTGAACCGAAACTTCTAAAACTGATATTATAGTTGACTTTTTTTTTTTTAACTTAAGCAACCACAAGGAAAACAAAGTTTGTCAAAAACACAGAGAATAAGCTTCCAGGTGACATTTTTCTTATGTTCTTACCTCCTCGATCTCGGGCAGCTAAACTCTGACCCCTTCTTAATGTAATGTCCAATTGGTACATTCCGGGATCAGCCAAGGGGACATCTGTATTACTGGTTCCAGCAGTATTTATTTTCTGAAAACCAAGAAAAATATACAAAATATTAAATTTATTATCTCTATTTTATTTCCTCCAGTGGGGGACCATGTGTAGCTAAATGCAAACTCCAAGAATTAGTCAATATAATAAATCATCTTATGAATTCACACAGCATCATAATCACCCAGTTCTCTGAAGGTTTTGAAATTCATGAAATTCTTTAGACTCAAAGACACAGTAGTTATAGGAACTCATGTTTTAACTCAGATTAGAATAACACATAAAATATGAAAAACATTTCCCATGGAAAGTCCCACATAATTCAACTAAGAAAGACTAACAAAGAAATAGTGTCTGAAGTAAAAACACAATCAGTGATGAATGGAGAATAAAGGTATGGGTAACTGAGTTGAAAAGTAAAATGATTTATTCAGGTGACTTTGTTGATTCATTTATCCATGCAAAGGGGCTCATACTGATGGATTACACATGTCTATTTTAGCCCCAACATAAAATATGATGCAATTACACAGAAATAAATTCAACCAGCATTTTGATAGTACTTGCAAGAAATAAATTCTCAGTAGGGCTAAATTCCTAATGCTGCTTTCTATGGACTAAAGGTGCATAAGCTATTTCTAGAACTAAAAATCTTTGCAAGCCTACCTCTATAGAATATCTTTAGCGACAATATACTAGGCATTGAGTTATAAATGCACTAGCAAGAGGAATAACTATTATTAAAACAACATAAGAGAAACATAGAGTAAAAATTTTACAGGTCATATTTTATACTTTCTGCTACATTGAATACAGCAGGAAAACTTACTTTTCTTCACATGTTTGAGGTGATTTTAAATCCTTATAGTTTTTTTTTCCAATTCAAAAAGAAATATACTTTTGTTTTGGAATAATATGCATGGATAAGGTAAAACAGTAGATACCATTCCAGCTCTTTAATTCTATAGTTTACATGAAATACAGCTAGAAAGTAGTTTTTTTTAATGTTTCAAGACCAAGATGAAGAGATTTCCTATGGGAGCAATTATCATTTAAAATAAGAAGCAGCACAACTTTGACTGATAACCTAAACTTAACATTTCTCCTCTGGTAGCAATAAAAAAGAATTCACTTTTTTTCATGATATCCCTGTGTTTACGAATGATAGCACCATTCCCCCAGCCACTCAGGCTAGAAATCTACAAGCATTTCCCTCTTCCCACATCCAAATAGTTGCCAAATCCCATCCACTTCATTTCCACATTACATCTCCTGGTTGTCTTTTTCTTTTAATTCCTTTTTTTCTTTCTTTTAATTTCTTTAACCAAGAATTTGGGTCAGGCCTTCAAACAACAGAAGAGTAAAAGGTAAAATGATTTTCTTTCACTTTCCTCAAACAGCCAACTGCCCCACCTCCTTGGGATTACCAATTTTGACAATTTAGGGTATATCCTTCTACATTTTGAACGTCTTATACAAATACACATACATACAGGTTAATTTTTCTGTGGTTGAGTTTCCAGTTTTCGTTTGAGCAAAGTATTACATTTTACTTATTATTTCACAATTTATTTAACTTAAGAAAAATATCATGGGCACTTTTCTAATCAATACACATAGATCTTTTCTTTTTTTGAGGTACATGATTTTCCACAGTGTTGGGACTGCCATAATTTCTTCAATTATTTTCCTAATGATGAACATATGAGTTGGTTTCAGTATTTGCCACTGCAAAAGAACTTGTGCTTTTATTTCTCTAATAGGATGAATTTTTCCAAAAACTTTTAAGTAGTTCACACTCCTATTGAAAGTGCACAAGTGTCTATTTCCCATATCCTAGTCAGCACAGGATGTTACTAATTTTCAAGTTTCATGGGCAAAAACATTATCTTTCTTCAAAACACATTTCCAGCACTATGGTAAGGTGTCTTGAAACTAGTAAGTGGTAAGAGAGTGATAGCTCTTCACTGGACCACACAGATGATTCCCACTTGGAAAGAGGAAGCCAACTGATGTCTTTTGAATGCTTTTTCAAAGAACAGTTTGTATTTGGGTTTAACTAATAAGCAAGATTTAAATTAAAATCCAGCAAACATTTGTTAAGCTCCTAGTATATTCTAAGCCTTTCTTGCGGTTCTACTATATCTATATCTATATCTATATCTATATATATACACATTGTTTCAAAATAAACAAATCCACTAACAAATATTAAATGTAGATTTATTACTTTCTAAAAAATGGAATAAAATCTATAGGAAAGTAGAAATTTTCTGCTGACCTTGCATCCTCTTCTAGTGTTTTGACAGGTACCTTAAAGGCAGAAAAGTTTGAATGCTCAGATATCTTTATTTTTTTGTAGCTTTCACTGCTCTATTCAGTGCTTCTTGAAGTTTAGAGTGAATAATTTACAGAGCATCTGGTTTAACATTTTAAAATGTATACTACATGAGCAAACTAAGGAATTTCCAAAGGTAATTTTAATTATACCAGATTTTCCACTTTTGCTGTTTGAGAATTCAACACCTAGTTAAGAGATGACTTCACTGGACTTACATTTATTGGCTTTTTAAAGCCTGAATAATATTCCATTCTGTGTATGTGTGTGTGTGTGTGTGTGTGTGTGTGTGTATTTATAGATCACATTTTCTTTATCCATTCCTCTATGACAGGCATTTAGGTTATTTCCATATCTTGGCTATTGTGAATAATGCTGTAATAAATGTGGGAGTGCAGATATCTCTCCAAGAAACTGATTTCATTTCTTTTGGACGTACAGCACCTTCCCCATCTTGTTCTCTATGTATTCCTATCCAGTCTTCAAGGACCATTTCATTAGCACTTTATATATTTCTTGTCCATTATCACATTATATCTCAAAATGTCATATTTGCCAGTTTAGATTGTAAACTTTTAACAACAGGGAACAGGGTGTTTAAGCATCCAACTGGACACAAAATGTGATGGAGACTATGAGGATAGAAAATGTCTCTACAGACATGTGTGTCTACCTGAGTAGACACACACATGGGTATCTATAACATAGTTGACTACTCCATGGGCACTTTTTTCTCTCTCCTCTCCTGTGCCCGTGTATGGCATCTAATCTGTTTTGGCACCTTCTATCAAAAAAACCTTGTCAATACAGTGCTTTAGGCTGACATTAACAATTGAGCAAAATTGCACTTAAAATGAAACGCTGTTCACTCAAGAGCTATCCTTAAAGACAGACTGTGATATAATGGAGTTATTAAGTCATTCATGAAAGAAGACCAATTATTGTGGGAAAAGAATCAGAGGTGGCTTCACAGAGATGACAATAGAACAGTCTGAAAACAGGAATAGGACTTTGACAAGTAAAGATTTGGAAGAAGGGAGGATGAGAAAAGCAACACAAGCCCAACGGTGAGTAGTCACAAGAGGGTGTGTCATTGGATTGTGTGAGAAATAAGGTGGAAAGGAAGACTGATATTCAGTCATGCCAGCCTGAGAAGAGTTTCAACCTGTGGGCAACAGGAAACCATCACAGGCTCTTGAAGAGAGAAGCAGTATAGCCAGGACTCATTTAACAAACATTTATCGCCTACCTTTCATGTTTCCTGTTCTGGACTAAGTGATTAGATTTCAGAAAGGAGGAAACTCGGCCTTTTATCTCTGTAGGATGGATGAGAGTAGAGAAATCCTGTGGATACAGGAATTATTTAAAAGGTTTTACCATAGTCCAGTTTAAGTCACAAGGGCCTGATCTGGTCAGCGGAAATGGAAATAAAAGATGAATTTGAGACATTGAGGAGAGTCAATCAACTGAATTGTCAACTGACAAGATGTAGGGGATATGGGAAAGGGATGGATGAGTCACACAGAAGTTTGAGCTGAGCTCCTGGGAGATTGGTAAGGTCAGCAGCAGAGAGCAGAAAAGAAAGGAGGAGCAAGTTCCAGGCCACCCCTGTGTCAACGTCCAAGGATACCCCAACTCTAGCAAAAAAGAAAGTCAAGAACTTAAACAGATCTAGAGATACATCTCCCCTCAGGTTCAGTGAAATGGTTCCAAGAAGAAAACTGGATTATGGAGGGATACTAGAAATATAATTTTTATGGGTATAAAGTATCTTTTTCAAATGTTTATTAAGTTCTCAAATGTAAGGATGTATTAGGAAAGATGTGTCTGAAGTACCAGGCACTCACACAGCTCTAAAACAAACTTTGTTATTTAAAATATTTTTTATGTTTTCTCAGATTTAACATTTATTTAGTGAGTATTATAGTAAATTCAAATACTCTTCCCCTCGCTAAACTGCCATGTCCCACATTTAGATGGGTGCTGCTATTTTTTTAACCACTTTATTGAGGTATGATTGATATGTAAAAACCTGTACATACATAATTTATACAACTCCATGAGTTTGGGAATAAGTATACACCTGTGAAACCATCACCACCATCAAGGCCACAAATGTATCCAACCCCTTCCAAAGTTTCTTCCCACGCCCTTTATATTATTATCATTTGCGTGTGCGTGTGTGCGCACACGCACGTGCATGTGGTGAGAATACTTAACATGAGATCTACCCTCTTAGAAAATTTTAAGTATGCAATACAGTATTGTTAGCTATAGGCACTATGCTATATAGTGGATCTCAGAACTTATTCATCCTGTGTAACTGAAATTTTGTACACTTTGACCATTACCTCCCCATTTTCTCCTCTCCTCACAGGCCCTGGAAACCACCATTCTACTCCCTGCTTCTATGAGTTTTACTATTTTAGATTCTATATGTAAGTGAAACCATACAGCATTTGTCTTTCTGTGACTGGCTTATTTCACTTGGCATAATGGTGTCCAGGTTCATTCATGTTGTTGCAAATGGCATATTTTCCTTCTCTCTTAAGGTTGAATAATATTCCATTGTATGTATATACCAAATTTCCTTTATCCATTTATCCTCCAATGGACATTTAGGTTGCTTTCATATCTTGGATATTGTGAATAATACTGCAATAAACATGGGAGTGCAGGTATCTCTTTGAGATCCTGATTTAAATTCCTTTGTATAAGTACCTAGGAGTGGGATTGTCGAATCACATAGAACCATAAAAGACCCTGAATAGCCAAATCAATCTTAAGAAAAACAGAGCTGGAGGCCATCACACTTTCTGATTTCAAACTATACTACAAAGCTATAGTGATTGAAGCAGTATGATACTGGCATAAAAACAGACAAATAGATCAATGGAACAGAATAAAAAGCCCAGAAATAAACCCACAGATATACAGTCAATGAATCTTCTATAAGGGCATCAAGAATATAAAGTAGGGAAAGGACAGCATCTTTAATAAATGGTATTGGTAAATATGTATATCCACATACAGAAGAATGAAATTAAACCCTATTTTACATCATATACAAAAATCAACTCAAAATGGATTAAGGATTTAAATGCAAAACATGAAGTTGTAGATCTTCCAGAAGAAAACATAGGAAAAACGCTCCTTGACAGTGGTCTTGGAAATAAATTTTTGGATATGACACCAAAAGCACAGGCAATTAAAGCAGGAATAGACAAGTGGGACTACATCAAATTAAAAAGACTCTGCCTAACAAAGGAAACAATCAACAAAATGAAAAGACAACCTATGGAATGAGAGAAAATATTTGTAAACCATGTACCTGGTAAGGGGTTAATATGTAAAATATAAGGAACTCATACAATTCAATAGCAAAAAAACAAACTGATTAAAAAATGGGCAAAGGACCTGAATAGACATTTCTCCAAAGAAGAAATATGAATGGCCAATAGGAACATGAAAAGGTGTTCAACATTACTAATCATCAGGGAACTGAAAACCAAAACCATGCCTGTTAGAATGGCTACTATGAAAAAAATAAAAAAATAACAAATGCTGGTGAGGACAGAGAGACGAGGGAATCCCTGTATACTTTTGGTGGGAATGTAAAAGAAAGAAGCTCAAATTTTTAAATTCGGAGTTCTAGGCACAGTTAGAGGTTTAGGGAGGTTTCTATGACAGTGCTCAATTAAGTTTTGGGACTGCTGAAGCTAAAAAGCAGATGCAATATTTGAAACTGAAAATTATAACATAAGTGAAATTTGCAGCCTTAACAGATGACTTGTAGGAGAGTCAGAACAAGACTGTGGAAGAGAGGGACCATGAGAATGTGAAAGGAAGCATTCAGAAGGATTATAATGACTGGAGCACCCACATCTTCTACTCCAATAAGCCACCATTTTTACAGAAACCCTGCTTCTAATGTTCCTGGCTTGCTTGAACTAGAACAGTTACCATGCATGTGATGTCAAATTTCCTCATACCAAACGCTTCTTTCCCCCATTTTATATAGCCTAGTGGTCCTCAACCTTGAGGTCTTTGGCTAGGCACCCAGGAACTTTGGGGGTGGGACCCAGGTATTAGTTTTTTTTCTAACAAATCCTCAGATGATTTCAATATGCACACTAGCCTGACCCACTGTGCCAATTATAAAAGCACATCTTTGAGAAAGTTTATACACAATGAATTTCCAGACTTTAAAAATTTATATCATGAAACACCTGGGGAACATCTATGGGAATCTATATGATGGTCCCTGTGACTTTGAGTTTTGCTGCTTAGGAGGCTTTTTTACCTAAGTGAAGAAAGTTTCCACCAGAAGATATAACAGTGCTGATGAATTCAAGGTTGGCCTGGCCTCTTTAAGATTTTCATTACAGGAAAAAAGGGGTTCCTGGGTTACCTGGGGTGGTTGACCCTTATTATCAGTAGGAAGTAGCTATTGTAGCAGTGTACAGAAAAGGTGAACTAAGTCTACATTCGAGGAGGTTTTCTTGGGTGTTTCTAGTATTGCCGTGCCCAGTGGATGGTAGACTGGTTAAGTTGTTTCACATGCTCAGGCCACGCTCAGTGCAGCTCTAAGTCTATCAACAAAATCCACTTCATGCAAGTGGAAAACTTCATGAAACCTTTGACATTTTTAACTTTTAAAATTTAACAACCTCGTTAGGGATATCAAGAGGTATCCTTAAAGATTTCTACTTAGTTATTATCACTTTCTACTGTGGAAAAAGGGACTTCAAAATGGAGTCGGTATTGCTAAGAGAGCTATTTAAAATGGAGCCTTGAGACCATCAAGGAAGCAGCGTTGTGCATGTCCTCACTGGGTAGAACCATAAACTTTTGAACTGGGCCAAACCACAAATATCCTAAGGACACTGCAAGAAAACTTGCAACTTGTCACAGTACCAGACTTCCACCTTTCTCTAGTGATAGCCTTTATCAACCAAATATGTATACATAAGAATAGCTTCAGTTTGCCAGCAACCAATCATAATTCTTTTGAAACAACTTTTATAACCTTTGCAATTTCTGCAAACCTAAAGTTTGCCTTTATAAAACCTTGCCTTTTCTCTCCTCCTTGGAACACATGTTTGGCTCCTACTCGAATCTGTGTCTCCCAAATTACAATTCTAAGACCCCAAATAAAGCCTTTATTTCTTTGCAGCTCTGCTGTGATGAATTTTGTTCAACGCTACTTAGTCATCTCTCTTAGTTTCTATGACATTAGAAATATTTGCACAGTGAAACTGCCATCAAGTGGAAATAAAAGGTTTTTAAAACTCAATTTTCAAAAAATAGAACTCAAAAGTCACTGGGATATTCAAAGTTCAATGAAGCTCAAGGATTCACTTGTCAAGGGAACATTATAATTAGTTAGAGGTCAACTGAGTAAATGACTTCAAAAACTGAAACCAGGGCTTCCCTGGTGGCGCGGTGGTTGAGAGTCCACCTGCCGGTGCAGGAGACATGGGTTCATGCCCCGGTCCGGGAGGATCCCACATGCTGCGAAGCGGCTGGGCCCGTGAGCCATGGCCGCTGAGCCTGCGCGTCCGGAGCCTGTGCACCGCAATGGGAGAGGCCACAACAGTGAGAGGCCCGTGTACAGCAAAAAAAAAAAAAAAAAAAAAAAACCTGAAACCATACAAAATGAGGAAAAGCTATGGTGACCAATGAGCATCCCCCACTAAATATGCTGGTCATAGTGCCTGTCTAATCCACAGCCCCCTCTGAAAGGACAGCTTATACTTGAGTCTATTTAAATTTAACTTCCTTGCCCCTTGTTCACAGCTGATTATTCCAGAGCTGGGTACCTGAACTAGAGGCAGATGATGAATAGGCTGGTCAGCGATAAGTTGTTAGTCAGCAAAACTGTTATTAGGCAAAAGTTGTTTGGACCAAGTTCAGAGAGAAGAAGTTGAAAGTGCCTGCTAAAGCCAAAGGGTAATAACAGACAGACTGGAGAGGCCATAATGGCCCACAGATAACCACAAATCAGAAAATAGCTGCTATAATTATAATTAAGTATGGGGTGTGTATGTGTGTGTGTGTGTGTGTGTGTGTGTGTGTATATATATATATATATATATATATATATATATATATATATATAGTAGAGGGTAGAGTAGAACTTTGTAGTAGGACATACAGACAGATCAACTGACCAAAGCAGAGTATGATAAACAGCTGGGCAGGAGAGTAAAGATCCGTGAACTCCCACTGCTGAAGGCCCAGAGCAGCTGGGAACAGAGGGCAGGCTGCGCTGGGCTCTGTGCTCTTGGAGCTCCATCTGACCCCCCATCACCTTCTCACCTCCTTTGGTGAAAGACAGTTGAAGTGAGTCCTTGGCTCTGACAACAGAATAGAGTGAAAAAAAGAGCAACAAGAATGAGCAAAAGAAACACAGGAACAAGAAAGCAGCCAGGTGACACCGGATGTCCATGAACTGCCAGAGAACAGTGCTACTGGAGAAAGTGAGCTGCAGAGAAAGGATACAGACAGACAGAAATTGTTCCATGCCTTCAACTTCTTTCTCCCCAGTAATGTGCAGTGATCATGGATGTTCACACACAGATGCCCCTGCAGTGCAGGGGACCCAGACAGAGGTCCAACTGCAGGCCATCACTCCTCAGTTACTAAGTGAGGAAAACTTTGTGTTTTTATGAATATTTTCAACAAGAACTGGGGAAAAGGCTTAGGTTAAGGTAACCATATAATTTATCATTCCAACTGGGATACTTTAGAGACTGAAAGGGAGTGCTATTGACAATTATACTGTGTAAAGAGGCATAAACAAAACTGTCCCAGGTAAACTGCTATACGTGGTTATATGTTAGTGTTATACATGTACTTAATATGTTAGCGTTCAGGCAGCCAGAAAGATAAACTAAGCAGAAAAGGCTGATCCTCTGGTCATATCAAAGCTTTACTATAGTTTGTTTTTGAACTGAATTGCAACCCTGGGTTTAATTCTGGGACTTTGATTTTGCAATAGCCCAAACCAAACAAAATGGATCTATAAATTCTCAGGGCCTACTAAATGGCAATATTTAACTGCTGCTAAAAAAGTATGAAATTCAGTACTCCCCAAATATCTTTTCTGGGATTCCCACAACACTGATTACTCACCCTGGGCTTGTCCGCTAAATTGCTTCTCTGCAGCATCACTTCATTATCACTGAGAGCCTTCCCACTTACACATACGGTATATAAAATAACCTGAGCCAAAGGAAAGCAAATAAAACATTCTCTTTCCCCAACCCTTTTGTACATGGACCACGCCCTTTTGTAATTAGACGCTATAACCAAGTCTTGTGTTAAAAGAAGCAAATTCTGATGATGAAAGGGCAGGCTGGATATCAACTATTTAATTTCAGCCAAAAATACTTATCCCCTCTGCACCTTTCTCTTCTCATTTTTAAAATGCGATAAAATACCTTACAAAGGACTGTTTTGATTATGAGATGAAATATGTAAAAATGCTTTGTAAATGTAAGAAATTATTTAAATATAAGTAGTTATTTGGGGGCGGGTGATGAGAAGAGCTGTTATAAAATAGAGGAAAGATTACAGGAGTCAAAACACAAAGACCTGTATACAAGACCTAGTTATATTATTAAGTTGCTCTGAGTTCTATGAGCCTAATTTTCTTCTTCTTAAAAAAAAACAAAAGACACTTGTGAAAATTAAAAGAAATCATGTAATTTAAAGTGCTTTGTAAAGAGTCCAGTGATTTACAAATGCAAAGTAGCTTCTTCCCGATTTTTCAAATAATAATATATATTATGTATGTATTACTACTGCTAGTGTTTATTAATGGTTAATTAGAGATTAGAAAGTAGATCATGCTTGGGTTGACTCTTCTGTTTTCAGTACTTTTATATTACTTAGTGATTATTATCTTTACCATTTCACCAGAATAATATTTGTGAGACCTGAGAGCATGATAGATTTTATTTGTATTAACTCTTCTGACCTTTTGTCTTTTGGTGAGTTCCCCAGCATGCTCTTTCTTCCCCAAAGAAAACCAAACTGCATTAAAAAGTGCAGAGCTACCTGCAAAAAACCCAACCTCGAGAAGAAAAGACTTGTCAGAAAAAGGCGTAATATACTAACTTGTTTATTGATGTTATCCTCCTTGCCATGAATACTTCTACCAATAAATGTTTAAACAGATTAAGCTAGTTCTATTATTTCCAAAATTGGGGCATATGCAGAGGAAAACATTTCCTTTTAGAGGATTTGAATTTTTGAGATTCTAACAATCTCAGAGAGAGAATCTTGTGTAACAGATGTTAGATTGATGCTAAACATTTGGGATATTGCTGAAAAATACTCCTAGTGTTTTTATGCATTCACACAGATCCAAAGCCTCACCAGCTTTTGTGATGAACAAAGAAACCTCCTTATTAGACTTAAATGCATATATCTACTTTTTTTGGAATAATTCTATAATTTTTACTTTTTTCTGTGAATACAAGTACTTTTCATTTGGGTTTCTTTTTCACAACTCTATTATTTATTTCAAAGGAAAGCCAGGAAGAAACAAAGAATCAAAGTAAGATTTTAGTGTTTCTATCAGATATCAAGTTTGTGTGAATGTCCTATCACTCCTTCCAGTAAAATTATACAGGTATCTTTAAAAAGAACATGAAACAGCCATAGATAACATGACCTCTACTAGTACTTTTATTCTAACACTTAGTTTTCTTGGGAGGAAACCATGGTGATAGCAGTTTTTCTGAAAAAGAAATTAGCAAATTTTAGTAATTAATCTCCACCCCCCCCCACAGTACCCCAAACACCCAAAGTTCACCTCATCTTCATTCAGCACTTCACTCACTCAGTTACTATTTTTCAGTTCTCCACTGGATACCCAGCACAGAATCAATGTTATGGAGAACAAAGAAAGATGTTTGAACACATTCTTTTCCTTCAAAGACTATCATGGAGACAGTTTTGCACGTAAAGTTTAAACGCCAACGTGGAAAAACAGGACAAGAGGTGTTTCATGGCAGTAAATGAGAAGTTCTCTCTTTCTCCAACCTGCTGCTTCTCCGCTTTGCTCTGGATGTGGGTTTGAGGCATCATTATGGAATGCCCATCCACCTAAGCTAGAAACTTAGCACCAACTATACCTGGACCCAAGCGTGCAATGGTGAAGTCCTATCAATTATATTTGGAACATGTTTCTCTGGTCAGCTTTTTCTACCACTCCAGTCTACACCATAATTATCTTCTGCATATCAACTGCCATAACCTCCTGCCTGCTTTCAGGCTCTGACCTCTTCTGTTCACTGAGTCACTTAAAATGGAGGACCATTTTTAATCACATGGGCAAATGCTTAGGAAAAAACAGTGAGGTGAAAAGTATAATGCAAAACTGCATACAGAATGAAATTAACTAGGTTAAATATACCTATGCATTGAAAAAAAAGGAAGGAAATATACCAACACATAAACAGGGGTTATTCTATGGACGATGAGATTAAAGCTAATTTTTCTTTCCTCTTATTTTTCAGAAGTTTTCAAATTTTCTACACATGTATAGTATGTATTGTTCTAACAATTTCAAGACTTGAAAATAAAAATAATACTATTCTCTGCTGCTTCTACCCTTTGATAACAGTGTTAAGGATTCTATGGAATGGAGTTTTATAAATTTGCTTTGATTTAATAAACACCTTCACACTGGGCAAAGCATATCAATGTACCACTCTGATTGACATATGACCTTAATATGAAACTCATGCATATTTTATCCCTTTAAACAATCTCATGGCCACAGGTGCACAGCTGTGGTTGCAGCAGGATCTCATACTCTCAGTCGTGCAAATATCAAGTGATTCCTCACAGGTATAACCGAAGCACAAACATGGAACTGCCACAGAGCCTGCCACAAAGTAGCCTTCAGTGAAAGTTGTGATTTTATTTAATTATTTACTATATTTGAAAACCCTGGCAGAAGAAGAGTTTTCAAGCAACAAAATAAATAACATAGTATTGGATTATACTCAAAGTATAAAATAAATAACCATGATTCCATACTGATATAAGTAAATGAGTTGAATAAATAAATAGATAAATAAATGGGGAGGAAGAGCTAAGTCTACGGTGCAGAAGAATTCAAAATAATTCACATAGATACTGCTCCTCAAGGATGTCGGTCACCAACTCTTTTTTTTTTTTTTTTTTTTTTTTTTGCGGTACGCGGGCCTCTCACTGTTGTGGCCTCTCCCGTTGCGGAGCACAGGCTCCAGACGCGCAGGCTCAGCGGCCATGGCTCACGGGCCCAGCCGCTCCGCGGCATGTGGGATCTTACCGGACCGGGGCACGAATCTGTGTCCCCTGCATCGGCAGGCAGACTCTCAACCACTGCGCCACCAGGGAAGCCCTCACCAACTCTTAAATGTGGGTCATACATAGCGACCTCCTTCCGAAGAGTACAGTGTGGGGAAACCTGGCCAACACTACCTCAACCAGGTGATCATGGTTAAAATCAGTGCTGATAAGTCATATTGATAGTAAGCTCCCTTGATGGTTTGCGATGAGAATGGTACTTTACCTCTGTGGCCTTCCTTCCAAAACACATAATCTCTGTCTAGCCATGAGAAAAACATCAGAAAAACTCAAATTGAAGGACATCTATAAAATATCTGACCCATACTACTCAAAACTGTGAAGGTCATCAACAACAAGGAAAGTCTGAAAAACTTGTCACAGCCATGAGGAGCCTTTAGGAGACATGAAAGCGAAATAAAATGTGGTATCCTGGATGCGAGCCTGGAACCAAAAAAGGATCTTAAGTGAGAACTAAAGATTAGAATAAAGGATGGACTTTAGTTAATATTAATGTATCAATATTGGTTCATTAGTTGTGACAAATGTACCATAAGAATGTAAGATGTTAACAATAGGGGAAATTGAGCGTGAGGTATATGAAAATTCTATCTTCGCAACTTTTTTGTAAACCTAAAAATACTCTAAAATAATGAGCTTAATTTTAAAAAGCTTCTGTAGGGCTAATTCTTTTGTGTAGATAACCTAGCATTTGGTAGGGGCAACCGTTCTAATTTGGTCTTTGCTCAGTAAGTATAATGATACACTTCATAGAAGCCATGTTACTGAATGATTAACCTAACCCATCTCACAATCCCCTTACCCTTCTCTCATTTCACAGATGAGAAAAATGAGGGTGATGTATTTAAGGGATACAGTGACACAATAATTATGCTTAATAAAAATAATTTTCTAGTCCAGCTACTGTAAACATTTTAACTGCAGGTAACTGAGAAGGATGAGCCCAGTGACCACACATTAGGCTCTAAGTCATAAGACTTTGGTTTTACATCTTACTCATCCATAAAAGTAACTTCATTACCTCTGGCAAATAACTTATTCTCTTTGACCCTCAATTCCTCATCTGTAGAAAGAGGAGGTTGATCTATATTACTTCCAAATTTCCTTCTTGCTTTCAAAATAGAGCAGATTCCAGTCCGATTTTTTTTTAAATAATTTTGGCTCCATCACTCAATAGCTTAGATTCTCACCTTAAAAAATGGTTCCTACCTGATAGAGGTGTTGTCGAGATTATTTAAATAAACTTAGGATCCTATGGTGAACATGTAATATTTGAATCCTGCCTTTGTAGGCTTAAAATGACAGTCTAATTACAGATAAGAACATAAACTAGATGGTATGAAAGACAGATTCGTATCTAGTTGAGGCTTTAAAACACACTCACAAAGGAAGGGCTTTAAAGGAGAAAAGTCTGAGCAGTTGTAGGAAGTCGTGTGTCAAGGATAAATACTGAGGTTTCTCTATTTTCACAGATCTTCAGAACCCTTTGCCCATGAATTGGAATGTTCTTGCTTGAGGATGATTTTGTGAGGACAGTATGTCATTCTCAATTATTCTTACCTACAGTTGGTGAGAGGGCTGTGGGCTGAGGCATGAATAATAAAAAACGACAAGAAATCAAAAGCACATTTCTCTTTCCTTTTGTAGTATTGCTTTTAAACTTGTTCATGAGGTTTAAGATTCTACTGTGGCAGCACAGAAGGAGCATTAATTTACTCAGTACACAAGTCTGTCATAAAGAAGGGTTTTCCATATATAAATAAAATCTATTGGATTAATAAATGTTAGAGCAGGATCTGCTATGGATAAATTGTAGATCCTAGAAATCATCACGAGGTGACTATAATAGCTAAGTAAGTACGATGAAAATAAATTCTGAGCTTAAATTATTCAATTAACTGATATTCTTCAAGTGTTCCAATTGCTAGAGCAAAGCATGCAACAGCTTAAGTTTTCTCAGTACTACGTGCAAAAAAGTAATAACTGCCAAAATTTGAGCTCTATCACGAGTAGATAATGATAATCATTAGGTGTCATTTCTAATTTTTAAAAACTTCCTCATAGCTTAGCGTTAAACCAATAATCTAAAATGGCCAAATGTTTCTCAGTAATGGGCATTCAATGTTGGGAAGCTTTGATTTACTATAGAACTGTATACTATTCATCTTGGCAAGAGAGTTATGTGTTTTTTGCTTTGTTTTCTTTTCCTGAAATTACACTGCTTCTAATAGCAATTTTAACAAGTTGTGGGGGGGGGCGGTTAAGTGTTCCCTGTGCCCACCCAGGGACACAGATAACTTCCTGCCTGGGCAGTGACAGCCCTTTCCGTGGTGCCTGGATAACAGTGATCACAGTGGTGACAGGTACTGATCACCTTTCAAGTAGGTATTTCTACCTCTCTCCTTCCTAACAGCCCTCAATTTCCTCTTAATAATCAGTGTGGTTGTGGGAAGCTGACTTGCTCCTCAGCTCAGGGGTGGAGAACATCTCAAAGGTTGGGCCAGTCCAACCCCATGACTACAATGACTGGCTCAGGGTTGGGAATGTGACCTAGCTCTTCCAATCAGGGTAAATCTTTGGTCTTGAGTAAGAACACTGGAACAAATAGGCTCAATTATTCCTCCTGGATGAGAATGAGGAAACATATAGACAGCTGTGGGAGCACTGGCAGCTGTCTTGGGTTCATGAGGGGAATTAAACTGGGATAAAGCTAATAATGGGGAAGGCTGGATGGAGAGACAGAAATACACTAGATTCTTGATTGAACCACGAAGTTAACCTCTAGATTTTCCAGATTTTGAGTTGTGGTTTTTAAGTGCACCAAAGAGTATCACAACTGATGAAACAGCTAACAATGATGGAGCACAAACACTGTCTCATTTATTTTGCACAAAAACCTAAGAAATAATTACTCTTTTAATCCTAGTAACAGATGTAGAAACTAAGGATTAGAGAGGCTGAATGACTTGCTTCAGCTAGGAAAAAGTAGAAGTAGATTCAAACTGTTCTGTCTAGTGCCAAAAGTCCACACTCTTAACCACAACACTAATGTTTTACTCGCAGATTAAAAAAAAAAAATCAGAAAGTGAACTAGACATCTGAAACTCCAAGTCAGTTTTAACTTCTCGGACCCTAATTACATAATTTTCCTTAGCTAAAAGTTCACACCAAAAGGAAAGGGTTGGTCATGGTTAAGGAAGAAGTAATTTAAATTTCTAATAGCAAGGATTTCTAAATCACAGATTCAGAATCTTTTCCATGGAAAAGATATTTTTCTCTCCCTTCTATTATCAATATTTAAGTAATTTGTAGGGCTTTTTTTTTTGGTTTCTAATTAAGTCTCTTTGGTGTCATTAACTAAACTAAGTAGTTGGATACTATTTGGGGATAAAAGCCTTATTCAATGTATATAAAAATCAGAAGTTTATAACTAGGAAATGGAACACAATCATACATACTGCCTTTATATTAGTTCATGTAGTAAAGAAATAATATATAACTTTCTCCATCCAGAAGTACAGAAGAAATCTTTCCTAAGGAAGTAGAATATATAATTTAAATTGTAAAATTATTTTTTGATTTTAATGATTAAAATGCACCCCTTCATTTTACAGAAAAATACTGTTCATTTTTTTAAGCTCTTTTACATCTTCACACCTTTGGCTAAATGTGTCCCCTGTTTCTAGCTGTTAGTTGAAAAGACAGAACTCTCCACCTGTGAGCTCAGTGTCTCACTTTCTACAGAAGTTCTCGTTCCAATTGCCAAAGTCTGAAGACCGAAGCTCTTATCTCACTGCCTCATGAACTAAGATATTAGACCCGCTATTTGTTGGTTCAGTGCAATACTCTGAGAAGTTCCTAGTTATCAATAATTACAATAGCCACATATTTTCACAGGCGGTGGCCTGTTGTTCCAATGCCATTCAGGAAGAGTTTGTTTACACAACCAAATCAAAGAGGTATTAAGCCTATTTACTGAGCCAATAAATGCATTAACTCACTGTGTCAGGTATGCCCCATACAAAGGATGCACTTCTCAATATTGCCTTCTTCCCTCCTCCAAAAATCCTGTGCACAGATTTGCCCCCCTATATCCACTCACAAGTCAGCCCCTACTAAGCGGTACTTCTCACTAATCGCACTGCTCTCCTCCAGCCCAGCCAGCAAGGTCCCCACGTTCTTGAGGCCCATGTATCCCCTTTCCCATCTCTACCCTGACTCCCAATTCCATGATTAAACCATTCCCACCAAGCCCTTTTCCTTCATTTTTCTTCTGTAGCTGTGGAAAAGAGGGACAAATTAAGCACAAAATTGTTGCAGATTCTGGGTGGGGAATCATGAATGCTCATACCTTCCACATTGTCTGACTGTCATACAAATTTTAAAACATTTACCACTCAGATTAAAACAGGCACCTCCTTGTTTTGTTTTCACACCTTTAATTACTAGGGAGACTGCCTTTCATGTCTATCAGCCATTTGTATTTTTTGTGACCTGCCTGTGAATATCCTCGACTCATTTTTATTTCACATTGAGCTCTTTTCAGTTGGTTAGTATGTACTCTTTGTAAATTAAGGAGATTAGTAAGAGCCACCTTTTTTTTTTTTTTTTTTTTTTTTTTTTTTTTTGGCTGTACGCAGGTCTCTCACTGTTGTGGCCTCTCCCGTTGCAGAGCACAGGCTCTGGACGCGCAGGCTCAGCGGCCATGGCTCACGGGCCCAGCCGCTCCGCGGCATGTGGGATCTTCCCGGACCGGGGCACAAACCTGTGTCCCCTGCATCGGCAGGCGAACTCTCAACCACTGCACCACCAGGGAAGCCCAAGAGCTGCCTTTTAAAGGACATGGCTTGGGCGGATGGAGCCAGGAAGCAGGGAGCACACCTTCAGGGTGACTCTCACCCATTTTAGCTCTGCCTGCTAAACACTGGACACTCAAGGGCTTCCAACAGAATGTCTTTCTGCCAGAAGCTATTTGCTAGATTCTCCCTGGGCAATACAATGGAATTCAGCATTCCTAGGGAGAAAAATGTAATGGAGGAGCATGGATTTCCTATCCTTCTCTGCACGTATGTGGGATGTGTCTGTGTCCCAGAGGGAGGTCAGTACCTGTCTGAGGACTCTGTTATCAATGGTGGGGGGCCATATCACAGAGTGAGGTTCTGCCCAGAGGGAAGCTCAGAACTGAAGTCCAGGTGAGAGACAAAGGGACTCTAGGGTGAGAAGAATAAAAGCAATGACATGAATTTCTTTCCACTTGTAGAATCCACCTGGCCTTCTGCTCTGTGCAGCCACAGGAAAAAGTCAGGATACATGGCCTGGCTAGTTCTGCCTTTCCAGCTGGTAGTAGAGGAAGAACAGCTCTGCTTGGGAGAACAGAGAGCACTCTTTAAATGCTGGTGTGCCCCATCCTGGGCGTATTCAGCCTTCTTCAGGTTTATGTCACACTCTGTCCCTGGGTGAATACACCAATGCCCAAAGCTTTAGGTAATACCCATGCCCTGGGGCTCAGACTCTCCTGAGTTTCAGGCCCACGTAGCCAACCACTTACTTGACACTTCCACTTGGATGTCTCATAGGCAGTTCAAACTTAACATCTCCAAATCTCATCTCTTGACTGTCCCACTTTGGCCCCATCCATCAACTCAGGCAATGCGTTCACCATCCATTGGGTTGCTCAGAATCATCCTTTGCTCTCTTTTCTCTTCAACCTTCTCATCAGACCCATCTGTTAAGTACACTTCCAAGACCTGCCTGAATTCTGTCTTCTTTTTTCCAAACCCATCACCACTCCCCTAGTCCACTCCCCACCAGCTCTAACCACAAGTAGCCCAGTGGCCTTCTACTGATGTTCCTCTTTCCACTCATGCCTCTCATCATCAAAGTGATCATCAAACATAAACATGATCATGTCACTCTTCTGCCTTAAACTTTTCAGTGGACTCCCATTCACTGAGGACTGACTCATCGTGGCTTACAAGGCCTTGTGGTCTTCACCACCAACCTCTCTAATTTCATCTCCAGCCACTACTGTTCCCCCCTTCACCACATGTTAGCCATGCTGGCCCTGTGTGCCTTTCTTGAGTGTGCTAAGCTCTTGGCCACTAGGGGTGATATACAAGCTGTCACTTTTGCTTGGAACCTTCTTCCCCAGGCTAATTATTTGCATGAAACGCTCCTTCTCATCCTGGAGGTGTTAGCTCATGTCACCTCCTCAGAGAAGCCTTCCTTGACCACTCATTGAAGAAGTTCTCCATCTGTTAGTCTTTAACACAGTAACCTGTTTTTTTGTTGTTGTTGCTTTTGTTTTTAAATATAACACCATAACTTGGAAATATTTTGTGAGGTGACCTGATTTTGGTGGATTTTCTGTCTGTGTGGTATACCCTCGTAACTCCTGCTTTTAGCATAGCACTTGGCACAAAGGCACTCAATAAACAGTTTCTGTTTGAATGAATGAAGAATAGTTCATACACTCAGTGAAAGTTACAGGGCTAGTCCTCAGGAAGAGCAGAATACAGTTTTAGGAGGCAACCGAGGCCTCGGCATTTGGGGAAGTATCTCAGGAGTTAGTGAAGTGAGGCTAGAGTCATGTGTCAACCAGCATCAGCAGTGAAAGGGGTTTGTGGACAGTGGTTGTTTGTGAGCCAAAGAGATTCAAAGGTGGCCTCATCATTGAATATGGAATTTGTACCTAATATGCAAACACATACCTAACATCTAAAATATGGTTACTTGGTAATTTTTTTTTTTTTTGCGGTACGCAGTCCTCACACAGTTGTGAGCTCTCCCGTTGTGGAGCACAGGCTCCGGACGCGCAGGCTCAGCGGCCATGGCTCACAGGCCCAGCTGCTTCATGGCATGTGGGATCTTCCGGGACCTGGGCACGAACCCGTGTCCCCTGCATCGGCAGGCAGACTCTCAACCACTGCACCACCAGGGAAGCCCGGTTACTTGGTAATTTTTGATACTTAAGGTTTTCAAAATAATCCCATGATAAGAGTGCTCATTCTGTATTTTAGAAACAGTATAATATAGTGGTTAAGAATAGAACTCTGTGACCTGACTGCTTGAGGATGAATCCTGGCTCTGACATTTTCTAGCTGTGGAACCCTGAGCAAGTGGCTTAACCTCCTGTACCTCAGTTTTCCTTTCTGTGAAATGGAGGTCATGCCTCATCAGGTGTGAGATTTTGATGAGTCAAAAATTGTACATTGCTTATAGTAGTAAGGGACATAGTAAGCACTATACAAATGTTAGCTTTTAGTGTTCTATTTCTAGAAATAGCAGGAAAGGTTGTATTTGGAGAGGATGAACTCTGAAAACATGTCTCTCAGCAATACAGTATTCCATGGATCCAACCGCATGAGGCAATTCCTGAAAATTTGTACATATAGAGGTGCTGTAATTTTATATGCTGTTATTACTTTGAAAAGAATTTGTTTGAAAGCTACTTAGCCATGCATGCAGTTCTTTCAAAGATGCACAGACACCTTGAACAAAGCTGTGGTCAACTAAACGAATGTGAAATCTCTATCAGCTCTGACAGCTAATTTCATGATTTGACCGCCCTTCAATACCTCTAGAGATAGAGCTCTTAGAAATAAGTGTTCCTATTAATTTTTATCTTGGATGTTACTTCATTATGCTAATAGGCTCCCTATTGATCAACTCTATTCTTCATTTTTCTCAAGCCTCAGGAAGAAATGTTAAAATATTCAAGGACTAAAGAATAAATGAACATGAGCAGCAGTATAAATACGATCTCACCACTTTCAACTTAAAATGTCAATTATGAGTGTTCTAAGGGATAATTAGGAGTTCACCAGACAGGGTCACATCCTAGGAAAAGCCATCCCCGCCAACCCCACCATTACCATCTCTCTCCCACTACCTCCTCTCCCTGCAGCCAGTTACCCTCCACTCTGTGCTATGTCAACACCCACCTGTGCTATGTCACACCTCGGTTACTGTCTCACTGTATTTAACCCTTGACTACACATTCCTATTGACCCTACTAGACTGTGAATTCCTGGATACCAGACCCAGGACTGACTCATCTTTGCAGGTACCCTGATGAGGGTTTATCAAATTGATCTGAAGTTCTTGAAAGACAACATTCATGTTTAATATTAGACACTAATGCAGTATTTCAAATAGTATTCCTGCTGGAAGATAAGTTCTTTGAGAGCAGTGATTTGGATCTATGTGATCCACTCCAGTATGTTTCTAGAATAGTGTCTGACGTGGTGGGCACTCAATAAATATTAAAAGAGTGAAAAGAGGAAATACCTATAGCCTAAATGCTACTTATGGTTCCTGTATCAGAACAGGCCTGAGAATTAACCAGAGGTTGCAACAACTATACGGAAGTAGATGATGAGACCATTTCTTTTTCCCATGTACTAGCCTCCATTTCACTTTGTACATCACCTGTGAACACAAACCCTGAGATGTGCAAAGGCTATGAGAATTCAAATTTACCAAATGTTTCATTTAATACTCTTGTTGGGGCTTAACTGAAACAGTGTTTGGTTTATTTACAGCTCCAAAGATTGGATTGGACTCCTAGGCCTTAAAAATCCTTAAGTACCAGCCTGGAACCAGGTCTCCGTGACACTCTTTGCAGTTGTATAGGTGGCACAGGGGGCATGAAGTTCTCCTCGCTGAAAACTCAGGATCTGCTTGCTGAAAGTAAACTAATTTGTGCACCATGTCCCTTTTGTTGGAGATCTCGTCAACATTTTCACTTTTATATTTACTGAAGTAAAGAGAACATTAAAAATCCAAATCAGGGCTTCCCTGGTGGCGCAGTGGTTGAGAGTCTGCCTGCCGATGCAGGGGACACGAGTTCGTGCCCTGGTCCGGGAAGATCCCACATGCCGTGGAGCGGCTGGTCCCGTGAGCCATGGCCGCTGAGCCTGCGCGTCCAGAGCCTGTGCTCCGCAATGGGAGAGGCCACAACAGTGAGAGGCCCGTGTACCGCAAAAAAAAAAAAAAAAAAAAAAAAATCAAGATCAATTGGCACCAACTAGAGAGAGAATTTCATTCTTCATAAAAGATACCTCGTATGGCTGCAAAGTGACCCCTGAGCCTGTGCCACTGTGGCCGCTGTGACATCTGTTCTTCTGAGTGTTTCACACAAGCCTTGTTAAATGATCCGTGGGGCACCACACAGACACCATGGGACAGACTCACATGGCTCCCCGGGAGCAGTGAATGCTTCTCCTTGGCATGGATAATTCATCCTTTGAAAGTCAAGATCTGGGAGGAGGTTTTGGTTCCATAAACTCTTAACTGGTAGCATGTGGTGTGTCATGACTGGGTGATCACTATTAAAACATTATACCAAATGCATTAATAAACTGAGAAACTTTCATAATATTGTCCTTTTAATAAAAACTAGTAGTTCTTTTTGACTCAATAATAATCTAACGTAGGTTTGAAAGAATAAAGAAAATAAAAGGCCATCACCATTGCGTTCTCCTTTCCTCCTATGAAAACACTGTACCTCCTACAAAATGAACAATGGTGGCATTTTTGTAGTCTGACACCGAGTCAAGAAATTCATGTCATTATTTCTGAGGAATACGGATTCTGATTACCAAAAATCCTGCTCATCCTCTATTCCTCTTTATCCCACCCCCTACCTCTCTCTTCCATCCATCCACCCATCCATCAGGGAATAGATACACAAACATGGATTAAGACATGGTTCCCAAACCATTAGGAAACTCATAAATTTGGTATTGCATGTAACATAATGAGATATTAAGCATGACTGCATTTAAAATATGTTAAGTACAGGGAGCTTATCATCTTTGTGCTTGAATAACACAAACCAACGAACATAACTGCAGCATAATTGCCTCTCCTCTCTTTCCAGAACATCAGAAAAAGGAAGAGAATTTGGTGCTTTGAGAAAAATAGATTATTTAGGAGCCAGAATGTGAGTACTTTACTGATGTGCTCTTAACCTTTGTCAGCCATTAGTTGTAATTGTTGCTGTAAATTAAAGATGGCAAAGAAAAAGTGTAACATATGGTTTATATGAAAATTTTTAGAAGAAAAATATTATTTTGACTGCTTTAATATTTACTAGAATTTACACCCCATGGAAGAAAAGACACAGATCATTATAAAATAAATCCTTTGTCACCGGGATTAATTTCATAAAGAATTTATGCCCACTGTTGTCGTGCAGAGACTACCAAATAATCATGATAAATATTGTTACAGAATCTAGTCAAAATGTCACTTACCTCCCTTGAGGGAAGATAAGAAGCTTAGATAAATCATCATCAGAAGTAAGAGTTCACCACTGCCCAACAACATATTAATTCCCCACTTACTAAGCAGCAAAGGTAACGCCAAAGAAATAGTTGGGAAGAAGATGCCCATGTACTAGATTTGCTGGTCTGAAGGCAAAGCAAATGGGTGTTGCATGGCTGCTTGCTGAATGCCTGAAGGGCCCAATTCAGAGTTTCCTCAGTTGAGGAGAGTATTTGTTGTAACAAGTTACAACCGCTAAGAGAGTTCTGCAGTTTGCTTCGCCATCAGCAAAGGGCAGGAGATATGGAGGGAGGAAGAGTGATAAAGGATCAATGCTATCATCTTCCTCCTTGCAGAAAAGAGGAAGTCAAATTTTAGAGCAAAGAGCTCTTAATACCCATTAAGGGTGGTTGCTTGCATCTGCTTCCAAGGAACTTTATCCTAGGCACTGGAAGAGAAATGTGTATAGCCAAGAAGTGGCACTAATGGAAAATTTGTGTGTATCTGGACATACTGAATTCTAAAAGGCACTGGTGGCAAAGCTTCCCAAGTTTGGGCATTAGCTGTTTTACTCTCACACCTCTAATTTCTTTAATAGCATCATCTTTAATTAAAGAATGATGCAACTGAGTCCTCAGAGTCTTACCTTCCTCACCAAGCTCAAGTGTGAAGAGCTCATGATGCTGAGTCTCGACATTAGCTCATTTCTGGGCAAAATAAATAAATGTCAGCAAGACACTTCTGAAGATAGCACTTCCCATTAAGTTTCATAACATTTGCGTCTCATTCAAGGAAAACAACCTCAGAGTCGGTGCCAAGACGCTTTTGAGGTTTGTATTACTGCCCACTAATAAGAGCAAAGTTTGTTGAAGCAGAGACCTCAGGTGAACAAATAAAAATCTGGGAGATCATAAAGGCTAAAAACTTACACTAAAGTCATTTAAATAAATGAAATAATACCACATGAGAAAGAGAAAGAAGGATAAAATTGCACCCAGAGGCACAAAAACTAAAAAGGCTAAAGTGCAGAATAGTGGTTATGAAAAGACTGGACTCTGAGGAGGGTGGTAATCTCTTCTTTATCGAAATAATTCTCCTGGTAAAAAGAAATTTATTACCTCACTTATCAATCTTCTATCTGATTTTCAACAATTCATTAACCATTATCTAATGATGATGTCCTTTATCATAATGCACAAAGATGCCATTTTCAAAATCATCAAATCAACACCAGCTCTAGGACCAAGTAGAACAAAAGAACCAAAAAGAATAAACCTCCCTTCACCTAATCCCACCTGGAAATGGACAAAGTAGCTTAGCCATGGCTGGCATGTTAAAAAAGCTCCCTTGTCACCCCATCTTCTCCCCTAAGTCACATGGGTCAAAATATGATTAAATATAGTATAAAGAAAGAATATTCAAGTTCAAAATAAACATTTGAGAAACATCTTCAGTGTTTCCTCTTTAGACCCTCAGGGTGATGGAGAGTAAGCACAGCTCCAGGTGACCCTCTCCCCCAAGAACTCTTTGACAGCCACCTAGATGATGTGGCAGTCCTTATGCCACCAAAGAAACATCTGGGAGACGTGCTGTCCCATAGCATTAGGGTTACATTCTAATTTACAGCTGAAAAAGACACAAGCAGTATGATATTTAGGCAGGTGCCAGATTTAGGGAAAAAAGTAGGATGCCCAGCTAAACTGGAATTTCAAATAAATAATTCAGATAAATAAATAATATTCTGGTATAAGCATTTCCTGTGCAACATTTGGGAAATACTTAAACTAAAAAGGGACATTTGTTGTTTACCTGAAATTCTAATTTAGCTGGGATTCTTGTATTTTATCTGGCAACCACATTTCCTGGAGAGTCCTTATAAAAAGGGGGAAATTCAGACACAGAGACACACACAAGGAGAATACCATGTGAAGGTTGGAGTTATGCTAACACAAGCCAAGGAACTATCAGAATCTAGGAGAGAGGCCTAATTTGAGAAGGAGCATGCCTCTGCTGACACCTTGATCTCAGACTTCCAAGTCTCTGGCCTGTGAGATGATAAATTTCTATTGCTTAAACCATTTATTTTGTGCTACAGAGGCTCTAAGAAACATAAACATGCATCAAATCAGCATTCCATTGTCTTTTTTTTAAACTATGGTAACAGGAACTGGACTCTGGGCTAATTGCTTCAGACAAAGCATGCCTTGTACCCTCATCTTATCCAATCCCATCCCAGGCATGAGGCTCTGTACCTTCTCAGTACTCCAAATTCTCAAAGACTGAGATCCTATAGAATCCCCAGTTACTTAGCAACTATAGCGTAGCAAATGAATCCAAATATGCAGGGTGGATCCCCAGCAGTCACCCAATTCTGTGACAGTGAGTCTACCCACCTGCTGAGATGACCACCCATTGCCTAGCTCAGGATTTCTCTGCCAGCATTCCTTTAATCATCAGAAAGTGGACACAGAAGGAACATATCTCAACATAATAAAAGCCATATATGACAAACCCACAGCTAACATCGTACTCAATGGTGAAAAGCTGAAAGCATTCCCTCTAAGATCAGGAACAAGACAACGATGCCCACTCTCACCACTTTTATTCAACCCAGTTTGGGAAGTCCTATCCATAGCAATCAGAGAAGAAAAATAAATAAAAGGAATTTAAATCAGAAAGGAAGAAGTAAAACTGTCACTGTTTGCAGATGGCATGATACTATACATTGAAACCCTAAAGACACTACCAGAAAACTAGAGCTCATGAATGAATTCAGTAAAGTTGCAGGGTGTAAAATTAATGTATAGAAACCTGTTGCATTTTTATACATTACCAAGAAAATATAAGAAAGAGAAATGAAGGAAACAATCCTGCTTACAATCAAAATAAAAAGAATAAAATACCTAGGAATAAGCCTACCTAAGGAGGCAAAAGACCTGTACTCTGAAGACTGTAAGATGCTGATGAAAGAAACTGAAGTCAACACAAGCAGATGGAAAGATATACCCTGTTCTTAGATTAGAAGTATCAATATTGTTAAAATGACCATATTGCCCAACACAATCTACAATCCCTATCAAAGTACCAATGGCATTTTCCACAGAACTAGAACAAATACTTTAAAATTTGTATGAAAATACAAGAGATCCTTGTGAAGAATGGAGCTGGAGGAATCAGACTCCTGGACTTCAGGCTATACTACAAAGCTACAGTAATAAACACACTATGGTACTGGCACAAAAACAGAAATAGAGATCAGTGAAACATGATAGAGTCCAGTAATAAACCCATGCACCTACGGTCAATTATCTATGACAAAGGAGGCAAGAATATGGTGGAGAAAAGACAGTCTCTTCAATAAGTGGTGCTGAGAAAACTGGACAGCTACATGTAAAAGAATGAAATTAGAACATTCTCTAACATGATATACAAAAATAAACTCAAAATGGATTAAAGACCTAAGTGTGAGGCTGGATAGTATAAAATTCTTAAACGAAAACATAGGCAGAACACTCTCTGACATAAATCGCAGCAATATTCTTTTGGATCCATCTCCTAGAGTAATGGAAATAAAAGAAAAAACAAACAAATGGGATCTAATTAAACTTAAAAGCTTTTGCAGAGCAAAGGAAAACATAAACAAAACAAAAAGACAGCCTATAGAATTGGAGAAAATAATCTGCAAACGATGGAACCAACAAGGATTATTATCTAAAATATACAAAGAGCTCATACAGCTCAATATCAAAGAAAAACCCCAATCAAAAAATGTGCAGAGGGGGCTTCCCTGGTGGCGCAGTGGTTGAGAGTCTGCCTGCCGATGCAGGGGACACGGGTTCGTGACCAAGACCGGACCGGGAGGATCCCACATGCCGCAGAGCGGCTGGGCCCGTGAGCCATGGCCGCTGAGCCTGCGCGTCCGGAGCCTGTGCTCCGCAACGGGAGAGGCCACAACAGTGAGAGGCCCGTGTACCGCAAAAAAAAAAAAATGTGCAGAAGACCTAAATAGACATTCCTCCAAAGAAGACATACAGATGTCCAACAGACACATGAAAAGATGCTCAACATCACTAATTATTAGAGAAATGTAAATCAAAACTACAATGAGGTATCACTTCACACTGGTCAGAATGGCTATCATCTCATGGGCAGTATTAGTTTATCATGCCTTTTTGCATGTTCCTAAGAAGCAATGTGGTGTGATGGAAAAGGCACTGGCTTTGGAGACTGACAGATGTAGGTTTAAATCTTGTCTCTGCCACATACTAGTTTATACCCCTCAGTAAGTTACTTAAAATCACTAGACCTCCCTCAGTTTCCTCACTTGTAAAGTAGGATCAATAGTAGCTACTGGGCAGGGTTTGGGAGATAACTAGAAGCAATATACGAAAAGAAGCTAGGACAGTGCCTGGCTTATAAGCAATGAATAAGCAGTAGCTATTATCATTGTCTATAATAAAAATTAATATTTTGATGACACGGTTAATATGTTACACACCAATTTAAATGCAATATAAATTATGTGAAATAGAAATGAAAATAAATGTCTATGTGAATATTTATCCACATATTATACACACTACATATTTCATGGTGTATATTTGACATCAATCAAAATATAAAAGTCAGTGTTACCCAGCAAAAGAGTGGAAGTAAATTATACATGACTTGGAATATTACATGAAATTGTGAATATATTAATTTCTTTGTTAACTTGAGTTTTCACATATTCAGTGTTCCAGCTGAAGGGAATTATTAGTTCTTAATACATACACTTGAAGAATGCTTATACTTAAAATCTCATTAATGCATTTTCAAATTCTCTCATTGTAGGCATGTCTTTTTAACATGAAATTTTACAGAAGTGCAGATAGAAGCACATTTAAGAAAAAGGTGCTGGGGAAAATCAGATCATGGTAGGTAAACTATCAGTGATTTTGTAGTTATATTTCAGGGTTTCTTACCTAAGGTTTTGAAGTATATAATCTAGGTAAAATGTGTGTTATCAAAATAACATTTTAAAATATCAAAACGGATATAATTTTCCTACTTAAGTGAATTATCAAGGATTTATTCATACTGTGGGTGTAATTTTTTTCTTAGCATTTAGTCTATTTATTCCTTAATGGTGAGTGGGGTGATCACTCCAGTCAGAATGGCCATCATCAACAAGTCTATAAATAATAAATGCTGGAGAGGGTGTGGAGAAAAAGGAACCCTCCTACACTGTTGGTGGGAATGTAATTTGGTACAGCCACTATGGAGAACAGTATGGAGGTTCCTTAAAAAATTAAAACTAGAGCTATCATAGACCCTGCAATCCCAATCCTGGGCATTTATATGGAGAAAACTCTAATTTGAAAAGACACATGCACCCCAATATTCATAGCAGCACTATTTACAATAGGCAAGACATGGAAGTAACCTAAGTGTCCATCAACAGGTGAATGGATAAAGAGTATGTGATATATACAGACAATGGAATATTACTCAGCCATAAAAAAGAGTGAAATAATGCTATTTGCAGCAACATGAATGGACCTAGAGATTATCATACTAAGTGAAGTAAAGCAGAGAAAGACAAGTATCATATGATATCACTTATATTTGGAATCTAAAAAAAAAGACACAAATGAACTTATTTACAAAACAGAAATAGAACCACAGACATAGAAAACAAACTTATGGTTACCAAAGGGGAAAGCAAGGAGGGATAAATCAGGAGTTTAGGATTAACATATACACACACTTCTATATATAAAAGAGATAACCAATAAGGACCTACCGTATAGCACAGGGAACTATACTCAATGTTATATACTAACCTATAGGGGAAAATAATCTGAAAAAGATATAGATATGTAGATAGGTATAGATATATATAGATATCTGTCTATCCCTGAATCACTCTGCTGTACATCTGAAACTAATGCTTTAGTATAATCTGTTGCATTGTTCAGATTTGACTTTTAAAGATTTTCATGAAATACAAACATTTAAATTTACTGTATTTTCATATTACTGTATTTTTGCTAATCCCATGAGTCAAGATCAGTACTATGAGGAAGAATTCTAATGTGAAGGGAAAACAGTGAATGAATAATTGAATTTCAGGCCCAGATCTGTACTGCACACTCCGTACATGACCTTTGGTAACTTAATCTTTCTGGACCTTTTTTTTCTTCAATAAAATAGGGCTCTTGAGACCTCCTTTGCCCACCTTACAACTATTATGAGATTCAAATGAAATACTGCTTGGGAAAGTACTTTGGAAACTATTAAGCATTATGCAAACTTAAAATACACTACTGCAATGTAGATGTAAATAAAAATAAATGCAAGGGTGGGGATAAAAGATTTCCATGTAGAGAAGATGGTGGGAATGTTCCGTTCTCTCCTCATGCCTCTTGTTGCAGAGCTTCCTGCCACCAGGGACAATTTATTCCTCCTTTTACTTCACCCCAGGAATGACTCCAAACAAAGTTTTCAGGGAATCAGGAGAGCAATACGCTCTAGTCTCTTTGATGCTCTTTTCTTAAAAAATGCATAGTTCTTTGACCTCAGTCTGGTCCACTCAACAACATCTCCAGCTCCTATCTTAGGCCCTCGGGTCTAGGGCCACCATCTTCACTGGGATCCAGGGGCTCAGAAACATGCTTGTCACCATATGCATGAAAGAGCTGCGTTAAGATTATGCTCTGAAAAGTTGCAGAAAACTCAGTTGAGTCCATTGTCTGCCCTAAGTTTTATTATTGGAACCTTGTCTCCAGCAGGTCAAAGTGAAAAGGAGAGGAGAGGTGAGAAAGAGTAGATGTGGAGAGTGGTGATAGTAGTCACGGTATGGGGTGCGGGAAGGCTAAGCATTTTATTTCTAGTCAGCTTTCTCTTATCACTTGGACTAAAATCCCTCACACTTTCTCAAAAGGCAAAGGAGAAGGGAAATTGAGAGAGAGACTATTCTATTGTGTGAACCCAAGATGTACAGAAATCATAGTCAAAAGCCACAAAGTGAGGGCAGTGGAATAGGAAGTATGTAGCTCAACCCTAGGATCTTTGTTGGGACAGAAAAGAGACCTTCAAGGGGTTAGTTTGGAAACAAGAAGTATACTTTGCAGACCACGGGTCCTTAGCCCCTGGCTCTTCTCTGCTTATGCTTGACCCGTTCTCTCGTGCCTTGGTTTCTAGAGCCATCAGGCACACTTCTCTCCCCTTTCTCATCTCTGTCTCTTTGGAACATCTATTCCAGGTTCCTGAAGCTAGAGGGGCACCTAATCTGCCTGCTACCAAATGGAAGTGAAGGAGGGAAGAACCCATCCCATGCAGCAGGGCACCTCTGGCATTCTGGGTGACCAGCTTCTGCAGAGCTGTGAGACCCTCACCAGCATACTTTTAATAATCAGTGGGTTAAGCAGACTTGTGAGCTTCCGATTTCTAGCAAGTTTTTCATTAGTCATAAAATTATTTGTTGGAAAATGCACCCTAACTTCTAATAAAGAGCCTTGCAGAGCATAATTTACTGCTAAACTCAGAAGGATGAAAAAAGTAAAAAAAACAAAAAACAAAAAAACACGGCCACATCTGCAGGTACATCAAAGTCATTGCCCTCTGTTGGTAGTTTCTGGGTCTATCCAAAATGACTCTGTTCTATGCAGAATTCCAGATGATATATTAAAACAGAGTTTAAAGGAGACTCTATCCTTAACCTATGCTTGTTTCTGTACTCTTCATTCCCAGAAAAAGGTCAGTAAGGTCTTTGATCATCTGGCAACTCCATTGGGAAATGATGGGAACATGCCAGTCATGGAAGTTGGGCTGATACAAATACAGCCACAATGACCCTCTGACATCTTTCTTTTCCCCTTTTATGCCAAATACAGAAAAAGAAAAGACTAAAAAAGTGTGGGCTGATGAATCAAAGGTGGAACAACTATTGATGAAACAGATAAATCGGGGGAAAAAAGTAGAGAATTCTTACAAATGGAAGTAGGTTTTCAAAGTCATAATGGTAAAAGATTCCCTTGGTCTGCCTTTATACATGGCCTTTTTGCTTCCAATGTACATCCAGTGTATTTCCACAAATCCTCTTCAAGGTTGTTTTTAATAACAAATATTTATTGAATGCTTTCTTTGTGGAAGGCACTGTGTTAAGTGCTTGGCATTCACTGTCCCATTTGAAACTCACAGGAGGCTGTTTTATGGTGATCAACGTTTGACACACGAGGACACTGAGTCATACAGAGGCCAACGTGCCTCGGATTAAGCAGCTGCAATTGAGGGGCAGGAGACTGGGCTACAATTGTAGGTGAACTCCAGAACCTGTGGTCTTCCTCACTATGCTCACCCTGTTTTCTAATAAGGAACCTGAGGCTAAGAGAGTTTATGTTACTTGCCCCAGCTAGTAGTTAGCAAGTTCATAGTTAAAATGGAAAGCAAAGCAATCAACAGACATGAGATTTGGATTCAAGAATGACCGTTTCCACCAATGTGATCAATGAATGGGGTTTGGTCACAGCATTTACTAAGTATTATTTATTTTTTACAATAACTGATTTATTTCAGCCTCTATGTTTATAGTATTAAAAATTTTACTCAAGCAAGATTTTAGAGCATCCACGAGTGACCTTTATGTTTTTTATTGAAAAGTATATATTTTGATTAAAAAAAAGAACAGATGCTGGGAAAACCCGTCAGAGTTAATGCCTTGATGTACTGTAGCTTATTTGGGTCCAAAACTTATTCTGACTTTCAACTCTTGGTTGGTAGTATCTCTATCTCTAGGTTCAGAGTAGCATGCACTCCAGTTTAAGATACAAGAAAAGAGCTTCAAAGTTCCCTCCCCATGCTAAGATCCAGCTTCCTTTATAGATGTGGAAATCAGATATGCAGCAGGAACATGAATGAGAGGCTGGTATTCTGAACGCATCTGAGAGTCCCTTCAGCATAAGACAGGTAAAAAAAAAACTGAACAGTCCCCACAGATCCTTCTGGCAACTGCACTATTTAATTTCAGCAATTACAAATTCTCTCTAAGCCAGAAAAATCCAAGCACATTCAAATAGGCATGCAGAAATATATCCTAACATGCACTGCAAATGACGGTGATTGTCAGGACAAGGGTTTCTTATTATTTCTGAGTCTAGGAATTGATCTTTGAAAAGGAACTTTCCTTGCATAATTTTCAAAACAAGTTTCCCCAATGTCCATAGAGAAGTGATGGATTCAACATTCACAGATGAATAAAGAGGACATGCGTGTGGGTGACCCTGTAGAAGAGCACTGCACTGGGAAAGCTGCCCTCCGACCTTCAAACACCAGAGCTCAGGGATCTTCCGATTTTCATTTTTGTTTCGATTTCCCTTTCACTGTACTCTCCCTTCTGTGAACTGTTTCTATTACAGCAAACTCATCAGTGGTGCTGATGTGGCTATTCATTCTCTTAAAGAAATACTAAGCTGCAAGATTCTCACCTTCTCTGCCAAAAGCAAAAGATCATACATTAGCAGAGAAGTTAATTCCAGAAGAAGTCTCACTTCTGGAAATAGGAAACAAGGAAATGTTCATTTAGTCTGTATTTCTTAAGAGACAATAGAAAAGAAGTTTTGATGCAGGATGTTCACTCATGACTGCTTCATGTTTTATCATAGAATGTTTACCCCTGGAGTCCTCTAACGAGTAATCCACAAAAGGTTGTTATCTCAGCCCAATTATAACAAGTAAATAACCCCACAGCCACCCTACCCCACCAATTTCCATTTTCCAGTGGGAGACAGGGAGACAGAGGTGTAAGAAAGGCTGTGATAACAATGAAACATCACAACTAATCAAACTGTGTAAACATCTGCTTTAGTACTAAATGTATGAATTGTTCATATTCAAACTACAACACGTGCCTTAAGGTCTGACCATTGGAATTAGTGGCTCCCAAACAACTGTTTATATATATATACACACATATATGTGTGCAATCTACATACTATAAGGTTAACCAGATAATCCACAGCAAATGGAATTAATAGTGAAGCAAAACTGATGATAGTTTACATAAAAATAGCTGCAACTGGGAGACACAATCACCTAAAAATGGCACTAATGATACACTGTTAACAACCCTTAATCCAGAAATCTGTGAAGATTCTGACTCTTTAAGTGTGTATGTAATAGGAGCTACACAATGCTGCCAGTTGTAGTATGACAACTGGACTTCCTAGGATTCTACTGATTTTGTATTCCTAGAATCTGTATAATGTTACATGTATTAACAAATACCAAATTTTAGTAATCAATAAATCACTCAGTGGGGTACTAGTAAATACCCTATATGTGTACATAAGAATGAATGTCATTTGACCCTAAGAACAAATACGATAATTTGGCATTTTGGATGAGTTTTCAGTCCATGTGGAGAACGTTCGAGGCCCACCAGGGGTTCAATGAACTCAGAGAAACTTTGAGTTAGAGCCATGTACAAAGGCCCATAGGTACACTAGTATGATGCATAAGAATGGAATATAGAACCACCCACAGAACTTTCCTTTAAAGTGTGACTGGACATTTAATAAACCAACAGGCAACCATCTTATAAGAAATCTTACAGAGTTAGAAGTGAGCAACAGATTCAATCATCTTGTTAATGGTTGAGATGTTGATGAAGCTGAGTATGACTACTTCAAACATGACTTTAACAGTTGCCATTTAAATTTCTGACCAATAAAGAGTTACAGTTTTTCAATCCTTATCCAGCTCATCTTGCATAACATCTCTGAATACTGTGCCATTTTTCTGCTTAAAAATCTTTACTGCTTCTGCATTTCCCACAAAATAAAACAATACATAAATTTTGTCAATTATTTTGAAGTTTACATAAAATGAACTTATATCTAAAAGTATCATCTATTAAAACTAATTCAAGGGCTAGAAAACTTGAACATAACTAAAACCATTTAACAAATGTTATCCATAATTAAAATCTTCCTATATCTAAAAATATATCATTTCAGTGTTATACAGACTATACCAGAGTATAAAAAAAAATTATCAACTCTTTGAGGCCAATAACTTAATGCCAAAATTTGACAAGGCAATTGCAAGAAAGAAAAAAATAGGACCAATTTCACTCACAAATGTATATGCAAAAATTCCAAACAAAATATTTAGTAAACTAAATCCAGCAATGTATATTAAAGATAAAACATTATGACCAAGATGGGCTTATTCTATGAATTTGAAAGTGGGTTACTATCAGAGAACCAATTAATATAATTCACCAATTAGGAAATTAAAGGCAAAATTCATATGATCATCTCAAAGATATAGGAAAAACATTTCATAAAATTTAATGTCTAATAATTTAAAAAATCCTAGCAAGCCAGCAAATCTCTTAATCTGATAAAAGTAATTAACACATATCATTGTTATTTATGGTAAAAATTAAATCTTTCCCTTTCAGATTGCAAGAAAGACAGGATACCCACTACCATCACTTCAACTCAATGTTTTACTAAAGTCCTGACCACAGAAGTGAAGATGAAAACAAAATACAAAATATATGATTTGGAAAGGAAGAAATAAAAGTGACATTATTCACAGATTTTCTCTATAGAAAATTCAAAAGGATCTACAAATAATATATAAGTTAATAACTTGCTGAAAATTGTTATGCAAAAATAAGCTAAGGTATATTTATTATTAACCTATGAAATATATTTACATATATTTTTAAGTATTTTAAATATATATTGTTATAATAAACTACCCTGAGGTTAAATTCTTAACCTCAATTTAAAACATAAATCATTAAATTAATTTGACCTTTCAATAAGATCTTTCTTTTTTGATACAGAAAAAAGAGGTAATTATTCTATTCTATTAAATTTATTATTATTATATTCAAATCAAGTTAAAATGAAAAATACATTCAGCAAGACTAGAAAGTGAACTGAGCCACATTTGACTATAAGTTTCTCAAAGACAGAGATAATATCTTGGGTAGGTTTCCCCCTAAGAAATACCCAACCAGAGAAAATAGATTTAATTCACAGCAAGCGGACAGGGAAAGGCAAGGGAGAGGGGAGAGGGAGAGAAGGAATGTTGACAGAAGAGGAAAATGAACATCTAATTCTAAGGGACAGTAAATATAGGAATTTGGCCACAATCATTCTTAAAAAGGAAAATAAAGGAAACACAAAAACAGGAGGGTTGTAGTTTAATATGTCAACAGCCTCAGTGGCAGGTGGCAGGTGCACAGGCCCTAGCAGCCTTATGGGTTTGTTTTCTGTGGTGTCTAGTACTCTGAGGACATTTAGTGAATGGTAAATATATCAAGCCTTCAACTGCCTGGTGGGTCAGGATCTGTTTTCTACTTAGTTCACTTCCATTTCTTTTGCTATTCCCAGCAGCTTTCTTGATATCAGTTTGCATTAGTATGGTTTTCACAACTGGGTCAAAAATAAAGCTTCTATGCCTAATTAAACACCGAGCTAACACACTTTGGTAGTCATTTCTATTTTGAAATTTATGATTACTGTATTTAGTCTGTCCTTTCCAACCTTACAATACAGGGTCTGCAAAAGGAATTGCAAAAATTTTACATATTTGCACATAAGAACATTATTTAATATCAACAGTAGCATTTTATAGCCAAAACCAAATTAGACTTAGGAGAAGATCATGAGAGACTAGCAGGTAACTTTTCTTTTTTTTTTCTGAGAGAGACTGAAACAACAGAACAGTCTGTGCTACATACATAATTAAGACAGATGTTCTCAATCTTAATTTTCATAGCTAATTTTGACAGCCAAAGAAATGTACTTGTCTTTTGTATAGCCACCCATTTTCTTTCAAATGTGTCCTATTTTTCTCATCGCCCACTATGATTGCTCAGGAAGAACGGGGTGGTGTGACAGAGAATGTATTAAGACAATAGCAAGAGCTCTGCCATATTTTTCGTAGGTCACTGAATAGAAACAGATATAGCAGAAACTGAGCATAAAATCATTTAGAAGTCCACACAGCATAAGGATTTTTATGCATTCCTAACTTTGCAGATCACAGTTTTCACTGGCTTTGTGGGGTCTTCCATGCAGAAATCAAGCTGATCACATTAAACAATAAAGGAACTGTTAATAAGGACCTTCCTTTAGTCAACCCAGGCTTGAAAGCATAGGCTTTTTTTTTTAACAGAATAAAATATATGGAAATATGCTACATCTTGATGACACAGCCAGGTGCCTTACCTGCAAGGGTAGAATCTGATATGCGTGTCTATGTCTGTATCTGGAAATAGCTGGAAATAGGAAACACGTGTAAGAGCAGCAAAGACATCCTTTTTCAAAGTGTGCTCTTCCTGAAGCCCCCTGCCTTTTGGCTCTTCACTGTTGCGGGTGTTTCAGACAGAAAAACAAAAGAACAACGTTTCCTGTAAGTGGTCCCAGTAGCCTTAAAACCACAAACCTCAGAAACCACAAAGAGAGGCAGAACTGTCTTCCTGTTCTCTGTGGTGAAGCCTGTTATTTTCACACCCACATTAAAGCACTCTCCCATCAGCATCTAAGTTGTCTTCTTACACATCTGCCAACACCTCATCCATGAAAGGCCCACTAGGGTCTATGGTCACAAGCCAGCTGCTCTGGTGATATTCTGAAACCCAGCTGTGCATCTTGCCCGAGGAGAGAACAGGTGCTGAAGCAATGCTTCTGGAAACACGCCTGCTCTCTCTGCTGCTGCAGTGTCCAGCCCTTTGATGACTTTGGGCAGCAAGGCATGCTCCAGCCTCTTCTAGTTCCTTTCTCCTCGTTAGGGGGACTCCAATTCTGCAGTGCAGATTGGGGAATACCTTTAGGGAGCTCCAAACCTCCCAGCCTCCACAGTAACTCTGGTTACTTCATAATTACTCTTGGATCCTCTGACAATGAATTCAAACCCAGTCCACTTCAAGCCCACTCCAGAGGATGGTATCATTCTCCTCAGGCAAGCCCACTGTGGTCTGATCCCAATAGAAGCACTGCTACCATCCCCTCTGCCTTGGGAGTTGTCCTGTACTGCTGCGCCCAGGGAGCAACTCTGAGATCTCACCAGTTACGCACAGGGTTCGGGCTGTGTTCGAGGCAGGATCATCAAGGGAAGGCTGGCTGTGGGCGAGAGGAAAGGCAGGCCTGGGCTGTGGCTTGGTGAACTCAGGTAGCATTAGTCCCATCCCCCCAGGAGTCAATGCAGAAGCAGGAACCACAAAGTCTAGGGGGCAGATAAAGCTCATTCTGATTTTTAACTACGCAACTATGGACTGCATTGGAAGGGTATGACCTGGTTAAGGTGGTCCGGGGGGTGGAGGGGCAACAGGCTGACAATCCTCATTGGGAGCATGGCAATGTCTTGGCTCAAGGGAAGTTCCATGGGGCTGGGGCTCCAGGAGACGAACGTATTCTCAAGGAGAGGAGACAGAGAACCACAGCCAAACTAGATGAACTGGAATGTAGGAGAAGGGAGAAACAGGGTGCTCATCTTTGCAGAGAAATGTTGAGTAAAGAAGATTTGTGCAGAAATTCGTGCAGAGAATATTCTCAGTGAAGGCTAATCAGAAAGGCTGTGGAGTCAAGTGGGTCCACAGATAACCTGGGACTTACTCCCCAAATCCAGAACCGATGGCAGCATGTGTAGCCCACCAGCTGGTCTCTAGAGTCTGGCTTGATATTCATTGATTAGGAGACAGAGTGGCTCTGAATCTCCTGGAAATCTTTTGTACCAAATACTGTGCTGGGTACCTAACATAGTTTTCTCTTATCCTCACACACTTAAAAATCACACCAGTCAGAATGGCCATCATCAAAAAGTCTACAAATAATAAATGCTGGAGAGGGTGTGGAGAAAAGGGAACGCTCTTGCACTGTTGGTGGGAATGTAAATTGATACAGCCACTATGGAGAACAGTATGGAGGTTCCTTAAAAAACTAAAACTAGAGCTATCATATGATCCTGCAATCCCATTCCTGGGCACATATCCAGAGAAGATCATGGTTCAAAAGGATACCTGTACCCCAATGTTCACTGCAGTGCTGTTTACAATAGTCAAGACATGGAAGCAACCTAAACGTCCATCGACAGAGGAATGGATAAAGGAGATGTGGCACATATATACAATAGAATATTAACCATTAAAAAGAATGAAATAGGGCTTCCCTGGTGGCGCAGTGGTTGAGAGTCCGCCTGCCGATGCAGGGGACGCGGGTTCGTGCCCCGGTCTGGGAAGATCCCACATGCTGCGGAGCAGCTGGGCCCGTGAGCCATGGCCGCTGAGCCTGCGCATCCGGAGCCTGTGCTCCGCAACGGGAGAGGCCACAACAGTGAGAGGCCCGCGTACCGCAAAAAAAAAAAAAAAAAAAAAAAAGAATGAAATAATGCCATTTGCAGTAACATGGTTAGACTTGGAGATTATCATACTAAGTGAAGTAAGGCAGACAGAGAAAGACAAATATCACATGCTATCACTTATATGTGGAATCTTTAAAAAATGAACTTATTTACAAACCAGAAACAGACTCGCAGACTTGGAAAAAAATCTTATGGTTACCAAAGGGGAAAGGTGTCGGGGAGGGATAAATTGGGAGTTTGGGATTGACATATACACACTACTGTATACAAAATAGATAACCAACAAAGACCTACTGTATAGCCCAGGGAACTCTGTTAGATATTCTGTAATAACCTAAAAGGGAAAAGAATTTGAAAAAGAATAGATACATGTTTATGTCTAACTGAATCTCTTTTGCTGTACACCTGAAACTAACACAACACTGTTAATCAACTATACTCCAATATAAAATTAAAATGTTTTAAAGCTCATGGGAAACCAAAATTAATTCTACACATCTCTAGTCTCAGCTTAAAAGTCATTTTCCCAGAGTCAACTTTCCTGAGCCCATAATCTAAATTAACTTCCCCTATTATACTCTATCATCATCTATTTTATCTAATGTCACTCAGTACAGCTTATAATTTGATACGCGTGAGAGTGATTAAAGCCTCTTGTTGGCATACATTGTGTTCATTTTATCTGCTAAATGTGTCCCCACAGTATCCGGCACAAAGGCCCTCAAAAAATATTTCTGCACCCTTGAATGCATGGAGAGGAATGCACTGAAACAACCAGTGAATCGCATGTGACGACACAGGCCCTTTTAGGTTTGAAGTTTCACCCTATGGGATTGTGGCCACTGCACAGGCCAATGCATCTAAAAATCAGAAAGACATCCATGATCACATAAATGAGACTGTCTTAAATAAAATATTTACTAGATTTTTATTAAAATCTGGCAATCATATGAAAGGTGAATTTTATATTTTGCTTCTCTGCTGAACTTCTGAGAAATCAGGATGGGTAGAAATACATACTTCTGAAAGTTCATATATTTGTACTCTTTTCCAGTTTTTTTTTTTTTTTTTTTCCGGTACGCGGGCCTCCCACTGTTGTGGCCTCTCCCATTGTGGAGCACAGGCTCCGGACGCGCAGGCCCAGTGGCCATGGCTCACGGGACCAGCCGCTCCGCGGCATGTGGGATCCTCCCGGACCGGGGCACGAACCCGCGTCCCCTGCATTGGCAGGCGGACTCCTAACCACTGCGCCACCAGGGAAGCCCTTCCAGTATTTTTATACAGAAAAACTGCTAGAGAAATTTTAATAGGTCCATTAGAAAAACAAGTCTTCCTTTAGCGTAAGCAAGTTTAACTGATATACGGGTTTCTTAACAATTGGATTTCTCAGAGACTCTAATATGAGACTATTCATTACAATTTTCCTTCTCTCTCTCTGTCTCTCCCGCCTCCCCCAGCCATGTGTGTGTTGTGTTGTGCTTGGGGGTCGGTTGGCATACTGATGCTAAGCATATTTTGGCTTTGGTTCTGGAAGCACCAAGGGACCCCATTCCCCTCACCTCATCTAGAAACATAGTTTGACTAGTTGCTCTTATGTTCCAGTAAAATTGGTATTAAGAAACATCCTGTCAGTTCTGTAGTACATTAAGTCCTATCCTTCTAACCCTAGTTCCGTTAAATCCTGAACAAAACAAATTACATAAGGCTGAGGAAATATAAATAAGAGCTTGTAAACAAGATTCTAATCAATCACCCTCCTGTCAAATCCACCTTGCACAGTACAGGCTTTTTCAATTTTTGCCCCAAACTGTCTCACATGAATTGGTTGCTCCACAGACCACCAGACTAGTGTATGCTTGAATTATGATACTGCAAAAAGGCTCGGGCATTGATCAGGTGGGAATACTGACAGCAGGAGGGGGCCCACATTATACTCTATATCTAACCTAGTTTAGCTAGTTCCAAAGAAGGTGTTTTTATTATCATTTTTGAAGTTGGAAACTGAAGCCCAGAGATGTCAAATAATGTTCTCAAAATCACATATTCTGTATATAGTGGGGTCTGGATTTGAACCCAGGTCTTCTAGCTCCAAGTCTGGACTCCACTTACCACCTGTTTTCATGGGATGTATTGAGAGCCTCTCTCAAGCCTGGCGCCACCTGGCCTTTTCTGCTCCTTGTTATAGCTCATCATAATACCCTGCATTCACATCACAGCTCACAGGACCTTTCTCACTGGCCCAGCTATACTGTACAGCTGAGCTTCTCAGGAAGTTCACCAAGCCCCATGCCAGAAGCCTCTTAATTCTTTTTAGCCTTGGGCAGAGGTGGGGTCAAAGCCCACATCGTGGCACTTGCCAAAGCCATTCTTTGATTGTTCAACAGATGAATCTCTCAGCTTCCTCCCTTCATTAGTTTTCTCTTCATCCAGACTCATGGCTTAACTTCTCTCTGCTGCTGAGGCTTGGTTGGGAGCCCTTGACTTAGGACTGAGGGTACCTATTTATTAAGCATTTTGTGACTATTCTACACATTTACCCAACCCTGCTTCCTCAGCCTCACTGAGTATGGAGTGGGGAAGTGGCTGATCACAGCCCCAACTAGATTCACAGTACAGGGTGCTCTGCGAGTTCTCCTACAAAGATCCGCCATTCACGTACATCTTCCCAAATGGTTACTCCCATGCTCAAAATGTTTCCTCAAGTGCCCTCTTGGTCCTAGGCCAGCTCTCCCAACAGATCAGGGCTTCTCTGGTATCTTTTCAACAAGGAGGTGCTCAGTTGCACAGAAGGTCTAATGGTTGAAAAGTTATGGAAGAAGATGACAGCGCTATGAGGTGGAGGTAAGCTAGATGTGCCGCACGGTAGCGAAGCTGCAGGTGGAAGAAGAAGAGCGAGGAATGAACAAGAGCTCAGGTGCATCCTCTTCAGTGTTTCCTGCCCTGGTTGTCAGCATCATCAAGCCAAGGACCTAGACACTCCCTTTTACACCTGTTATTTGGTCAGCCACCAAATACTATGCATCAGATCTGGACCAGACCTGTGGTCCCCCATCCGCCTCCCACATCACTGCCTTTGTTTTCCTAGTTGTTTTTTGCTCAAATTGGTGTAACAGCCTCCAAATGGTTTCCCTGCCTTTGGGAACAATCCTCTCAACCCTTCCTCCTCAAAGTCTTCAAAATTCCAATTACAACATCCCTCTCCTTAACACCATTTCTTGATGCCCCAAGTTTCATCAACTTAGAGTGTACGTTAGAATCACCTGGGTGCTTTTCCCAAAATTTACGTTATTGAGCTCTACGCATAACCTAATGAACCAGAATCTCTTGGGCATAGGGTACAGAGTTTGGAAAAGATTCCTGGTGAATCTGATGCACCATCCAGTTGAAGAATCACTGCCCTACAAGGTGAAGGTCAAGCTTCTCAGCATAGCAGTGAAAGAACTTCATGCACGAGCTGACCCGGGTTGACTTGGTTCATCAGCCACGCCCGTTTCCACCTCAGACTCCAAAGACACTTTGTTTTTTAACCAGTTTCCTGAACTCTTACATTGAGGGAAGCCTCTGTGCACGTGCTCTTATCCACCGGGAAAATGCCAATACGTCCTTCCAGATGCAGCTTAAGGAGCATTTCTGTGAAATTTTCTCCATCTCCCACTTCAGAGGTTTATCGCTCCCTGCTCTGAGCCGCTCTTCTTTTGTCATCCAACCAGCTCAGAGAAACAACATCTTGGGTGCTATTAAACAGTATTATTGAATGAGGTGAAAAATCTCAAAGTCAAAATTTTCCTTACACTCAGTATTGAGCTCATTTTATGAGAGGCTTGTAGGGACAGAGACCCCAAGGGAACATCAAATTTGCATTTCCCAAGCCACCCTCTTTCCAGGACATACAGTCAGTGAGGAAAATGTCTAATTTGTGTTTCCCGAGTGTGTTCCACAATCTGAATAGGTTATATTTTGAAAACGAATTTATTTGGGAAATACCGGGTTAAAGAATATTAAACTATCCCCACTCCCAGCTTGTAAAGTGTTTGCCTTTTGCCTCCAGTGTGAATATTCAAAAGGGAATAAAATATGCCATGTTTCCCAAAGTTATTTGATTATAGGATGCTGATTTCATAGAACTAGTATTCTAAAGAACACACTGGAAAAAATCTCCCTTCCTCACTTGCCACTGCAGTTGCAAATAAGAAGCCAAATCAGGCACAATCTTTGCTGGTTCTTATCTAAAAGAAAGAGGGTAGACTAGATTACCTGGTGCCATCTGTATCTGGGCTATCTCCTAAGGGGACCTTCCACCTGGAGAGGTAGAGAACCCTGAACCTTGAGTGCTGCTGCCTGGGTGTGGCTGCCCAGCTTCTGAAGGAGCCACGGAGCAAGGCAATGGGGCAGGGAACTTGCAGCACATCACTACTTTGATGACAAAAGTACAGTTATTAGTACAGAGCATCGTTCAGTAATTGTTTCCATTTGTTTGGTTAAATGATTTGAATTGATGTGTATGTTGTTCCCAATATAATAATTTGCATTTATGGAGTTTTCTGTCAGTTTGATGTAATGCATTTATTTTGAGGATCTAGAAAGTTGGAGGGGGTGGAAAATATAAGCAGTTTTAGATGTGCACGAGTGGTTAAATGTGGACCCGTCTCTGTAATTACAAATGCATTTGCATTGCCAAGTGAATAGAATCAAGGTAAACTATCAGGTGTTAGGAAAAGCATCTATGGAGAATCTGTGGGTAAAAAAATGCCCTTCCAAAAAAATGATAAAAACTGTTTAGTGGCCAAAAGGAAATTAGGACAAACAAGTTGATTTATGCTGTGCACAATTAAAATTTTAATACGAAGTGAAAATCCAATGCACCACTTGAATACTAAATTCAGATAGTGATGCTCTCACTAATTGATACAGTAAAAAGACTACAGCGTTTCATGTTAGAACTCCAGGTCCAGCTTGGCTCTGTTGGGAGCTGGGTGTATATAACCTTGGAAAAGTCATTTAATTTGCTTGTGCCAGAATATTTTTCATTTGCAAATTAAAGGAATTGAGCTAGTTTATTTTAAGGTACCTTCTAATTCCAAAAGTCTGTGAATATGAATTACATGCTGCTCAGGTAAAGGAAGGAATCACAGAAACTTTACAGGTGGTACAGCATGTTGAACTAATTTGACTTATTAGATAAAATAACACTGTACTTTTTAGATAAAACTGATGTTTAGTTTTTAGTTAACTTTTTCTTTAATTTTTATTTTAAAACTTCAATTAAAATAGAAAATATAGGGCCTCCCTGGTGGCGCAGTGGTTGAGAAGTCCGCCTGCCGATGCAGGGGATACGGGTTCGTGCCCCGGTCTGGGAGGATCCCACATGCCGCGGAGCGGCTGGGCCCGTGAGCCATGGCCGCTGGGCCTGCGCGTCTAGAGCCTGTGCTCCGCAACGGGAGAGGCCACAGCAGTGAGAGGCCCACATACCGCAAAAAGAAAAAAAAAAAAAAAAAAAAAAAAAAAAAAAAAAAAAAAAAAAGAAAATATAACAGCAATCTTTCGTGAAAACTTACGAAAAATAATAGACAATGAGGAAGAGGTCCAGGTACAATGAAGAAAGTATTTTAATGCAGCAAATATAGTTTTCAGACCTTAGTTGATTTCTAAAAAAATTATATTAGTGCCTGTTATATAAATATCACCCAAATGGGACCTCTTTGCACCTGCCATGTAGGACCCAAGAACAAAACTATGTTTCCAATAGATTTGTTTCCATTGTCTCAAACTTGCATATATTTTTGACCCTATTCAGTTGTGTTTGATCAAATATTTTTACCGGAAAATTTTCTGTTTTACTCCCTTGGAAAACTTGAAACAATAACCACCTTAATACTGTCTCTTGAAAGCAACCTAAGAAGTCATATTCCTGTTGATAACAGTGGCTTCCTGGAAGTAATCTAGACATCTTTGGAACTGCAATATAGTTTTCAAAAACTCTTGAACATTAATATACCATGTAATTTATCAATGATTTAAAACAGGTAATAATGCTACAAAGTCTTCTTATGTCTGGTGTATGGATGATTCTTTGTAGCTATTTACACATTTAGAATACACATTTGCCATGAGATATTCCATTCATCCATCCATCATTCATTTAATTAATTATCTATCTGACTAACCTCACTGTGTGTGTGTGTGGGGGGTGTCTGTCTGTCTGTCTCTCTCTATATATATAGCATAAGCATTTATCAAACTCCAGGCGTGGGCTTAGCAAAAGCTCTCTAGTCACTTTGGCTAGATAACCGTGGAAGTTTCAGAATTGATTTCAATATTCACAGCAACCACTGAATTGAAAATGGAAAGAAAAATTAAAATAATACAAGAATCCTATCCTGTAATAATTCCTAGTCTTTGGAAAATGTGAGAGGCGCTGCAGGATGAATCCTTCATTTGAGGGATGTTGAACCTGAGGGCCAGACTCTATGATGCAGAATGCAGGTCTACTGTTGGCCAGGTTAACACTTTCCACGGATTGCTGACTTGGAACACGTTATTTCTAAGGTAGGAAAATCACCTCCAGAAAACAGCCACAGGAATCAAATGCATTTCAAATAACACAAGACACCTGTACACCAAAAAATAGAACACCCTTGAACAGTGAACATATGCTAGTGTTTAGGACCAGGGAAAAGAAAATCCATCCAAAAATTTTTTGATGATTAGGACTTTTTTTCTTTTCTTTTTTTGTTTTGTTTTTAATGACTGCTTTGGGTCAAGGACAAATGCGTAAATTTCACAATAGATTGCTCCCACTGTCTAAAACTTGTATATATTTTATTTTTGATCAAATGTTTGTACAGCAGTTTTCTCTGTGTTTTCCCCCACCGGAAAACTTGAAACAATAACCACCTTAATACCCTCTTTCAAAATCTGCAGCATTTCCTAACCCAAGCCCTTAGTCACCGTCCTCATTTTGGAAACCATCCTTTACAACTGACTGACTATGCCAAATCAACTTTGGTTCTCAGACCTCTTATCTGAGCTCTCTAACGAAATTTTGTGGAAAAACAAAGCTTCTGTTCCAAGATGGAAAGAAGTCTATACTTTTGTAAATAAGCATTTTTAAATGATTTTTAAAAATACCTTTCTTTTCTTTGATATGCTGCTTCAATTGTTCTTCTGAATTTTTATTGTTTCCCACAATAAATTTTAAAATAGTCAAACTTTGACAATTCCCATTAATTTAGGTATTCACATTTATTTTGACCTTTTAATTTTATTACTTAATTTCTCTCTCTGCATATGTATAATGTATATTAATTATATATGTATATATCTGCTTTAATTTAGCTTTTGAATCAAGGGAGTAAAGTAATTATGGTTCCTAAGTGTAATTAAAGAATCTCTAACATGATACAGTGGGAAAGGCCTGTGGCAAAAAATGACTTATAGGCATGTCAGTTTCACACTGAAAACCATCAGATGATGAAGTATGAGATGAACTGAGGTAAATCCTTTTACATCTCATACTTCATTCCCTTGTGCCCACAAGCTCAGTAACAGTCTGGTCCTAATCCAGTCTCAGGTACATGAGTCATGACTCGAAGCAGATCTGGATATGCCCCAGTTTATCCCTATCATCCATCCATGTGTCCATCCAGCCATCTTGCCAGAAAGCCTTACTGAGACTCTACTATGTGTTAGGCACTGTGCTAGCACTGAGGGTATAAAACATCGTGAAGCAAGTTCTTGTTTGTGAGACCTAAGGAAACAAGAAGGTTTGAAAATTACCTAAGAACTTCAAGCATAATTTGTGGACTCTCTGGAGAAGGTAGATCAAAATGGATCTAGTCGCACAACAGACCTAAAATCCTTCTACCATTCATTCAGTGTGCTCCTTCCCCCAAATGACTTTCGTCAGGAAATGTTTAGGGAGTGTACAAAGAAAAGGAGACATGACATTAACCCTCCCTCAAAACATACAAATTCCCACAAGTTTTCCTAGGACTGTTGACTATGTGTACATCGAGAGCTGTTTCTCTCTCTCAAAAAAAAAGAAATCTTTTCACATCACCAAAGACTACGATCACCTAGGAGAACTCAGTTACGTCTGCTCATTCCAGATGCATTTTGCATTATTACTAGCCTCATTCTACATGAATTCTCAAATAACTTCCATTTATTTCTGGCTAATAAAGGCCTGGGTTTCACAACAAATGAGAATGTTCGAGTCCTGAAAATCATTAAATGTAGTAACATTTAAGATATTTCTTTTCCTCTCTGTAGCACTTTACAGGAGTCACTTCATATTACTGGGATCAAGGGATTCAAACTGGGGGCGGCACAGAATGTAGTTAAGAATCTTGGCTTTGAAGTCTGACTACCTAGGTTCAACTCTGATCATTCTACTACCATTTGTGTGATGTTGGGATAAGTCACTTAATTTATGCTTCAGTTTCCTCATCTGTGAAAAGGGAACAATAATAATAGTGCCCAAATTTCATAAGGTAGTTTTAAGAAATAAATTAGACAGTTCATTAAAAGATACAGTATTATACAGTCTGATTTACATGTTAGCCATTATTATTATTTTCATCTTGGAGAGAAACACTCAGGGAGTGAGGGATTTGGAACCTGACTTGTTACATTTGGGTATGCTGTAAATTGCCATGAATAACTATTACTAATCCATCCCACTAGTGAAATGACTCAAGTAAAGGGAGACCAAGTGACTAATTTTGAGTACCTCTACTAAATTAAGATGGAATTAAAACCCAACAAACCATTTCCAAAGCTTTCCTACTTGGGTTTCTCTCAAGGGGGTATTCATTACCAGTCTTGGCACTTATACCAATGGCACATCTATGGACTCTGCAACTGAGTTGAAAGTGCTTCATCCACCTTGATGTGCATAGGGTTATTAACCAATATTTACGAAGTACCTGCAGGATGTGTGGGATGGTCGTCTAGCACGAAAGTTGTCTTCTCAACTTTGTAGATTGGAAAACAAAATCAAAAGAAGACATGGGCTTCCCTGTCAGCTCCAAAACCACAGGAGGGGTCAAGAGTACAAAGAAATACTGCTTCTCCCACCACCCATCCTGTAGCCCAGGTCTCTGTCCCTCAGACCACACACAATCTCACTGCACTTACATTTAGCAAAGTTTTTAAACTATTTATCTTATCTGTTTTCCTTTATCTCCTAATAGTTATAAAGCAGATTCATGTAGTCCTTGGAATCAAAATTAACATGAATTTTATTACAAAGCAGGGCTAGAATTTATTCATGAGATAGGATGATGTTAAATTCCACTTATTTATTGAAGCTATAAATTGGAGCACAGCAAATGAAGATACGGTATATATCTTTCACAAGAGTTACATTTTTTATTAAAGGAAATGGTAACCATATTTTGAATTCTTAGGAGTAAGATATAACCCTTATTAATACCACCAACACAAAAAAATCTTTTAATTAACCTGCCTTCTAATTTTAGTGTTAAGAGGCTTTAAAGAAAAATTTTCTGTATGAATCTAATTTGTTCATTAGTATACTAGGATATATGTCACTAACTTTTATAATTATTAAAGGTCATGGTTCTCCCATCTCATCTCTCTGAAAAATAGTGTTCCATAAAAATAAAATAGCCAGATCAATTCTAACAGAAATGGCTGTAAGTTAATTTGTTTTTTTTAATTTTCCTAATCTCTTTTAAGAGTAAGTTTTTGGGGAATCTCTTTTTTCTAACTACTTTCAACAAGCATCAAAACAATCTACAATGCTAACTATAATTTTAAAAGCTACAAAATCTACCCCCATTCATTATGCACGTTTACTCTTATGATTCAACTCCTCAGAGTAAGGGCTTGAACACTTCTACTGTGGCAATAGCTAAGAGATTCCAAGAGTCATATGCTATAGTTTGATAATCACTCCACAAATCCATGCTCCATTAAACTATATCCAATGAGAATTCTCAGCCCACAAAACCTGTAGACAGGGCAATATGACTTCTCTGAAACATTCTCTGGGGATATAGTTTCCTATAAGGATGTTCATCAATACTGAAAATAGTATTTATCTTTTAAAAAACTCTTTACAGTAGGAAACAGCTAATCTTCTGATCAATTTCTAGCTAACCTGGGAGAAAAAAAAAATCCAGGTTTAGATACTAGCTGAGTGAAGTTAAGCACCTTCCTTAAGCGTTCTGGACCTTAATTCTCTTCTTTGTGAAATAAGAAGATATGAGATGACATCTAAGTTCCCTTCCAAATATATAATTCTGTGTATCTTACTTGGTGATAGTGATATTTATAAGCTCTGTGGAGTTCACAGAGCTTATGGTGAGTGATCCTCATAACTGATTTTCAGAAGTAGGTAGGGGAGTGATCACTGTGTATTTTACCCAGTGAGTGTGCTGCTTTTGATATCCAGTAGGATTCACTAGGGACCCTAGATCTAAAGCATAATCCAGAAAGATTTAGTTCTCAGGAGTCAGAAAGACTACTTTATAAAATAATTTCTTCCTACTCTGTAGTTCCTCATCGTGAACCCTTCAAACATAGCCTTACTTAAAATAAAAATATTTTAAAAGGAAAAAAAGTCGTTATGTGCTTCTGCTGATGCTGCCCCTAATTGCGTCTTGATTTTAGGTTGAAGATAAAATGTAATCGCCACTTGATAAATATCTTTTGAGTGAGGATGAGCTTCCTCCAGCTCTTTGAAAGTTTTAAACAGCACTTGAGGCTTAGGTAAAATTGGGTTTTTATTTTTCTTTTTGCAGCTTACCTTTGCATACTATTTTTATATAGGTTGGAAATTAACAAGTAAAATAGTTTACAAAAAGAGAGAAAAAGGGGACCCTTATTACTAAAAATAAGTATTCTGAATCCAGAGTGGAATTCTGAGTATCTCTGATGTCTTGCCAGTACCTTTACTTCAAGAAGACACAAAAACAATTCCTCAAAAATATGTATAAAACTTTACAGTTAGGGTTTCCCTGGCGGCGCAGTAGTTAAGAATCTATGTGCCAATGCAGGGGACACGGGTTCGAGCCCTGGTCCGGGAAGATCCCACATGCCATGGAGCAACTCGTGAGCCACAACTACTGAGCCCGTGTTCTAGAGCTCATGCTCCACAACAAGAGAAGCCACCACAATGAAAAGCCTGCACACCACAACAAAGAGCAGCCCCCGCTCGCTGCAACTAGAAAGCCCGTGCGCAGCAACGGAGACCCAACGCAGCCATAAATAAATAAATAAATAAATAAACTTTACAGTTAACAACATACTACAACAGATGTGATACTTCATCTTTGCAACAATTCTGTAAGGTAGATAAGCTTGTCCCAACCAAGCTCCCAATTATTCTTCATCTCAGAGGTCAAGGAATTTCTTGATTAACTGAAATCTAAAAGGTTATCTAAAAGACTCATTTTTGTCATTATATCTAACCTCTTCCTGACCTCATTTCTCATCAAAACCATCATGAGAGGTGAGAAATAAAAGCACTACACTATTTGATCTGCTCACTTTCCTTCTCTCTCTCTGCCCATTACCCACACTCCTCCTGGAAGGGCAAAGAAGCAGAAAAACAGCCAAAGGATGGGGAAAACAGAAAGAAAGGAGGAGAAACAATAATCTAATCAGGTACCTACCAGTTGGCTGTACAATGTCATAAAAAATTAAGTCTACAATTGAAACAGAGCATATTATCAAATCTTGATTTTACAACATTTTACCGGTCTGAGTTTTCATATATAACAACAGTTTGGACGGCCATTATATTCCATATTTAAGAATCTGAAATGGTGCAAATTGCAATAAGATAGCTTTTGTTTTGATGTAGATGTATTACATTCTATCTTTTTATTGACATTTAATAATCCACATATAGCATAAGAAAAAAGTCTCAGGCAGAATACTTAACTCACCAGAACAGCCCCATCCCTGCCCTGGCAAAAAAGCAAAGTTTTATACATATCAAGCATCAGGATATTCTATTCATAACATCTCATATTCTAATCTTTTGGGATATGTGCCTTTTCACTATGCAAGGTCCCAAAGGCTCTCAAAGTGCTAAGTCATTTTCTTTAAAGTTTTCCTCTTCTAATTCAGAATATTGCCTTCAAATATGTTTGGAAGTTGAACTAATTTTAATTTCCCCTTCACAGAAGAGGAAAACTACATGCCTTCCCTTTAACCTTTGTAAAACTTGAGCTATTGAGTATATATCTAATGGAAAATAATCTCCAAGCTGTAGTTAGAATCTAGCAATTTTGTAGTGGGCATAATTTTGAATAGAAATGAAATGATCTCTAAGCATGATAGTGGTTCAATTAAAAAAAAGTATCGTAATGCCAACTGTCCTTAAACATACAAAACCCCTCAATTCAGCAACGTCTCACAAATTCACAGCTATAGCTCTCACAATCAAATTAACCTTTTCTACCTCCAAAGAATTCAAAGGACTTAAATATGATTTTCCAAAGTGATGTGACACCAGACACACCTTTAGCTCTGATTTGATGTAATTTCTTTAATCAATAAAAACCAAGACAACATTCCTGTCTTCCACCCCAACCTTTCTGCAGCAAGCTTCGAGAATTTGAAAAGCAAACCTCTTGTTCACTTCTCTAGCCACAGATTTCTCCATCCATACAACGTATATGTGTCTCCAACAACTGAGGAAATGGACTTGTGACAAACTCATACACATTTTGAAACAAACAGAGCCAAAGTTTAAAAATATGATGGCCTTTCACTTAAAATAAAAAGCCTAAGCAAGAGGTGCTACTTTTCAACTTTCAACTTTTTCTAAAAATTACTAAGACTTTTTTTTGTAATGGAGAAACATAGTTGTTGAGCTATGATTATTTAGAATAAAAATCCAAGTATAATCGTATGAATTTTATGCATTCACGTTTCACCTTCAACCAAGACAACAGAGTAGCAAAAAGAAAAAAATAATTCTGGTACAACTTAACCCTTAAGAAAAAAACAACATAAAGCTACTATAATCTTTCCACATCTCAGGCACTATATTTTTCATTAAAAATTATCATACAAGCAATATCAATCTAATAAGTATCTCACAAATGGATTGTACCATACATTTAAAATTATTTGCATGAGAATCTCAAAGCCACTGTCAAGACCCTGTGAGAAGGCATTTTCTGAGGCAAGATCACATACTACAACTGCCACATTAATTCAAGGCTGCCACAATACAATGAGTGAACCAAAATATAACACTTACCTTATTATAAATAACTGGCAAATGACAGACACTTTTCAGCTTGCAGCTATACAGCATAGTTGATTAGAAACAAACAAAACATCTTTCACTCCAGTGACAGAACTGCATCTTCAGACTTGGCTTTCTTTACTGAATCCCGGCAAGAGAGGCTGTTCTCCTCCAAGGGCTAGTAGCAGCCTCTTCGCAGATAGCACTTGCTGCTCTAAAAGGCAGCGACTTAGAATGAAAGTAAGAGGAACCCGTGATGTTTAAACACCGTTGCTTCACATTCACAGGATATGACTCAACTCTCTCTCAAACCAGTAGGGACACAGTTTCCCCTCATAAAACTTAGATTGCGTAACAAACATCACATTTGGGGGCCTCAAATGTTTAGAAACTAAAACTGAACATTTTCACCCGCTAAATCATACGTGCATTTTTAGTCAACTTCTTCCCTGTGGCACAAGCCGCAAATGGGAATTCGAATAATAGCGTGGCACAAAGAAAAACTACCCTGCTTGCTCTCCACCGTGAATCAGTATAATGTTATTAAATGTGTGTGAATTTGCCAACATCCCTCTGACAGACATACAAAAAGAGGCACACTAAAGTCACTAATGTTCCGTCAGTGCAAACACAGTGTAGGATAAAACTCTATTTTAACATGCAAGAAGTAGCAATTCCACAAAACACAATAGAATCTTCTTCACTAAGTAGAGAATGGAAATAGATCTTCGTGGTTTGCTGTCGCTGATTCCCACAGAAATCCTGTCCTACGCTGTCATTACCGTGTGATGCGAGCTCTACCTACCTCTCCAACTCAGAGCCTTCCTTTATCTGTTTCGTGAACATTTCTAAAGAAACATGACTAATGACACAACTTCTCTAGTAACTGCGGCAATTTTCTGTGCTTTTCCCACCTCCCAATACCTCTTAACTCTGAGCTGTACTAAGCTTAATCACACATTGAATTATTACGTTTCGACATCTCAGTCAATAAACATTATAGACATAGATCCTTGGAGAAAAATCTACTACATAAATTCAGTTGCCATCACCAACAGCAAGGACAAAAAACTGAAAACACACATGTCAATAATAGCAAATACACTGAAACCATCTAGACCAGGACTGTTCAGTAGAAATATAAGGTGAGCCACATATGTAATTTTAAACATTTTAGTCATCACATTAAAGAAGGGAAAAGAAACATGTAAACTTAATTTTAATAATGTTTATCTTAATATATCTAAAGTATTATCATTTCAACCTATAATCAATATAAAATTAATTAAATATTTTATAATTTTTGTACTAGTCTTGGAAAGCTAATGTGTATTTTACATTTATACTACATTTTAATTTGAACTAGCTACATCTGAGTACTCAATGGCCAATACATGGCTAGTGGCTACCATATTGCTTCAGCATAGGTCTAGAGTTTCGGGTTCATTCTTAGTCCTCAGTTGCAGTTCAAATGCTCTCTTCAGAGAAGGCTTCCCTTACCACCTTACCTGAAACGACCTTCCCCAATTACTTTGCATCTCATGATCCTTTACATTTCCTTCACAGCCTGGAATTTTCTTCTTTATTTGTTTGTTTACTTACTTATAGTCTGTGGGCCCTAACAAGAATGTAAGAAACCTGAGGGCAGGGATCTTGTAGTCGGTATTTCATCCCCAGCCCCTGGCATGGTGATCAGTCCATAGCAAAATTTAATAAATGTTGTTTAATAAATGAATAAATAAAATACAGAGGTTGTATTATGGATTGGCAAATAGTAGAATATTAAGAAATGTGATTTAAGACCAAGTATCTATCATGTCGTTGATACAATCTATCATTGTCACTGAATATTTAGCAAATATATTGGGTAACACTTTCCTAAATTGAAAAACTATCTCTTTTTCATAATGTTAATGATCCTCAATCTATAACATGCTTTCTTTTCACACACAATATTATATAGAAACTATATACTTGTTTCATTACTCTAGCAAAGATTTTGAAAGATACTTATAAGAATCCTTTGGTCCTTATGACATAAATCTAGATACCATTAGTAAATCTATTTATCTGCTACTCACAAAAACATAAAATATTATCTATAAGACATTTGTAGTGACAATTATATATTTGCCTGAGCAGCAACGTGCCTCCTCCTTCTACTAGTATCATAATCCTCATTTTTATCTAGCCTATTCCTCCCTCCCTCTCAATCCATGTGGCTTACATCATGCTGACCTAGCCCCAGAAGTGGGCATGTGACCCAGGCCTGACTGACCAGTGTAAACTATCCACAGAGCTGCAGTGATAGGGTCAAGGATGGGCACATGACCCAAGCTGGTCCAGTGAGAGGCAACCCTTACACTTTTGCTGACATTGGGAGAGAGGTTGTAAAGTTTGTAGAATGTAAGTCTGGAACTTCTGTTTGACATATTTGCTACCACATGAAGTGAGGTTGTCTGAAAATGAGGCCAACCAAAAAAAGCCAAAGTTGAAGATGAGAAAGGCAGATTCTGGACAACACTACTGTAGTTCCTAGATCTGGCCATGCATTAAGTTGCATCTGCCTTCTGCTGTAATGATAGATGTACTAGAATATTCACCGCAGAATTTTTTATAATAGTAAAAAAACTGGAAACTTTGCAATGGGCCATGCACAATGGAAGGGTTAAATAAATAATGAGTTATCTATACTAAGGAATATTATGTAGCTAACAAAAAAACAGGCTATCTAGATGCACTGACATGAAAGCTCCCTAAAAGACATTACATGGAAATAACATGGTGCAGAAAAATACATTATCCCAGTTCTGGGTACATGAATTTTTATATACAAAGTCATAGAAAAGGGTCTGGATGAGTGCACACCAATTGTGGACAAGTGGTTATGTCTGGGAAAGAGATTCGAAATAAGAGGGTGATGGGGAACAAGGAGAGAGCCAATAATTTTGCTTAGTTTATTACCTATTGCATAAATCTCATAAAATGAAAATGAATTTGTGTATTCCTTAGGTAATCTGAAAAGAACATGTTACTCTTTAAAATAAAATAACAACTTGATATTTTATATTTCTCATTGTACTACATCATTCTCACTCTGAGTGGACTACTCTTGTTATTTCTTTAAAACAATGTAACAGAAGTGAAAGTGCTCTTTTCTACCCCACTCTTTCCATTCTTTACCAGCCCAAATTTATGTATTGTCTACCTTTTCAGTGTGGCTAAAAGATATGTTGAGAGAGACAAAGACAGGACAGAGACAGATAGGAACAGACAGCAAGCTACAAGAGAATCTCCAGTGCACCTTCTAAGATTGGCTAAGGTTTTTGATTTTTTTTTCTCTTGGCCTCCTGAAAGCACTTTTATTGACTTCATAAAAATACAGCTTGGATTTATTCAACTGTCAACATATCAACAGCCAAATATTTATAATAATAATCTTTATATTAATTTAGATAGTCTTGGATCACAGTAAATAAACTGGCCTATTATCAGCTCACTGAAAGGCTTCTGGTCTCTGAATTGGGCACAACTGCTCTCCTAATTAACAGAAACTCTAAACCTTTGTTGTTTTTATTGGCTTGATCTAGTCCTCAGAAATCTTCACATTATCTTAGGTACCACCTCCTGCTTTTATATTCCCCTAGATTTCCACAGTATTCCCTCTTTAAAAATCACACAGCTAAAGATGCTCAGAGTGTGAGACAGGAGTCAGGGCCTTTTTTTTTTTCTGTGGTACGCGGGCCTCTCACTGCTGTGGCCTCTCCCGTTGCGGAGCACAGGCTCTGGACGCACAGGCTCAGCGGCCATGGCTCACGGGCCCAGCCGCTCCACAGCATGTGGGATCCTCGCGGACCGGGGCACGAACCCGCGTCCCCTGCATCGGCAGGCGGACTCTCAACCACTGCGCCACCAGGGAAGCCCAAGGGCCCTTTTGATGCTTAGTAAAGCTAAGCAGAATTGGAATTTACACAGTGCTGACAGACTGATGTGTTCGTTAACAGTGAGTACTGCTCTATTTTATTCTCAAAGCCCACTTATCGTGGTAACTTATACCTCCTACAGAGTCTGTTGACCTTCTTCTCCCATTATCCTTGCCTCCAATGAAAATCTTAACATTATGCCAAATTTGCTTCAGATTTCCTGGAAGAAATAAAACATAGCAGATACAATGGAAGCCACCATATGCCCCTGCCTATTCTATCTCCTTCCATTCCCTCCTAAGGTAAACACTCTATAGGATTATCTTTCATCATCCCCATACATCTTTTTATATTTTATTAATATAAAAATTTATATTATATATATAAATAATATTATATATATATAAATTTATATTATACATATATCTATATAATATATATATTATATTTTATATATGTGTTTATCCATAAACAAGATACTGATTTGCATGTTTCAAGCTTCATAAAATGGTATCATGGTATATAGATGCTTTGGGTTTTTGGGTTTTTTTTGCATAGCATTACCTTGAGGTTTCATGTAGTTCTACATAGTTTATTCTTTTTAACTGCTATATAGCATCCCAATCCATGCATCCATTCACCTGTTGGTAAACTTAGGTTGTCTTTAATTTATTGCTATTATTAAACTACTCTAATTCTTGTACATGTGCAAGAATTTCTCTCAAGGTGAATAACAGGGGATAGAATTGTAGGGTTAAAGGATATACACAACTGCAACTTTACTGGAAATTGCCAAACTGCATCCCAACATAATTAGACTAATTTACAATTCAACCAGCAGTGTATGAGAGTCTTCCTTGCACTAGGTTCCTAGAAACAATATCCACAGTACTGATATTCCAGACTCTGACATTTTTGCCATTTGTTTGCGACTGGTATAGTATCTCAGTGTTTAAACTATGGTTTCCCTGATTATTACTGAAGTTGAGCATCTTATCTAATTATTATTGGCCTTTTCCCTATTGGGTTGTTTGTCTTTCTTTTACTTATTTTTGGGAAGGTCTTTCTATATTACAGTTCAGCTCCTTTGTCAATTATATGAGCTATAGATATCATGTTCAGTGTGTGGTTTGTTTTATCATTGTTCACAATATCTTTTGTGGTTCATTATTTTAAAATTTTATGGTTTTTTAATTTAAAACTTTATTTTTTCCAGTTATTTGTCTATATTTCTTGAGTCAAAATTATGGTGAAAATCAAGTGTTCCTCAGTCATGGTTCCTGAAGCATTTCCAAAAATAATGGCAGACTGCATATCTAAAGAGGATCTGAGATCTCCTATTTCCAATGAGTTCAGTTCATCAATTACTGAGTACCTGCTATGTGCCCCACATTGTGCACACACATGAAGCAATCTGTATCATCAAGAAATATGGAGTCTAACTGAGGAAAGAAAACTTAGGAGCAGATGATGAAGATGGTGAAATGGAGAAATAACTCTGTGCCAGAGATTGTGCTAATTCATTACTTAATTTAGGACTGGTTTAAGTAAGATGGAGTAAATGTTATTGTAAGAGATATATACAAGATGCTATTAGGCAGAGAGAAGAGAATATGTTATTACCTTGCACCCCAAAGATTACTCAAAAGATTACCTTGCACCCCAAAAGATTATTATTACCTTGCACCCCAAAGATTATATCAAGTAGTCAAATTTGAGGTAAAAGAGACCTGTGAGATATAGGAGGATCTACAACTGACATTTCTCTTTTCTCAAGCAAATCCATTTTCCGAAATAGGTCACTCATAAATTAATCCTAATTTATTTAGAAGATTAATAGGAATTAAGGGGCAGGTTATTCACTGGAAAAAAATGCTTCCTTGGGAAGCTAATTCCTTTTTATGATCAGTAATCCAATTACATAATGACCTTTTCTCCATTCATGAAAGTTAAAAAACAAAAAAGCCATTAGTTCTTAGGAATCATAACAAATGGCAAATCTTCCTGTATCTGATTATTCATAATTTGTAATACTTGAAGTTAAAAATAAGCTCTTATTCCTTAAAGAAATTCCATGGTAAATACATCTATAAACAAAACATCCATATTTATCACTTCTGTAAATACAATGTTCATAGTATGTTTCTTTCAGTGTAGGTAGTATCTAGAGCATTTTAAAAAGTATAGAATATGAAAGTACTTAATATTCTTCACCCAGGAGGAAGAAAGGACTCGAGCTAGAAATAGAGAAAGGTGGCCAGCAGCATCACATATTTCCTCTGCAAAGATTAAGGGTATCCTACTTCCTTGAAGCTATCAGCTTTACACTTCAGTCTTCTATCACTGGAACCCTCTAGGACTTAACAAACTCAAATGTGTTTTCAATTTGTCACTTGGGGGTGACAGTAAAATGAATCTGGAAAAGAGAAAATAAGACTGCCCTTTGAGAATTAACCTTTGAAATAAAAATATAGTAGGTCAGAGCACATAGATAAATAAAGGCAAGTTTAATTGTCAGAATGATATAAACTCAAACGCCTGAAGGCGTGTGCATTACCAGTAGGTAATGCATCAATGTCGTGGACCTGGTGGGGACCTGCGTGCATGGACTGAAGGGCAGTACTCCAGCCTCATCTGCAGGGGACAGTCTGTGCTCAGCTCCAGAGAGTTGACCCCATGTGGGAAGGGCCCAGGAAGGCTAGATCTCTGGACTTTTCAAATATTTTTTCCAATTTTTCTGGTTATGTGAATACTCCTGATTTTTAAATCTTAGCCTCTATATAGTATGAGACAAATTAAAGCTTTTGAAGGTCAGATGTACCCATGGAACAGCCAGTCTTGGATCCTCAGACCTGACAATAATCTATTAAACATACTGATTCTGCCAGTAGAAAAACATGGTCCAGACAAGGAAATAGGTGCAAAGCAATCTCAGAAGCAAGCATAGGGCATGGCCATTCAAATGCTGGGCGAGGGTGCTCTGGGCTGGTGGCATGTCCCTTATTATTATAAATCTGCGTCTAATTCCATTACACCCATCAGGCTGAGAATGAACTGTCTTCTGATGCCATGCTCACCAAACTACTTTCTGATTAGAATTTGGTACCCTGTTTACATGACTTTAGGGAGAACTTGCTGGAAATTTGAGGAAATTAAGGAGCAACTCAGCAGCTATGTCTCCCATTATAAATTAATAAGTTGGCAGGCTGGTTAGTGGTGGCCTGCCTACAGGCACAGAAAGGGCTGGGTGGGGACACGAGCCACCAGACCCCAGCAGTTTCACTTCTCATTGTAAATGGAAACATTGGCATTCTGATTCTGTACATTAGTCATATGAGCTTTGTTAATATGAGCCCAGCTCTGGGGGACAAATGGGCTCTGGAACTGCTGATGAGCGTGGTTTCTGGGCCCACAAGGCTTTGTGCCAGACCATGGATAGTGGCAAATGCCCTAACACAAGTCCACCCTGCAAGGCCTCCTGGGAGCTTAAGTAATTTATCTTACAACCTCATTTACCCTCACTCTGCCCCCATGGCCATACCTTTCAAAGGATTCCTATCTGATTCTATGAAGGTCCAGAAGTGACCTAGAAGTGTGAAGTAAAGAAATCAAAGAGAAAACCCAATGAACACAGACAGAATGCCCACAGAAATGAAAATACATATCTGCAATCATCAGCGCTAGGAAGCAGATATTGTGCTATGTGCTTGCTAAAGACCATCCCATGAAATCCTCAGAAACTCTGTGAAGCTAGTACTATTTTTGGCAATTATTTTACAAAGGAGGAAATGGAGGCTTAAGGAGCTTAAGTAACCTGACCACATTTACACAGCTAACGAGTAGCGGAGTTGGGATTAGAATCCACACCTTTAAACACTATGCTCTTGTTGTCTGTATACTTTATTTCACTTCACTGTTTTTAACACCAAACATGCACCGTGTACTTATTATATGTCAGGCACCATTCCAAGTACTTTACCAATATTAACTAATTTCTTCCTCATGATAGCCTTATGAAGTGGGCACTAAAATATCCTTATTCTGATAAGGAAACTGAGGCAAAGAGAAGTTATGTAACTTGCCCAAGATTATACAGCCCCGTAAGTGGCATAACCAGGATTCAAACATAGGCAGTCTGGCTCCAATGTCCACGCTTTCAGTCTTGTGCTACTCTTACAATGTTTCCTTGGAAGAAATGATGAAGATTCAAATTTCAAATGTTAATTTCTATACTATTGTAAGTGCAATTTTTCAGGAGGATAGATAGAAACACAAGGGGAAAAATTTATGCCATATCATTTCTCTTTACTATATACCAATTAGAAAAACTGCAATTCTTCTATATTTGATAATTATGAAGTAAGTAACCAACATAAAATATTACAGGCCTAGATACAATTATTCTTAGGAGATATATCCAAGGAGGGTGACAAATTTAATTCTATACCTTTTTTTCCTCAGTATTGCAGAGGAAATTAAAGGAATACTTTTTATATCTGCACTTATAAATTCTGGGAAGTAAAGATTGGAATACTTTTGAGAAATCTAAGATGAATCAAATATTCCAGAGTTTAATTTAAAGGTCATTTTCTCTTAGAAATTGAGGAAGCTTAATTTCAGAATAAAAGTTCATTGAACATAAAGAAATTGATGTGGACACATCTGACTTTAAACCACACTTTCTGTTAAACTGAAAATGGAACTTTCAGATCCATAAATTGCCAACTTTTATTAAAAATAATACTTTGGAATAGATTTGGTGAAAAATAACACCTTCTGACTCATGTAGTAAATGTGAAGGGAACTTTTCTATTTAAATAGTGAGAAAAGGCCTTCATTGGTTGCTATACCACTTAATCCAATTTAGACCCTCCCAGACAGGGTCTACGAAGTTAACTCAATCCTGAATTCAGAAGATCTGTTTAAGTGTGGGATATGTTGCATTCCCCTACGGTCTCTGGTGTTTGATTAAGTTTATAAACTCTTTCCAGAAACTGTCATCTTGGGAGATAGAGCATGCTTCTGAACCAGCTCATAAACTGGCACTCAACAAAAAGAGACAATACCTATAATGCTTTCTTTCTTTCAGTTCTCTCTTCTCTGAAACAGTCCAACCATCTTTGCTTACACAATTCATATAGTCTGGTCATCAAAACATAGCTTACTCCCCTAGCAGTACTGCTTCCCTAGTTTTATACCTGAGAATTCTCAACACAGCCCACACTCAGCCCGTCTTCTGGGGCCCCTTCATACTTCTCTTCTCATTCTCTTGCTACTTCCATTCTCCCTTGCATTGTCTCCATTTCATAAAACCATTTTAGGAATTTTAAAGTCATTTTTGAGGCAATATTCCATGGTTGTTAAAAGAGTAGGTTTTAAAAATCTGACTACTTTATCAGGGCAGCACCAGTCTTGGAACTCCCTGGCCTCCACAGCCAGCCACCTGGCAACCCAGCCCTTCCCACCAGCAGGTCAGCAACAGCCCCAAGACCACCCCCCAGGGCTGTGGAGCTAGATGCACTGGGATTTGGCCCTGCCCACCAGGTCAGCAGCCACTGCATAAGGCAGTCCTAGCAGCCAACCAGGCTGGGGCCAGCCTTGCCTACCAGCACGCTACAGCAGTCGGCCCTGACACAACAGAAAGGCCCACACAGCCCACATAGGTGGTACCCCTAAAGCATATAGATCTGGTGACCAGAGGGGAATGTGCAACTGGACCCCACAGGACATCTCCTACATAAGGCCACTTCTCCAAGATGAGGAAATGTAAATGACCTACCTAATACATAGAGACAAGGCAGAGGATAAAGCAGAGAATCAGGCAAAATGGAGACAGAGCAATATGTTCCAAATGAAGTACCAAGACAAAACCTCAGAAAAACAAAACAAAACAAAACAAAACGAGGTGGAGATAAGCCACCTGTTTCATAAAGAGTTCCAGGTAATGATCAAAAATATTCTCAACAAAGAGAATATTTCAAGAGAAGAGATGAACACAGTGAGAAGTTTAACAAAAAGTTAGAAAATATAAAGAAGATCCAAACAGAGCTGAAGAATACAATAACTTAAATAAAAAATACACTAGAAAGAATCAACAGTAGATTCGATGATAGAAAGGAATGGATCAGTGAACTGGAAGACTGAGTAGTGAAAATCATCCAAGCTGAACAGAAAAAAAAAATTTTTTTTAATGAGGATAGTTTGCAAGACCACTGGGGCAACATAAAGTGTACAAGATTTGCATTATACTCCCAGAAGGAGTAGAGAGAGAGAAAGGAGCAGAGAACTTTTTTTTTGTTAATGTCTTTATTGGAGTATAATTGCTTTACAATGGTGTGTTAGTTTGTGCTTTATAAGAAAGTGAATCAGCTATACGTACAGGGAACTTATTGAATAAAAGCTGAAAACCTCCCTAACCAGGGAAAGGAAACAGACATCTAGGAAGCACACAGAGTCCCAAACAAGATGAACCCAAGGAAGTTCACACCAAAACACGTTATAATTTAAATGGCAAAAATTAAAGATAAAGAGAGAATCTTAAAAACAGGAAAAGGAAAGCAACTAGTTATGTACAAGAGAATTTCCATAAGACAATCAGCTGACTTTTTAGAGAAACTTTGCAGGCCAGAAGGAAGTGGCACAATATATCAAAGTGATGAAAATAAAAATATCTACAACTAAGAATACACCACCTGGAAAGGTTATCATTCATATTTGAAGGAGAGATAAAGAGTTTTATAGATAAGCAAAAGCTAAAAGAGTTCAGCACCACTAAATCAGGTATTCAAGAAATGTTAAGGGGACTTCTCTAAGGAGAAAAGAAAACATCACAACTAGAAATATAAAAATTACAAAAGGAAAAATCTCATTGGTAAAGGCGAACATGCAGTAAAGGTAGTTGATCAACTGGTTAAAAGACAAAAATAGTAAAGTCATCCATATCCACAGTAAGTAGTTAAAGAATACACAAAACAAAGAGATGTAAAACATGATGTCAAAAACATTAAATATGGGGGTGATGAGTAAAAATACAGATTGTTAGAATGTGTTTGAACTTAAGAGATCATCAACTTAAAATAATCATTTATATATAGAGGTGTTATATATGAACTTAGTGGAAACCACAACCTAAAAATCTAGAATAGATACACACAAAAAAGAGAAAGGAATCCAAACATAACACTAAAGATGGTTATTAAATCACAAGTGAAGAGAGCAAAAGAAGAACAAAGGAAAAAGAAAAAGAACTACAGAACACCCAGAATACAATTAATAAAATGTCAACAAGTACATACCTATCAATAATTACTTTAAATGTAAGTAGACTAAATGCTCCATTCAAAAGACATAAAGTGGCTGAATGGGTAAAAATCCAAGACCCATATATATGCTGCTTACAAGAAACTCACTTCCAATCTAAAGACACACAGACTGAAAGTGAGGAGATGGAAAAGTGTCTTCCATGTAAATGGAAATGAAAGGAAATCTGGGGTATTAATATCAATATCAGATAAAACAGACCTAAAAAAAAAAACACTGTAACAAGAGGCAAAGAAGGACATTACATAATGATCAAGGGACCAATCCAAGAAGAAGATATAACAACTGTAAATATAAAGGCACCCAACATAGGAACACCTAAATACATAAAGTAAATATTAACAGACATAAAGGAAGAAATTGACAGTAACACAATAATAGTAGGGGACTTTAACACCTCACTTGTATCAATGGACAGACCATCCAGACAGAAAATCAACCAGGAAACACTGACCTTAAACAACACATTAGATCAGATGGACTTAATAAATATATATTTATATTTCATGCAAAGGCAGCAGAATACACACTCTTTTCAAATGCACATGGAAAATTCTCTAGGATAGATCACATGCTAGGACATGAAACAAGTCTCAATAATTTAAGAAGACTGAAATCATATCAAGCATCTTTTATAACCACGGGTATGAGGCTAGAAACCAACTACAAGAAAAAAACTACAAATAACACAAACAACTGAAGGCTAACCAATATGCTATTAAATAACCAATGGGTCAGGGAATAAATCAGAGAGGAAATAAAAAAATATCTGGAGACAAATGAAAATAAAAACACAATGGTCCAAAGTCTATGGGATGTAGCAAGAGCAGTTCCAAGAGGGAAGTTTACAGTGATACAAGCCTACCTCAGGAAAAAAGAAAAATGTTAAATAAACTAAACTTACACCTAAAGAAACTAGAAAAAAGAAGAACAAAAGCCAAAGCTAGTAGAAGAAAAGAAATCATAAAGAACTAAATAAAATAGAAATAAAAAAAAGATCAATGAAACTAAGAGTTGGTTCTTTGAAAAGATAAGCAAAATTGGTATATCATAAGCCAGATTCATCCAGAAAAAAAGAGAGAGGACCCCAATAAATAAAATCAGAAATGAAAGAAGAAAAGTTACAACCAACCACAGAAATAGAGGGATCATAAGAGATTACTATGAACGATTACCCACCAACACAGTGGACAACATAGAAGAAATGGATAAATTCCTAGAAACGTACACTCTCCCAAGAGTGTACTGAATCAGAAAGAAAGAGGAAATACGAAGAGATTAACTGCCAGTAATGAAACTGAATCAGTGAAAAAAAAAAAAAAGAACTCCCAACAAAAAGAATCCAGGACCAGATTGATTCACAGGTGAGTTCTACCAAAGATTTTTTAAAAAGTTAACACCCAGCCTTCTCAAACTATTGCAAAAAATTGAAGAGGAAAGACTACTTCTATAAGGCCAACATTCCCTCATTCTACAAGGCCAGCATTACTCAGATACCAAAACCAGACAAACATACCACCAAACAAACAAACAAAAAAAAGCTGGAAAATACAATTCCCAGCAGAAGGACTAATGCATTAATGAAGAAACTGGCAGCATGAGCCTGGCTAAATTTCTTAATTGCTATGTGCCAGTGATTGCTATGTGCCTCTTGCTTTCCCCTTTTTGGGTGTGTCTACAGCACTTTACCTATGCCTGTCCTGCCATTGAAAGTTGGGTGTTGTGAGGAATGGGGGAAATGGGGAAATGTTGGTCAAAGTGTCCAAAGTTTGTACAAAGTTTCATTTATACATGATGAATAAGCTCTGGGAATTTAGTGTACAGCATGGTGACTATAGTTAATAATACTATACTGTGTACTTGAAATTTGCGAAAAGAGTACATCTTAAATGTTCTCACCACACATGAAAGAAATAACTATGTGAGGCAATTGATATGTTAATTAGCTTGATTGTGATATCACTTTACAATGTATACATATATAAAACATCATATTGTACACCATTAAATACATATAATTTCTACTTGTCAATTATACATCACTAAAGCTAAAAAGAAAAGAAAAAAAGTTGGGCATGGTGGGGCAGATAACTTGTCTCTTATGTTCACAGTTCCTCAGATTTAAGAGCTGTGCTTAAAGAACTACACTGAAGGAGTCGACTCTTCACCAGGACCTTAAATGATAAAAAAGAACTAGTGGATGTTTAGAGTTGAGAGTCTTGGGGAAGAAGATGAGTACATTTGGCATGTGAAGAGGATGTGAGCTGTAGCCACATGGTAGATTATGGAAGATTGTATTTTCTAAAGAGGCACAAAAATATCTCTCCCTTTGCACATGCTCTTCTCGCAAAGGAACTGACACTCCTCCCATCAAGAGATGATAAGAGACTTCTTGACCTTAAGCAGGATTGTGACTACAGCAGAAGTGATGCTATATGACTTCTGAGGGTAGCTCATAAAAGCTGGTACACAGTCCATCTGGTTCTCTCGTGGGCTTGCTCTCAGAACCCAGTCACCATACCACAGGAAGGCCAAGTACCCCATGCAGAGGCCCATATGGAGAAATGCTAGGCCTATAGCCTCAGCTGAGCTCCCTGCCAATGGCCAGCACCAACTTTCCAGGTGTTTGCATAAACCATCTTGAAAGTGGATCCTCTAGCCCCCAGCTGAGTGATACTGCATGGAGCAGAGACAATCTGCTCTTACCAAGCCCTGCTCAAATTACCTGTCAATGAACAAAATAAATGGCTGATGCTGTCTTAAGCCACTAAGTTTTGGGGTAGTGTGTTATGCAGCAAAGTACAACTGGAGTACCCTCTGTTTTCGCTGCTTGCTGTCTTCTATTTCTCCTCATTCCACATAAATTTTCTAGAAGATAAAGCTGATCAAGTTATGTCCCAGACCTTTCTCTTTTTTCCCATTTGGATCTCTGCCACTAAACTGTAATCACCTCAAGATCATGAATGATTTCTTATCTTTATAGAAACATTAAACATTTACTGAATAAATCAATTATCAAAATATTTTGTTCCTGGATCTTTAATAGGATCTATAATGGAGTCCTGACTGATAACATGCAAATTATGCAAAATTGAATTACCAAATTAATAATACTGATATCCCTTTAATGAATTGAAGGAAAAAATTTAAAGAATTAATCCACTTTCAAATGTTAAAACAGGTTGTACATATAAACTGAGACATCCCTGATGAAAATAACTTGTGACTAAGAAAATATGAAATGTTATGAAAATCACTAACATTTCTTCATAAGCAGATCATACACTGTTTTGCCTAAACCTTAATAATCTGATTTTGGTAAGTACTGAACTATAAATACAAACATAGTTCTGCTTTATCACCTAATGTATGGAAATATAAGCAATTCTCAACGTCTTAAGCGTAACATTTGCTATTACCATTTCTGAGACTTTCTAAATTTTCTGTTAACACTATATATATACTGTAGGTATTTTTTCTAAATATTCCTTTATTCTTTCTGTAATAAACAACCACTCCCAAATTACCTCTGTAAAAAAAACTTCTTGGTATGTGCACTTCTTTTTTTTCTTTGCCTCTTACTGATTAGTTCTTCCCAAGGCAGACTATTTTCCTTTTATTATCTACGTTAGATTTTTATACATTTCCTCCAAGAAGTTTAAGATGTTTGGCATACAGAGGTGTTTTTGTTTTCGTTTGTTTGTTTTAATGAACAGCTTCCAGACATTGCAATAGCAAAGGACAACAAAATTAGGAGGAAAAGATCACAGAGCAAGGGACAGAGTAACAAGGTCAGAAGTGAAGCAGAGCTGGTTTATTTGTAGAGCAGTGAGAACTCAGGGAATTGTGAAAATAACTGCGCCCAACCCACTTTCAACTTTATAGTGCTACCCTTGGAAAAAGAAGGTGTCCTGATCTCTCATCTTTACTTTGCTTCTGCCAGTCTCATACTTGTGTCAAGATAACTGACTAGAAATTGAGGTGTCATCCCTGCTCTTTGTACCTTATGCTGGATTTGGGCAAGGATTTGGGCAGCCTGAAGTCAGGGACTCTATTTGACTTTCCCTATATTTAAACTCATTGAAGAAATGAATTGATACACCACGTTAGTGGGGTGGTGGGGGAGTGGTGACTGGGTTTGAAGTAAGGGGAGGCACAGAGTGCTATGGGTTCCTTGCCCTGAAGGTTGACAAGACCTCCAAGGGGAAGACTGTGACGCTTACAGAAGTGAGGGCCTCAGACACTCTCTGAACGGGGACTAAGAGTTAGAACTAAGCTGACTTAAGGACAGTGAAGACATATGGGCAAGGACACATTTAAAAATTCCACATCTTCAGCTAAACAAAACTAGAAGAGCACATGCCAGTGTTCCACCTGTGACACACAAGAGTATTCAATATTTCCACTGTGGATATTTTGACTTCTTGAGAGAAATTTTTGATAGGAGGAAAAATAGCAAAGTATTTCAACAGCTTCTTTAAGAGGGAACTGATGACCCCATTATAGCTGGTGGACAAAACACCAAAGAACATTTTCATTCTCAAGCAGGCTAAATGGAGACTCTTAAATGCTTATTCAGTTGGATACAGCTATACATTTACAAAAGGAATAAACCTCTTACAACCAGTATACCTTCGGTTGGTAACAACAGAGAAACTTCCAAGAGGAGTCATTACAGGCTACTCAGCTTCTGCCTTGCTGAGAGCCTTAGAAGTAGAGAAGGAAAAGGAGGAAAGACACAGAGTGCATGTGAAGCAAGAAAGAAAAGCGAGAAGGGGAAAAGCAAAGAGTTATTTCAAAATTTCCTTGAGAAAATGTGTCTGCTTTAAAAGAGTTTCCATAAATGGAAGAAGCTCTCATTCTTACAGCATGCTAAAGCACAAAAGCTTTTAGCATCTTTCAGAGCTACATGAAATAAATGGGAGCAGAACTTCAGGAACAAAAGCTAAATACCATAAAAGGCCTGAAACACCTTTTCTTATAAAGGGCAGGATTTTAGTTGTGAAGTCTTTTCATGAATATTAAATGGGGAGAAAGAGAAAGAATCAGCTGAATTTTCAAAATAGCTCTCAACCCATCAATGAATATATCAGTCAAAAATATATATTATATACGATATTGTTCTAAGTGGCTCTACTGGGAGTCCCTGCTACACAATGTTGTGTGATTCCATCATGCTTTGGCTTTTTCATAGTGTTTAAATGCACTATGCATTATAATTGATCCAACATATATGTAATAGGACTTACGGGCTTATTCTTTTTAATATTTTTCCCTGATTACAGTGGTAATCAATGTTTACTTTTACACATTAGGACAATTCTGAAAAATATAGATTAAAAATTGCCTATAATACCAACTCTCACGAATAACTAATGTTAACATATTTATGTCCTTAACAAATATTTATTGAGCACCTCCTTTGTGCCAGTCCTGTCTTAGAATACAGAATTTTCATACTTGTGAGAAGAGACAGAAAATGAACCTATAAGCAAATAAATAACATTAAATACTAAAAAATATGAAGAAAATAATATAGGCTAATGTGATAGTGAGTGACTGACAGGTAGGAGAGGGCAGAGCTTGAGGTGGCAGAGAAGGGTTGGTCACTTTGAAAAGGTAACCCTTGAGCAGAAAGCCAACTGATGAGAAGGAAGCAGATGTGGCAAGACCCAAGAGAACACTGTTTGCAGAACATAGACCAATACAAGCAAAATCCTATTTTTGCCTGTTTTTAAATGTAGGGGGTGGGGAAGGGACTCAGATATGGCAGGGATGTTGGAATTACCAGACCAGGAATTTAAAACAGTATGATGATATGCTATGGGATTTAATGGGAAAAGTAGACAACATGAAGAACAGATGGGTAATGTAAGCAAAGAGATAGAAATTCTAAAAAAGAAAAAATAAAGAAATGCCAGAGATCAAAAATACTGTGACCGAAATGAAAGCCTTTGATGTGCTCATTAGTAGACTGGCTGAAGAAAGAATCTCTGGGCTTGAGGCTATGTCAATAGAAACTGCAAAACTGAAAAGCAAAGAGAAAAAAAGATTGAAAAGAAGTAGAATAGAATATCCAAGAACTGTGGGACAACTACAAAGTATACCTACATGTAATGTAATTGGAATACCAGAAGGAGAAGAGAAAAAGGAACAGAAGAAATATCTGAAGCAATAATGACTGAGAATTTCCCCCAAATTAATGTCAGACACCAAACCACAGATCCAGGAAGCTCAGACAGCACCTAACAAGATAAATGGTGAAAAAACAGAAGGAATGAGAGAATTAGAATTCTTTAAAAGAATAATAAATAAAAAGTCCATATCTGATATATTTGTTTTAAAAAGTTCTATATCCTGAAACAAAACCCTCTTATTTCAAAATGGATAGCTTTTCCTGTCAAGGTGCAAAATAGCATATACAAGGGGAAAAAAAAATCTTACTTCTTTTTGGTTCAATCAGGGAAAGAGCAATATATGTGACACATACAAAGTCCCCTCTTAATCAAAGTAACAATTTTCCTGTATTTATGTTTTGTGGTCAGTACAACAAACGCAATGGGGGTTCTGAGCCAGAACCAGGGATGTGAGTGATTCACTGCTGCCCCTACAAAGAGTGCAGTCCATCTATCAGGTTGATCCTGACTATGGGTGGCAGGCAGTGTGTGTGCCCAGGGAAGGGTGCAGTGGAGGTAGAAGTCCCCCCCCCCCCCGCAGAGAGAAAATCAGATTCAATCTGTAGAGGCAGATTGAAGCTGCAGCAGGAGGTGATCCCACTCTTCCTGCAGTTCCCAGGTTTCCTACGGGAAATGCCTTCTGCTGCATGGCTATCAATGGAGAGGATGAAAATGGAGAACGTGAGTTATACATGAACGGGCTAAAGAGTTAATTAAACTAAGGAACCCCCATCAAAAACTAAGTAAACGCCTTCAATAGTTTCTAATTTCAGGTGACTGGTAGATAGCTCCATTTGTATGGAGCTATGTTCTTTGTGACCTCACAAATATTACAACATTTCATCCACTAGATCATGGCTTTCAGGACAGGGACTGTGTTGTGTTTTTTTTTTCCTTTTCTCACCATATGTAGTCAACTGCTAACATGGTCACAATTTTTTACTTCTCTTTGTATTCACATAGGAGGCAGTGTAACTTTGCTGCTCCTCCTGTTGAGGTAGAATTTACTTTCTCTACTTTTGAATGGAGACTAGCCTTGTGACTTGCTTTGAACGACAGGACGCATCTGAAGTAATGCTGTTAGTTCCAAGCATAGGCCTCAAGAGGCCTTTCACACTCTTGCAAACTTGCATGTGTGAACAAGCCCAGGCTGGCTGGCTGAGGGATGAGACCACTTGAACCAGAGATAGGCAGCTGAGGCCATTCTAGCCTAGCCAGCCTCAGCTGACCCAAAAGCTACCTGCACATGCATAACTAAGCCAAGTCAACGCCAGAATGAAAGCCCAGCTCAGCCCAGCTCAGTGCAGTCAAAATGACACCTTACAGAACTATATACAAAATAAATGGTTGCTGTATTAAGCCACAAAGCTTACACGTGGTTATTCATGCAGCAAAAGCTAAAACTATACTTAGTAACAACCATAGTATCAGGCATTTAGAAAGCACACATCACAAGATGGATAAATATGTTGTTGAATAAATTAATTCATCTAACATAATGCCCATGGTGGGCCAGTGCTGTGCTAAGTATGAGGATACAGAGAGAACAGACATGGTCTCTGTCATCAAGGAGCTTTCAGGCAAGTAGAAGAGACAATTAAATGGTATTTATACAAGGTATTGTCACAATCCATGATAGTAGTACGTTCAGGAAAATGTGGCAGATGCCCAGGACCCAGATTAGGAGAAGGGGTCAGAGGAAGCTCCTTGAGGAGGTGATTCATTAGCTGAGTGATAAGAAAATGAGCACAAGTGGCTAGATGAAGTAGTGGAGGTTGTGCAGGAATGTGTATACCATACAAATGGAGAGAAAAGTGTGGAAAGCTACAAACTAAACTGCTCAGGAAAATGGGACTGGAGTATGAGAGGTGAAGATGATTAATTTTTAATGTTGCTCTGTTACCAGCTATGGGGATCTCAGAAAATTACCTCAGCTAAGTATTTTCTCATCAGCAAATTAGGACATGAATTGTACTTGGCACACAGAGTTGTTCTGAGCAGTACATAAAATAATCTACATATCTGTTAATCCCAAATTTCGAATTTATCCCTCCTCCCCTCCTTCCTCTTTTGGTAACCATAAATTTGTCATCTACCTCTGTGAGTCTGTTTCTGTTTTGTGAAAAAGTTCATTTGTATCATTTTTTTAGATTCCACATATGCATGACATCATATGATATCTGTCTTTCTCTTACTTCCCTTAGTATAATACCTAGGTACCCACTACTATATATAAAATAGATAAACAACAAGGACCTATTGTGTAGCACAGGGAACTACATTCAATATCTGGTAATAACCTATAATGGAAAAGAATCTGAAATAGAATATATATTTATATATATAAAACTGTATCATTTTGCTGTACACCTGAAACTAACAACATTGCAAATCAACTATACTTCAACTAAAAAAATAATAAACTATGTAAAGTGCTAGCATAGTACCAGCATGTAATATATATCAATACTTAAAGGCTGGCTATTATTACTGTTTTTATTTTCTTGTTACCATAAGCACATATTTCTTTGAATTTAAAAATATTCAACAAAGTATAAAACAAATCCTAACCAAAGACATCACTGAACACTACAAATTATATGTAAATCTTGGAAAGAAGCAAATTTTTTACCTGAATGTTTATATTCTGTGTTTCTGTAATAAGTCCAAATTAATAAAAGTGGAAAAAAGGTTTTCCAGGCAGAAGGAACAGCAAGTATAAAACAGAGCAGTGTGAAACTGTTTGGCACATATGTGGGATGGCAAAAGCCAAATGTAACCAAAATATAATGTGCCAGGGACAGGGTTCTGACAGATGGGGCAGAGAAAACAGCAAGAGCCAGGTCATGATGGACCTCATATATAAAGCAGAGTTTAGAGTTTACTCCAAAGGCAATGGGGAGCCATTTCTACTTCTTAGTAGGAATTAACATGGGGGGCAGACTTCTGAAAAACGATCAAAAGATACACTTTCCGTTTAAGTAGGGGTGAGATGACAGCATTTCATTCATTCAGCTTTATTCAACAACAATTTCTCAGTGTCTTCCATAGATCAGTACTTCTCCAACATAGGGGATTACAAGCAATAAGATCCAGGTCCTGCTCTCAGAGGACTTCCAGACTCGTAGGTCAGACAGCCTTGGAAGCAAATTGCTACAATTCAATATGTTATGTTGTAATACAAAAATGGGTCAATTTCTATGAGTATAATAGGTCGGAAGTACTAATTCTTTTTTTTTTTTTTTTTTTTTTTGCTTTACGCGGGCCTCTCACTGCTGTGGCCTCTCCCATTGCGGAGCACAGGCTCCGGATGCGCAGGCTCAGCGCCCATGGCTCACAGGCCCAGCCACTCCGCGGCATGTGGGATCCTCCCGGACCGGGGCACGAACCCGTGTCCCTTGCCTCGGCAGGCGGACTCTCAACCACTGTGCCACCAGGGAAGCCCTAATTCTTTTTTTTTTTTTTTTTTTGCGATACGCGGGCCTCTCACTGTTGTGGCCTCTCCCGCTTTGGAGCACAGGCTCCGGACGCGCAGGCTCGGCGGCCATGGCTCACGGGCCTAGCTGCTCCGCGGCACGTGGGATCTTCCCAGACCGGGGCACGAACCCGTGTCCCCTGCATCGGCAGGCGGACTCTCAACTGCACCACCAGGGAAGCCCGGAAGTACTAATTCTGGGGGATAGGGATGGGCAGGGATGTTAAGGACAAAGATTTGAATGGTGCATTGAATGAAATCTGACCTCAGCCCTGTCCATTTCTGTGATCTCCAACTTCTCTACAGACCATTCCTTCCTATAATCCTCTCCATCAGAGTACCATTTCTGTTCCTCCATCTACTGCCTATGATTGCCAAAGTGACTGCCTTAGGCACCAATCATAAAAGGAATAATACAGTTATTTATATTATATAACCTGGGCCCAACAGAATTAAATCATAAACACTGTATATTTAGATTTACCTAATTCCCAAGTCCCAGAAGTAAAAATTTGCAACTTTTTCCCTTTTTTAATGAGACTCAAACTCATAATAGCTCGCTAAACTCAGTTAACCAACCACACAATTCAGCAAAAATCCAACTTTGAACCCCATGGCTCTCAATTTCGTTCAATGTCAGATCATACATTAAAAGCCGTATTATGATTTATCCCATAAAATGTGAATGTTTGGTAAAACAGAAAGCCACAGTAAAAACTTTTAAAAAGCAAAAGTCAACGTGAAAAACTCTGAATAGCTTTTGTTATTATGTGGGTTACTATAGTCAGTTTAGTAAGAGCAACCTTACTGGCCACGTCTCCAATCCCAAGATATAAGCATCCACCATAGATGGTGGCACACAGGGACCCTTCTTACCAGGGACCCTCACCTACGGATCCATATTTTCAAGTTTTATATTTGTGTTCAGTTTCTGTTCATCTACACCACAATGTGTACTTTTATTACGTTGACTATTTTAATTTAGTTACCATACCAAAATCTACTGCAAGAATAAGTGTGTACTAAAGAAAAGATACTATGGCTTTTCTTATAAACACAAGGAAAACTTCTAAGTAGTTATCAAATATCTGACTAGGTTGGGAAAGCCAAACCATCATCTTCAACATCTAGTGACCCTTCCTTGCTTTTGTAAAACTTCTGTCATCAAATGCACACTTAAATAGGCAGGATTATCGATGAGATTAACATAAAATAATGTTCTTTTGGATGACTGAAATCCTCTCAGCTCCTCTTTTACCATTATCTATTATGAAAAAATTTATTTGTACATATTCATGTGTGCCATTGAAAGATATTTCAAGTGGTAGTAAAAACATTTCTTTAAAATAGAACTGTAACAATCTATTCCAGTATGCTGTATATGTTCTGTATAATTCTCATACTTAAGATACTCTCCATGAATGAAAGCTGCTTTAGCAGCCCTTGGCCAGTAATAAATTATAGAAGTAGGATTCGAACTCAGCCACTCCAGCTCCAAGACTAAGCTCTTTTTTTTCTTAATTTAATTTTTATTGGAATATAGTTGATTTACAATGTTGTGTTAGTCTCAGATGTACAGCAAAGTGCATCAGTTATACGTATACATATATCCACTCTTTTTTTTAGATTCTTTTCCCATATAGGCCATTATAGAGTATTGAGTAGAGTTCCCTGCGCTATACCGTGGGTCCTTATACCCTGGTAACCATGTTTGTTTTCTACATCTGTGACTGTACTTCTCTTTTGTAACCAAGTTCATTTATACCCTTTTTTTAGATTCCACATATAAGCGATATCATATGGTATTTGTCTTTCTGTGTCCAAGACTATGCTCTTAACCACCATGTTATATGCCTCACTACCACTGAAGTTGAGGTTGATATTCCTAACAATATAGGAAGTACTTAGTATCTGTTAGTTATTATTATTTTTATTGTTTCACTTGATTATATATGTATGTATACACACACACATATGTGAAATATAGACTTAAATGTGCATATATCTGTGATAGATTTATACATCTGTGGTATATAATATACATACATCTGTAATAATTTTTAAAAATCAATGTTATGAATGAACAAACTAATCAAAGGAGAAGGACAATTACAATATTACAACTAAATTAAGAAATTAAAAGAAAGTAAAAGATATTGATATATGGCTGTATTTCTGCTATGTGGTTTCTTTGGTCTACTATAACCATTTATTTTGTTTTGATGAACAGATCTGACCCATCATGAGTGTAAGAACAGTACAGAAGTGATAGTACTGAATCAGATCTTCCACAAAGAAATAAAAGAATATCATGCTAAATATTAAGATGAAAGTTTGTGGAGGCTCAAGTACCCTTCTAAGGTATCTTCCAGGAAATAACAACAAAACAACAACAAAAATAATAAAGCTGACTATTAAGGAATGGTGAGAATCCCTTATTCCTTAGAAAGCAAACACAGCACTACACATTTAGCAATCATATACTCAGGTGGGTCTTGATGCACCCATGTATGAATTTAAATAATACAAAGACTCACCATTTATATTTTATAGGAAAGGTTCTGTACAAAATAGAAGCTGCTTACCTAGCATTTGAATTAATTTGCTAAAAGAAAATTTTTCCAAAGTTTAACAACTTTAATTTGCACTTGAATATTTAGAAAATTAATCTTTAGATAACAGTATAAATAAAACAATATTATTTGGTTATAACTGTATATTCCACCACAGTTAGTGAAAGCTTATTTATATTCAAGTAATAATTGATAGGAAATTCTTTAAAGATCAATTAATCTTTTCCAATAAATTAAAAAATATTCATAACATGAAATAAGAGTAGCATACTGATATATGAATTTACTCAACATCTCAGTATAATGAAAACAAGTTTATTTGAATATTCATTGAAATTTTATTATATTCTGCTAAAACCTTACTTTCCAATACTTTTAATTACTACCATTTCTCCAGACGGTCACGAAATGACAATACAAGTCAAAGACTGCAGGAATTACTATCTCAGGAGTAATAGAGGGTCCCAGACAACGGGCAAGTACATCCTGTATTTGCAAACCAAGGGGAGAAAGAAGGTGGTTTACTATTAGGGTTTAGAGTTTTTGATATGACTCTTAACTTCTCCTGACCTCAAGAACATAAGACAGTACTTTAACTCAGGGTCAAGGTACTGTGTTAACTCAGAAATGGACTTTCTCAGGGAACTTGGGGTCATTATTAGGGCCTCGTTTGTCCATCTTGTCTTGGAGAGCTTCTGCCACCAGGATGGAGCCCGGGAGCATGGCTTAGAGGAAAGTCCAGGAATTGTCCCTTAACAGAGCTACCACAGGAGCAGCAGGAATGAATGTTAGGCTAAACAGAACTCGGCCTAGGAGGTCCACTCCAGCATGATGCATCTTTAAGAGAAAAATAATTCAGTCCTCAATGGGCATAGCACCCAGGGCAAAAATGATGGTTAAGCTTTTAATATTCTCACACTTAGGAGAGGGAATACATTTTTTCCCACCACATCTTACAAGATTAGAGGCCCAAGGTCTCCACGTGGAGTCTAAACCTCCACGTGGAGGTTTAAATCTTTTACTGAGCCCCTAAAATCACCAAGACTACCAAGAGCATATAGCTCATTGGAAGGGGATTAACTTAGTCAAATTTACAGTATGTTTTGCATTCGCGATCTGCTGTCAACTGCTACCATTCTTTTTTTTTAAATAACATTTCCCTAAGGTGATGATCATCTGCAGGGAGCTGACTGCAGGGAGGCTGTCCTTGACCCAGGTCTGGCCAGAATACACTGTTCCCCCTATGCAAACGGATGGTTTCAGGGATGGTGAGGCCACCGAAGTCAGACCACTGAGACTCAGAGGGTCAGACCTGGGACTTGGGCTGAAGCTATCTACAGAGACACTTCTCTTCCTGAGAAGGCCAGCTGTCAAGGCAATGTAAGTCCGAAGCTGCTGGACGTCCCCTTTGCCTCCAAACGCAGGGAACCTGCCAACATAGAGGACAGCAGAGTCCTGCACAGAGAGAGAAAGGGAGAAGCACAGTGTTCTGTTAACACTGGGGAGGCCCTGGATCCTGGCAAGTCTGAAGCCCTGGACATCCCAGATACCTGAGCCAACAAATTCCTATTTTGTTCTTGCTGGTTTGAGCTGGCTTTTTCTTTTTCTTTCTTTCTTTTTTTTTTTTTTTATCACTTGAAAACTAGAGAATCCTAACTTACTTGCCTATACTTCTATTCACTTCAACAAACGTTGATTGAGGACCTTCTGATGGCCAGCCCCTGATCTAGGTGCTGGGGCTACAAAAATGAATTAAACATAGTTGCCGATCTCCTGGGAATTCTGTGCTTGGCAGTAAACCTAAGATTTAAAGGTTCCATATAGGTTAGCAGGCCACATGCTGTTTTGAAAGCACAGACCAGGGATATCTGTATTGACCCTATCTCACTGGACCAGAACAGTCATTTTGAAGGGCAAGGAAAGGGAATACCACCCAAGTAGTAAGCATGCTTTAAAAAACAAAATTGGCAGTACATTTTTACAGACTAAAAATCAAGGAATAAAATTATACTTGAGAAGCTATTCTATGAGCAGCAGAATATTTATCATGTAAAAACAGTATTCTAGAACACAACAGTAAACACTTTATTCAAAGTTTACTGTACCAAAAATAACAATGCAGAAAAAATTCATACTAAATTTAGTTGAGTGTTAATTATGACAGAGATAAAACAAATGAACCCAGAGAGAGCATGAAACATGGGTACGTAATAATCTAGGAGTTCATTTAAAGAGTTCTGTATTTAAAGTAGTTTACTTTGATACCATTAATCAATATTCATTTTCAATCTAAAAATACATGAAGAGGGAGATTATCTTTCCAAGTCAACATTTACTTAGTTCATCCTATGAATCAGGTACTCTGGAGGACACGGCATTGAAATGCTTCAGGGCATTTTCTTTTAATAAGTGAAGAGTAGCACTTCCCATAAGAATATAAAACTAGATGAGAACTTTAAGCTGAGTCAAAAAAAAGACCTTTCCCAAAGTTCTCATATTAGTATCATTCACTATTTATAAATAACAGTAACATTTTATTATGAAAGTATTTTTAGTAGGTCATAATAAAAAGATAAAATAGAATTAGCATATAGCTTTAAATAAATAAATAAATAAATAAATAAATAAATCTGAAATAAATCTGGTAGGAACACAAAGGTTGTCATACACAGCAAACCTTAAGTAAAACTAAGAAGTAACTATGAAGTTTGACTTTAGTCCTCACTTTTCTGAGCTCTTAGTTTAGTTATTCCATTCTTCAGGGGCCACGTGCCCCTCACCTCCATGTATCTAGAAAGTTCCTCAAATTTTAAAGGTATTTCTCTTCTTTTGTCCCAGTACTGATCATTCACAATTCTTAAGCAGGGAAGAATGATATGCTGATATACAGCTTGAAAAGCAATTTTCTTCAGGTGCAACAGGGCTAGGGAAATATCAGTCAATATTCAGTGTATTTAGTTTCACCATTCAGAGCCCATATGACACGATTATACCAAAAGGGAATTTGGGGGATCACTTTCCAATAACATGGTTAAGTCAAGGTAAAGGTATCTGCCAAACCAGTCTGGGTGTGTACTACAGTTAGGAAAGATAACATATCTGTGCTCTGCATTCCTCTTTATTTCCATACATCAGGGTTTATCTTTTTTTCCTCACAGACTCCGGTAACAGTTTCTTTAAAGACTGAGCCTCACCTGAGCTGTCCTAGAGGAAAGGGATTTTTCCATACTCCCTTCAAGTGCTCTTCATTCTGGGTACAGTTATGAGAGCAGCCAGCCCGACTCTGGATCCCATGAGAAGAACCAAATGGAAACTAAGAACCTTTGCTAAAAGTCAGAGCAGCTGCCTCCTGCCAAGTCCCAGGCCTTGACACACCTTATGAACTGGCATAGAGCAACCTCACAAAATAATTCACAGCAAGGTGTTAATGATTAATAACAAGCTTAATATGTTATGACTCAAACACAAGCCAGTAATACATTTTAAAAGAGCAAAGCAGAGGGGATGGAATACTACAATGGAATCTCAAAGACCTAAGCAGCTTACAGTTTTTAGACCATTAAGGCACCCCAGCAGCCCTCAAATCAAATCAATTTCATAACATTGATCCCCCATCATAAAGGAAAATTGGCTTTGCTAACAATTGATAAATTACTCATATCCAGAAACCTTTCCAATTTGCACCTTCTGATACTGTTTTTTATGTACCATAATATCCACCAACACATGTAATAAGGTCCCTCACGCCTAGAGGATGCTAATAAATATTTGTCAAGGTTTCTTAGCATGGGTTAAAAGAAATCTAGAAGAATCAGCACAGTCTTGAAAGGATGAAAATCCAGGGGAAATATTAAGAGGTAGAATTAATAGGTAGCTATCTATTGCTCACGTATCTAGTATATGATGGATGCTCCTTTTTTCTTTTTTAAGTGAAAATAATACTATGTCATTCAAATAAATCACAAAAGAAAAGTGGTATTAAATCGAGGTAAAATTGTTTTCACTGAAAAACTAGTCGATGCCTGGCACATGAAGATTATCTAATAAGGGCAGCTTCAGTGTATATACAGGTTTACCAACAGTCTGAACTAGTCAACACACAGCCTGAGGTCAGTGACATTTTTCTTCAGAAAGTGCGGCTGCTCTCACAGACCATCCAGAATTCAGGGATGTTCACATTCAACACAGTCAGTCTTGACCACTTAGGTTTTCCCCTAATACCAAAAAAAGACCTACATTTTCCAATATAGGAGGATGCACTCTTAAAGCAAAAGCAAGGCAGAGTACCAATGGAAAAATAAGAATGATACAAACCAGAGTGAATTTACAATGCTGAGAGGAACAACAAAATTCTAAAAGTCCCCCAAACTGGCAGATAATTACAAAATCATTATTAGATTTTAAATATCTTTTTCTCTGAATATAAATACTCAAAAGATGGCTACTTTTTTTATTATTATTTTTTTTTTGTATGCGGGCCTCTCACTGCTGTGGCCTCTCCTGTTGCAGAGCACAGGCTCCAGACGCGCAGGCTCAGCGGCCATGGCTCACGGGCCCAGCCGCTCCGCAGCATGGGGGATCCTCCCGGACCGGGGCACGAACCCATGTCCCCCGCATACATATTCTTACATATACACATTACATAGACCCAAGCTCTGAGGAATCATCCATTTCTGATTTATCTTGATCTTTCCTGCACTTCAGTACCTAATACAGCATCAGGCATGTAGAAAGAACACAACAAATATTTTAAAAGCAGCACACACACTATAGCACTCTATCCACTGGACCCTTGTCTGTAATGTCTTATGAGAAAAAAGCTCATATCCACATGTCAATACGGATGAGGATACCTTTTCTGTACCTTGAATACAAAGCAGCTATAGTGAAGGTGCTGCTGGATATTTTCCCAATAACTAAACTCTTCTCTGAATAATGCCAGAGGACAGTTCTCAAGTTAATTTCAGTGGGGCTGCACCTAGAATAAATGCCTTAACATTAGCATTTTAAAAACATATAGATTTGGGCTTCCCTGGTGGCGCAGTGGTAGAGAGTCCGCCTGCTGATGCAGGGGACACGGGTTCGTGCCCTGGTCCGGGAAGATCCCACATGCTGTGGAGCGGCTGGGCCCGGGAGCCGTGGCCGCTGAACCTGCGCGTCCGGAGCCTGTGCTCCACAACGGGAGAGGCCACAACAGTGAGAGGCCCGCGTACCGCAAAAATATATATATATATATATAGATAGATTTAATCACCTTATTAAACACTGTGCTTAAAATATCCCACAGTACTTCTTCAGCTACAACATCAAGTGACATTTGAAAGTCAGCATACTGTATTTTGTAAATGCTAGTTATATCATCCTGCCATAGCCTAAAAGTCTAAAAGCAATTATGATTGGGAATAAACTTTAAAATGTTTTAAATTTTTATTTGGAGGTCTAAAAAGAAATCTA